>NC_055992.1:124883789-125534814 GCF_018446385.1 Zingiber officinale
GAGACTCACGGCAACTAAACACAAGGACAGTGCAACAATTTGATCGAACACAAATGCCCAAATCTAAAAATCTGATGTACTTGATCATAGAGGCGAAAGAATTCAAACTACATGCTCAAGCTTATACAAATCATCCCCTTTCTCCCTTTGAAATACCTGGCAGCAAGCACACTGCTGCCTACCTCATGCTTAACAAACGAACAACAAACAAACAAACAAACCTTAATTCCCCTCTTTGAGGTGCACGGCAGCCACATCAATTCAACCAGAAATAACTAGGCTACATGCTCAAAGTTTATTTAAAACCTCTTCTCATCTCCCTGATGAATTCCATGGCGGAAACAAAAAGGAATTGCTACTGGAAACCCAAAATCTGAATTGTTTCTCATGCTCATTGCCTAGAACAGCAAAAATCCGAAGCAAGCAACCACAAGCTAAACAAACAAACAAACAAACAAACCCTATTTCCTTTCCTTGAAGCACACGACAGAAATCTCAAGACTAAAAATTTACAACATACATCGAATTCAAGAGAACAAGATCCGAAACCACTCCTACCGCAGGTGAGAAGCAACTTACCTTGCGTTCTTGAACTCACAGCCGAACAAGAAGCTTCTAGGGTTTCGGGTGAGCTCCAAAACTCGGCGATTCCTCTGTGTCTGCGTGTTCTCTTCGACGAGAGGGCTCATATCCGAGAAGAGCTTGTGGAGAAGTCCCTTTGGCCGACCGCCGGAGAAGCCCTAGCTTCCTCGGCTTCGTTTTCGCCCGAGAAGGAAAAATGCCGTCGCACGCGAGAAAGAGGAGAAAAGGAGAGAAAGGTTCGGGTTCGACAAATACCTAAGTTCTCTTTTCTTATAACTAGGGCTTTAATTATAACTTATATATATCTCGCTCCATATTTATTCACAAAATGCTTGCAAAACAGTTAGTTAGCTGCGTTTTACCGGGTTAAAGGTTGCTGGTTCGAGCCTCGGCTTGGATATTTTTGTCGAAATTATTTCGTTTAGTAAAAATACCAAACGACCTCCAAAAATTACATAAAAATACTCTAAAAATCTCTAGAATTTTTCTATAGCATTTTTTAAATATTTTTCAATTATTTTTGGGGCTTAAAATGAGGAAATTTGGATTGTTACAATTTTACTAATTAGTTTTAATTTGATAATGATTTAATTTTCTTTTAACAGGTGTTGTTTGATGAGGTGCTTAACTTAACGACCTAGGACATTTCCATTAATATTGAAAACTATTATATTCCAGGTACTATTATTCCTTTACTAGTGAAATAATTTGAATTATCTTTTTTTTTTTTGTAATTGTTGTGGTTTTGTACATATAATATGTTGCCTAAAAAACATCTTTCTGGATGTGAGAAAAGGAAAAAAAGAAAAAAAAACTAGAACAATTGACTGAATCACAAAGAGCTGCTATTAATAAATTCTTTATTAAAAGTTCTCATGAAAATGCATAAAATTCAACTATGATTGTGAATGATGTAGATGAGTGTAATGAGATTCACGATGTTAATGAAGAAAGGGAAAATTTGAGTGAGCATGAAAATGTTTTAAATAGGGTAGATAATGAGAATATTGACATTGATGAACAATTCTTGATAACAATGCACGAGATATTTTAGTTGAAAAAGGGCCTATAAGAGAAACGAATATTGTATATCCTTTGGACGATACTTCTAGGCATTTTTCTTGTGCTCATTATTCTAGACATTTAAGTAATGGAGAAATAAAAGATCGAAAGTGGTTGGTTTATAGTAAATATGTCGATAAAGTTTATTGCTTTTGTTGCAAGTTGTTTAAATATGAAAACAATAGAAGTTCATTAGCAAAAGATGGATTTAGAAATTGGAAACATCTTAGTGAACGACTTAAAGAGCATGAAAATACTATTGAACATATAGCTAACATGAACACTTGGAATGAATTAAAAATGTGATTAGATAAAAATCTAAAAATTGATAAAACCCTACAACGAGAAATTTCCAAAGAAAAAGAGTGTTGGAGACAAGTTATAACAAGAATAATAGCAACTGTAAAATATCTTTCTAAACATTGTTTGGCTTTTCGATGATCTAATGAAAAACTTTATCAAGACAATAATGGAAATTTTTTGGGGTTGATTGAAATGATTGCTGAATTTGATTATGTGATGCAAGATCATATTAGACGTATTCAAAGTAATGAAATTCGTTATCATTACCTAGGTCATAAAATTCAGAATGAGTTGATTTCTATTTTAGCTAATAATGTTAAAAGTGTTATCATTAATAAAATTAAAGAAGCAAAATATTTTTCAATAATTCTTGATTCTACCCCAGATATAAGTCATCAAGAACAAATGACTTTTATAGTACGATGTGTTATATGTCAGGTAATAAAGTGAAAATAGAGAAGTACTTTTTAGAGTTTTTAAAAGTAGATGATACATCTGGTTTAGGACTTTTTAATGAATTACAAAATGTGTTAAACTCACTTGATCTTAATATAAAAAATATTAGAGGTCAAGGTCATGATAATGGTTCCAATATGAAAGGAAAACACCAAGGAGTTCAAAAGAGGTTACTTGAAATAAAGCCAAGAGCGTTGTATATGTCATGTGTTTGTCATAGTCTTAATCTAACTCTTAGTGATATGACACATTCTTGTGTTAAAGCTATTTCTTTTTTTTGGAGTAGTGCAACGCATATATACATTATTTTCAAGTTCTCCTAAGAGATGGAAAATTTTACGTAATAATGTGAAGGGATTAACCGTTAAATCTTTGTCGAATACTCGTTGGGAAAGTCATATGAAAAGTGTTCAAGTTATTAGATTTCAAATTGTGGAAGTGAGGGCAGCTTTACTTGAATTAAATAATATTTGTGATGATGCAAAGTCAATAAGTGAAGCTGAAAGTTTAGCTAATTCAATCGAAAAATTTGAATTTCTACCTGGTATGGTCATTTGGTATGATATCTTATTTGCTATAAATATGGTGAGTAAGAAATTACAATCAAAATCTATGTGCATTGACTCTACCATGAAACAATTAGAAGGTGTAATATCATTTTTTGAAAAATATAGGAATGATGGTTATGCTGCAAGTTTGACTATTGCTAAGAGTCTTGCATTAGATATGAATATAGAGCCAATATTTACAACAAAGCGTCGTTTTTTTAGGAAAAGACAATTTAATGAAAGAGAAGATGATGAAGTTTCACTATCATTAGAAGAGTCTTTTAGAATTGATTATTTTATTGTTGTTATGGACATGACAATTGCTTCTTTAAAATGTAGATTTGAGCAAATGAAAACCTTTGAAAATATATTTGGTTTCTTATTTAATTTAAAAACATTAAGAATTTTGGATGATGATGAATTGAGAAAATATTGTGTCAATTTAAAATCTACTCTGACTCATGACAACTCATCAGATGTTGAGTTAGATGATTTATTTACTGAATTAAAAATATTACAAATGACTTTACCAAATATGATAATGTCTACAATTGATATTCTTGAATTTGTTCAAAGTGTAGATTGTTATCCAAATATAGCAATTGATTATAGAATTTTGTTGACTATGTCTATTACAGTAGCAACGGCTGAAAGGAGTCTTTCAAAATTAAAATTATTAAAAACATATATGAGATCATCAATGTCTCAAGAAAGATTAAATAGATTGACAATTTTATGTATTGAGAAAGATATCTTGGAAAATTTTGAAACTGATAATATTATAGAAGATTTTGCAAATAGAAATGTTAGAAGAAGTCATTGTAGATAAATTATATATTATTAGAAATTTATTTGGGATCTCATTTTATTATTTTGCCCAGGGCCTCGTGAGTCGAAGGACCGGGGCTGAACTTGTCGTGGAGTTCTGAGATCTAAAATATGAGAAACATTGAGCTTTTCCAGAATTTTGAAAGACTTTTGGCTATTTTTTCTGACAAATGGAGTGGGTTTTGGATTTTCAGTGTCAGAATTTCAAATATTAGCTTCGATCTGAGCCTTTCCTTAAGAATTTGGTTGTTTTTGGATCTTATCCTAGTTTTGTTCTAGATGTGGTTGAGGAATCCATATTTTCTTAGCTTATCTTTTTATGGAACCATATACCTAGAAAATGTTTCAAAATATTTAAGATATGTATTTTAACTTTAAAATGATTAATTACGTATCTAATTCTATTTTTATCTATGTTACTAGTCCTAATTCAGTACTACAAATATAGCAATCAATTCAAAATATTTTTATGATAATAAATAACATAAATTCAAAAAATCACTCCATTAATAGAGTGAGTCTAATTAATCTATGAAGATATGAATATAATTAAGAGAACTAGACAAACACATAGAACTTGGTTTCATATCATTCTAAGTTTTCTAGATTCATTAACCGATTTTGACCAAAATTGACTGATGAACCTACAAAGTTGATTGACATGAAACTATGTTTTATATGTTTGTCTAATTCTTTTAATTATATTCATACCCTGAAATATCAATTTAACACACTATATTTAAGAGCAGTATTTTTTTAAACACGAATATGTTCGAAAATTATAATTCGTATTTAAAAATCATCGCTCTCAATATATTGAGTCAAATTAATATTTGAGAATATATATATAATTAGGATAACTAAATGAACATATACAATTTGATTTCATGTCATTCAAAAAATCTCTAGGTCCATCATCCAGGTTTAGCCAAAATCGACAGATGAACCTAGAGAGCTTAAAATGATGTAAAATCATATTATATATGTTTCTCGAGTTCTTTTAATTATATACATGTTCTCAAAACTTAATTTGACCTAATATATTGAGAACTATAATTTTTTTTAAATGAATCGATAATTTTTTTAAAAAAAAAATTAATTGACGGTTATCGATGCACTCAATTAAAATTATTATTCATTGTACACATTTTGAATTGATTGCTATCTTGTTTGGGAATAATAACCCTGTTGGGATATGCTCGATCCAGTGTGTGCTAAAACACGTTTCGTAAACATGCGTAGTGAAAAATAAAATAATAATAATTTCTAAATTATTAGAACACACACACCACATGCATACAAGGATACAATATGCCAAATATGATCGCATAATTAAATTTTTATAGAAAGTAAATTTACGCTAGGTGTACCTTACGGATGACCTGTAACGAGAAGAGTATCAATCGTAAGCAACGTTGTCGAACCTCGCCTCTATCGTATTCACGCCGAGCTTCTCAAGACAACTTCATGAGTACAAGCCTCTCCTTCGAAAGTTACTAGCCACGAGCGAAGAAAAAGAATCAAGAGGAAGAAGAAGCTAACAAGGAAGATGTCTCTTCCTTGCTTGGTGGTCGCGACAACAAGGAGAAGGATTTCTCCTTGTGGGCGGCGACAAAGAGAGGGGAGAAGGAGAGGAGAATTTGAATTGAGTTTCCAAAACCTAATCAACAATTAATGAAAATTATGTTAATTTTCCTCTCAACCATATCATTATATATACCTCATTAATGAGTTGGATTAGAAAGCCCAAATCCAACTCATTATCCCTTAACCAAAAATTATCCCATTAACCCCTTAGTTTGTTTCACAACTAAACCAAGTTGGTTCATAACTAATTCATGGTTAAACCAACTATGGTCCAACTCTTTCAAAAGAGATGTGGCTCATCCGCGTTTTCATTATGACAAATATTTCCATATTTGTCTTATGTATCGTCCAACCAAACATTTATCTCTTAATCTAAGAATCCTATTCTTTAACTTATTTTACATCTTTTAGAGACTATTAGTGCGTGTGACGCAATAGGTTTCCGATTTATCTTAGTCATCCATAATTAACTAAATAATTATAGAATGATCATGAGTGACATCTAGTAGTACATCATGATTTCCAATTACCCAAAAAATCATAGTTGATTTCAAAATTAATTCTAAATCATTCAATAGCTACAGTGAGTCATGTCTCGTTTCTTTCACTCATCTTATACCCACTTGGTTCAGGACATGGTCTATGTATCAGTCCCTACTAGGCTAACTATGTCACACCTATCACAAGTAATACTTCATCGTTCTACGGATTCTAATTACTCGTCCATGTGTACAAGAGTCTCGTACTCTTAACATGTGATGCTTTGGCTAAAGACTTTGAGTAATAATCCAACGAGTGGTCATATGGTATACGTCTCCTCACAAGGAGCGGTGAATCCTCTTTGGCTTATCCGTGCTTCGGTTTCGCCATTCTGATTCCATATTTGCTCTTCGTCTGGTTCAACCAGACTTAATCTCTTTCGATCTGAGAATTCAATTCTCAAATTCGTTTTATGTTTCTTAGATAAACTCGTAGTGCATTTGGCCTTATAGATGTTGGTGCAACCTTAGGTCAAGGTTGACCTGGGTGACCCGACTCGAGTTGACCTGCCTCGAGGTATATTTTGATGTTTGACAAGAATAGAGAAGTTATATTTTGATGTTTGACATGAATAGGAACTTGGGGGATTGTGGGTGCAATCTTTGGTCAAGGTTGACCTGGTTGACCCGACTTGAGTTGACCTGATTCGAGAAAAGTCCAAGTATGGAGACTTGGCACGGAAAGGTCCAAGCAGGGAGCTTGGCACGGAAAAAGTCCAAGTATGGAGACTTGGCACGGAAAAGTCCAAGCAGGGAGCTTGGCACGGGAAAAGTCCAAGCAAGGAGCTGGGCACGGGAAAAATCCAAGTATGGAAGCTTGGCATGGTAGGTCAGAGAGGGCTCGGTAGCTCGTTCTCTAGACGGGATGGAGTCGGAGAGGGCTCGGTAGCTCGTTCTCCGGACTAGGTCAGAGAGGACTCGGTAGCTCGTTCTTTGGATCGGACGAAGTTGGAGAGGGCTCGGTAGCTCGTTCTCTGGACCAGACATGGAAGTCGGAGAGGGCTCGGTAGCTCATTCTCCGGACTAGGTCAGAGTGGGCTCGGTAGCTCGTTCTCTAGATCAGGAAGGCTTTAGGGTTTAAGGCTGGAAAATTGGATCGGTCTGCTGACCGATCCAGTGATACTATGGGTATCTGGATCGGTCTGCTGACCGATCCAGTGATACACTGATTCTCACTGTGGGTCATCTGATTGGTCTGGTGATCGATCAGTAACCAAACAGATTGGGAGAAGGAATAGGAGGGATCAGTCTGTGGACCGATCCACCTATGGCCTGATCGGTCCACAGACTGATCAGGGCTCTGCAACCAACTCTGTGAGAGTTGGGATCGGTCTGGGGACCGATCAGCCTAGGGCCTGATCGGTCCCCTGACCGATCAGATCCATCCTGGATCGATCAGGGTGGAGCCTGATCGGTCCAGGTCTAGCCATTGAGTCACAACGGCTAGATTTCTGTGTCTGTGTCTTCTTCTTCGCAGGTTCATATAAATCAAGAGGTGGAGGGCCTCTAGAGATGTGTGGACTTCTTCTTGCTCCTACGATCTGAGCTTTGTTGAGCTCTCCACTGCTGAAGCTTCGTGTGAGCTTCCCTCGGCTGGACTCCAACTGATCAGTTGCTGCTGTTGTTGGCATCCGTGAAGTGGTTGCTTCATCACCAGTCGACGAGAAGGCAAGCAAACCAGTGTTTTTTACATTCATATTGTTCTTGGCTTCTTGCTTTATCTTTGTACTCCGATCTTGCTGTTGCAAGAGAGATTGTGGCGAGGTTTCTCCACCCAGAAGGAGTTTTTATTAGCCGGTTTTCCTGCGGGGTCTCATCCACCGACGGATTGATAGGATTCGTCCACCTTACGGACACGCCGAGGAGTAGGAGTATCATCTCCGAACCTCGTTATATCGTCGCGTTTGAGATTTGATATTCTCCTGTTTTGTTTCTATCTTTTATTTCCGCTGTGCTAACTCAAATTGTAGGAAGAAACGAGAATTTGGGGTCGGCTATTCACACCCCCCCTCTCTAGCCGCGTCTGAAGGTCCTAACAAGTGGTATCAGAGCGAGGTCGCTCTTCGTCGGATTAACACCCGGGGGAGCACGAGCTAGAGAATGGATCAACTTGGAGAAGACGTCACGATTCCACCCTTCTACGATCGCGACGACTTCGCGTATTGGAAGGTAAGAATGAAGTATTTTCTTATGACTAACCTAGTAAATTGGAATTGTGTACAAGTAGGTTTTATTCCTCCGGTGGATAAAGAAGGAGAACCTCTCGAGAAGAAGAAGTGGACGAAGGAACAAATCCACCAATCCAGAATCAACGACGAGGTAACGAAAATCTTTGAATTTTCATTACCTAATGATATCTTGTGTAAGATAGGTGGATACAACAATGCCAAGGAGTTGTGGAACAACTTGGCTAAGTTCCATGAGGAGAGCTCCAATTCAAGTCATGAAGAGGAGTCAAGTGAGCTAAGTAGCTCACATCATGGAGGTATGGAATTAGAAGTTGAGGGCTACTCAACATCTAAGGAAGAAGAGGAGGAGAGTTCTTCTTCAAGACTGGAGCAAGAAGAAGAAGCCTCTATCTCCGGAAGGGATGAAGGAGAGAGCTTATATCCATCCTCAACCCTAGGTAACTCAAGCAACTTAATTTCAAGTAAATTACATATAATGTGCTTTGAGTGTAGGGAATATGGGCATTACAAAAGTAAATGTCCAAAGAGGATTAGGAAGACTCCACCGGCACCAAAAGTCAAGGAAGCCGGAGTCCCGATACGCAAGGGCAAGGAGCACGTGGTGTGCTTCCAATGCAAGCAAAGGGGACATTATAGGAGTCAATGTCCAAGGGGGAGGCAACCTCACAAGGACAAGAGACCAAGCACATCTATGGGGGGAGCTAAGGCAAACCCTAAGGTATCCTTTAAGGCACATTCTTGCAATTCTAATAAGACACATGCTAGTAGTTTTATTGCAATTGTCAATAATGATAAGCATGATAACCATAGAAACCGATACATGCGCTTAGGTGCCAAACATGTTAGCCTAGATAAAGACAATACTAGAAATGCCAACCCTAGAGTTAACTCATCTAAAGTTAAGGAAAACCTAGATAGGAATCCCAAAACAACTAGACATATGCCTAGGAATACCTCAAAGAAAAATGGAAAATTAAAGCATGAGGTATTAAAGAAGGAAAATCAAGTCTTGAGGTCAAGACTTGACACTTTAGAAAAGGCTCTTAAGAATTTGGAGAAGTCAACTCTAGGGTCTAAGGGTCAAAAATCAAACCCCAAGGACATGAGAGGTTCGGGCCTAAGTCTCAAGTGGTCAAGCCCGCTTATCATAATGTTCCATTCGATTATGGAACAAGACCTAGGGCTAAGAAGACCATCACCAAGGTCACAAGGGGAGTCACCCCTAGAGTTGATCTTGATGAGTCCCAATGACCAAGGCTTTAAAGCCTAGGAGGGTCATTAGGAGGGTTGCTAGGGAAGTCATCCCTAGTGAATATTTAGTGAACCCAATGAGCTCAAATAGGTATTGGGTTCCTAGGAGCGTGATTCCTTCACGCTAGATGGTTTAGGGTGTGCCAACCTTAATTGGATAGGTAGTTAACCTACTCATGGCAAAATGTGGCATTTTAAGAATTTTCAAGGTGTGATCAAGCCTTGAAAATGAAATTAAAAATTATTCCTAAAGTGATTAGGATGTGCCAACCACATTTGAGGAGTTTTCTAGGATCAATCTAATTGGCACATAGTGATCTAAAAATCTTTAGTATATGATTTTAGGTCTATTACACTTAGGAATATAGAATTTATGGTAAAATGATCAAAATTATCAAAAATGGCAACTAAGGCTAGAATTAGGTATTTTCTATACCTTTATATGTTATTTGCCATACATTGTTTGTCATATGCCATGTCATGACATCATATTTATTTTATTATCATTTGAAATGTCATGATAATACTTAGGTTAGTTATATGTCATGCCTTATTTAAGTTTCATACTTGATGACATGACATCATGACATTGGCACATGTTTCCACTTATGATATTATTTTATGCCATGTCATCATCTCTTGCATTTATGATCAATTAATTTGATTTAAGGATAGAAACACAATTTGATATGGAGATCAAACTGTTGTTTAGAAAATGCATGAGAACTTAGCTTAAGATGACCTAAACCTATATCTCACATCAAAATTGACTTGGATGTGTTTGATACACCTTAGATGTGTGTGAGATATTAGGATTATGAGTTAGGATCAAGGTGCATAGTTCTTGTACTTAGATGAGCCTAATTCGAATTTGAGGATCATAGGAAAAACTTGTGTACAAGTCATGTACATTTAGCCCTAAGATTGTGGTCCTAAATTGAATGGTTTAAGATTATTTCAAAATTGATTTGAAAAACCTTGATGAAGCTTTTCTAGTGATAGCATTCATCATTGAGCAAGTTGATACAAAGATGGGTTAACCTTGAGCTATTTCAAAGTCTTTCAAACTTTATATCAAGATTAAAAAATGGGAGTTATTTTCATAGAAAACTATTTTTCCATGATAATATATGTTATGAGGAATGTATCCTCAAAATTTTACAATTTTTGGAATTTTCTGTAATTTTTTAGGGATTTCTGAATTTCGAGAGAAAAATCAGAAATTCTTATCAGAGAATTGTGGACCGATCAGAGAAGATTTTGATCGGTCCAGGGAAGTCTAGATCGGTCACTGGACCGATCCAGGGCAGTGTGGATCGGTCTGGTGACCGATCTAGTGGAGTCCTGATCGGTTTGGTGATCGATCAGAGCGTGCTAAAATGCTGATTTTCGACTGTTGTCTGAAATTTCAGCTATGGAAGTTGGTGCTTTAGATTTCTAAAGGGTTGAAACTCTCCATGACATTGTTGGTGCAATGGTCAAGGAGGAGTTGAACTTTAGGGGGAGTTTTACCTAATGGTCAAGGGGGAGTTGACTTTTAGGGGGAATTTTTGCTCGTCAAGTTTTTTTTTTAATAAGTGATTATCACTAAGTTGATTGTTGATTTTAGTATCAAGGGGGAAATTAAGGGTTTCAATGAAAGGTATGAGACTTTCATTAGGAAGAAACTCTTGACCTTGATTCACTCCTTTTGATGTGTGTCAAAAAGGGGGAGAATGTCCAGAGAATGTTCAAGGAAGAACATTGGAGTTTGGGGAGAATGTTCAGAGAATGTTCAAGGAAGAACATTGGAGAACTATTGAAAAACCTAAGTTAGGTTATCGGGTTAACCTAACTTGATTATGGTTTTTATCAAACATCAAAAAGGGAGAGATTATTGGTGCAACCTTAGGTCAAGGTTGACCTGGGTGACCCGACTTGAGTTGACCTGACTCGAGGTATATTTTGATGTTTGACAAGAATAGAGAAGTTATATTTTGATGTTTGACATGAATAGGAACTTGGGGGATTGTGGGTGCAACCTTTGGTCAAGGTTGACCTGGTTGACCCGACTTGAGTTGACCTGATTCGGGAAAAGTCGAAGTATGGAGACTTGGCACGGAAAGGTCCAAGCAGGGAGCTTGGCACGGGAAAAGTCCAAGTATGGAGACTTGGCACGGAAAAGTCCAAGCAGGGAGTTTGGCACGGGAAAAGTCCAAGCAGGGAGCTGGGCACGGGAAAAGTCCAAGTATGGAAGCTTGGCATGGTAGGTCAGAGAGGGCTCGGTAGCTCGTTCTCTGGACTGGATGGAGTCGGAGAGGGCTCGGTAGCTCGTTCTCCGGACTAGGTCAGAGAGGGCTCGGTAGCTCGTTCTCTGGACCGGACGAAGTTGGAGAGGGCTCGGTAGCTCGTTTTCTGGACTAAGTCAGAGAGGGCTCGGTAGCTCGTTCTCTGGACCAGACGTGGAAGTCAGAGAGGGCTCGGTAGCTCGTTCTCTAGACTAGGTCAGAGAGGGCTCGGTAGCTCGTTCTCTAGATCAGGAAGGCTTTAGGGTTTAAGGCTAGGAAATTGGATAGGTCTGCTGACCGATCCAGTGATACTATGGGTATCTGGATCGGTCTGCTGACCGATCTAGTGATACACTGATTCTCACTGTGGGTCATCTGATCGGTCTGGTGACCGATCAGTAACCAAAAAAATTGGGAGAAGGAATAGGAGGGATTGGTCTGTGGACCGATCCACCTATGGCCTGATCGGTCCACAAACCGATCAGGGCTCTGCAACCAACTCTATGAGAGTTGGGATCGGTTTGGGGATCGATCAGCCAGGGCCTGATCGGTCCCCTGACCGATCAGATCCGTCCTGGATCGATCAGGGTGGAGCCTGATCGGTCCAGGTCTAGCCGTTGAGTCACAACAGCTAGATTTCTGTGTCTGTGTCTCTTCTTCGCAGGTTCATATAAATCAATAGGTGTAGGGCCTCTAGAGATGTGTGGACTTCTTCTTGCTCCTGCGATCTGAGCTTTGTTGAGCTCTCCACTGCTGAAGCTTCGTGTGAGCTTCCCTCGGCTGGACTCCAACTGATCAGTTGCTGCTGTGAAGTGGTTGCTTCATCACCAGTCGACGAGAAGGCAAGCAAACTAGTGTTTTTACATTCATATTGTTCTTGGCTTCTTGCTTTATCTTTGTACTCCGATCTTCCTGTTGCAAGAGAGATTGTGGCGAGGTTTCTCCACCCAGAAGGAGTTTTTATTAGTCGGTTTTCCGGGGTCTCATCCACCGACGGATTGATAGGATTCGTCCACCTTACGGACACGCCGAGGAGTAGGAGTATCATCTCCGAACCTCGTTATATCGTCGCGTTTGAGGTTTGATATTCTCCTGTTTCGTTTCTATCTTTTATTTTCGCTGCGCTAACTCAAATTGTAGGAAGAAACGAGAATTTGGGGTCGGCTATTCACACCCCCCCTCTCTAGCCGCGTCCGAAGGTCCTAACAATAGATTCCCGATTATGTTGGCCGTTTATAATTAACCATTAATTATGGAATGATCATGAGTGACACCTAGTGGTATATCATGATCCCCAATTAATCGAAAAATCATAGGTTGATCTCGGAACCACTTCCAAACCTTTTGGCAGCTACCGTAAGTCATGCCATGTTCCTTTCACTCATCTTACACTCACTTGATTTAGGACATGGTCTATGTGTCAGCCCCCCAAAATTATAATTAAATCAAAATTATCATTTACAAAATTATTAATTATTAAATTTTCAAATCAAAATCTTAATCTTAAATTTTAAATCCTAATTAAATTTCAAATTATTCATAATTAATTTTCAAATCTTAATTTTTAAATCATAATTAATTTTCAAATCTTAGTAATAATTAATTTTTCAAAGTCTTAATGATAATAGGAAAGATAATAATATTTTCAAAATCTTCAAAAATTTAAATGGTAACTCATATTTCAAATTCAAAGTCATTGGAAATTCAAACTTAGATTTTAAATATCAATTTCAATATTTTTTGATAAAATTGAAATAAAGTTAACTCCGTCTCACACTCACTTATAAGCTGAACATGCTTGATAATCTAGAATGGGTGAGATGGAAAATTAGGAAAATAAAAACTTCTATTCTTTTTTAAATACATGCTTGGACTTTAGGATCCTCAAAATTTCTAAGGCATTAATCAAGGGCGAGTGAAGGGAGTCAAGTTAAAGTTTTTTTTACGGAATTCAAAATTTTTTTAAATAAACATCAAATATTTCATCAAGTTCAAATATTTTTCTATCTAGAAAAATAAGTTTTTGAAAAGTTTTTTTTATTAAGTTTCAATGTACTTAACTAAGCTTTTCTTTAAAATCTTTTCAAAAGCTAAGTACTTGATAAAGTTTTTTTGAAATATTTTTCAAAGAAATCATTTTCTTAGCTCAATATTTTTAGAAGGAAATATTTTTAAAGGCTAAGTATTTTTAAGCTAAGTACTTAACTATGCTTTTATGAAAAATCCACTCAAGCTAAGTACTTAACTAAGTTTTTATGAAAATCCATTTTAATCCAAATACTTAATTGAACTTTTATCAACATCTTTTTATCAAATTGTTTTTGCTAAGTTTGTATAATTTTTTTTAAGGATTTATCAAAGTCTTTTAAAACTAAGTTTTTAATCAACTTCTTTTGAAAGCTAAGTACTTGACAAAATAATTATTTTCAAAGTATTTTCAAAACTAAAAATTTAGCTAAGTTTTCTTTGAAAAGACTCCAACAGTTTCAATACTTACGTTTATCCAAGTTTTTTTTTAAAAGCTAAGGGGGCGTTTGGTTTGCCCCATTTTCATTTTCATTTTCATTTTCTGAAAAATGCGCGTTTTTCGTTTTTCAGAAAATGATTTTTCCGCGTTTTTCATTTTCTTAGAAAATGCTCTCACATTTTCTTAAAAATGAACGTGGAAAATGCAAACCAAACGCGTTTTCCATTTTCTCATAAAATGAAAACAGAAAACAGCGTGGAAAACGCAAACCAAACACCCCTTAAGTATTTTCAAAGAATTCCTAATTTAGCTAAGTTTTCAAAAGCTAAATTTTGCTAAGTGCTACCCTTCAGAGGGAGCATAAAGTTGAATAGAATAAATCTTTTATCAAACTTCTCTCTACTTATTCTTTTTGATTTATGTCAAAGGGGGAGAGAAAAAGTTAAAGTTAAGAATTAAGAACTTAAACATAATGAAAGGGGGAGCATAAGGTTTTTCAAATTATTTCATTTATGTTCATATTAAACTTTCTGTATTTACTGTCATATTTTTTCACTTAACTTTGAATGGTGTTGCCATAATAAAAAATGAGGAGATTGTTGATGCAAGAAGCATCCGTCGATCGAACCTGTGTTTTGATTATGTCAAAGGGTTCAAAGTTAAGTTGTCTTGTTATCTGATATGTGTGAATAAACTTGCAGGAAACGTCCTAAGGTATCTTAGGCAAAAGTCCTAGTTGAGATTAGGCAAAGGGAAAAAAATCATAGGGAACGGTAACCCTAGGTCTTAGGGGGTGGTAACCCTAGGCAGAAAGTCTTGGCGGGTCGAAGCTTCGGGCAAAAATCCTAGGGGACGGTAACCCTAGGTGGAAAGTCTTGGTGTCGCGAACCAGGTGGAAGTCTGGACGGGTCGTGGAGCGGGCGTCTAGCATGAAGACCGAAAGACTTGAGCGCCGAGCAAAAGTCCAGTTGGTCTGGAGGATCAACTGGCAACAGGTATACTCTCCTAAGTGGAGTAGGTGAGGATGCGTTTCCTGGTGAGGGAACATTAAGTGTCGGTTCGACCTAGAGTTTCTATGAAACTCAAAGTCAAAATCAGACAGTCGGAGACTGTCGCATTTCTTATATTCTATATTATTTTATGCCTGGACTAACTTTGTTTTGCAGAAAATAAAATTGCTGGAGAAAGCAGGTCCGGGCGCTCGAAAGGGATCCGGACGCCCCCAGCTGGTCCGGGCATCCGGAGTTGGTTCGGGTGTCCCGAACCCAAAACCTATCGGGAAGCTGACGTGGCGCATGTGGAGTGGCTGAGCCATGTGGTCTAGGCGCTCGGAGGGGTTCCGGGCGCCCTGAATGGCCTATTTAAGGAGCCTCGACCAGAAGCTACTAGAACAACACAACGAACAACTTCAGCTTCTTCGAACTGCTCAAAAACACCTCCACGACGCTCGAAAGCTCCGACGATGATCCTTCTAAAGAAATTTCTCACAAGAGCTGTCAGTATTCTATTTATTTCGAAAGCTATTGTACTACAATTGTAATTCTTTGTACTATTCTAAATTGATTAGTATTTTCCCATCGAAAGCACTTTTACGTGCGGACCTTAGAGTAGGAGTCGCCACAAGCTCCGAACCAAGTAAACAATCTTGATGTCTTTGTTCTTTGTGTTTGTTTTTATTTCCATTTCGCTGCATATTTTGTGATTTCCAAAATGAACGAAAAGTGAAAGTCACGAGCGCTATTCACCCCCCTCTAGCGCATCTCGATCCAATAATAAGTTCAAAATTTGTTGTCTAGAGTACCATATTCCTATATTTTGTGTACCTTTTAGATACCTGAAAATTATTTTAACATTTTTTAGATGAGATTTCTTAGCATAAGTTTGATATCTAGCACACATACTAACTGCAAATAGTATATCAGATTAGCTTATAGTTAGGTATAGCAGACTACCTATGACACTTCTATAATACTTTGGATCTACCAGTGTTCCATTTGGATCACTATCTATATTTTCATTTATTGCCATGAGTGTTTTTAATTCTTTAGAATTATCCATTCTAAATTTTCTAAGTAATTCCTTTGTATATTTTTCTTGATAGACATAATTATCTTCATTACTTTGTTTAATTTATAAGCCTAAGAAGAAAGTTAACTTACCTGCTAGACTCATTTCAAATTTATGTTCCATTTGGTTTATAAAATCTTATAGAAAATTTGAGTTTGTAGATCCAAAAATTATATAATATACGTATACTTGGGCAATAAAAATATCGGATTTAATGGTTTTTACAAATAGGATTGGGTCATTTCGAGCTTGTTTGAATTATTTAGAAATTAGATAGGAAGTTAGCATTTCATACTATGCCCTAGGTGCTTATTTAAGACCATACAATGCTTTCTTTAGTTTAAACACATTGTCAGGATGATCTAGACTCTCAAACCTAGGTGGTTGACCTACATAGACCTCTTCTTTTATCATCTCATTTAAGAAGGCGGATTTAATATCTATTTGATAAAGTCTAAATCTTTTATGGGCTATATAACTTAGTAGCATTCTAATAGACCCAAGTCTGGCTACTAGAGCATAGGTTTCATCATAGTCAATTTCCTCTACTAGTTTAGCTTTATTTCTAATAATTTTTCCATTTTCACTTAGTTTATTTATAAACACCCATTTTATTTCTATTACCTACTTATTTTTAGGTAATGATACAAAATCCCATACCTTATTTCTATTGGTCCATTTGGCGACCAGCCAAAGGGGGTGAATAGTCTGCACAATAAAAACACAAATACTTATCTCGATCTTATAGCTCGATTATCATTAACACTTGCATAAGAGAAATAAGAAACCAAAAAGGAGAGGTACAACGAGATTTACTTGGTTACAATCGGGAAGGTTTTAATCCAAGGAAGATGAAAAGCCCACTAATGTCTCCTTCAGGTGGAGAAGCCTCTTACAGTAGTTAAAGCACTCAAAATATAAAGCTAAACTCAAATGGATCAATTACAAGTGTTCTACTTTGCTACTTGGTCCAGGACTATATTTATAGCCTTGGTCGGGGCGCTTGGAAGGGTTCAAGCGCCTCTACGGGGATAAAACTTTATCCCCTTCGTAAAGGAACGCGGACATCACGGTTGGCTAAGGTTTTGGGTTCGGGCACCCCATACCAAAAAGTCAACATCTTGTTGACTTTCGGTCCCGGTCTTCCGCTCCGGCTTCTCATCCCTCAGAAACATCGTACTCCTCCTTATTATCCGCCCGTGTATTCTTCCACAGCACCTAGTCCCTCAGACACACCGAGCCCATTGACTCTCTTCCGTGTCGTCCTTCTCGCTAGCTGCATTTTTCGCTCGACTTCCCATGCTCCTAAGTTCCTGCACACTTAAACATAGGGTGTTGGATCGAGATGCGCTAGAGGGGGGTGAATAGCGCTCGTGACTATTTCGTTCGATTATCGGAATCGTAAAAACTATCGGAGAAGTAACGCAGCGGAAAGTAAACAAACACACAGAAAGACAAGTTATTTACAAACTCGAAGGCCCTACTCGGCTTCTATCTCGGCTCCTACTCGAAGGCCCGCGGTCGCTGACCGCTTTCGGTGGGCAACAACTATAGTTTCATAAAGACTATTACAAACTAAGTACAATTTAAAGCAGTAATAAGAATATACCGACAACAAAAGACTAAATCTGAAGCTTCGGGCCGTCGGGGTGTTCTTGCAGCACTTAGGGATGGTCGAATTCGCAGCACGTTGCAGAAGATTGCTTGAGAAGGTGTTGTACTGGAAGAGGTGCTCGAACACTGCTTATAAAGGGTGCTGGAGGCGCCTCCAAGGCTGTCCGAGGCGCCTCCAAGCCCCGGGTCGCACGCGTCGATAAGCGCTGATCAAGTCGCGCATTATCCCTCTGAAGGCGCCTTCATGCGCCTTCAAGGCGCCTCCATGCTGCAGTCCAAGGCGCCTTCACTGCCCTTTAAGGCGCCTCCAACTCCAGCGCACAGCCAGCTCACCTTCGCACTCGAGGCGCCTCCAAGCTCCATGGAGGTGCCTCGGACACTGTTCATCCGAGGCTAATGTTGCTCTTTTGTCCCTGCATAATGTGTTAGTCTACAAACTACACACATATCCTACAAGACAAAGTTAGCACACATAATATCATGAATATGAATGAAAGTTCGACAGTCTCCGGACTGTCCGGGTCTGACTTCGGATTTCCGACCGGAAATCCTAGGTCGACCTGACGCCTACTGTTCCTTCTACGGGGAACTCGTCCTCACCTACTCCACTCAGGAGATTTACCTGTTGCTAGTGTGATCCTCCAGATTGACTGGACTTTTGCTTAGCACTCGACGCTTCCGGACTTTCTGCTAGACATCCGCTTCCCGGCTAGTCCAGTCTTTCACCTGGTTCGCGACACCAGGACTTTTCACCTAGGGTTACCACCCCCTAGGACTTTTGCCTGAAGCCATCGACCTGCCAAGACTTTCCGCATAGGGTTACCACCCCCTATGACCTAGGGTTACCGCCCCCTAGAGTTTTCCCTTTGCCTAACCGCAGCTAGGACTTTTCTGAAACACTCAACAAAGCTGTCAGATCACAAAATACCTTAACTTTGAATCCTTTGCCATTATCAAAACCTCGGGTTTGATCATCGGATGCTTCCCGCACCAACATAGGGGTTAAATACCAACATGACCTAACCTGACTTGGTTGATCACATCAAAACTACCTTGGGGGTGCTTACAATTTCTTTCAAATTGGGCTAGTTCTTTCTACATGGCTATAATCCAATCTGCGTTAAGTAGGGATTCTTCTACTATTTTGGGTATAATTTTAGAAATTAAAGATATCTGACTTAGGTTTCTGAAAGATGATCTAGTTTGAACTCTTAGGTTTGAGTCACCTATAATTTATTCAATTAGGTGGTCTGAGTTGACTTTTATTGTTCTAGATTCAGTTTATGTTTGTTTATTTTCTTGTGGTTGATTTTGTTCATATTTGTATTCGTCTATTTGATTTGAGTTTTTACTTGCTTCCCCTAGATCAGTTCTAGCTCTAACAAAATAAATTGGTTGGTATTGAGATTGAGTTGAGTTGGATTCTTTGGAGTTAGTAATTTTGTCGAATTTTACATTGGTTGTTTCCTCAATTCTTAGATTAATTTTATTGTAAACTCTATATCCTCTACTGTTTAGGGAATACTCTACAAAAATTTCATTTTCTACTTTTGAGATAAATTTTTGTAAGTATTCTCTTATGTTTAATATGTAAATTGAACACCCAAATACTCTAAAATATTTGATATTAGGTAACTTATTATAGTAAATTTCAAATGGATTTTATTAAGTTTCTTATTTATTATTGTTCTATTTTGTACATGGCAAGTTGTACTAACAACTTCTGCCCAGAAATATTTTGGTAGTTGGTATTCATTAAGCATTGTCCTAGTGACTTCTTGAAGGGTTCTATTTTTTTTTTTAACTATTCCATTTTGTTAAGGTGTATTAGGACACGCAAATTCTTGATGGTACTCATTTTCTAAGCAAAATTTAGTAAACCTATAATTTTTAAATCCCCCACTATTATCACTCCTAATTCTCTTGATTTCTAAGTCTTTTTCATTTTCAGTTTGTTTACAAAAATCACTAAATATTTTAAATATTTCATCTTTAATTTTTAAAAATTTTACCAAATTGAGTCTTGAGTAATCATCAATTATTACTAGACAGTATAAATTTCCAGTAATAGATTTAATCTCATGTGAGTCAAATAAATCCAAGTATAATAATTCAAGTGTTGAATTGATTTGAGTTTGATTAGTTAGTTTGTGGATTGATTTGATATGTTTTCCTTGTTGATAAGCATTACAAATTGTTAAGTCTAAGTTGGGTAGTTTTGGTAGTCCTCTGACTAAGCCATTAAATTTGGTGAGATTTCTAAAGTGAGTGTGGCGCAGTCTTCTATGTCATAGCCATGTTTTTGTGTCAAGTGACACTTAAGTGAGGAGTGGCTAGGTTAATTGTGTAAATATTCTTATTCCTAAATCATTTTAATTTTATTATAGTGTCTTTCATATGTTTAATTAAATATTTAGTGGATTTAAACCTAACATTATACTTTGAATTATACAATTCACTAACATTGAGTAAGTTAAATTTGAAATTTTTAATAATACTTTATGAATAATGAAATTATATTATGGGTAATTTTACATGCAGTCCCTATTGGCAAACAAATCTTTGCATGCAGTCCCCATCTATGAAAATCTTTATTTTCACTCCCCAGTCAAACATCTTTACCTAATTGCCCATGATATTTTTAGGTACAAAAAATCTAAAAATTAGTATAAATCCTCTTAAATTGAGTATATTAACTTAGAATCTAGTATATTTTCTATCAAATTGAGTACGATTCTTTTTTCACCTCAAAATATAGTCGATTTTAGTTTAATGTACTGAATTTAATAGGAATTATATTCATTGTTAGACTATTTGTACCGAAAAATATGATGGTTAATTTCGATAGAAAATATAGTCGATCCTAGTATAGAGTACTAGATTATAGTGTAAAGTGCTGAATTTAACATGAATTATACTTATTTTTAGACTTTTTATACCTAAAAAATAAGAGAGACAATTTTGATAGAAAATATACTCGATTTTTAATATAAAGTACTGACTTTAAGAAGAATTATACTCATTTTTAAACTTTTTGTACTCAATTTTGGAATTTTTGTACCTAAAAAATCTGAGGGGCAATTTAGGTATCAATATTTGCATGAGGAAGTTGAAACAAGTAATACTTTGCATGCAGGGAGTGGAAACAAAGTTTTTTGGATATGGAGATTGCATGCAAAGTTAACATTGTGATTGAGGATTTTTTTCTAATTTACATATTCTATAATTACCTTAAGTTTGTCATTATTTTCAAAGATAACTATCCCTAGTCTTTTGAATATCAATTTTGTGAATATTATTTGATCCCCGGTCATGTGTTATGACCAATCACTATGCAATATTATCCATTTAGATTCCTACAAAGAGTAGGATGAAAAACTTGAGCTCAAGTGTTAACTTAACTTTGTTTAAATTGTTTTATTTTGATTTTAATTTTGACTTAAGTTTAAATTTTACTTTAGGTTTAATCTTAAAGTTTAAGATTAATTTAATTTACTCTTGAATTAATTGAATTTAATTGAATTTGATTTGATTTAATTTTAATTTAATTTATTCTTGAATTGAATTTTAATTTAATTTAATATTTGTTCATCTCATCCAATGTCTATTCTCAATTAGAAAATTTTATAATTTTATAAGATGAATTGAGTTAAATTTTAGGATTTAATTTAACTTTTGTTAAATTTAAATTTAGTTTTGGATTCAACAAACAAATATTCTTTGGATAAATGTTTAAGTTGTGATGAGTTATCTGGATATTCATTACAACAAATATGACTTTTCACAGCACGTCATCTACGGTGCACAGTTAGGGCGTGCTGTTAATAATACTTTCCGTAGCATGCCTAATTGAGTGTGCTTCAGATAATATTATGTTTACACTAACGACGGCTTAAAATAAATGCTGTCAATACATTTTTCTATGACGTGTTAAGTATACTGTTAAAGTTTATTATTAACAATTTGTAGAGTGCGCTATTAATATAAATATACTTAGATAAATGATGACATGTAAAATTACATTCTGTCAATAAATATAATCTATAATATATAAAGCATATGATTTAAATAAAATATTAACAACGTGTAAAGTGTGCTGTTAATAGTCCTTTAAATTTAGAGACTTTTGTTATTTATTTTTCTAAAGTTAATTTTGTTCCTTAATTTTATTTACCCCTAAACCTAAATCTTTCGGTCACGCACGCCTCCACTGCTCCCTCTTCGTTCCCTCTATCTACCAAAACCTTCGTTCCCTCTACCCAATGGTCGAGACGTTGGTATCCTCTCCTTAGCGGTCGAGCCCGTCATTCTTTCCTCTCGGCGCACTCGCTAGCGGTATCTTTCCTCTCGCTTCCTCTCCTTGACGGTATCCTTCCTCTCGGCGCTCTCTCTGCGCATTGTCCCCTCTGCCAAGGGTTCAATCCGCCTAGGGTCCAATCCCTCAATGGGTCTTAGCAACTCGCCAACCTCAATCTACAAAAGCTCTAGGTATTTTTTTTGCTTTCTTGGTCATTTTCTTTGAATTTATTTTGCTCTTTTCCTTTTCATTTCTAAATCTAAAGTGGGATATCTGTGCTTGGGATGATCATCTTCTGCATTATGAAATTCTATAATGCATTGTATGTTGTTGCTTTATTTTCAATCAGATATTTAGATTTTCAGGTGGCAAAGGTCAAGAGAAGACAAGAGAATAAACTTACTTAGATGTAGGTGAAAGAAATGAAAATGAGTTGACTCACGCTTTGTGCTTGAGCCAACCTGAGTTTGCCCAAATGTTTCATAGTCTACATGAATTCCCTCCGGTTTGCATATCCACCACCGTTTTTACTTGGTACACAAGTATCTGATCATGAGCAGGTGCAAGTCCGAGTAAATTCTCATGGTTGACAACATTGATAACAAGTTAAGAATCCATGTATTTTTCTCGAATAGGCAAAATAGTGAGTGGAAGCTTTTCTTAATGAAAAAGAAGAGTGTTGCTCCAAAGTTATTGGATTATGTAATGAAAAGGAATGCTTTGAATGTTTTTCTTCAAGTTCATAGTCAAGATAGGACTTCTAGTGTTAGATTGTTGCTTGTGTTAATATTATGCTCCATATAGAATAATGTAAGATGATCTCGGTGATTGCTTTATAGCTTTTGATTACTGAAGCTTGCTAATATTTTTTTTTTTCTGTGGACAAGTAGATCTTGTTTTGAATGATTTAAGTATTGAGGTTGGTTATTTTGTACATAGCAGAGTTGCTTCAATTAGCAGCTTCTAATGCTTCAATTAACAATGATTCTTATTGGAAATTCCTTAGTATCTTATTGTGCATTTAAAATAACAATCTGACTCTGAATGTAATAAATCTAATTATTTTTAGTTATCCTTGCAAATAGATGCCAGAACCATTGGTGTTCCTTTTCTATAATGAGGGGTTATTTCTTTTTTGCTTGCTAAGTAGTACCTTTCTTATAAATAGTGATTTGTTTTTTTTTCTTGCTATTTAGATATACTTTTTAATGTCTTTATCTTCTCTTTCTGGACATTGTTAACAATCAACAAACCATCTTATCTTCTATTTGAAATGATGAGCAATAATAAATATCATGTATGCAATACTTGGATGTCTTCATGCTGATCTAAGATATAGATGTAGAACTTAAAGGCTCAAGGAATCCTGCTGTTTGGCTTGAAGCTTCTTCAGACTCCATCCTAACAGCAAGTACAGATACGTCCACTGTTTTTGATGCATACTCCAAGATGCTTACAATATTTATTCTTCTTCTTGTGGACAAGGTTATAGAATTTTTTGTTTGTTTGTTCGTTGCAGGGTAACTCCGTCCATGATGACCGGTCATGGCCGGTCCCAAGCCCGGATAAAGGAGGAGGGTTGCGTTAGGTTGTCAGCCAGCGTCAAACTATGACAAATATTTCATGAATGAATCCATTAAACTATTGTGCTAATGCTAGGTTGTTCTTCGGAAGGAACGCGTTGCAGGGTCCGACTGTAACGTCTCGGCAAGGACCGCTACATCTCCAGAACTCGGGTGTAGTGATAAATATGCAAGAGTTCGCGTTACAGGGTCCGACTGTAACGTCTCAGCAAGGACCGCTACATCTCCATGAGAACTTGGGTGTAGTGTTAAATAGGCAAGAGTTCTCACACCATAGGTTAGATAAAAACAAATATGATAGGAAAACTAATAATCTAAGATTTGGAACATGAAACATAGGAACTCTCACTGGTAAATCAATGGAGGTAGTAGATATGATGATTAGCAGAAAAATTAATATTTTGTGTGTACAAGAGACAAAATGGACAGGTGAGAAGGTAAAGATGATAGAGAACTCAGGTTTTAAGTTATGGTACACTGGAAAGAGTAGAACAAGAAATGGAGTGGGTATTATTGTAGATAGTTTGTTAAAGGATAAAGTTGTAGGAGTAGTTAGAAAAGGGGATAGAATTATAGCCCTTAAGATAATAGTGGCGAAAGAAACTATGAACATAATTAGCGTATATGCACCACAAGTAGGATTAGATGAAGCTATCAAATTAAGGTTTTGGGAGGACTTAGATGAAATATTACAAAATATTTCACCAAATGAAAGGATTTTAATAGGAGGTGATCTAAATGTGCATGTCGGAGTGAAAAATGAGGAATATGAGAGAGTACATGTGAGCTATGGGTTTGAAACGAGGAATGAGAAAGGGAAAACTATATTAGATTTTGCGATAACATATTACCTTATATTAGCTAATACGTTTTTTAAGAAAAGAGAAGAACACTTAGTCACATTCAAAAGTGGGAATAATAAATCGCAAATTGACTTTCTTATGGTTAGGAAGAAGGATAGTGATCCGGCGGTAAGAACAGGGACCCCCCTCTGAGGGAAGTCAACGCCACGTGGAAGTCAAAGGGTCTAACGGTCGACCGGAGAAGGGGGAGACCGGTCAGCCGAACGGGGTCTCATCGGAGTCAAAGGCACCCGACGAGTAGTCAGGGTTCCGACGCTCGTTGAACAGGATTGTACGACCGAGCGGGTAGCCCACTCGACTGAAGGCATAAGATAGCAATACTACAAACAGTCTCCACAGAGCACACTACCGGGAATATCCTAAGTGGACCAGCACATATGACCGGCCGGACGAAAGAGGACTTCCGACCGGCCGGACACTCGGCATGGAGTAAGAAGAGACAACAGGACAAGGAAACATCCTCTGACAGTGGGTATGTTCGAGTAGCAGGCCATACTCAGGATCTTATGACAGGGGTCCGCTGTCCCATCAAAGACGTGTTCGGACTGTAGCACTAAGGGGTCAGGTAAGCTTTTCTGACAAGCCCATATTGAAGTATGGGCCGAGGACACGTATTCGCCTCGATATGTGTGTGTGAGCCCCTTCCCAGCTCTATATAAAGGGTCTCACCCTTCACCGGAGGTACGCATTCTACGAGATTGAGAGCCACTTCTTTGTTGTCCACTTGCCTGACTTGAGCGTCGGAGGATCGTCGTCAGGAACCCCTTCCCGGCCCGATTTCTTTACAGGTTCGCCGGAGGTCCGTACGACCGGTCGGGGATCTACGTCAGCAACGCGGAGAGCGCCACGTGCCCCGCGTCCGTTGATTCAGCATTCGGACAGGATCAATTTGGCGCCGTATGTGGGAAACGCTCCTGCATCCGATCGGAAGCAATGGACGAAGCTGGACGACCGCATACGGTGACACTCCACGGAGGAACTCGACGCTCTGAGTGAGTCGAGGGCAGCTAAGCTTGTGGAACAAAAACAGAAGGCACAAGCCGAGCGGATTGAGCAGCAAGCGACATCAGTATCAGGGGGCCGAGCGGAAGCACCTCAGGCCACGGTTCCGTTTCACCGGGCCCTATTCCGCACGCCTCCGGAAGCAGCAGCAGTTAATCGTGATCGAGGATCTTCATCGGACGAAGTGCCAATACGAGACAACAGAAAAGGCAAGGCCCCCCGAGCGGACGCTTCTCCCGAACGGATCAACCGTCAGTTTTCGGAAGTCATCTTGCGGGACCCTATGCCAAAGCACTATGTGCCCTCGGCGATCGGTGAATACAATGGAACCACCGACCCGGACGATCATTTAGGTAAGTTCGATAACACGACTACCCTTCATCAATACACAGATGGAGTAAAGTGTCGAGTTTTTTTAACCACCCTCTCGGGATCGGCTCAACGATGGTTTCGGAGGTTGCCGGACGGATCCATCACAAGTTTTAAAGACTTCCGTACGACATTCCTTCACCACTTTGCAAGCAGTCGGCGCTATCAGAAGACTAGTGTCAGTCTGTTTGTCATCAAACAAGAAGCCCGCGAATCGCTCCGAGCCTATATCCAACGGTTCAACAGGGTGGTCATGGATATTCCTACGGCCACCTCGGAAACCATGATGAATGCCTTCACACAAGGCCTCGTGGACGGGGACTTCTTCCGATCGCTCATTCGGAAGCCGCCCCGAGAGTACGACCATATGCTACACCGGGCCAACGAATACATCAATGTGGAGGAAGCCCAAGCGGCCCTAAGAAAGGAAATTCCAACTGAGCGGCCTACTCCTGTCGAGCGGAAGCCTCACACTGCTCATCACCCGCTTAGAGGACCGAGGGCCGAAGCAATCCGCTCCCCCCATACTAGGTCACATGTGCAAGAGGTAGCTGTCGAGCGGCCCAAGCCAAAGAAGAAATGGACCCCAATGTTCTGTTCATTCCACCGGACGGACACGCATAACACCAGAGATTGCCAGAGTCTTCCTCTAATCGCCCACCCCGTTCCCCGGAGTGGCGACCGTCGATCGCCATCATTTGATAGGCAACAAAGACCTCGTGAAGCCGATCGGACGATACCTGACAGGCGGCAAAGACAGACTCCCGAGCGGCATCATACTTCGAGGCGTGAAGACAATCCCCGGATGTCTAGAGAGTGGCCTAGACCGACCGCTCGGGAAGAAGAAAATAGAAACAACACTTCCCGAGGCGAAATCAACATTATAGCTGGTGGGCCAACCGGAGGAGACTCTAATTGAGCAAGGAAGGCTAGCGTCAGGCAGCTCCAGATCCATGCGGTCGGCTGCAGCCAAGAAAGGGCGAGCGGTCCCGAAATCAGCTTCGGGCCCCGGGATTTGGAGGGAGTCGAAGTGCCACATGACGACGCTCTCCTCATCAAAGCGGTAATAGCCAACTATACTATTCATCGTGTTTTCATTGACACAGGAAGCTCGGTCAATATTATGTTCAAAAAGACCTTCGACCAATTGCAAATTGATCGAGCCGAGCTGCTGCCCATGACAACCCCCCTCTATGGGTTTACGGGCAACGAAGTTCTGTCGGTCGGATAGATCCGGATGGCTATTTCACTGGGAGAGGAGCCGCTCAGAAGGACGCGGACTGCAAACTTCGTCGTGGTTGACTCTCCGTCGGCATACAACGTAATATTGGGACGACCGGCTCTCAGTGAATTCCGAGCGGCCGTTTCCACTTTCCTCCAGAAGATCAAATTCCCAGTCGAAGACAAAGTGGGAGAAGTACGAGGAGATCAATTGGCAGCTCGGCGATTCTACGTCGAGATGGTACGAGCAGATGCCAATTCTGCTCGGAAGGCGCCCCGGATTGAGGTAAACGCCATAACTGAAAAACCTCCCTCTTTGGTGTATGAAGAAAAAGAGGAAGTACAAATCCATCTGACCCGATCGGAGGCCACCACATTCATTGCGGTCGATCTGGAGGCAAGCTAGAAAGAGGAAGTGGTCAAATGCCTCCAGAGAAACTGTGATGTCTTCGTCTGGTCGACGCATGAGCTGTCCGGAATTTCACCGAGTATAGCACAGCACGAGCTCCACGTCCGACCGGACGCTCGGCCGGTGAAGCAAAGAAAGAGGGACTTCAGCGCCGAACAAAATGCCATCATCCGAGCGGAGGTCGAAAAACTCCCGGAGGCCGGCCATATACGCGAGGTCCAGTTCCCGAGCTGGTTGGCGAACGTGGTACTAGTCTCCAAGCCGTGTAACAAGTGGAGAGTGTGCATCGATTTCCGGGATCTTAACAAGGTGTGGCCAAAGGATTTTTATCCCTTGCCCCGGATCGATCAACTGGTGGACTCCACAGCCGGTTGCGAGTTGATATGCATGCTCGACGCTTATCAGGGCTACCATCAAGTGCCGCTCGCTCGAGAAGATCAAGAGAAGGTTAGCTTCGTTACAGCTGACGACACTTATTGCTTCAATGTGATGCCGTTCGGATTGAAGAATGCGGGAGCAACTTATCAGCGCTTGATGAACAAAGTGTTCAAGGAGCAGATCGGGCGAAATCTGGAAGTATACGTCGACGACATTCTCATCAAGTCGTTTCGAGCGGTCGATCTTTTTAAAGACATGGAGGAGACTTTCCGAACGCTGAGTGTCTGTTCGGAGCAAAAGGCGGGCGTTTCTTGGGATACATAGTGACCGAGCGGGGCATCGAGGCAAATCCCAGCAAAGTGAAAGCACTTCAAGATATGCCACCCCCAAGAAATTTGAGGGAAGTGCAGCGCTTGACCGGTCGGATAACTGCTTTGTCCAGATTCATTTCCAAGACTGCTGACCGGAGCCTACATTTTTTCAAAATCTTGCGCAAAGCCACTAAGTTTCACTGGGACGAAGAATGCGATCGGACGTTTGAAGATCTGAAAACATACTTGGACTCTCTGCCTGTGCTAGCCAAGCCAGCTATGGGTGAGCCACTTTGTATCTATTTAGCTTCAACTGAGCAAGCAGTCGGCTCGGCACTAGTAAGGGCGAGCGGAGAAGAGCCTGTATATTTTCTAAGTCATATTTTAAAGGACGTAGAATCTCGTTACACCGGGCTCGAGAAGCTGGCTTTTGCTTTGGTCCTCGTCGCTCGGCGCCTCCGTCCCTATTTCTTGGCACATATATCATCGTCCGGACGAATAGCCCTTTGGGAAGAGTGCTGTTGAACCCAGAAGCGTCCGGACGACTCATCAAATGGACAACGGAGTTGAGCGAATTTGATATTCAGTATCAACCCCGCTTGGCGATAAAGGCGCAGTCCTTGGCAGATTTTATCACCGAAGTGCAAAGGCTAGAGCCCGAAGCTATGTGGAAATTATTTATGGACGGATCGTCCACCTGGCTCGGTAGCGCGATTGGCGTGTTATTGCTCTCTCCCCAAGAAGAAAAGATGCACTTATCCGTTCGGCTGGATTATAAAGCTACAAATAACGAAGCAGAGTATGAGACCCTTATAGCCGGCTTACAAGCCGCCCGGCATGTGGGGGCCAGACGGGTGACGCTGCATTCAGATTCTCAGTTGGCCGCTCAGCAGCTCTCTCGTACTTTTGAGATTAACAACGCTCGGCTTAAACTCTACGCTGAAGCCTTCGAAAAGTTTAAAGCCAATTTCAGAGAAGTCATTATCCAGAAGATATCCCGAGCGGAAAATCATGCGGCAGAGGAGTTAGCCAAACTCGCAAGCTCAATAACGTCAGTCGTCATCCAGCAGTCAATTGAACAAGTATCTTTGGTGGCGCACGTTGACCGGATGGAAGGCCTCGCGTTTCCGAGCGATTAGAGGACACCCATCATGGAGTTTCTCTGCTCGGGTGCTTCACCGTCCGAGCGGGATGAAACCCAGATGTTAAGAAGGAGAGTCGGTCAGTTCACGCTTATTGGAGACCAACTCTACAAGAAGGCTTTCTCCCGCCCGCTGTTGAAATGCGTGAGCTCGGAAGACGCGGCATACATCCTCCAAGAAGTGCATCAAGGATCGTGCAGAAGACATCCGGGCGGACGATCGCTGGCTAAGAAGATTCTGCTGGCCGGATACTTTTGGCCAACTCTGCAAGCAGACGCCGCTCGGACCGTTGCGACGTGCCTTTCTTGCTAGAAGTACCATAACTTCTCCCACCGACCGGCGGAGAAAATGAAGGCAGCTACCGTGTTCTGTCCGTTCGACCAATGAGGAATGGATATTGTGGGTTCGTTTCCTATGGCGACCGGGCAGCGGAAATTTCTACTAGTGGCAGTCGATTATTTTTCCAAATGGGTGGAGGCCAAGCCGCTAGCCAAAATCACCGAGCAGATGGTCAAGAAGTTTATTTGGCAACATATCATCTGCCGGTTCGGCATCCCCCGTCGACTTGTTTCCGACAACGGGCGGCAGTTCGCGGGAAAGTTGCTCGAAGATTGGTGCAAAAGCTATGGCATCGAGCAACACTTCACGTCCGTGGCATATCCCCAAAGCAATGGTCAAGCCGAACTAGTCAACCGGGAAATTCTTCGCATTCTGCGCGCTCGGCTCGATCATTTGGGAGGAAGCTGGGTGGATGAAGTGTCGGGCGTCCTATGGGCCATCCGAACGACCCCGAAGGAGGGAACGGGCGTGACGCCATTCCACTTGGTGTATGGTGGCGAAGCAGTGATCCCGGTTGAAGTTGGGATCGAGTCCGTCCGGGTCCAGAATTATGATGATGATATGCCGAGCGGAGGAACATGGAGCTTGATTTGGTTGACGAGGAGCGAGCCAAGGCGTCCGTCCGGCTGATGGCATACCGGCAAAGAATGAAGCAGAATTACAACCGGCGCGTGATCCCTAGAGCATTCCAAGTTGGCGATCTTGTCTGGAAGAAAGTAAAGCCGGTCGGCGACGTCGACAAATTGGAGGCGCCTTGGGCGGGCTCCTTCAAAGTCATCGAAAAGCTCCGCTCGGATGCTTATTATTTGGAAGATGAAGACGGACGGCGGCTAGATCGACCATGGAGCACAAATCATCTTCAGCCTTACCGAGCTGGGTGAGAGGTGCGCTGATGTAATTTTACATACGCTTGGGTCGCCTATGTACTTGCAATGCAGAACGCAAAAATAATTAAAGGATGGCAAATGACTTCGCCGAACGGCTGTCTTCAAATTAGCCTTAAGGGCCGTCGAGCTCCGACGTTAAAAATCGAGAGACGAACCGGCGTCTATAAACCATCAGAGCGGAAGGCCGTCGAGCTTCGATGTTAAAAATCGAGAGACGAGCCGGCGTCTATAAACCATCCGAGCGGAAGACCGTCGAGCTCCGACGTTAAAAATCGAGAGACGTTAAAAATCGAGAGACGAACCAGCGTCTATAAACCCTCCGGCCAGAAGACCGTCGAGCTCCGACGTTAAAAATCGAGAGACGAACCGGCGTCTATAAACCATTCGAGCGGAAGGCCGTCGAGCTCCGACGTTAAAAATCGAGAGACGAGCCGACGTCTATAAACCATCCGAGCGGAAGACCGTCGAGTTCCGACGTCAAAAATCGAGTTGCGTCGGACAAGACAATAAAGTCGCCGATCGGCCAGGTAACCAAAGGTACTCGGCGAACAGCTAGCGTAAATTTCAATTGCGAAAAAGTATACACTCGTCCGAGCAGACTATCCACGCGAAATACTTCGTAAAAACCTCTTTCGAACACAAGAAAGGTGGGATGAAGGGAGAATTACGAGGAGAAGTAGGCAAATATAAACGGTAGTTACCGAGCCGAGCGGACGACACGCATATGGATTAGCAAAGAGAAAGACATAGCATTATAGAAAATAAGGCCGAATGGCCTAGTTACAAAAAGTGATAGTTTTTTAGCCGGGCGGCTGGATTACATATAAACTACTCCAGATAATCATAAAGCGTCGTCGGGATGTCGTTGAGAAGTGTCGCCTGGTCCTTAGCCGGGATGACTGCGGAGTCGGGAAGTTGCCCCTTGGACTTCAAGTATTCCATCGTAGCATTCATGGCAAGCTCGAAGGCCATGGTCAACATGCAGAGCTACAAATTCGCTCGAGCGGCCGTTGACCGGCTTGGTTCGCCTCCGATATTCTTTAATCGGGAGCATCCTGCCTTGTGCTCTTGTAAAGCCGCCTCGAGCTTTGCCATTCGTCCGTTCGGGCAACCTTCTCTGTGGCCAGTTGGTCCATCAGCTCCTTCACTTTCTGCTTCAGCCCCCGAGCCTCGACATTCTTTTTCTCCAGATCGGAGATGACCGTGTTTTTTCGTGTGGTGGCCAAGTTTATTTTTTGGTCGAGCGACTTGACTTGCCGCTCGAGCTCGGCCAAAGCGTGGGTCTGATCGGCTGTCTTCTTCTGCTCGACCGCCAGCAAAGCTTGAGCCTTCCTCAGCTTCTTCTGCAACTCGGCATACGAGGGGCCTTGAGAGCCGGACGGACCGCTTGCAGCCTTCAGTTGTCTCAATTCCTCGTCCACCATCGCCAGGCGGTTGGAGACAGCTATTTCCTCCACCTATCTCTGACGAAAATGAAAGGAAAAAGAAGTTGATAGTGGTCGATCGGAAGGAATGCATACAAAACTTGGGACGAAAACAAACTCACCCCCGTGGCCTCTTGCATATGGCTGTTAGCCAAATTGCGAAGGGGGATCATCGCGATGCGCGCCCGAGCGTCGGCCCACATCTCGGCTAGGGGCCCCTTCAGGGTGATTGTGTGCTCGAGTGCGGTTGGGCGATCGGCCTCGGACAGCAATTCTTCAGTCGGAAGGTGAAGTGTGACCCGGACAGTGCGGCCATGATCGGGGGTCGTCCGAGCGGATGATGGGAGAGGATCGGAGGCCGGCGTCGAAAACTGGGATAAAATGGTTGAACGTTGGACTTGACGGGGAACATGCGGAAGGGAGCTGATCGGAGCGGCTTCAATTGGGTCCATGGACGCATCCAATTGGGAGGGAGTTCGATCGGACGAAATAGTCTCCATTGCTGGAGCCTTGCTTCGCGAATCCGCTGTGGCCCGTTCGGGCGGTTGGACCGCGGACGTGGCCGATCGAAGGGAAGTCTCCGTTCGGCGCCTTTTTTGTCGGAGAGGCCGCTCTCCTGCCTGAGCGGAGCCTTCCTCCCGGGCGGAAGGCTCTTGGCTAATAGTTGCTCTCACTGCCGGCTCCGGGAGAAAGCCTGAGCGGCCGACTCTTCATGAGTCCCGCTCTCCCCTTCATGCGAGTCGACCGGTTGGATGCCGAGCGTCTTCATTTCTTTGGCTGCCGCGGCTTCGAGCGCCACCGCCTTCTTTTTCAGAATTCCAGCCATCACCGACTCCATGACAATGTTTGCTGCAAAGGAATAAGGAGGAAATCAGTTAGCAATCAAAGCGAATGCACAAGTAAAATTCTTACCGAAGCCCCTTGGAAGGGGGGTCCTGATCGGACTTAAGCCGAATATGTACAAAATCCCTTCTGGCAGGAATTTGTTAATGTCGAACCGCAGACCGGCAAGCATATTGGCAGCGTGTAGATAATCCGGCCGGGTCTTGAATCTTTAGAGCTCTGGGGAGGTTGGTGGTCCGATCTGCCACTTCGTTAGGAAGGGAGCCCGCTCGGGCATGCGGAGGTAGAAATAAAATTCTTTCCAATGCTTATTGGAAGAAGGAAGTTTATTGAAGAAAACTAGGCCGGGCCGAGCCTGGAACATATATGTGCCCAGCTCGGGCTGTTTAGGGTAATAAAAATAATAGAAAACCTCCGGTCGGAGGGGGATATTGTGGATTTTGAACAGGACAACGACGCCGCATAAAAGGCGGAAGGTATTGGGGACTAGGCTTCCGAGCAGAATGCCGAAAAAGTTACAGACGTCAACGATGAAAAGATGAATGGGAAATCGCAAACCGGCTGTGAACTGGTCGCGGAAAACACAAAAGGCTCCGCGCGACCGTTTATGAGGCCGAGCGGAGAGACCGGGTAAAATGACTTCGAAATCAGAAGGGATGTCAAAGTTTTCTATCAAAAGATCGGCGTCGCGCCGATCAAAGCGCGACTCCATGGTAGTGTACTATGGGCCGAGGGTTTGGTCTTCGGGTTGAGAAGATTGGGCCATTATCCGAGCGGACGAAACCAAAAAAGACGAAGGCAGAAGATAAAAGCAAGATAGCAACGGAACAGTATCCCGAAAACGGAAACTAGGAAAGAAATGCAAAGAAAACGCCGGAAACAAAGAGGGAAAGAAAGAGAACCTTGCAACGCAGAGGAGGATCGAAGAAAGAGCACCGGAGATCGCCGAAACCAGAGGAATGAGATCGCCGAAAGCTGGAACGCGAGAAGCTGGGAGGCACGCAAGAGCAAGAGTGCGACGAAGGGAGAAAACAGAGCTTTTTATAGGGTGGAGCCCGAGCGGCCTCCACTGTTGGATTCAGGTCGCGAGAATCGGAGCACTTATCCCGTCGTTCATTTTGAACCGCCTCGATCCCATCAGAACACCACACCGTCGCCGTACGATGACGGCAGCATCGCCACGTGGCATTCAACCACTGGAACGCATTTAATGAGCGCGTGCTAGACCTTAATGATGGAGATTGGCGGAAAATTCGAAGAGATGCTGACTAACGGTGGCGTTGACTGGCGTTTTGGCTGCCCCTGGTTTCCGAGCGGATGGTAGTTGCAGCACGCCGCTCGGCCCAACTGACGGTCCAGTCAGTCGGACTAATCGCCTCATTCGACTAGACTTGAAGGGGAGGCAAGTGATCCAGCGGTAAGAACAGGGACCCCCCTCTGAGGGAAGTCAACGCCACGTGGAAGTCAAAGGGTCGAACGGCCGACCGGAGAAGGGGGAGACCGGTCGACTGAACGGGGTCTCATCGGAGTCAAAGGCACCCGGCGAGGAGTCAGGGTTCCGACGCTCGTTGAACAAGATTGTACGGCCGAGCGGGTAGCCCACTCGACCGAAGGCATAAGATAGCAATACTGCAAATAGTCTCCACAGAGCACACTACCGGGAATATTCTAAGTGGACCAGCACATATGACCGGCCGGACGAAAGGGGACTTCCGACCGGCCGGACACTCGGCATGGAGTAAGAAGAGACAACAGGACAAGGAAACATCCTCTGACAGCGGGTATTTTCGAGTAGCAGGCCATACTCAGGATCTTATGATAGGGGTCCGCTGTCCCATCAAAGACATGTTCGGACTGTAGCAGTAAGGGGTCAGGTAAGTTTTTCTGACAAGCCCATATTGAAGTATGGGTTGAGGACACGTATTCGCCTCGATATGTGTGTGTGAGCCCCTTCCCAGCTCTATATAAAGGGTCTCACCCTTCACCGGAGGTACGCATTCTACGAGATTGAGAGCCACTTCTTTGTTGTCCACTTGCCTGACTTGAGCGTCGGAGGATCGTCGTCGGGAACCCCTTCCCGGCCCGATTTCTTTGCAGGTTCGCCGGAGGTCCGTATGACCGGTCGGGGATCTACGTCAGCAACGCGGAGAGCGCCACGTGCCTAGCGTCCGTTGATTCAGCATTCGGACAGGATCAGATAGAAAGATTTGTAAAGATTACAAAGTCATCCCTGGAGAAAGCTTAACTACCCAACATAGGGTAGTAGTGTTGGATATACGCCTTAAACATAGTATCAATAGAAAGAAAATATATACAATTCCTAGAATTAAGTGGTGGAAGTTAAAGGATAAGAAACAATATATATTTAAGGAGAAGATAGAAGTACAAGCATTAAGTGAAATATATGATGACTCTAATACAACATGGGATAAGATGGTATCAAAATTAAAAATAGTAGCTAAGAGTGTTCTCGGTGAGTCAAAGGGACATGCACCGCTAGGTAAAGAATCTTGGTGGTGGAATGAGAAAGTACAAGAGAAAGTGAAGGAAAAACGAATAGCTTATAAGGAATTATATATTTGTAAGAATGAGGAAAACTTAAAAAAATATACAATAGCTAAGAAAGAAGCTAAGAAAGTGGTGAGTGAAGCAAAAAATGAAATTTTTGAACGGTTATATCAAAAATTGGATACAAAAGAAGGGGAAAGAGACATTTATAGAATAGCTAAAGTGAGAGAAAGAAAAACAAGAGATCTTAGTCAAATAAAATGTATTAAAGATGAATGTAATAGGATATTAGTAAGCGATGGAGATATAAAAGAACGGTGGAAGAGGTATTTTCATCAATTTTTTAATGAAGGTTTAGGAGACCAACTTAACTTGGGTAATTTAATTAGGTCAAATGAGTATCGAAATTTTAATTTTTATCGTAGAATTCAAATTTCAGAAGTAAAACAAACTTTAAATGAGATGCACAATGGAAAAGCCGTTGGACCAGATGATATTCCGATAGAGGTGTGGAAGTGCTTAGGGAAACAAGGTATTGAATGACTTACAAAATTATTTAACATGATATTGAAAACGAAAAAAATGTTTGATCAATGGAGGATAAGTACTCTAGTTCCCTTATATAAGAATAAGGGAGACGTACAAAATTGTGCAAACTATAGGGATATTAAACTAATTAGTCATACTATGAAACTTTGGGAAAAAGTAATAGAAAAAAAATTAAGGAAGGTGACCACAGTGACAGAAAATCAATTTGGGTTTATGTCTGGAAGGTCGACAATAGAAGCTATACATCTTCTTAGACAATTAATTGAAAAATATCGGGAGCAAAAACAAGATCTACACATGGTATTCATTGACTTAGAAAAAGCGTATGATAGAGTCCCAAGAGAAATTATATGGCGAATTTTAAAAAAGTGAGGTGTTAGCGTAACATATATTGAACTAATTAAGGATATGTACGAGGATGTAACGACCAGAGTAAAGACTTCAGGCGGACTAACTGAAGCATTTCCAATAAAGATAGGGTTACATCAAGGATCAACTCTAAATCCCTATTTTTTTACACTAATTATGGATGAACTCACTGCGCACATTCAAGACACTGTACCGTGGTGCATGTTTGCAGATGATATTATTTTGGTAGATGAGACACGTGAAGGAGTAAATGCTAAGCTAGAACCTTGGAGGGAAACACTAGAAGGGAAATGTTTTAAGCTTAGTAGATTAAAAACAGAATATATGGAATTTAAGTTTAGCAATATTAGAAGTAATGAAACAATTGTTAAGATAGGAGAGGATGAGTTACCTGGAACTGAGCGATTTAAATATTTAGGATCATTTTTATAAAATGATGAAGGGATTGAGAGATATCTTACATAGAATACAAGCAGGATGAGTGAAATGGAGGGGAGCGTCGAGTGTTTTATGTGACCGTAAAATACCTCTTAAACTTAAAGGTAAGTTATATAAAACCGCAGTTAGACCTACTATGTTATATGGAGCTGAATGTTGGGCTATGACTCGAACACATGAGCAGAAGATGAGAGTTGCAGAGATGAGGATGTTAAGGTGGATGTGTGGACATACAAAGATGGACAAAATAAGAAATGAGAGTATTAGAGAGAAAGTCGGAGTTGCATCTATTGAGGGAAAACTCCGAGAGACACGTTCAAGATGATACAGACATGTATTTAGACGACCAATAAATGCTCCAGTTAGGCGATGTGAAACTATGATAAATATGCATATCAAACGAGGAAGAGGAAGACCAAAAAAGACTTGGTTAGTAATAATAAAACAAGATATAATATATTTAAATATAGATGATGATATAATAGGAGATATAGCTCAATAGCGTAAAAGGATTTATACAGCCAACCCCACCTAGTAGGAAAATGTTTGGTTGTTATTGTTGTTGTTGTTCGTTGCAGGATATTCTCTACTGAAACAAACTACAGAAACACAACGTTGTCTGTTAGTATCATAGATTGTTGATATTATACTTGATTGAATCTCTATTTGGTACTAGAAAATATCAATGTCTTGGTTACTTTAGGATGACTAATTCCAATTTTCATCAAGTATTTCTCAATGAGTCAACGTTGCAATCTCTGCTAATAATAGTATGTAAATTCTATCATCATTGATTCTATATCCATATTTGTTCCCATTGAATAAATGGAAAATTTATTCCAAAGTAGGGAGGATGAATCAAATAAATTAACCTATTTTGCTAAATTAGAACCAAAGTCAATTGCTCGTTTTACTTGAACCTAATTTTCTTTGGCACTGAACTATAAAATTGATTTTGTTGGAATCTATATATGAGTTCACTAAGGAAATAAATTTTAAAACCCATTTACCTTATAGAGAAAGAAACTAAACATATGCTAATTTATGTTCCGACAATTGAACCTAATATTGTTTTTTATTACTTTTCAGCTCATGTCGAATTCCTTGTGATCAGAGACGCAAAAGAGGAGTGTGAAAGTTCATTCATGGAAGGCAAAACCCTCTATATTGACTCCAACATCCCTATTTATTATAATCTTCAGTGCATCCCTTGATGATGCTAAAGATAGGAGAAAGCCTTGATCACTATCCTCTTCTCCTAGAGTCGCCATTCTCGTGCAGATGGAAATTATATCATTTAAGCTCCAAGTTCTACTAGCTGAGTTTTTTCTATGTGTGATGATCTTCTTGTTTTGTTCTTAATTGCAAGATTTTTTTAAGTTTACTAAATTGATTTAGGAGTTGATTAAGTTCCTTAATTGTATACATATCCACGCTTACTCAATAAAATTGTACTTTGGCATTATTGAAAGTGTTATTTGTCTAAATGTTTCATTGTGTTACTCTCTTGTTTTATCTACATGATGATCTTGAATTAAGAAACAAACATTGTGAATAATTAAAAATGATTTAATAGAAGAATAGTTATGCAAGAAAACTGTGGTGGCCCATTGGTTGCCTAAAGACTCTTAACCGTAATGTGTAATGCGCGCTGTGAATGGTATTAATTGCAGCGTGCACCTATGTACTGTGAATGCTATTAACTGCAACGCGCGCTTGTGTGCTGCGAATGTTATTAATCACAGCGCATGCCATGCTGCGAATCCTCTTAACCGCAGCGCGCGGCGCGCGCTGTCAATGTCTTATACAACTTGCAGTTGGCAGTTGTGCAACGTGCGATACACATTGCGGATATTATAATTGCGCACTGTACAAAATCAAATTTATTGTAGTGATCATTAGAGTAACCACGCCTTCAAAATTTTCTAAATAGTTCTGTCGATTGAACTTAGTACAAAATTTTGGTCCCAACTAGGATTAGTAAGGAGTAGCTTCAGTTAGTTTCACTAAGTCAAATGTAACAGGTCGAAGCCATATCTTTTTAGAGATGCATAGACAGAACTTTCCTAACTTACTATCATCCAAAACGTCTCCAGTACTGCTTGTCAAGTTAACTTTTGTCCCTAATTTAACTAGTCTTAATTACCCAACTGAGTAGACTATTATTTTTAGAAGTGTCAACTAGTTTGGAATCTTCCCCTAAATTATTGAACTTGGGTTTATATTTTAGGTTTGTGTCGATTTGTTTTATAGTTATAATAAACTTGATTATAATTTGAGTTTATGTTAATTTCATATTTATTTAATTTAAGTTTAGTTTTTGATTTATTCGATTTCATTTTATTTTTTAGGTTTGAATTTAGCTTAGAAGGTTTAATTTTTGAGATTAAGGTTGAGTTATTTGATTTATTTTGATTTGGTTTTAGGTAGTGTATTTTATTTTAGATACATAGTATTAATTGAGTTCTACTTGCTTGGTTAGACAAACTTTCGGAACTCAAACTTTAGTGTGTTTTTTTATTTTGAATTCGGGTTAGAAATGATTTAGGGGGTGTTTGGTTGATGGATTTGGGAATGAATAAATGGAATGATAGTAAAAGATAGTGTTTGAATTGTGGGTTTAGGAATGATAATTTGGAAATGATTTCCAAATTTATGGGAATCAGTCAAACCAATATTAGGTGGGTTTTATTCTCATTCTTATTCTCATTCCACCTTCCTATCAAACTCATACACAATCATTTCCATCATTTAACTAAACGCCACCTTAAAGGTAGAGTTATACTTATATCCAAGTCTAGATTTATTGTACACAGTTCTTCGGGATCCAAGTATTATTTTAGATACTTGGATCCCGAGGTAAATTTTTTCAACTGTTCTTTTAATTCTTTAACTTGACTTTTCAAGACAAAATTTTTTTCCTCAAGGTTTGCAGCTTGAGTTGAATTTTTGTCTTGAACTTGATCAGTTAAGGAGATCACGCTCAGTTGTTCCTTAAGGATGTTGTTTTCCTTGAGAAGTTTAGCGTGTTTCTCAGTTTTGGTTAATTTCTTATTTAAGCAGGAAATTATTTTTAAAAACTTTACAGTATAATTAAAATATACCCCAGTTGGTTTGTCTGAACTGGATGCAGATTCGTTGCTCGACTTGTATTCAGACTTGACATCTTGATCTGATTTGTCTCTGGTTGCCATCAGTGCGAGGTAACTTGCTTGCTTTGGTTCGTCTGCTTCCGATCCATCCGAGGAAGACTCATCCCAAGTCGTCTTGAGTGCCTTTTGCATTGGCTTCCTTGTCTTATCTTCATTAGGGCATTCGTGTTTGAAGTGCCTTTTCTTGTTGCAACCGTAGCACGTGATGTTTGCCTTTGAGTTGTTGGATGTGGACTTGGAAATTTTCTTCATGTCGTGCTTGGAGAAGTTTCTCTTGAGTCAGTGAATATTTTCCTTACCATGTTCACTAGCTGCTCTTCTTCATCGGTTTCTGAGTTGGACTCAGTTTTCGCCTCGGGTTTAGCTCCCTTCGAATACTTGTAAGACACACAATTCCTTTCTCGACCTTTGTGGAGTTAGTTTGTTCATGTAGCTTTAATTCACAAAACAACTCATCTATTTTCAACTTTGAAAGGTTCCTCGAAACCTTATAGGCATCTATAATTGACGCCCATAGTGCAGTTCGAGGAAACAAGTTTAGAGCGTACCTGATAATGTCACGATTCTCCAGTTGATGTCTGATCGTGTGCAGGCCATTGAGGATATCCTTGATCCTTGCATGTAGTTGGCTTGCGGCTTCTCCGTCCTGCATTTTAATATTAAATAAAGAATTTAGAAGCATGTCTCGTTTAGTTATCTTAGCGTCGTTGGTTCCTTCTTGTCCTATAGCTCCTTTGCGTTCTTGTGTGAGCCGACTTGGTTGAGTTCTTCTTTTATAAGTCTACACTGGATTGTGTTCAATGCCTTCGAGTTGATCTGGGTCTTCTTCTTATCTCCTGGATTTCATCTTTCTGGGTCGAGGGTGTTGGTCCCCTTGAGGCCTGTAGAAGGGGGGGGGGGGGGGGGGGGAATTGCCCTGCAAATAAAAATCAAACCTTTCTCGATTTTTCAAACTGGATTAAGAAAAACACTTGAATAATAATAAACTAATTAACAAGAAAGAAAGAAGAGGTGGATCTTTTTTACTTGGTTTGCAATCAGAAGATTGCTAGTCCAAGATGTTGAAAGCTCACAATCTAATCTCCTTTTGGTGGAGAAACCTCTTACAACAATTTAAATACTAAATTACAAAATAGAAGAGAAAGAAGATCATTTCCTAGTGTTGTACTGAACTACTGAGATCAAGCCTCTATTTATAGTCTGTTGGTCAGATCGGACCCACATTATCCTCATGCCAATCGTAACACGCCATCAGCAAGCTTCACAATGTGCTGCTGAGGGTAGGCATTGTAAGGCAACATGCACTTCTTCTGGCTTGTGGTGCTTTCCTTCGTTTACATAGAAGAATATATACGACCAATGTTGATCCAGATATCACGATCTGTAGCACTTCCTCTTGGCTCTTGTGGTGCTTTTGTCCGATCGATTACGCATGTAGAAGAATACGACCGGTGTTCATTCAGAAATCATGAGCACATGGTTTGCTTGATTTAATCCATTATATATACACACCTACTTAGCTCGATCGCAATACTTGAAAATAATTTGATATATTTTGGCAGGGTGTATATTTGTGTATATATTGTGGCAGAGGCAAACCTTGGCGGAGTGGAGTGTGTTTAAGTGACATTTATATAAATTAATATTTAAATTTATAAAGTTGTACGTGTATATAGGGTTGTAAATGAATTGAACGTTCGTGAACACATTTAGTATTCGGCTTGGTAAGAATTTGTTTATATACGTTCAATACACACAAGATTAATTAAATAAATAAGCTTGAATAGCTTGTTAAACTAAATAAACAAACTTGAACATATGTGTTCGACTGGTTAAGATTCGTAAACAATGTTCGCGAATAATGTTCGTGAATAATATTGGTGAACTATGTTCCTTAATAATGCTCTTATCAATATGCTAAATAAATATTTTTTTAAAAAATAAATAAGTTTAAATTTACAAGCTCATTAATGATTAATCAAACAAGTAAAAGTTTCAAACAATCAAACAAGTTTTAATTTAGAGCTCCATAATATCTAAACGAATCAAGTTCAAGTCAAGATTGAATTGAAAGCTCGATAACATCTAAACGAAAGAAGCTCAAGCCAAGCTTAAATCAAGCTCAAGCCCATCAAAAATAAACCAAGTCAAACTTAAACAATCATTTCAAAAGCTTAGTTCATTTTAGGCATGACTTGGCTTAGCTTGGCTTGACTCAATTACATTATCAAATAAACTTAAATATCCCAAATCTTAGTTCGACATGGTTTCTTTACAACCCTACAAGTATATACACGTGCATGGTTTCTAATTTGTAGTAAGTTTTTAATGTAATAAAAATATAATAGTTTAATAAATAAATTAACATTAGAAGAATAATAATATAATTAAAAATTTTATTTTATTTACAATTATTTAAAGTTATCCAAATTATTATTTTTAATAATTTATTAGATTTTTTTAAAAAATATTTTATTTCTTTTGAGAGAATAAAATTAAATTTGATTAGGATAACTATGCTTTTATTTTTAAAAAATAATAATATTTAGCAAAAAGAATTATTTAGTATCTTATCGAGAGAATAATAATGTGTGCCACCATCATACCCACAACGACACCCCGTTTTGCAATCTCAGCCATCATTAGCACTCTATCCTACCTCTTCCTCGAGACATCAACTATATGCCCTCCTTCCTCAACTACCCTTTCTTTAGTTATTTCTGTCCCTCCACTCTTCCTTGTGCACAGTGTTCCACTTACCATCTGCTAAGCCCCCAACTACCACCATGATTGGAAACCGACACCACACTCGCAACAAGAATCCCTCCTATCTTGTGCCCAATTGAGACTCCAGATTCTCACATTCAAAAACTTCTATTCTCCACATTAGACGGATTTGTCATCGTCGGTTCCAATCGAATCACAACTGTCGGCTTTAGTATTTTTCAGTCTCGAACGTAACCGTCCTGTCCCTCCTCGTTAATGCCCGTGCCTAATGTTGTTCCACTTACCATTTGCTAAGCCCCCACTACCACTGTGAATGGGAACTGGCACCCCCACTCGCAACAAGAATTCCTCCTACCTTGTGCCCAATTGAGAGTCCAGATTCTCACATTCACAAACTTCCATTCTCCACATTAGACGGATTTGTCATCGACGGTTCCAGTCAAATCACAGATGCCAGCTTTAGTATTTTTCAGTCCCAAACGTAACCGTCCTATCCCTTCGCGTTGATGCCCGTGCCTAATGTCCATGTGCACTATGATTTCCCCTCCTCTATAAATTTCAAATCTCGCTTGCTCTCCCTCGCCACGACGTTTCAATGAAAACCACTTTCCTTCTCGTTCTTCTGATGAAGACTACTCTCTTTCTCATGCTTTTGACAGTCTCGATGGTTGTGGCATCGACCGATTCCGCCCAAGGTGATCATACATCAGCCTCCGATTTCGGCCATGGTAATCTCAATCCGCCCACCCAGGGTGGTGCGAAGTTGAAGCCGCCCTCTGATTCCTGCCACGGTGATCTCAATCCACCCACCCAGGGTGGTGTGGAGCCGAAGCTGCCCTTTGATTCCGGCCAAGCTGATCTCAATCCGCCCACCCTGGGTGGTGCGAAGTCGAATCCGAAGCCGCCCTCTGATTCCATCCAAGCTGATCTCAATTCGCCCACCCAGGGTGGTGCAAAGCTGAAGCCGAAGCCGAAGCTGAACCCGCCGAAGACCGGTCTGTGATGCAAACTAGGGCTAAAAATATGCTGCAAACCTGTCGTTCTGATTCCAACAGTTCCGATTCCACCACCACCACCACCATCTCCTCCTCCTCCTCCGAAGTAACGAGAGATCAGAGACTGCATCCCTTTTATCCTAAATAACTACAAGGGATCAGAGATTTACTAGCAAATAAGAAATGGGTGGTTTAACCCTATTTTAGTTGTTGTTTCGCTAATCATTATTATTATTATTCATGGAAGTTGTTGCATCATATAAGTGAACAAAACTTGAGAACTATCAACAATCTACTCGGGAACTTTCTTTGAGTGTTAAATATTTGGTGACAACTTGTGTTACTATCAATTATCTGTCTAAAACACACTAAATTAGCATGGGTCAACAATATAAAGGATTATATACTCATATAATATCAATGTATGTTCCTAAGTTTTGTTCACATTATATGGTGTAGCATCTTCCCATGAATAAGAATATAAATTATAAGTGAAATAACAACTTAATATGTCAAGGCCACTCATTTCTTGATTGCTAGTCAATATCATATCACTTACACCAATTATTTATAATAAAAAGTAATACTATCTCTCACTACATCAGAGGACGTAGACTAGTTCGATATGTTATATAAAATTTTTCATATAAATTCATATACCCTACTGAAAATTCGTTATACCAAAGTTTCGGTATAGTATAAATTGCATACTAGTTGTATCGATTTTTTTTGGATATAAAAAAGTACTTATTTTTGTAATCAATATATTAATTATTGTTGATAAAGTTATTTTGTAATCAATACTTTAGTAAAGTATGTTGATATACATTGGTTAATGCATTATTATTATGAACAGAGATATTGTGTGGCTTCTGAATTAGTTATGTTTCTTGATATTAAAGTAATTTCGTTATACTAAAATTTTTCATATAACAAAATTTTTGATACGATTGTTATTTAATTCATACTATACCGAAACTTCGGTATAACGAAGTTTCGGTATGATATTTCTCTTATCATATCCTCTTATCCTAAATGACTACTGTAAGAGATCAGAGATTTACTAGCAATCATTTGAAATGGGTGGTCTAGCCCTATTTAAGTTGTTGTTTCGCTAATCATTTTTATTATTATTCATGGAAGTTGTTGCATCATATAAGTGAACAAAACTCGAAAACTATCAACAATCTACTCGGGAACTTTCTTTGAGTGTTAAATATTTGGTGACAACTTATGTTACTATCAGTTATCTGTCTAAAACACACTAAATTAGCATGGGTCAACAATATAAAGGATTATATACTCATATGATATCAATGTATGTTCCTAAGTTTTGTTCACATTATATGGTGTAGCAGCTTCCCATGAATAAGAATATAAATTATAAGTGAAATAACAACTTAATATGTCAAGGCCACTCATTTCTTGATTGCTAGTCAATATCATATCACTTACACCAATTATTTATAATAAAAAAGGAATACTATCTCTCACTACATCAGAGGACGTAGACTAGTTCGATATGTTATATTAAAATTTTCATATAATATTATATACCCTACTGAAAATTCGTTATACCAAAGTTTCGGTATAGTATAAATTGCATACTAGTTGTATCGTTTTTTTTTTGGATATAAAAAAGTACTTATTTTTGTAATCAATATATTAATTATTGTTGATAAATTAATCAATACTTTAGTAAAGTATGTTGATATACATTGGTTAATGCTTTGTTATTATGAACAGAGATATTGTGTGGCTTCTGAATTAGTTATGTTTCTTGATATTAAAATAATTTCGTTATACTAAATTTTTCATATAACAAAATTTTTGATACGATTGTTATTTAATTCATACTATACCGAAACTTCGGTATAACGAAGTTTCGGTATGGTATTTCTCTTATCATATCCTCTTATCCTAAATGACTATTATAAGGGATCAGAGATTTACTAGCAATCATTTGAAATGGGTGGTCTAGCCCTATTTAAGTTGTTGTTTCGCTAATCATTTTTATTATTATTCATGGAAGTTTTGCATCATATAAGTGAACAAAATTCGAAAACTATCAACAATCTACTCGGGAACTTTCTTTGAGTGTTAAATATTTGGTGACAACTTGTGTTACTATCAGTTATCTGTCTAAAACACACTAAATTAGCATGGGTCAACAATATAAAGGATTATATACTCATATAATATCAATGTATGTTCCTAAGTTTTGTTCACATTATATAGTGTAGCAGCTTCCCATGAATAAGAATATAAATTATAAGTGAAATAACAACTTAATATGTCAAGGCCACTCATTTCTTGATTGCTAGTCAATATCATATCACTTACACCAATTATTTATAATAAAAAGGAATACTATCTCTCACTACATCAGAGGACGTAGACTAGTTCGATATATTATATTAAAATTTTCATATAATATTATATACCCTACTGAAAATTCGTTATACCAAAGTTTCGGTATAGTATAAATTGCATACTAGTTGTATCATTTTTTTTTTGGATATAAAAAAGTACTTATTTTTGTAATCAATATATTAATTATTGTTGATAAATTAATCAATACTTTAGTAAAGTATGTTGATATACATTGGTTAATGCTTTGTTATTATGAACAGAGATATTGTGTGGCTTCTGAATTAGTTATGTTTCTTGATATTAAAGTAATTTCGTTATATTAAAATTTTTCATATAACAAAATTTTTGATACGATTGTTATTTAATTCATACTATACCGAAACTTCGGTATAACGAAGTTTCGGTGTAACAAAGTTTCGGTATTGTATTTCTCTTATCATATCCTCTTATCCTAAATGACTATGGTAAGGGATCAAAGATTTACTAGCAATCATTTGAAATGGGTGGTCTAGCCCTATTTAAGTTGTTGTTTCGCTAATCATTTTTATTATTATTCATGGAAGTTGTTGCATCATATAAGTGAACAAAACTCGAGAACTATCAACAATCTACTCGGGAACTCTCTTTGAGTGTTAAATATTTGGTGACAACTTGTGTTACTATCAGTTATCTGTCTAAAACACACTAAATTAGCATGAGTCAACAATATAAAGGATTATATACTCATATAATATCAATGTATGTTCCTAAGTTTTGTTTACATTATATGGTGTAACATCTTCCAATGAATAAGAATATAAATTATAAGTGAAATAAAAACTTAATATGTCAAGGCCACTCATTTCTTGATTGCTAGTCAATATCATATCACTTACACCAATTATTTATAATAAAAAGGAATACTATCTCTCACTACATCAGAGGACGTAGACTAGTTCGATATGTTATATTAAAATTTTCATATAATATTATATACCCTACTGAAAATTCGTTATACCAAAGTTTCGGTATAGTATAAATTGCATATCGATTTTTTTTGGATATAAAAAAGTACTTATTTTTGTAATCAATATATTAATTATTGTTGATAAATTTATTTTGTAATCAATACTTTAGTAAAGTATGTTGATATACATTGGTTAATGCTTTGTTATTATGAACAGAGATATTGTGTGGCTTCTGAATTAGTTATGTTTCTTGATATTAAAGTAATTTCGTTATACTAAAATTTTTCATATAAACAATTTTTTGATACGATTGTTATTTAATTCATACTATTCCGAAACTTCGGTATAATGAAGTTTCGGTATAACAAAGTTTCGATATGGTATTTCTGTTATCATATCCTCTTATCCTAAATGACTATTGTAAGGGATCAGAGATTTACTAGCAATCATTTGAAATGGGTGGTCTAGCCCTATTTAAGTTGTTGTTTCGCTAATCATTTTTATTATTATTCATGGAAGTTGTTGCATCATATAAGTGAACAAAACTCGAGAACTATCAACAATCTACTCAGGATCTTTCTTTGAGTGTTAAATATTTGGTGACAATTTGTGTTACTATCAGTTATCTGTCTAAAACACACTAAATTAGCATGGGTCAACAATATAAATGATTATATACTCATATAATATCAATGTATGTTCCTAAATTTTGTTCACATGATATGGTGTAGCAGCTTCCCATGAATAAGAATATAAATTATAAGTGAAATAACAACTTAATATGTCAAGGCCACTCATTTCTTGATTGCTAGTCAATATCATATCACTTACACCAATTATTTATAATAAAAAGGAAAACTATCTCTCACTACATCAGAGGACGTAGACTAGTTCGATATGTTATATTAAAATTTTCATTTAATATTATATACCCTACTGAAAATTCGTTATATCAAAGTTTTGGTATAGTATAAATTGCATACTAGTTGTATCGATTTTTTTTTTGGATATAAAAAAGTACTTATTTTTGTAATCAATATATTAATTATTGTTGATAAATTTATTTTGTAATCAATACTTTAGTAAAGTATGTTGATATACATTTGTTAATGCATTGTTATTATAACAGAGATATTGTGTGACTTCTGAATTAGTTATGTTTCTTAATATTAAAGTAATTTCGTTATACTAAAATTTTTCATATAACAAAATTTTTGATACTATTGTTATGCAATTCATACTATACCGAAACTTCGGTATAATGAAGTTTCGGTATGGTATTGATATAAATTTTTTTATACCGTAATTTTTTGTATAGTATACAGTATCATATGAAAATTTTATATACCATATTGAACCAGCCCTAAACACAGCTTGGCCTTTGGTGGCTTGGGACCACCCTGGGTGGAATCGGAGTGCGGCGCCTTAGGATTACATTAGGTGGAATCGAATGTTCGTGTCTCATGAACACCCTACGCAGAATCGGAGGGCAGTGCCTTGGGTAGAATCGGATGTCAACGTCTTGGGAACACCTAGGCGGAAACACCATGGGCAAAGTCAAAGGTCACCACCTTGGAAACACGCTGGGTGGAAACACCTTGGGTGGAATCCAAGATGGCCATCAGAAGAGCATTGGAAGTAATGCTAGGATTTGTAGGTCATTTGTACTTTAGAAAATTGACATATCTCTGAAATTGGGGTCATTTGTTGTGGTGCATGAAATATCTCTAGAATGAGATTAGAAGTAGAATGTTGAAAGTGGGGTGCTTGAGAATAAATAACCTTTGGCTTATTATCATAGCTCTTATTTGGAAGAGGAGCTGGTTTTAATAGATTGTTGACCATTTTCCAACTTTTGTTCATGTTATATGGTGTAGCAATTTCCTAACAGCATAAATAAAAATAAGAATTATAAGCGAAACAACAACTTAAATATGCCTAAGTCACCCATTTCTTGATTGTTAGTCAATATCATATCTCTTGCACTAGTTATTTAGAATAAAAAAGGGATATAATCTATCTAACTAAACTGAAGGAAAAGGTGGTGGTGGAATTCCTAGAATTGGTGGAATTGGAATTAGAACTATTAGAATTGGAATGATAGATTTACAGCATATATATTTTCAACTTTAGTCTGCAACACAACTAAGGGTGAAAAAAAATCTAAAAATAGGGGAAATGGAAACCCCTAATTCCCATTTCCCACTTCTGTCGTTCTCATTCCCTTACACAAACCAAACACCCCCTTAGAATAAAATGAGATACTATCTCTCACTACATCGGAGGGCGTAGGACTGGTTCTGTATGATATACCAAATTTTTCATACTATATTGTATACCGTACCAAAAATTCGTTATACTAAAGTTTGGTATAATGTAAATTGCATACCGATTATACCATTTTTTCAGATATGAAAAAGTACTTATTTTTGTAATCAAGACGTTAACTTTTGCTGATAAACTTTATTTTGTAATCAATACTTTAGTAAAGTATGTTGTTAAGGATTGATTATGTTTTTAAAAATCTTATTATTTGTTATACATTTATTAATACTTTATTATTATAAACAGGCTATTGTGTGGCTTCTGAATGGTTATATTTCTTGGTGTTAAATTGATTTCGGTATACTAAAATTTTTGGTATACCTAAATTTTCAGTATGATCGGTATTCAATTTATACTATACCAAAACTTCGGTATAATGAAGTTTCGGTATAACAAAGTTTCAGTATCCCAAATTTTTTGTATGGTATTGGTAAAAATTTTTTATACCATAATTTTTTGTATTGTATTGGTAAAATTTTTTTTATACCATAATTTTTTGTATGGTATATAGTATCGTATGAAAAAAATTGTATATCATACCAAACTAACCCTAAACACAGTTTGACCTTCTACGGCTTGGGACCACCATGGGTGGAATCGGAGAGCGACGTCATGGGATAATCCTTGGTTGAAAATTTTGTATACACTGAACCAGCTCTAAACATAACTTGGCCTAGGCGGCTTGGGACCATCCTGGGTGGAATTGGAGAGTGGCGCCTTGGGATCACCTTGAGTGGAATCTAATGTCCGCGTCTTGGAAATATCCTGTGCGGAATCAGAGGGTAGTGCCTTGGTAACACCCTTGGAAGAATCGGAGGTCAGCATCTTGGGAACACCTTGGGAGGAAACACCTTGGGTAGAATCGGAGGTCAACGCCATGGGAACACCCTGGGCGGAAACACCTTAGGCGGAATCCAAGACGACCATCGAGATAGCCATCAGTAGCACATTTAGAACAATCTTAGGATTTGTAAGTATATGCACTTTAGAAAACTGACATACCTCTGAAGTTGGGGTCATATGTGTTCGACTCGTTAAGGTTCGTAAACAACGTTCGCGAATAATGTTCGTGGACAATATTGGTGAACTATATTCCTTAATAAAGCTCTTATCAATATGTTAAATAAATATTTTTTTTAAAAAATAAATAAGTTTAAATTTACAAGCTCATTAATGATTAATCAAACAAGTAAAAGTTTCAAACAATCAAACAAGTTTTAATTTAGAGCTCCATAGTATCTAAACGAATCAAGTTCAAGTCAAGATTGAATTGAAAGCTCGATAACATCTAAACGAAAGAAGCTCAAGCCAAGCTCAAATCAAGCTCAAGCTCATCAAAAATAAACCAAGTCAAACTTAAACAATCATTTCAAAAGCTTAGTTCATTTTAGGCTTGACTTGACTTAGCTTGGCTTGACTCAATTACATTATCAAATAAACTTAAATATCCCAAATCTTAGTTCGACATGGTTTCTTTACAACCCTACAAGTATATACATGTGCATGGTTTATAATTTGTAGTAAGTTTTTAATGTAATAAAAATATAATAGTTTAATAAATAAATTAACATTAGAAGAATAATAATATAATTAAAAATTTTATTTTATTTACAATTATTTAAAGTTGTTCAAATTATTATTTTTAATAATTTATTAGATTTTTTAAAAATATTTTATTTCTTTTGAGAGAATCAATTCAATTTGATTAGGATAACTATGCTTTAATTTTTTAAAAAATAATAATATTTAGCAAAAAGAATTATTTAGTATCTTATCGAGAGAATAATAATGTGTGCCACCGTCATACCCACAAGGACACCTCGTTTTGCTATCTCAACCATCATTAGCACTCTGTCCTTCCTCTTCCTTGAGACTATATGCCCTCCTCCCTCAACTATCCTTTCTTTAGTTATTTCTGTCCCTCCACTCTTCCTTCTGCACGGTGTTCCACTTACCATCTGCTAAGCCCCCCACTACCACCGTGAATGGGAACTGGCACCCCCACTCTCAACAAGAATCCCTCCTACCTTGTGCCCAATTGAGAGTGTTGATTCTCACATTCACTGTAAAACACCGAAAATAGCCAAATATTGATAAGAGAATTTTCCGGAATTTTTGGAAATATTCCGGGAATTTTTCGGAGCTCGTATGGACGAGTTGACGGGGATAAGATTTGGGTTCCGGGAAAGCCTGTTTAGGCTACCCATTTAAGCGAGGAATTGTTTATTTTATAAATTCCTTTTTCCTTATTTTTTTTTTATTTTCGCCGCTGATTCCTTTCTCCCTGCCGAACTCGCGCCGACGCCAAGCCTCCTCCCGATCCTTGCCCTAACCGCCTCTCCCAATCGGCGATGCAAACCGCCGTCTCCTCTCGCGGATAAACCCTCGGCCAAGCTCGCTTTCTTCTTCTTCTCCTCTGCCGATGCCGACCCTTTTTCCCTGTGCCCTAGCCGCCAGCCACCGAGACATTCTTCTTCCTCTTTCGAGCGCCGGAGCCGATCCCTAGCCGCGTCGCCGCCACTCCGACCATACGCCACTGTCGCCGGCGACGCACGGAGCAGCGCCTCACCTCTGGTGCCCCAGCATCGACCACCACAGTGTCGCGACCCTTTTCCCTATTTGGAGCTGAGCGCCGACATCCGAGCCCTTCCTCCGATCATTGAGTAGAGCCCTTCTCCTCTTCCCTAGCCACCTCCATCGGCTGACCAGTTTCTCCTCAGCCCTAGCAGTCGAGCCTTCCTTTCTTCCTCTACCTTCTGCCCCAACGTCCACTGCCGACGCCAGGGTCCAGCAATCATCTGCCGTGCTTCAGACTCCACTGGCGGGTCTTCCTTCTTCGCCACCAGTCGCCGGCAGAGAGGAAACAAGGGGGGGGGGGGGTATTGAGTAGGTAAGGCATGTTAGGTATTTGGATTGTTGATTTGGAATCCTATGTTGGATTTGTTGGTGATTACAGTGGTATTTGTCACTGATTTCTCACAGCAGCTTCTCCGGATCTCGGCAGTAAGTTCTCCAGGATTTGAGCAGTGTTGAAGCATCGAAAAATTTGGGTAAGGTTTGTGTTAAGTTAACTACTGCATAAGGTGAGGTGTAGGAGTTGATATATTTTGGTAATTCGATTTCTAAATTGTATTAGCAATAATTGTTAACCTAGATATCAGTGAAAGGTAAGGTTTTTGTTTAATGTTGGTGGATTTAGGTCTTGTTGTGGACAAGTTAATCGATGGCTAGTTAAGGTTGATTAATAATTTCGGTTTTCTTAATTGAATTAGGGGTTTGATTTAGTTATTTGATACATGTTGAATAACTAAATTATATGTGTTGAATTTGGTATGTTGTTGATTATTATTTAGGGTTTTGCCCTAAATAGTTTTAAGGATTTATTTAGCAATTCATTTGAACTTTAGCTAAATAAAAATATACCTATTGGAATTTCAGGACTTTGACGCGAGATGAGTATCTCGACGTCGTGTTCGGACCAGATTGGACATTTCCTATTGGAGGCGGGTACTTTTGACTTATGTCATTTGATATACATAGTAGTGAATTTAACAAGTTGCATTAATTATGTTCCTTATTTGTTTCGGTTAGTCACTACCCAATACCTGTTATATGATTGATTGATTGCTTATTTTGCATCTCATGTATACTTTACCTGCTTATACATGTTTATAGGGGTAGTGATATACCATGCTTCACCATGTTCAGGACCTAGGTTTTATACCTTCTGTGTACCTTTGATTGATTTGATTCGTTGACCTATGATGCACGTTTATATATATATATGTGGATTAGGTCAGGATATTTTGTGGTTAGTGCCATGCACCATTTGCATGATTGCATGCTGTGCGATAGTTCGCTCCATTATTGTTGAGCACATCGCCAGTTACATGGATCTGCACACACCACCATTCATGGGTTAGTGGTCGATTCAGGCAGAGTGTGTTGCAGCAGGGACTCTGTTAGGCACAGTTGGTCCGCTCATGGATAGTGTGACACAACGTGTTAGCCGACAGGGATTCCTCCCCGTCATCGTGTACCGGAAGTTGAGAGCATTACGCTCCCCCATTTATGATTTGGGGTAGGAGGATAGGTGTACTCCGACAGCATCCCGTCCACTCGGTCACTCATCAGGAGTAGTGACGACAGAGTGCACGGTTGTCACAGCCCTACCCACTCGGCCTCACTATTGTGTGAGATGATCGACTGACGTCAGGGGTGACCAAGACGCATCATTGGCATCATATGCATGATGCATTTATTGCTTGTATTTGTGTTTGCTGCATTTATATGCTGCATATTGTTTGGATACCTATGTTTGACATGCATACAGGATTTCCATATCTCTCGGACTGCTTGTCTTTATACCCAGGTCCTGATTAGTACAGTATTCTTCTGTTTACTTCAGTTTGCATTTACCCTTATTACATCAGGAGACTGTACGCATGATTAGTGCTAGTGTTATTTCCTTACTTTGTATATCAGTTGTACCTGTTGAGTGTTGGACTCACCCCGCCTCCATTGTTGTTATTTTTCAGGTTGATGCTGTCAGGAGAGAGTTCCAGTTGCTAGTTCCCTGCATACCACAAGCTGTTTTGTCTTTTGGTTTGTTATTTAGACAATGTTAGACTTATTCTGTTTGAGGATTTTGATATTGTATGGATTTGTATGATCGATGGATTTTTGTATGGTTTAAATTTGTTCTACTACATGTCTACTTAGACGGCAGAAGAGGTAAGTTGATCTTATCGTCGGTTTTGAGCTTTACGAGTGTAGTTGAATAGGGTTGATTTCGAGTCAGGGTATTATTATTCTGTTTACTTATTATATAAACTGTGTAGGTGATTGTTTATTTATTGTTATTATTCCAGCCGCATGTGGCTGAGGTATATAGTGTTTGTAGAAAGTTTCAGATTGTCCGTCGTACAGGGGAGATGCTGCCGAAATTTCTTCGGACAGGGACTCCTCCGGGGCGTGACATTCACAAACTTCCATTCTCCACATCAGACGGATTTGTCATTTCCGGTTCCAATCGAATCATAGCTGTCGGCTTTAGTATTTTTCAGTCCCGAACGTAACCGTCCTGCCCCTCCTTGTTAATTCCTGTGCCTAATGTTGCCCCACTTACCATCTGCTAAACTCCCCACTACCACCATGAATGGGAACCGACACCCCCATTCGCAACAAGAATCCGTCCTACCTTGTGCCCAATTGAGAGTCCAGATTCTCACATTCACAAACTTTCATTGTCCACATCAGCCGGATTTGTCATCGCCGATTCCAGTCGAATCACAGCTACCGACTTTAGTATTTTTCAGTCTCGAACGTAACCGTCCTGCCCCTCCTCGTTAATGCCGTGCCTAATGCCCGTGCCTAATGTCCATGTGCGCTGCGATTTCCCCACCTCTATAAATTTCAAATCTCGCTCGCTCTCCCTCGCCATGATGTTTCAATGAAAACCACTTTCCTTCTCGTTCTTCTGATGAAGACTACTCTCTTTCTCATGCTTCTGACAGTCTCGATGGCTGTGGCGCCGATCGATTCCGCCCAGGGTGATCAGACATCGACCTCCGATTCTGGCCATGGTAATCTCAATCCGCCCACCCAGGGTGGTGCGAAGCCGAAGCCGCCCTCTGATTCTGGCCGTGGCGATCTCAATCCGCCCACCCAGTGTGGTGCGAAGCTGCCCTCTGATGCCGGCCAAGCTGATCACAATCCTCCCACCCAGGGTGGTGCGAAGCCAAATCCGAAGCCGCCCTCTGATTCCAGCCAAACTGATCTCAATCCGCCCACCCAGGGTGGTGCGAAGCTGAAGCCGAACCCAAACCCGCCGAAGCATGGTCTGTGTTGCAAACTAGGGCTAAAAATATGCTGCAAACCTGTCGTTCCGATTCCAACAGTTCCAATTCCACTACCACCTCCGCCTCCTCCTCCGAAGTAACGAGAGATCAGAGACTGCATCCCTTTTATCTTAAATAACTACAAGGGATCAAAGATTTACTAACAATTAAGAAATGGGTGGTTTAGCCCTATTTAAGTTATTTCGCTTATCATATCCTCTTATCCTAAATGACTAATGTAAGAGATCAGAGATTTTTTAGCAATCATTTGAAATGGGTGGTCTAGCCCTATTTAAGTTACTGTTTTGCTAATCATTTTTATTTTTATTCATGGAAGCTGTTGAATCATATAGGTGAACAAAACTCGAGAACTGTCAACAATCTACTCGGGAACTTTCTTTGAGTGTTAAGTATTTGGTGACAACCTATGTTACTATCAGTTATCTGTCTGAAACACACTAAATTAGCATGGGTCAACAATCTAAAGGATTATATACCTTAGAAGACAGTTGGAAAGTATATGTCTTCTCATATAATATCAATGTATGTTCCTAAGTTTTGTTCACATTATATGGTGTAGCAGCTTCCCATGAATAAAAATATAAATTATAAGCGAAATAACAACTTAAATATATCAAAGCCACTCATTTCTTGATTGCTAGTCAATATCATATCACTTACACCAATTATTTAGAATAAAAAGGGATACTATCTCTCACTACATCAGAGGACGTAGACTAGTTCGGTATGTTATACTAAAATTTTATATAATATCGTATACCCTACTGAAAAATCGTTATACCGAAGTTTCGGTATATTATAAATTGCATACTAATTGTATCGAATTTTTTTTTGATATAAAAAGTACTTATTTTGTTAATCAATATATTAATTTTTGTTATAAATTTATTTTGTAATCAATACTTTAGTAAAGTATGTTGATATACATTTGTTAATATTTTGTTATTATGAACAGAGGTATTGTGTGGTTTCTTAATTAATTATGTTTCTTGGTGTTAAAGTAATTTGGTATACTAAAATTTTTCATATAATAAAATTTTTGATACGATTGTTATGCCATTCATACTATACCGAAACTTCGGTATAATGAAATTTCGGTATAACGAAGTTTCGGTATGGTATCGATATAAATTTTTTTATACCATAATTTTTTGTATAGTATATAGTATCATATGAAAATTTTATATATCATATTGAACCAGGCCTAAACATAGCTTGGCCTTCGGCGGACTACCCTGGGTGGAATCGGAGAGCGACACCTTAAGATCACATTATGTGGAATCGAAGGTCTGTGTCTCGTGAACACCCTGCGTGGAATCGGAGGGCAGGGCCTTGTGTAGAATCGGAAGTCAACGTTTTGGGAACACCTGGGTGAAAATACCATGGGCAAAATTGAAGGTCACTACCTTGGAAAGACCCTAGGTGGAAACACCTTGGGTGGAATCCAAGATGGCCATCAGAAGAGCATTGAAAGCAATGCTTGGATTTTTTAGTTATCTATATTTTAGAAAATTGACATATCTCTGAAATTGGGGTCATTTGTTGTGGTGCCTGAAATATCTCTAGAATGTGATTACAAGTAGAATGTTGAAAGTGGGGAGCTTGAGAATAAATAACCTTTGGCTGATTATCATAGTTCTGATTTAGAAGAGGAGTTTGTTTTAATAGATCGTTGACCATTTTTCGAGTTTTGTTCATCTTATATGGTGTAGCAATTTCCTAACAACATAAATAAAAATAATAATTATAAGCGAAACAACAACTTAAATATGCCTAGGCCACCCATTTCTTAATTGTTAGTTAATATCATATCTCTTGCACTAGTTATTTAGAATAAAAAAGATATATAATTTGTCTAACTAAATTGAAGGAGAAGGTGGTGGTGGAATTCCTAGAATTGATGGAATTTGGAATTAGAACTATTAGAATTGGAATGATAGATTTACATCATATATATTTTCAACCTTAGTCTGCATCACAACTAAGGGTGAAAAAAAATTATGAAAATTGGGGGAATGGAAGCCCCTCATTCCTATTTCTCACTTCTATCATTCTCATTCCCTTACACAAACCAATCACCCCCTTAGAATAAAATGAGATACTATCTCTCACTATATCGGAGGGCGTAGGATTGGTTCTGTATGATATACCAAAATTTTCATACTATATCGTATACCATACTAAAAATTCATTATACTAAAGTTTCGGTATAATGTAAATTGCATACTGTTTATACCATTTTTCATATATAAAAAAGTATTTATTTTTGTAATCAAGACGTTAACTTTTGTTTATAAACTTTATTTTGTAATAAATACTTCAGTAAAGTATGTTATTAAGGATTGATTATGATTTAAAAAATCTTATTATTTGTTATACATTTAGTAATACTATATTATTATGAACAGGTTATTGTGTGGCTTTTGAATTTGTTATATTTCGTAGTGTTAAATTGATTTCGGTATACTAAAATTTTTGGTATACCTAAATTTTCGGTATGATCGGTATTCAATTTATATTATACCAAAACTTTGGTATAATGAAGTTTCGGTATAACAAAGTTTCGGTATCCTAATTTTTTTGTATAGTATTGTCGATTCTAATCGAATCACAACTGTCTTCTTTAGTATTTTTCAGTCTCGAACATAACTGTCCTGTCCCTCCTCATTAATGCCCGTGCCTAATGTTGTTCCACTTACCATCTACTAAACCCCCAACTACCACCGTGAATGGGACCCGACACCCCCACTCGCAACAAGAATCCCTCCTACCTTGTGCCCAATTGAGAGTCCAGATTCTCACATTCACAAACTTCCATTCTCCACATCAGCCGGATTTGTCATTGTCAATTCCAGTCAAATCACAACTGCCGACTTTAGTATTTTTCAGTCCTGAACGTAATCATCTTGTCCCTCCTCGTTAATGCCCGTGCCTAATGTCCATGTGCGCAACGATTTCCCCTCCTTTATAAATTTCAAATCTCGCTCTCTCTCCCTCGCCACGACGTTTCAATGAAAACCACTTTCCTTCTCGTTCTTCTGATGAATACTACTCTCTTTCTCATGCTTCTGACAATCTCGTTGGTTGTGGCGCCGACCGATTCCGCCCAGGGTGATTAAACATCGGCCTCAAATTCCGGCCATGGTAATCTCAATCCGCCCACCCAGGGTGGTGCGAAGCCGAAGCCACCCTTTGATTCCGGCTATGGTGATCTCAATTCGCCCACCTAGGGTGGTGCGAAGCCGAAGCTGCCCTCTGATTTCGGCCAAGCTGATCACAATTCGCCTAGCTAGGGTGGTGTGAAGCTGAATCCGAAGCTGCCCTCTGATTCCAGCCAAGCTGATTTAAATCGTCCGACCCAAGGTGGTGCGAAGCCGAACCCGCCGAAACATGGTCTATGTTGCAAACTAGGGCTGAAAATATACTGCAAACCTGTCGTTCCGATTCCAACAGTTCCGATTCCACCACCACCACCTCCTCCTCCAAAGTAACGAGAGATCAGAGATTGCATCCCTTTTATCTATTATATTTTTCATACTATATCGTATACCATACCAAAAATTTGTTATTCTAAAGTTTCGGTATAATGTAAATTGCATACCAATTATACCATTTTTTAGATATGAAAAAGTACTTATTTTTGTAATCAAGATGTTAACTTTTGTTGATAAACTTTATTTTGTAATAAATACTTTAGTAAAGTATATTGTTAAGGATTGATTATGTTTTTAAAAAATCTTATTATTTGTTATACATTTATTAATACTTTATTATTATGAATAGGTTATTGTGTGACTTCTAAATTGGTTATATTTCTTTGTGTTAAATTGATTTCGGTATACTAAAATTTTTGGTATACATAAATTTTCGGTATGATTGGTATTCAATTTATACTATACCAAAACTTCGGTATAATGAAGTTTCGGTATAACAAAGTTTTGGTATCCCAAATTTTTTGTATGGTAATGTCGGTTCCAATTGAATCACAACTGTCGGCTTTAGTAATTTTCAGTGTCGAACGTAACTGCCCTGTCCCTCCTCATTAATGTCGTGCCTAATATTATTCCACTTACCATATGCTAAACCCCCCACTACCACCATGAATGAGAACCGACACCCCCACTCACAACAAGAATCCCTCCTACTTTGTGCCCAATTGAGACTCCAGATTCTCACATTCACAAACTTCCATTCTCCACATCAGCCGGATTTGTCATCGTCGGTTCCAGTCAAATCAAAGCTGCCGGCTTTAGTAATTTTCAGTTCCGAATGTAATCATCTTGTCCCTCCTCGTTAATGACCGTGCCTAATGTCCATGTGCACAGCGATTTCCCCTCCTCTATAAATTTCAAATCTCGCTCGCTCTCACTCGCCACGACGTTTCAATGAAAACCACTTTCCTTCTCGTTCTTCTGATGAATACTACTCTCTTTCTCATGCTTCTGACAGTCTCGTTGGCTGTGGTGCCAACCGATTCCGCCCAGGGTGATTAGACATCAGTCTTTGATTTCAGCCATGGTAATCTCAATCTGCCCACCCAGGGTGGTGCGAAGCTGAAGCCGCCCTCTGATTCCGGCTATGGCGATCTCAATCCGCCCACCTAGGGTGGTGCGAAGCTGAAGCTGCCCTCTGATTCTGGCCAAGCTGATCACAATCCGCCTAGCTAGGGTGGTGTGAAGCCGAATCCAAAGCCGCCCTCTGATTCCAGCCAAGCTGATTTAAATCTTCCCACCCAAGGTGGTGCGAAGCCGAAGCCGAACCCGCCGAAGCATGGTCTATGTTGCAACTAGGGCTAAAAATATGTTGCAAACCTATCATTCTGATTCCAACAATTCCGATTCCACCTCCACCTCCTCCTCCTCCTCCTCCTCCTCCTCCTCCTCAGTAACGAGAGATCAGAGACTGCATCCCTTTTATCTACTATATTTTTCATACTATATCGTATATCATACCAAAAATTCGTTATACTAAAGTTTCGGTATAATGTAAATTGCATACCGATTATACCATTTTTATAATGTTACGGCCCCTCGGCCCCTTGGGCGGCCACACTAGCGGCCCAACTGGAGGCCCCTGATGGTCCCTTGGGCGGCCACAATGGCGACCCAACTGGCGACCCCTTATGTCATCATCTGACGACCCTCTACCGTGCCGTTACTCACAAGGACTTCCCACCCCTGGCCAGTGGATTTTTGCCTTCCCCAGGATTCGAACTCTAGACATCCAGGATAAGTAATAGAGTTTATGAATCCTGATACCACTGGCCAGGGGTGGGAAGTCCTTGTGAGTAACTGCACGGCCGAGGCTCGTCGGATGATGACATAAGGGGTCGTTAGTTGGGCCGTCATTGTGACCTCCCAAGGACCAAGGTTGGGCCGCCAGATTGGGCCGCTAGTGTGTCCGCCCAAGGGGCCAAGGGACCGGGTCGTTACAATAAAAAGACGCCTTTTTATTGTAACGACTCGACCCCTTGGCCCCTTGGGCCGCCCAAGGGACCGCCAAGGGGCCGCCAGTTGGGCCGCCCAAGGGACCGCCAAATGGGCCGCCAGTTTTGCCGCGTAAGGGGCTAAGGGGTCGGGTTGTTACAATTTTTTCAGATATGAAAAAGTACTTATTTTTGTAATCAAGATGTTAACCTTTGTTGATAAACTTTATTTTGTAATAAATACTTTAGTAAAGTATGTTGTTAAGGATTGATTATGTTTTTTAAAATTTTATTATTTGTTATATATTTGTTAATGCTTTGTTATTATGAACAAGGTATTCTGTGGCTTCTGAATTGGTTATATTTCTTGGTGTTAAAGTGATTTTGGTATACTAAAATTTTCGGTATGATCAATATTCAATTTATACTATATCGAAACTTCGATATAATAAAGTTTTGGTGTAATCAAGTTTCGGTATCTAAAATTTTTTGTATGGTATCGGTATAAATTTTTCTATACCGTAATTTTTGTACGATATATAATATCAGATGAAAAATTTTGTATACCATACCGAAGCAGCCCTAAACATAGTTCAACCTTCGCTGGCTTGGGACCACCCTGGGTGGAATCAGAGAGCGGTACCTTGGGATCACCCTAGGTTAAACATTATTTTGTAAACAATACTTTAGTAAAGTATGTTGTTAATGATTGATTATATTTTTTTCAAATCATAATATTTGTTGTACATTTATTAATACTTAATTATTATTATTATTATTATTATTATTATTAGGAGTATTGCGTGGCTTCTGAATTGGTTATATTTCTTGATCTCAAAGTGATTTCATTATACCCAAATTTTAGGTACGATACGTATACAATTTATATTATACCGAAACTTTAGTGTACAAAAGTTTTGTTATACCAAATTTTTGATATGGTATAGGAATAAATTTTTTTATACCAAAATTTTCGATATAGTATACTATATCGTATGAAAATTCGGTATACCATACCGAACCATCCCTAAACACGCTTGGCCTTCGACGCCTTAGGACCACGCTGGTAGAATCGGAAGGCAGCGCCTTGGGATCACCTTGGGCGGAATCAGTGGTCCACATCATGGGAACAGCCTGGGCAGAAATGGAGGGTAGCGCCTTGGGAACACCTTGGGAGGAATCAGAGGTCGGTGTCTTGGGAACACCTTGAGCGGAATTAGAGGGCGGCACCTTGGGAACATCCTGAGAGGAATTCGAGACGACCAACTAAAGAAGCACGAGAACGAAAGTGATCTTCATTGTTTAAGTATTATGGCGAAAGTGAGTGAGATTTTAGATTTATAGTAGAGGGAAAGAGCGACACACATGGACCACGACAAATGGGACATGGCACAACATTAGTAGGGAGGGGTAAAATCACAATGGTGATTTTGTTTAAAAATATTTTATTGAAAAAACATAATACAAATTACAAAGTATTTTTTTATTTTTTTTTAAAAAATATTTTTTCGATATGAAAAAGTACTTATTTTTGTAATCAATACGTTAGTCGTTGTTGATAATCTTTACTTTGTAATCAATACTTTAGTAAAGTTTGTTGTTACTGATTGATTATGTTTTTTCAAATCTTATTGTTTGTTATACATTTGTTAATGCTTTGTTATTATTATGAACAGGAGTATTGTTTAGCTTTTGAATTGGTTAAGTTTCTTGGTGTTAAAGTGATTTCATTATACCAAAATTTTTGGTATATAAAAACTTTTGATACTATCGGTATGCAGTTTATACTATACCGAAACTTCGATATACTTAAGTTTTGGTATAATGAAAATTCGGTATACCAAATTTTCAATACAGTACAGGCATAAATTTTTTTATAACAAAATTTTTAATATGGTATATGGTATCATATAAAAAAGTTAATATAACTTAAGGAACAAGCCCTAAATACAACATGACCTTTTGCGGCTTGGGACCACCCTGGGCTGAATCGTAGGGCGACGCCTTGGGATCACCTTGGGCGAAATCAGAGGTCCGCGTCTTCGGAGCACCCTGGGCAAAATCGGAGGGCGGCACCTTGGAAACACCTTGGGAGTTGGGAGGAATCAGAGGTCGGTGACTTGGGAACACCCTAGGCGGAATTGGAGGGTGACACCTGTTGAGTTTTAATTCAAACTATTCCTTTTGTGTTTTGGTAATGCTTATGTGTATGCATTTAGTCCCACATTGCTAAGCTAAGAAAGTTGGAAGGCCTTATAAGTTAAGGGGACCTACACGCATGCGCGGGTCGAGCCCAAATCAGGTGGTTTCGAGCCGGAAATCCATAAACCGGGCGCGACACACGCGATCATCGTGCGTAGGGGGGTGCAAATCCCCAGCTCGTGGGCCTCACGCTTGCAGGCGACCTAGTTAGTTTTTGCCAGTCTTTGGTTCGCTGGCAAGGCTTGGTCAGGTCCCGCGCGTGAGGAAACGTCGCACACTTTGGTTCTGTCCCGCGCGTGAGGAAGCGGAAGCGCCGCACTTCAAACTGACGCACGCTTTGGTTCCTGGTGTGCGTGCACTGCTTTAGAGTGTATAAACACACTGCCTCTGTTCCTGGTTAAACACACTCTAAAGCATTCTGCTTTCTCCTTCTTCCCTCTCTAGTGCGTGCACCGCCTTCTTCTTCTTTTCCGAGTTTTCCCTTATTCTGAGGCTTGGTTCCGCGATATGAGGTTAAGTCCGAGTGCGCCGTTCATCTTAGAGTGCACCTACGGACAACGCGAGTGATTGTCGGATCTTGGGAGGACTTTGCCGGAGAGCCTCTGCACTGTGGGCGATAATAAATTCTCTAAAGACAGTCGACACGCTGACGCTTCAACCAGAAGATACCAATTTCTGAATATTACTCTTTTATTTACATGTTTATTGCATGCTTGCTATTTTGATGCAATTTACTACTGTTTAGTACTCTCCTAACAATGACAATTTTAGAGAATTTAATATAAGCATCAATAGACATGATGAATGATAGGGTAATGGGGTAACGGGGTCTGATGAGGCTAGCGCCAGACCCGAGAAATTTTTCGGGCAAAACTTCAGACGTTGGCAACAACGGATGAAATTTTGGCTTACTACACTAGGGTTATTCTCCGTTATAGAAACAGATCCTCCTTCACCTGATGAAGAGGAACCTGCCTATAGTGCTGCCTTACAGAGGTTTAAGTAAAGGGATTATCTCTGCCATGGGAGGATCCTGTCTGCCCTCTCAGACGCACTATTTGATGTATACTGCTCAATATCTTCGGCTAAAGAGCTGTGGAAATCTTTGGATAAAAAATACAACTCCGAAGATTCTGATTTAGAAAAGTATACTATGGCAAAATTTCTAAACTTCAAAATGGTTGAAGGTAAATCTGTGGTTGAGCAGACACATGAATTCTAAGTTCAAATTCATGGTCTTGCTGAAGGAGATATGCCATTACCTAAAAAATTTCAGGTCTTGTCTATCATCGAAAAATTACCTTCGAGTTGGGAAGATTTTGGCATGACTCTTAAATCTAGGAGAGCTAAAATCTCTCTAGAAGATTTGATGATTGCCTTAAATATCGAAGAAGAACATCAGAAGCAACATAAAGATGATGATAAAAGAATGCCTATGGATTTTATTCCAAAGGCAAATGTAGTCATCTCATTTGATAAGGAAAAATTCAAAAATCAGAAAATGAAGAACAAGATGGAACCCAAACCAAAGATTCAAAAGAAAAATGGAACCAAGCCGTGCTGGGCATGTGGACAAATTGGACATTATGCCAAATTCTGCCCTAAGAAGAAAAACCAGAGCAATATGTCCAACACAAAGGCACAAGCAAATGTTGTGACTGCTAGTGACGACACCAGCAATAGGTAATTGAAGAAACTTCTATGACCATGGGGAACCATTCTGCAGCCAGGGTGTTTGGGATAGGACAAGTTGACCTGAGGTTCACCTCTGGAAAAGTCCTGTCACTGCATGAGGTGCATCATGTTCCAGCGGTCCGTCAGAATTTGATTAGCGGGTCAAAATTAGTCTGCGATAGTTATGAGTTGAACTTTAAATGTAATAAAGTTGTAATATTACATTTAGGAACCTTTATTAGAAAAGGTTACCTTAATGAAGGTTTATTTAAACTCAATATAGAAAATGTTACCTTAAATAAATCTACTGATATTGGTTGTTCATATAACATTGAGTCTTATGATATATGACATGACAGATTAGGACATGTCAATTTTAATACCGTAAAAAAAATGATGAATCTAGACATGATTCCTAAGCATGCTATAAAAAATAAGAAAAAAATGTGAAGTTTGTGTGCAATATAAACAACCCCGTAAACCTTTCAAATCAGTTGATAGAAATTCTGATGTTTTAGAATTGATTCATACTGACTGTTGTGAGTTTAACGGTGTAATAACGAGAGACCATAAACGATATTTCATTACCTTCATTGATGATCACTCTCGTTATTGTTATGTTTATTTGCTGAAAACTAAGGATGAAGCTTTAGATAAATTTATGATTTTTAAATCTGAAGCTGAGAATCAAACAAATAAATCTATTAAGAGGTTAAGGTCTGATAGGGGTGGAGAGTTTACCTCGAACCCGTTTCAAAAATTTTGTCAAGATGCAGGTATAATTCACGAGGTAACTGCTCCATATAGTCCTCAATCCATCGGTATAGCAGAACGAAAAAATCGAACCCTTGAAGATGTGATTAATTCCATGTTAGACAGTTCTGGGTTACCCAACTTCATGTGGGGGGAGGCTCTATACACTACATGTCATGTGTTAAATAGAGTCCCCATGAGGTCAAGAGATAAAAGCCTATATGAGATTTGGAAAGGCCGGAGCACAAGTTTGAAATACCTTAAAGTGTGGGGGTGCCTTGCAAAGGTACTAGTACCTGAACATAGAAGGAAAAAACTTGGTCCAAAGACCGTAAATGGTATCTTCTTAGGTTATGCCCTAAATAGTATTACATATAGGTTTCTGATTATTAAATCTGAAATTTCTGGAATAGATGTAAATACTATTGTAGAACTTCGTGATGCTACATTTTTTGAGGATATACTTCCTATGAAGACGAGAACACCTCAGTCTATATCTGGTATTCCTACTAGAGATATGCCTACTTCCGTAGAGGCCCCATTATCCGTAGAAGGTACACCTTCCTCAAGTCACTCTAGACTAGATGAATCTAGTGAGTATACAGAACTGAGAAGGAGTAAGAGGCAACGTGTGTCTACGGATTTAGGCTAGGATTTTATCACCTATAATATAGAAGGTGACCCTGTGACATATAGAGATGCTATGGCTTCTCCTAAAGCTAAGCACTGGAAAGAGGCCATTAAAAGTGAAATGGACTCTATTATCTCTAATGGCACTTGGGAGTTGGTAGATTTACCTCCTGGGTGTACCACTATAGGATGTAAATGAGTGTTTAAGAGAAAACTAAAATCTGATGGGTCAGTAGATAAATTCAAAGCCTGCCTAGTTGCTAAGGGATTCAAACAGAAAGAAGGGATTGCCTATTTTGACACTTATTCTCCTGTTACCAAAATTACTACAATCCGAGTGTTAATAGCATTGACATCCATATATCATCTTGAGGTCCATCAAATGGATGTCAAAACGGCATTCCTTAATGGAGATCTTGAAAAAGAGATATATATGGATCAACATAAGGGACATGTAGTCTTTGGAAATGAGAATAAAGTCTGTAGGCTAGTCAAATATTTTTATGGTTTGAAGCAAGCCCCAAAGCAGTGGCACGAAAAATTTGATAGTGCTATGCTATCGTTTGACTTTGAAATGAATGAGTCTGATAAATGTGTGTATGCTAAAATGAAAGGTGATAATTATATTATCTTATGTTTATATGTAGATGATATTCTACTTTTTGGTTCTAACCTTTCTATTATTGATGAGACTAAGACCCTCTTAAGTGGTAAGTTTGATATGAAGGATATGGGTTGTGCTGACATGATTTTAGGGCTGAAGTTGACTCGTTCAACTGATGGAATAGCAATTTCTCAGTCACTCTATGTTGAGAGAGTATTAGAGAAATATGACTATAGCCAAGTTAAATATGTCGTCACACCCTATGATCCTTCAAAAACTCTCCACAAGAATAAGAGTAGTGTGGCAGTGTCTCAATTAAGATACTCACAAATAATAGGTAGTCTAATGTATTTAGAAAATTATTCTAGACCTGATATTTCTTTTGCTATAACGAAATTGAGCAGGTTAACCAACTGTCCAGACAGAACGCATTGGGATGCATTAGACAGAGTACTCAAATACCTAAAAGGCATTATATCCTTGGGCTTGTGGTATGGGAGATTCCCTGCAGTCCTGGAGGGATATAGTGATGCTAGTTGGATAGCTGACACTGTTGAGTGTAAAGGCGTTACTGGTTATGTCTTTACACTTGGAGGCGGTGTAGTTGCTTGGAGGTCTGTTAAACAAACGATTATAACCCGTTCTACATCTGAGGCAGAATTGTGTGCTTTGGATACCACAGTAACTGAAGCTGATTGGCTTAAGGGTCTTCTTTCTGAAATTCCCTTGATGATGAAGCCAATACCTTCTATTTTAGTACACTGTGATAATCAAACAACAATAGCTCAGATTAGAAGCTCTAAGTATAACCAGAAACAGAAGAGACATGTACGACTAAGATTAAAGTATATTCATGAGTTAGTGTCTCTTGGAGTGGTGTCATTGGACTTTGTAAGTTCAAAGGACAATATTGCTGATCCACTCAGTAAAGGACTTGATTATGAGAAAATCAAGATATCCAGTAAGGGAATGGGACTGAGGCCTATCCTGGTTTCATCTATAATGGCAACCCAACCTATCTGATTGGAGATCCCAAGAAGTAGGTTCAATGTGGTATAAACAAGTTATAAGGGTGAACCGTAAGCATCAAATTGATTGAGATGTAATCTCATAGTCTCTTCCCTGGATAGATGCTTGACTGCTAGTAAGGATGAGCTTAGGAGCTCTTAATGAGTTCAAGGTCTTAATGACAGGATGCTCACAGTACATCCTTGGAGAACTCACCTATGTAAGTATAACTATGGGGCCGCAGTGTGGGAGGTCTAGACAACTCTCCTTAGCACACATGAAACAAGATCGGTGGCATGACCGTAATGCACCAACCCAGAAGGATTCAACCGTCGCCCGTGATGAGTTGTTACCAATTGATTTTCACATATAAAAGGTTTAAGATCAAGACTGAGTTCTCTTCAAACTTATGTGAATAAGATTGGTGTACTTAGGTGAAAATTCAAACCAGAAGGTATTTTCACTAAAAGCTCATTGCAACTAAGCCTCAGAACATATCTTTGTTTTCGACCAAAATAATTTGAATTAGTGGGGGCTTGTTGAGTTTTAATTCAAACTATTCCTTTTGTGTTTTGGTAATGCATATGTGTATGCATTTAGTCCCACATTGCTAAGCTAAGAAGGTTGGAAGGCCTTATATATGGAGCCTTTCCATGCTTGCTTAGCAAAGTTAAGGGGACTTACACGCATGCGCGGGCCGAGCCCAAATCGAGTGGTTTCGGGGGGTTCGAGCCGGAAATCCATAAACGGGGGGGGGTGCAAATCCCCAGCTCGTGGGCCTCACGCTTGCAGGCGACCTGGTTTGTTTTTGCCAGTCTTTGGTTCGCTGGCAAGGCTTGGTTAACTCCCGCGCGTGAGGAAACGACACACGCTTTGGTTCTGTCCCGCGCGTGAGGAAGCGGAAGTGCCGCACTTCGAACCGACGCACGCTTTGGTTCCTGGTGTGCGTGCACTGCTTCAGAGTGTATAAATTCTAAAGCATTCTGCTTTCTCCTTCTTCCCTCTCTAGTGCGTGCACTACCTTCTTCTTCTTTTCCGAGTTTTCCCTTATTCTGAGGCTTGGTTCCGCGATCTGAGGTTGAGTCCGAGTGCGCCGTTCGTCTTGGAGTGCACCTACGGACTACGCGAGTGGTTGTCGGATCTTGGGAGGATTTTGCCGGAGAGCCTTTGCACCGTGGGCGGCAATAAATTCTCTAAAGACAGCCGGCACGCCGACGCTTCAACCGGAAGATACCAATTTCTAAATCTTACTCTTTTATTTACCTGTTTATTGCATGCTTGCTATTTTGGTGCAATTTACTACTGTTTAGTACTCTCCTAACAACAACAACACCGTGGGAACATCTTGGGCAGAATTCGAGACGACCAACAGAAGCACGAGAACAAAAGTGATCTTCATCATTTAAGCGTTGCGGCGAGAGCGGGTGAGATTTGAGATTTATAGTGGAGGGAAAGCGCTGTGTACATGGAACATGGCAAATGGGACAGGACACTACATATGTGGAGAGGGACAAAATTACAATGGTGGTTATGTCCGGGAATATTTTATTGAATTAAACATAATGCAAATTACAAAGTATATTCTTTTGTTTTTTTTAATAATTTTTTTTGGATATGAAAAAGTACTCATTTTTGTAATCAATATGTTAGTTTTTGTTGATAAACTTTATTTTTTTAATCAATATTTTAGTAAAGTATTTTGTTAATGATTGATTATGTTTTTTAAAATATTATTGTTTGTTATACATTTGTTAATGCTTTGTTATTATTATAAACAAGAGTATTATTTGGCTTCTGAATTGGTTATGTTTCTTGGTGTCAAAGTGATTTTGTTATACCAAAATTTTTGGTAAGATCGGTATGCAATTTATTCTATACCGAAACTTTGGTATGCTGAAGTTTTGGTATAATGAAATTTTGGTATACCAAATTTTCACTATAGTATATGTATAAATTTTTTTATGTCAAAATTTTCGATATGGTATACGGTATCGTATGAAAAATTTAGTATAGCATACTGAATCAACCCTAAATACAGCATGACCTTCGGCGGCTTGGGACCACCATGAATGAAATCGTAGGGCAGCACCTTGGGATCACCTTGGGTCAAATTGGAGGTCCGCGTCTTTAGAAAACCCTTGGCCGAATCGGAGGGTGGTACCTTGGGAACACCTTGGGAGGAATCAGAGGTCAATGCCTTGAGAATAGCCTAGGCAGAATCGGAGGGCAGCGCCTTGCGAATATCCTGAGCGGAATTTAAGACAACCAACAGAAGCACAAGAACGAAAGTGATCTCCATCATTTAAGCATTGTGGTGAGAGCGAGTGAGATTTGAGATTTATAGTGGAGGGAAAATGTTGTGCACATGGACCACAGCACATGGGACAGGGCACAACATTAGTGGGGAGGTATAAAATTACAATGGCGGTTATGTCCGAGAATATTTTACTGAAAAAACATAATACAAATTTCAAAGTATTTCCATTTGATTTTTTTAATAATTTTTTTTTGGATATGGAAAAGTACTTATTTTTGTAATCAATATGTTAGTTGTTGTTGATAAACTTTATTTTATAATCAATACTTTCGTAGAGTGTGTTGTTAATGATTGATTATGTTTTTTTTTAAATCGAGTATTATTTGGCTTCTAAATTGGTTATGTTGTTTGGTATCAAAGTGATTTCATTATACCAAAATTTTTGGTATCATCATACTTTATTGAAACTTCGGTATATTGAAGTTTTGGTATAACAAAATTTTGGTATACTAAATTTTCAATACAACATAGGTATAAATTTTTTTATGCCAAAATTTTGATATGGTAAACGTCATCGTAGGGAAAATTCAGTATTGTACATCAAACCAGCCCCTAAATATAGCATGGCCTTCAGCGACTTGGGACCACCCTAGGTGAAATCATACGACGGTGCCTTGGGATCACTTTGGGTGGAATCGAAGGGTTGCGTCTTGGGAACACCCTGGGCGAAATCGGAGGGTGGCGTCTTGGGAACACATTGGGAGGAATCAGAGGTCGGTGCCGTGGGAACACCCTGGGCGGAATTAGAGGGTGGCGCCTTGGGGACATCCTGGGCAGAATCCAAGAAGAACATAAGCACGAGAATAAAAGTGATCTTCATTATTTAAGCGTTGTGGTGATAGCGAGTGAGATTTGAGATTTATAGTGGAAGGAAAGCGCTACACACATAGTCCATGGCAAATGGGACAAGACACTACATTAGTGGAGAGGGACAAAATTACAGTAGTGGTTAAGTCTGAGAATATTTTGCTGAATAAATCACAATGCAAATTATAAAGCATTTCCATTTGTTTTTTTAATAAAATTTTTTTTGCTATGAAAAAGCACTTAATTTTGTTTATTCAATACATTAGTTGTTATTGATAAACTTTATTTTGTAATCAATACTTTAGTATAGTGTGGTGTTAATGATTGATTATGTTTTTTCAAATCTTATTGTTTGTTATATATTTATTAATATTTTGTTATTATTATGAACAAGAGTGTTATTTGGCTTCTAAATTAGTTAAGTGTCTTGGTGTCAAAGTGATTTCGTTATATTGAAATGTTTGGTATATCAGAACTTTTGCTATAATCGGTATGCAATTTATATTATACCGAAACTTCGGTATAATGAAGCTTTGGTATAGAAAATTCGATATACCAAATTTTCAAAACGGTAGAGGCATACATTTTTTTATTACAAATTTTTTAATATGGTATATGGTATCGTATGGAAAATTCAGTATTGCATATCGAACCGACCCTAAATTTAGCATGACCTTTAGCGGCTTGGGACCACCCTGGGAGAAATCGTAGGGTGGCGCCAAGGGATCACCCTGGGCGGAATCGGAGGACGGCGTGTTGGGAACACCCTGGGTGAAATCGGAGGGTGGTGCCTTGGAAACACCTTGGGAGGAATCAGAGGTCAATGCCTTGGGAACACCTTGGGCAGAATCGGAGGGCGACGCCTTAGGAACATCTTGGGCGGAATTCAAGACGACCAATAGAAGCACGAGAATGAAAGTGATCTTCATCGTTTAAGCATTGTGGCACGAGCGAATGAGATTTGAGATTTATAGTGGAGGGAAAGCGTTGCGCACATGGACCACGACAAATGGGACAGGACACTACATTAGTGGAGAGGGACAAATTACAATGGCGGTTATATTCGGAAATATTTTATTGAAAAAACATAATGCAAATTACAAAGTATTTCCTTTTTTTTAATAATATCTTTTTTGAGATATGAAAATGTAATACCCCGGTTCTGAGATTCTGGTTAAGTATGGGTTAAAATGTTAGATGTTACTATCCATATCACCAAGATGAACCTTCCTTTTCGGAAGCCCAAACTTAAGAACTCCAAAGTTAAGCGTGCTTGGCTTGGAGAAATCTTAGAATGGGTGACCTCTTAGGAAGTTTCCCAGGGTGCATGCGAGTGAGGACAAAGCACGCTAAAAGGACTTTCGGTGGTCTGTGGAGCTAGTCGTTAACCTGATGGACAATTCTAGTGGCATGGCCGGTTCGGTTCGGGTGTTGCTCGCCTGGGCCTAAGCGTTACAGATGATATCAGAGTGACCTTGCGGCCGTGAGTGCGCCTGTGGTAGGAGCACCCAGGGCACCACCTAGGGAGGGAGATTCTGGGATTTGTCTGTAGTGTGATTCGTGGTTACACAATGAGGACATTGTGTGTCTTTAAGTGGGGGTGATTGTAATATCTCGGTTCTAAGATTCTGGTTAAGTATGGCTTAAAAGGTTAGATGTTACTATCCATATCATCAAGGTGCACCTTCTTTTTCGGAAGCCCAAATTTAAGAACTCCAAAGTTAAGCGTGCTTGGCTTGGAGAAATATTAGGATGGGAGACCTCTTAGGAAGATTCCCAGGGTGTATGCGAGTAAGGACAAAACACGCTGAAAGGACTTTCGGTGGTCTGTGGAGCTAGTCGTTAACCCGATGGACAATTCTAGTGGCGTGTCCGATTCGGTTCGAGTGGAGTCCGCCCGGGTCGGGGCGTTATAGAAAAAGTACGTATTTTTGTAATTAATACGTTAGTCATTATTCATAAATTTTATTTTGTTATCAATACTTTAGTAAAGCATATTGTTAATGACTGATTATGTTTTTTCAAATCGTATTGTTTGTTATACGTTTGTTAATGCTTTGTTATTATTATGAACATGAGTATTATTTGGCTTTTGAATTGGTTATGTTTCTTGGTGTTAATGTGATTTCATTATACCAAAATTTTTGTTATACCAAATTTTTTGATATGATCGGTATGCATTTTATGCTATACTAAAACTTCGGTATATTGAAATTTTGGTATAACGAAATTTTGGTATACCAAATTTTCAATATGGTATAGGTATAAATTTTTTTATATTAAAATCTTTGATATAGTATACGACATCATATGGAAAATTCAGTATTGCATAACAAACCAGCCTTAAATACAACATGGCCTTCGGCTGCTTGTGACTTCCCTTGGTGGAATCGTAGGTGGTGCCTTGGGATCACTTTGTGCGGAATCAGAGGTCCGCATCTTGGGAACACGCTAGGTGGATTCGGAGGGTGGCGTCTTGGGAACACGTTGGGAAGAATTAAAGGTCGGTGCCTTGGGAATACCCTTAGCCGAATTGGAGGGTAGCTCCTTTGTAACATCCTGGGTAGAATTTGAAACGTCCAACAAAAGCATGAGAACAAAAGTGATCTTCATTGTTTAAGCGTTGTGGCGAGAGTGAGTGAGATTAGAGATTTATAGTGGAGGGAAAGCACTGCGCACATGGACCACGATAAATGGGACAGGGAAAAACATTAATAGATAGGGATAATATTACAATGACGGTTAAATCAGGGAATATTTTATTTTAAAAAAAAAACATAATGCCAATTAAAAAGTATTTCTATTTGTTTTTTTAATAATTTTTTTTAGATATGATAAAGTACTAGTTGTTGTTGATAAACTTTATTTTGTAATCAATATTTGAGTAAAGTATGTTGTTAATGATTGATTATGTTTTTTTAAATTTTAGTTTTTTGTTATATATTTGTTAATGTTTTGTTATTATTATAAACAAGAGTATTATTAGACTTTTGAATTCGCAATGTTTCTTGGTGTCAAAGTAATTTTGTTATACTGAAATTTTTGGTACTATCGGTATAAAATTTATACTTTACCGAAACTTCGGTGTACTGAAGTTTTGGTATAATAAAATTTTGGTATACCAAATGTTCAATACGGTATAGTATAGGTATAAATTTTTTTATGTCAAAATTTTCGATATGGTATATGGTATCATATGGAAAATTTAATATTATCAAACCAACCCTAAATACAGCATGACCTTCAATGGATTAGGACCATCTTGGGCGGAATCGTAGGGCATCACCTTGGGCGGAATCTGAGATCCACATCTTGGGAATACCCTGGACAGAATCAGAGGGTGGTGCCTTGGGAACATCTTGGGAGGAATGAGAGGTCAGTGCCTTGGGAATATCTTGAGCGGAATCGAAGGGCGGCGCCTTGGGAACATCCTAGGCGAAATCCAAGACAGCCAACAGAAGCATGAGAACGAAAGTGATCTTCACCGCTTAAGCATTGTGCCGAGAGCAAGTGAGATTTGAGATTTATAGTGGAGGGAAAGCACTGCACACATGAATCATAACAAATGAGACAGGGCACAACATTAGTGGAGAGGGACAAAATTACAATGACAGTTATGTCCAAAAATAGTTTACTGAAAAAAATATAATGCAAATTACAAAGTATTTCCTTTTGTTTGTTTTTAATATATTTTTTTAATATGATATTTATTTTTTTAATCAATACATTAGTTGTTATTGATAAACTTTATTTTGTAATCAATACTTTAGTAAAGTATGTTGTTAATGATTGATTATGTTTTTTCAAATCTTATTGTTTATTATACATTTGTTAATACTTTGCTATTACTATGAATAGTAGTATTATTTGGCTTTTGAATTGGCTATATTTTTTGGTTTCAAAGTAATTTCGTTATACTAAAATTTTTAGTATACCAAAATTTTTAGTATGATCGGCCTGCAATTTACACTATACCGAAACTTCAGTATACTAAAGTTTTGATATAATGAAATTTCGATATACCAAATTTTCAATACGGTATAGGTATACAATTTTTTATGCTAAAATTTTTGATATGGTATACGATATCGTATGGAAAATTTAGTATAGCAAACCGAATCAGCCCTAAATACAACATGGCCTTCGGCGACTTGGGACCACGCTGGGCGGAATCGTAGGGTGGCTTCTTGGGATCACCTTGGGTGGAATCGGAGGTCCGCGTTTTGGGAACACCCTGGGTGGAATCGAAGGGCGGTACCTTGGGAACACCTTGGGCAGAATCGAAGGTCGGCGTCTTCGGAACACCTTGGGCGGAATCGGAGGGCGACACCTTGGGCAGAATCAGACGGCGGCGTCTTGGGAACACCCTCGGTGGAATCCGAGATAGTCATTGAGACGACCATCAAAAGCACAAGAATGAAAATGGTCTTCATCGTTGAAGCATTTTGGCTAGAGCGAGTGAGATTTAAAATTTATAGTGGAGCGCAGCAGACATGAACCAGGACAAATGGCACAAGGCTCGACATCAGGGAGGGATAGAATTACAATGTCGATTATGTCGGAGTATTTTAATGAAAAAGACTAAAGCCAAGAGCTGCACATGGAGGTGGTACCTACTCCCGCCACGTTCGAGTCACTACATTGGAGCCACGACATTTTAATTTTACCCAAAAATAAATAGGCGTTGATAAATAGTCTATTATAACGGTCACAAAATCTAAATATTAATTCTTTTTACTATATAATTTTATCTTGTTTTAATAAGATTATTAGCTTCCTGATAAAATTTAATTGATTTAAAAGAAATAAAATAATTTTTAAAAAATTCTAATAAATTATTAAAAATAATAATTTGGACAATTTTAAATAATTATAAATAAAATAAAATAAAATTTTAAATTATATTATTATTCTTCTCCGTCAAAAGACTTTAAGAGTTGTTGATTTCTTTCTTAAACTATTATAGTTTTGATTGCATCAAGAACTTACTGCAAATTAAAAACCAGGCTGGCACATATACACGTACAACTTACTGCAAAATGAACACTTGATTCTCACTGATATTCATCTGTTTTCTATGGCTACTGAGTGACTTGGTTCCATTCGATATTGTAATAATCCTAGTAAGACACTCAATACTTTTATTTTTAATTTGCTGTTTAAATATACTCTGTTTTGCAGTGATGGTTGGCTTCTAGGAGCTGATATTCTTTTTCTTTTTCGTTTTTTTAAGAAATGGCAAGGGGGATCTTGATCTTCGAAAGAAGATCCTCAATTATAACATGAATAATAGATCATTATTTAAATGAAACTAAAATTTTTAATTTTAAGTTCATTGTCAATTACGTGAATTTAAAATTTAAACTTTTAAATGATGAAAATTGATGTACATTAATATTTAAAATTTTTAAAAATTGTCCATCTTATTTTGAAATTCTGGCTTACGCCACTGTCATATCAGAAGCCGCCACATAAAACTTTCTTTGAAGTATATGTCAGCACGATGTTCATTTTGCCGACGAAAGAAGGAAACATGAAAAAGACACCCTTTAGTCCTTTACTTCAGAAAAAACAAAAGGACTGGAAGGTATCAGCTGCCCAGTTTGCATGGAGTACCCACACAATACTGTTCTCCTTCTCTGCTCTTCTTAGGAGAAAGGCTGCTGCACCTACATGTGTGCGACCAGTCACCGCTACTCCAACTATCTCGAACAATTGAAGAAGGCGCACACGAAGACTACTTTGGTGGTCGAAGATCAGATCCATGATCTTCTGCCTACGAGGAGGAAATCTGATGTAACTGAACTAGCATGCCCGCTGTGCCGTGGCCAGGTGAAGGGATGGACGGTGGTGGAACTGGCACGCAAACTCCTTTGTGAATTTCTCATGGATTTCTAGGTCTGCTTTGCTAACTGTCGGTCTCTGCCGCGCCAGCACCTTATCGAAATCTGCCCTTGCGATTGGAGGTGGAAGGATCTGTTCAAACACTTGAATTTTTTTTAATTATTTTTTAAAAGAATAACAATTCGACGAAGTTTCAAAAGGCACCTTATCGGCGAGCCCCTTCACGGCCAGATCCTGCAATGTGGTTTGAACAGCACCGGGTTGTCTTGGCCCGCATGGCAACCACATACCTTCACTGGTCTTGTAGAAATGCATAGCCTCTTGAGCTTTTCAAACTGGTTCGAACTCAAACTGGTTCGAACAGCACGTCCTTAACCTGTTTGATCAAAAGCACAAAATAAAGCAAAAAATTAGTCATTTTGCATAATATAGAATTAGGTGTCGCTGAAGACTTTGAACCAAATAAATTAGTGTGTCTTGTTTATTTCTCTTCCTTGATCATTTTATTCCGTTGTGCACTTGTTTTTTAAGTTTGAAAAAGACTCGTTTTTAAATACACGTGATTCACCCTCTCTCTCACGTGCACACAATCCTACCAGTGGTATCAGATCTTTGCTCACTCTGAATTAGTGCAACCATCATTCGAGCAAGGGGTTTTCTCTTATTGGTTTTTGCTTCATTTTTTTTGATTTTTGAGTTTTTTGATTTAGTCAAATTGGTGCAATCACCTCTTTGGATAAGTTTTTTTTTCATTGTATTTTGCAAATTGCTCGAAATTGGTGTAACACCACTGAGTCACTTTTTTCTACATTATTCTCTCCCATATACTAATTCAAGATTTAGTCTTGGGACTTGTCTCTCTGGTTTTTTATGTGTGCAAGTTTTCTTTTCTAAATGGGCTAAAACGAAAGCTATAGCACCGCTCGCCCTGCACTCTTCTGCGGGGATGATTTTTCTTATTGAAAGAGGATAATAGAGGTGTACCTAAAGACAGACATCGACTAATGATTTTCCCTCCGACGAGGATACAAGGTGTCAATAGATGAGTTAACAAAAGTACCTCTTGACCCGGAGAACTAGAACCTAGAGATGAAGAAAAAGACACAAGTTAATTCAAAGGCATTGAATACTCTTCAATGTGGACTGACCATGGAAGAACTCAACCGGGTCAAGCCATTCGAAAACACAAAAGAACTCGGGGATAAGTTGATTGAGTTGTATGAAGGCAAAAGCGATGCTAAGGTAACTAAACGTGATTTTTTATTAAATAGTTTACTTAATAAAAAATAAAGGACGGAGAAACGACAACCAAGTTTCACGGGAGGATCAAGGACATCCTCAACAGACTGCATCTAATCGACCACTAATTGGAAAATAGAGATGTTATCAAGTATGCACTAAACTCATTTTCTCGAAATGCACTGTGGACCTAAAAAAATAAGTAGGACAAAATCAATTCTATGTACCCAAAAATGAAATTTACTGTAATAAAAACTAGACATAGAATATATGATTCAAAGGGAGACATCAACTTAGTTGGTATCTCAAAAACATAACCTATTCGTTTGGGTAATTAGGACTAGATTGGAAAAAGATAATTTGACTCTTGTCCAACATAGTTCTAGGGTGGGGCGAGATAATAGTACGTTAGAAAAATTTGATCAAGGAAGTCAAGTAGGATAAGACGTACCTTACTTGATGTACTTAGCTAAGTGGAACTAACCGAAGCTATCTTGTCACATCCTAGACTAGTTAGACCAAGATTTTTCAATAGGAAGGTTAAATGTCAATTTTGCTAAAAAGACTTTGTTTAAAAGTGGTCGTTGCTCTGATACCCAAGAAGGTCTCTATGCCTCGCCATAATCTGAAAGCTAATTTTTGAAATGTACATTTAATTAATTAACGATTAAATCTGAATCAAACACAAGGTTGAACTATCTTCAAAATAAGAAATTTAACTAACTCATCTCACAAAATTATAAGAATACCTTAGTTTAAAAACTAGACCAGGTGAGATGATTAAGGACCCTAAATTTAAAATATTTGATTAAAATCATTTTTTAAAACTTAATTAAATTTGTAAAAGTTAATTAAAAACATAATTTAAAAACTTAAAATTTAAAATTAAATAAAAACTTAATTAAATTTTTTTAACTTAATTAAAAACATAATTTAAAAACTTAAAATTAACGACTTAATTAAATTTTTTAACTTAATTAAAAACATAATTTAAAAACTTAAAATTAAAAATTAATTAAAAACTTAATTAATTGTTTAAAACGTAATTAAAATTAATTTAAAACTTAATTAATTGTTTAAAACATAATTAAAATTAATTAAAAACTTAATTAAATTCTTAAACTTTATTAAAACTTAAATCTAAACCTAACTTAGACTTAATCAATGTTTCCAAAGTTAAGTATTAACGACTCCTACTTTTTGTCGGAATTTATGTGGATATTGGATAGTGGTTGTTTTAGACATATAATTGGAGATCACACCAAATTCATTGAACTAAAATATAAGAGCTTAGGAACAATTGTCTTTCGAAACAACGTCAAATTTAAGATAATTGGAATAGGTACTATTGAACTTAAATCTAATTTCATTATTCATAAAGTATTATTTGTTGAAAATTTTAAGTTTAATTTATTTAGCGTCAGTCAATTGTATGATTTTGACTATAAAGTTAGATTTTTATCATCTAAATGCTTAATTAAACACACAGACAATCGTAACATAAGACTTGAAGGATTTAGGCAAAATAATATCTATGCAATTAAACTAGCTAGCTTCTCACTCAAGTGTCACTTGACATAGAAAGAGGAAACCTCACTATGACATAGAATACTGTCTGATACGATGGTGAAGATGGGTCCTCTAAAAGTGAGTCAAAGCAGGGAAGACTGGCTGACGTGGAGGTCAAAGTCGCAGGTTCATGTGGACTACGGAATACAGATAAAAGAGAGTCAACCAAGCGGACCATAAGAGCCGGTCGAACATGAAAGCCGACCAGACCATTCGAGCAACAGTCCTCCACAACTTGCAGCCGAGGTCTAGATCCAAATACTGAGCTACCCGGTCCGCCATCCTACCTAATTGGACCTTAGGTCCGATCGAGAAAAGCGTGCCTCTCTAACAATAGTTAGGCTGAGTGAAGATCAGCCCAACAACCCCATTAAGTATGATCAAGATGGCGATGTCTTGGACGAGCGGCTTCTGGTCGGCATATAGTGGGACCCATATACGTACTTCACCATACTCTTTTGGAAATTTGTCCCGCCGACAACAGAGCATGTCCAGTGTACAAATCGTACTTTAGAAGCTTCTACCTTGTCACATTAGAGATTTGCATGCTCACTTAAGTAAAGGTGTTAGGTTCACTTTTTAACTTGTCTTTTCCTAGGATACTTGGGAAAACATGCATACACTTTGAGATGTGTGCACAGACGCTATAGTGACACAATAAAAGGGGATTTCCATCCATAAGCGGAGGTAGGTGATACTTTACTTTTCAATACACTCACTGCTACAGTTTCACTACTGTTCTTCTCTAAGCCGAGGACTGAGTTGAGCGTTAGAGGACCAACATCGGAAAACCCTTCCCGACCCGACACTAACGCTCCTGGTTTTGTAGGAGAATGAGGAGTCTTCATCCAGTCAACCACAAAGTCACATCCCCAGCTAGTCGTTTTCTCCACTTTTAGACAGGATCATATTTGGTGTCATCTGTGGGAACTTCACATGATTCGAAAACGTGAAGATGGAAGACGTTGGATAACTTACTATAGTAACGTTGACGGAAGAAGAGCTGGAGATGCTAATACATGTCTGAGATGCGAAGATGGTGGAATAGTAACAAATAGCAGCCGACTGTCGAGCACCGAACGACCCAGTTACGTCGGCAATAGGATAGCAAGTTGACCAGAGAGCCCAAGCGGAACACCCAACCGGCCGCAAACCAAACAACAAGTCGACTACTACCTTCCAGGAAGAATTGAATGCGCCGATACCATATCACCAGGCGTTATTCCGCACGCCCTCGGAAGAGCCTGACCAACCTGAAAGGACACAAGGATCCTCTTCCGAGAATGCACTTGTGCGGGATGGACGGAAGGGCAAAGCACCTCGACTCAATGACTCTCTCGAGAAGATCAACAAGCAGTTCTCCCAAGAGATCCTTGACAATTAATTGCAACCCCACTATAGACCGTTGACTATCGGAGAGCATATTGGGGCCATCGATCTTGTGGAACATCTCATCAACTTTAACAACATGGCCACACTCTAATAGTACACCGACAGAGTCAAGTGCCAAGTAATCCTCACCACACTCTTCGGATCGGTGCAGAGGTGGTTCAAACGCTTGTTGATTAGCTCAATCGACAGCTTTAAAGACTTCCAAACGGCGTTCCTTCAGCATTTTACTAGCAGTCGCCGCTACCAAAACACGAACGTAAACATGTTCATGGTCAAACAAGGGCCCAAGGAAGGATTGTGGGCCTACATTAAAAGACTCAATCAAGTGGCCATGGATGTCCCATCAGCCACCTCGGAGATCTTGGTAAATTCTTTTTCCCAAAGACTTATAGATAACGATTTCTTCCATTCACTCATCAGGAAGTCTCCGAAAAAAATTCAACCACCTGCTCGGAAGAGCCACGAAGTACATCAACGTCAAAGAGGCCCAGTCAGCTAGGAAGAAAGAAGTGATCCCCGGGTCGGCATCTGTCCCAGAGTGTCGAACGACCCACACCCATCAACTACCAAAAGAGCCCCGAGCGAGCTCGATTCGGCAACATCCAGAGCCCCGAGCTCATGCGGTTCAGCATGTGGAAGTCGAGCGGGCAAAAGTCACTGAGCCCCGACCGTGGACGTCATTATTTTGCTATTATCACTGATCGACAACCCATAACACAAGGGATTGCTACCATCTCAACCCAAAGTTGCGCCAACCAACTTCTCAAAGATTTCACCGTCGATCTCCATCTCCTGATCGCTACCATCACCATCGATCAAGCAAAGAATGTGAGGAGGGTAGGCTGACTGTTAGAGTGTATATTGAAAGCCTAAGCTTTTGTAAACATTTATTTTGAATAAAGAATCACATTTGGTCAAATCATCTACATTTGTTGTAGTTGTTCAATTAATTTATATTGTAGATAACATAGTATGTGGTGTCACATACAGAAAATGATGTTATCAGTACCTTATAAATTATAAACAGTAGCTCACGACCAAAATGGAAAGGAACAAGCCATTAGAAGGTCGTAGTGTAATTAGGTATTAGTTTATCTTAACTATATAATTACACTAGTACACTTAGAGTGTATTGAGTAGGACCATCAGAGGTCGTTTTCTTTTATACTGACTTTATAAAGGAACAAAGACCTCAGTTATTATGGAAGTGTGTGCTCTTAATCCTAATATAATAACAAGCACATATATTTGATATTTATTTCTTTAATTTATCAAAGGGTGAGATTTAGTTCGATGAATCAATAAGCCCGATAAGTTGGGAAATGATATCACTTATAGTGTGTGTTGTTGATTATAGAAGGAAACTGTGTCCTAGTAATTTAGGTTGATAATGTCCCCAAGATGAGCTCATAAAGATTGTCATGTTAAACCCTGCAGGTGGACTTAGTCCAACATGATGATAAGGCTGAGTGGTACTATTCTTGGATTAAGATATTAATTAAATGAGTTGTCAGTAACTCACTTAATTAGTGGACATTCGACATCTTAAACACAGGAAGACTAACACACTCATAATAAGAAAGAGCCCAAAAATGTAATTTGGGATTCGTGCGGTAGTTCAATAATAGTTCTCTAGTGGAATGAATTATTATTGATAAAATTAAGTTGTGTGTTCGGGGCGAACACGGGATGCTTAATTTTATCGGGAGACCAAAACCAATTCCTCCTCTCGGTCCCTATCGTAGCCTCTTATTTATAGAGTACTATACTCACCTATACCCACCTTTGTACCCATGATATAGGGGCCGGCCAAGCTAGCTTGTGGTTCAAGCTAGGGCCAGCCAAGCCTTAATTCATGGGTGGCCGACCCTAGCTTGAACCCAAGCTTAGGTGGTCGGCCCCCATTAAATTAAAAAGAATTTTAATTTTTAATTTTTATTATGTGGAAGATATAATTTATTAAAGAGAATTAAAATTAAAATATCTCTCTTAAAAGGATCTACAAAAGATTAAAGAAAGAGATTAGATCTCTTTCCTTATTTGTAGATTGGAAAGATATTTTATTTTTCTCTTTGAAAATTATTCACATGTTGAAAAATTAAAATTATAGAAATTTCTTTTTATCAACCATGAAGGGATTATAAAGGGAAATTTTATTTTTTTTAAATTTCCAAAGACAAATAAGGAAGTTTTAATTGTTGATTGAAACTCTCCTAATTTATCTATTTGAGGTGGCCGGCCATGATTAATTGATTAAGTAATTTTATTTAATTTTTCTTAATTAATTGTTGTCAAGGAAAGTTAAGGAAATTTTATTATAAATAAATTTCCTTATTTGCCAAAGCCAAGGAATATAAAAGAAGGGGTAGGGGTGCCTTCATGGGTTACAACTTCTATTGTTCTCTCCCTCTTTTCCTTGGTGTTGTGGTCGGCCATCCTCTCTTTCTTTCTTCCTCTTTGTGGTGGCCGAATTCTTCATCTCCCTTGGAGCTCTTGTGGTGGCCGGATACTACTTGGAGAAGAAGAAGAAGAAGGAGAGAAAGCTTGCATCCCTTGGAGCTTGGTTGGTGGTTTTCTTCATCCTTGGTGAAGCTCTTGTTTTGGCCGAACCTAGCAAGGAGGAGAAGAAGGTGTGTTGGTGATTTCTCATCTCGGAAGATCGTTGCCCACACAACGTCCAAGGTTAGAGGAGGAATACGGTAGAAGATCAAGAGGTCTTTCTAAAAGGTATAACTAGTAATTTTTCCTTTCCGCATCATACTAGTTATTTTTGGAAATAAATACCAAATACAAGAGGCTTACGATTCTAGTATTTCGAATATGTTTTTCAATGTTGTATTATTTTGTTTTTACTTTTCCTTGTGATTTGATTGTTCCTTTCGGTTAACCTAAAGTTATTTTAGGAAATTAAATATTAGCTTTCCTTAAAAGGTTTTGTCTAATCGGTGGTAGTTGCTCCCATATCCAAGAAGACCATGTGCCTCGCCACGTCAGTACTGGGAACCAATTATGGAAATTAATATTTAATGGAATTAATAACTTAGGTGATTTGGATCGAACGTGTTAAGTTCCGCAGGAGATCCAAGTCTAAACCTAAAAGAACAAATAAATTAAGTTTTGAATCAAACGTGTTAAGTTCCTCAGGCGATCCAAAATTTAATTTAAAAGAACACATGGTAGCTAGGAAAAGGTTCAGACCTTTGTACAAAATTTTTGTACAGTGGAACCTCTAGGTTTTCCGAGTAGCAACCAACACTGACATCCTAGTATCATCAACCGCAACCCTAGTGAAGAGATAATCAGAGGCCCGCCCGAGCATCTGCTAAGCGGTCGCACTCGTTAGCTTGGGAAGAAGAGAATCACATCAATGCCACTCAGGGCAACATCGACATGATTGCAGGAGGTCCGACCGACGATGATTCTGACCGGGCTTGGAAATCACACGCTAGGCGGTTGGAAATCTATGCAGTCAGGTGCAGCAAGAAGAAAGCACAAGGACCAAAAATCAATTTCGGTCTCCAAGATTTGGAGGGAGTAGAAGTCTCTCACGATGATGCTTTGATCATCAGGACGGTAATTTCTAACTATAACATTCACTACACTTTGTTAATACAGCCAGTTCGGTGAATATTATATTCAAGAAGGTTTTTGACCAACTTTAGATCGATTGGAGAGAACTTCAACCCATAATAACTCCACTGTATGACTTCACAAGGAATGAGGTACTGCCGATCGACTAGGCTCGGCTGACCATATCACTTGGGGAAGAGCCACTCATGAGGTCGAGGATGACAAATTTCATTGTGGTGGATGCTCCATCTGCTTACAATGTTATATTGGAACGACCAACGCTGAACGAGTTCCTAGCTGTCCTTTCCACTTTCTGCTAGAAGGTCAAGTTTCTGGTGGATAACTCGGTCGGCGAAGTTAAGGGTGACTAGCTTGCAGCTCGCCGTTGCTATGTGGAAATGGTGAAGACTGAATCGCGAGAAGCTCGGAAGGCCCAACGGCTGGAGGTCAATGCAATTCTGGAGGAACCTTCCACACTGGTCTACAAAGAAAAGGAGGAGGTTCAAGTGCACCCCAGCTGACCGGAGGCCACTACCTTTATTGTTGTTGATCTGAGCGCAGAAGCAAAGGCCGAGTTGGTTGCCTATCTAAGGGAAAATTATGATGTATTCGCGTGGCCAACTCATGAGCTCTTGGGTATCTCGCCAACAATAGTGCAGCATGAATTGCACGTCCGATTGGATGTCAGTCCAGTCAAGAAGAAGAAAAGAGATTTTAGCTTGAAACAAAATCAGATTATTCGTGTGGAAGCGAAAAAGTTGCTGGAGGCAGGGCACATCCGAGAGATACAATTTCCGAGCTGGCTCGCCAATATGATGTTGGTCTCCAAGCCGGGTAACAAATGGTGGGTCTGCATCGACTTCAGAGATCTGAACAAGACTTGCACGAAGAACTACTACTACCCACTGCCGCACATCGATCAAATGGTCGGCTCCACTGAGGACTGCGAACTGATCTGCATGCTGGATGCATATCAGAGCTACTATCAGGTTCTGCTCACCAAGGAAGACCAAGAAAAGATTAGCTTTATCACGATCGACGGGACCTTCTGCTACAACGTCATGTAATTCGGACTGAAGAATGCCGAGACTACCTACCAAAGATTGATGAACAAGGTATTTCGGAAGCGGATCAGCAGAAATATGGAGGTATACGTCGATAACATATTGATAAAATCTCTTCGAGCTGCTAACCTATGTGCAGATATAGAAGAAATATGTCGGACCTTGAGGAAGTACGGAGTCAGGCTCAACCCTAACAAGTGCTTGTTCAGAGCAGGAGCGAATGATTCCTCGGTTACATGATAACCGAGTGGAAAATCGAAGCAAACCCGAGTAAAGTGAAGTCACTTTAAGACATGCCCCCTCCACATAATATGAAGAAAGCTCAGCATCTGATCGGACGAATTACAACCTTGTTAAGATTCATCGCTAAGTCATCTAATTGGAACCAGTCATTCTTCAAAATTCTACGCTGAACTACTAAATTTCAATGGGACACTAAATGCGATAAAGTGCTCGAGGAACTCCAGAATTATTTAATTTCTTTACCTATAATGATAAAACTCATCGCGACGAAGGGATTCGAGAATAAGGTGAGGAGAAGCAAGAGCAGTCATGGCGCGAAATTAGTGTCGAGAATCTAAATTGCTATCTCTTCTGACCATGATTATCCGTACATATTAACAGAGTGATACTGATATGATCTTTCATCACCAACAACATCTTTATACATAGAGAACTTCATTATTTTTGTGCTGAATGGCCAGCTATTAAGGATAGAATTGCCCAACACACACTTCCTCTCGTAGAGAGATAATGCAGAAAGTTCACCCACGCAATTTGTCCTCACTGATGTTGCATGCCATATAAAAACAGGCAAACATTGCTATATCTTCATCCTCGCCTCCATTTATTACTCTACGTAGCTCGCTTACATGAGCATGATCAATCAAATGATCCAAAATCATTGATACTCGTCTACAGGTACGATCATAATGACCTAGTAAGAAAATTATCAACTGCAAGATTTGCATCTCCATGAGCAACAGCATCCTCTACTTCCGGCATGTAAAGTGTGAATGAGGAAGCCTAAAACAAAAAATTGTGGTGAGCTAAACATTTGAGGAAGTGACATTAATTTTCCCTAAAGAACCATTCAGCTAAATGTCGCACGGTGATAGAACAAATTCCCCTCTAGACAATCTGACTGCTATTATTTGATTCCAATTTTTTTTTTCTCATATTAGAAATGTATCTACACTATTCTAAATTAATTTGAAGCAACTTTGAATTATTAGTATATGCTTAGAAGCACGGAAAGGATTTAATCTAGTTTCCTAAATGTTCCAAAATCCTTATGTCCTGTAGAAGCTCAAAGAAATTTGCATCTTAAACAAATTTTAATACTCATTTGGCTACCGAAAAAGACAGGAATCACTAGGAACTACTAATGACAGGGCAGGATGGAAGAATGGTTAGTTACTCTGGTGCACGCCGAACACAAAATAGCCCAACTCTTGTTGAAGAAAAGATAGTTTTACTTTTTATAAGTTATAAACTGATCGTATTACCATATACTAATTAAAAAATACAGTGGACATTTCCTTGATTGTTGCTGTTGCTAAGAATTCAGATAGGTGGCGTAAGGTACCCAGTAATTAGGTCAATGACTATCATGAGTGGGAACTACATCTCCAGTTCACTGGGCAGGGGCTCTGGATGTTCCCATGAAGAATTAGAATTTTTTACTTAACGCATGTGAATAACTGCAACTCTGCATTATTAGAAGTGAGAACTGCTCCATGTGCCCTTAACCATTCCTCACATTCTTCAAATCCATCGATGCTAATTGCATCCTGAATTTTGAGAAGCCCAGGGTCGAGTAATATATGTAACCCCGTCCGGAAGCTGAGTCGGACGAAGGCGGGCTGCGTTGTCCAGGAGGTTGACGGAAAGTCGTTGCGAAGCCTGGTCAATCTGGCACCCACTGGAAGGGCTCGCACGGGCGGATGACGGGGGATGATGACTCGAGGGCTCTGCGCACACTCAGACAAGCCACCTCACGTTAGAGACCGAGAACCAAGGAAAAAGTCCCTGGGTCAGGCCCTCGGACGCTCAAGTCAGGTACTTTTTCCCCATAAGCACAGAGAAAGGACGAAAAGTAAAAGACGAGAATGAAATGACGAGTGAGCGTACCTGCATAAGGGACAACGCATCCCTTTTTATACTGCAGTGGATGCTTCTGGAGTCTGATGGGTGTTAGGGAATGTCGGATGTCAGACTTTGTCTGGCGGTGAATGACATGTGGCGTCCTCCTATAGGTCTAAGAAGGAATCAGCTGACAGTGAATGCCAGACCATTAGCATATTCTCTGACAGACAGTGATTATTCCCTGACAGGCTGTTACGATTCCCTGACTTGCTTGTCGTGTAGTGTATGTCTGCCCCGATCTGTTAACCGTGGACCGGGTCCCTGTATCTACCGATCTCAATTTGGGGGTGTAGACCTATCTTTCCCGACCTGCATTTGCCGTCTCACAACTCCAGACCTATGTGTCCATCCCTATCTTGTGTGTCTTGTTCTGTGAATTTCCGACCCGTCTTACCTTGTAAGTCGTGACCTATAAGCCTTAGTCTGGTTCCGCTCATCCTGAATCCCGACCTGTACGCCTTAGTCTGCTTCCGCTTATCATGAGTCCCGACCTGTACGCCTCCGTCTGCGTTCGCTTATCCTGCGTCCAGACCTGTACGCCTCAGCCTGCTTCCGCTTATCCTGAGTCCCGACCTGTACGCCTTAATCTGATTCCGCTTATCCTGAGTCCCGTCCTGTACACCTTAGTCTGATTCGGGATGTCCCGCCCCGTACGCCTTGGTTCATGTGTCCTGCCTGAGCCGTGAGGCTATAAGCCCTGACCTGTATCCTTGGTTGGCACATCCCGACATGTACGCTTTGGCCCATGAGTCCTGTGTCGCAAGGCTATAAGTCCTGACCTGTATCATTGGTTGGCACATCCCGACCTATACGTGTTGATTCATGTGTCCCGCCTAAGCCGTGAGGCTATAAGTCCTGACATGTATCCTTGGTTGGCCCATTCCGACCTATACGCTTTGGTCCATGTATCCTGTGCCACAAGGCTATAAGTCCTGACCTGTATCCTTGGTTGACCCATTCCGACCTATACGCTTTGGTCCATGTATCCTGTGCCGCAAGACTATAAGTCCTAACCTGTATCCTTGGTTGGCACATCCCGACCTATACATGTTGGTTCATGTGTCCCGCCTAAGCCATGAGGTTATAAGTCCTGACCTGTATCCTTGGTTGGCTCATAGCCGAGTATCTTTTTGGGTACATCACCCAGCGCCGTCCAATCAAGGAACGCCATGCTCTTATGGGAAGTAGTGTACAAAAAAGAGTTAAGCGGGCAGTGTTATACGATGTAAGCAGTAAAGACGTGGGACAGGTGTCACCCCCCTAGGAAGCGTATTAATGATAGACGTGATAAGAAAATCATGAGAGGGGGTAGGCATACGGAAGCGTCTGCCGCGCGATCTTCTCGGGAAGCAGCGAAAGAAATGGCGGGAGATAAATTCGAATGTTGCAATGCTACATTGTGTCATTTCCATGAGGGTTGAGTAAGGTTTTAATATTTTTTATCTTCACTTACGTCTGATACTGTATATTTCTTGACTGCAGACGGGGTCAAAGTGTTCCCTTCAAATAGTCCCTGGTCGGGAGCTCACCCCCAGGTCGGCAGCATCTTTCCTCGAGCGGGTTATCCTAAAAAATCTCGGTCGGTTGTCCCAGACTCTCGTCCCAGTGTGAGTTATAAGTGAGCACTGCTCTCACGCCTAACAACCTTCCTGGTCGGTTGTCCCAGACTCTGGCCCCAGTGCGAGTTATAAGTGAGCACTGCTCTCACACCCAACGACCTTCCCGGTCGGTTGTCCCAGACTCTCGCCCCAGTGCGAGTTATAAGTGAGCATTGCTCTCACGCCCAACGACCTTCCCGGTCAATTGTCCCAGACTCTCGCCCCAGTGCGAGTTATAAGTGAGCATTGCTCTCACGCCCAACGACCTTCCAGGTCGATTGTCCCAGACTCTCGCCCCAGTGCGAGTTATAAGTGAGCACTGCTCTTACGCCCAACGACCTTCCCGGTCGGCTGTCCCAGACTCTCGCCCCAGTGCGAGTTATAAGTGAGCACTGCTCTCATGCCCAACGACCTTCCCGGTCGGCTGTCCCAGACTCTCGCCCCAGTGCGAGTTATAAGTGAGCACTGCTCTCACTCCCAACGACCTTCCCGGTCGGTTGTCCCAGACTCTCGTCCCGGTGCGAGTTATAAGTGAGCACTGCTCTCACGCCCAACGACCTTCCCTGTCGGCTGTCCCAGACTCTCGCCCCAGTTCGAGTTATAAGTGAGCACTGCTCTCACGCCCAACGACATTCCCAGTTGGCTGTCCCAGATTCTCGCCCCAGTGCAAGTTATAAGTGAGCACCGCTACGCCCAACGACCTTCCTGGTCGGCTGTCCCAGACTCTCGCCCCAGTGCGAGTTATAAGTGAGCACTGCTCTCACGCCCAACAACCTTTCCGGTCGGTGTTCCAGACTCTCGCCCCAGTGCGAGTTATAAGTGAGCACGGCTCTCACGCCCGACCGTCCAGGTCAGTGTAACGACTCTCTCGGTCAGTACCCTTTACATTCGCCTGGACAGAGTACAACAAAACATACTCCCGCGCTCGACTGGTCAGTAAACTATATTTCCATTATTTCTGTTGCTAAATATGAATACTAGCAGGTATATTCTTAAGCATCATGACTTCCCATGCATCATGGTGAGAGATAAGAAGAAAGTCGGGTAAGTAAGTTATTATGTTTACTAGAAATATTGGAGAAATACAGGTGATGCGAAAGCAAGGCGACATAGATCTGCACCATAATAAACAGAATCTAGGAAACATGTTTCATTTCATTAAAAAAGGAACATTTATCAGGGGCTTCAAGTGCTGCCAGACCCAGAAGCCTGATGTTTTCCCTCTAAATGAGCCCTTGCCCGAACCAGTTCTTTCTGGACATGGTCGAGGGTAGTCTGTAGTTGGCCAATGGTCTCGTCCTTTATCCGACTCTCCTCTTTCAACAAGGTCACCTCGTCTTCGTGTTTCATTTTCAGATACAGAATATGATGGATCTGACTCTGGAAGTCTGCTTGCGCCTTCATCTTCAGAGCTATCTCGACCCGGGTTCTATATTGGGCAGCCTACCAGAGCTCTTCCATTTCCCTACGGAGGGAGGTCTGAAGATCCTTGCTTAGTGTCATGTCATGCAAAGCTTTTTCTTTAAGAGCCAGCTGGCGACGTAAAGAAGATAGCTCGGCGGGCTCCATGAGCGAGAGGAGGATAGTAGGGAGAAAGAAGAGATAAAAGTACGGGTGGGGATGAAAGAGTACGCTAACCTTTTTATAAGGAAGGAGAAGGTGAAGGGATTTCCTCGAAACTTGAATTGACGTTTGGAGAACAGTGCGGCATTTATAGAAAAAGGGTATGCTCGAAAATCGAAGAATCAACATGCACGTATTGACCATGCAGCTTATCTACTAGGGAGGTGAGAAATTCTAAAGGAGATAGAGGAAAACAGATCAGCAGGAGATGTGAGCACCAGGTCAGGTAACCAAGGGACTTGGATCTAGTCAGTCGGACTAGAGCCTCCTTCGACTAGACTTGAAGGGGAGGCTTGTGATACGGTGCATGAGAGGGGGGTCAGGCCGCTGACGCGGTTAAGGGTCAAGCCCAGGGGATGGTCAGAAGTCCAACCCCCGTGGAGGTCAGAGGTCAAGCTTGCGTGGTAAGGGTCAAAGCTTCCGTTGACGGGGCAGTCAAAGGTCAAGAATACAGGTTTGACAAGAGCCAGCCTCGATGGCAGTTAAGAGCTGGGCCCACAGGACAGGTAAAGACCGGGCCCACAGGCCAGGTAAAAGCGCAGAAGGAAAGGTTTTTGGCGTAGAACAGACCTGCCGTACAGGTCAGGAAGTATAGGTCGGGAAGTACAAACCAGGGATAGCAGAAGACAGAAGCAGGTCGGTTTACGGACCTAGCGTACAGGTCGGGAAGTACAGACCATGAATATCAGAAGACAGAAGTAGGTCGGCACACAGACCTGGCGTACAAGTCAAGATGTACAAACCATGGATAACCGAGGACAGAAGCAGGTCGGTTTACAGACCTGGCGTACAGGTCGGGAAGTACAGACCATGGATAGCAGAAGATAAAAGCAGGTCGGTTTACAGACCTAGTGTACAGGTCGGGACGTACAAAACATGGATAGCAGATGACAAAATCAGGTCAATTTACAGACTTGGCGTACAGGCCGGGACGTACAAACCATGGATAGCATATGACAGAAGCAGGACAGATTAGAGACCTGGCGTACAGGTCAGGACGTACAAACCATGGATAACCGAGGATAGAAGCAGGTCGGTTTACAGACCTGGCGTATAGGTCGGGAAGTACAGACCATGGATAGCAAAAGATAGAGGCAGGTCGATATACAAACCTGGCGTACAAGTCGGGAGTGTGCTTACCAAGGATACATGTCGGGACTTATAGCCTTACGGCATTGTGTACAGGGATCAAAGCATATAGGTCGGGAGTGTGCTTACCAAGGATACGGGTCAGGATTTATAGCCTTACGATGCAAGATACATGGATCGATGAAGCGTACCGGTCGGGATGTGCAAGCAAAGGATATGGGTCAGGATGTATAGCCGTATGGTCCAGGATAAGCAGAGTTGGATGTAGACATACAGGTCAGGTCGGACGGAGTCAGATAGACGTGTAACTGTGAAGGCGGGATAAACAGAACCGCACTAAGGCATACAGGGCGCAATACGTAGTGCAATAAGAGGCAGGGCTGGTCGGGAGTCTGCAATATGAGATGCATAGGACAGGGTTAGATGTACAGGTTTGGAGGCGATATCAGATCCGGGTCAGCAAGTGCAAAGACCCAGTTTAGCAACCACGAACGAAGTAGACCGGGCACTACACTACAAGTAAGGAAGGGAATCGTAACTACCTGTCAGAGAATAATCAGAGTGTCAGGGAATATGCTAACAGTCGGGGCTCATTACCCCTTCGGTTCTTCCGCCAGCTTATAAGAAGATGTCATGTGGCACTCACCGCCAGACAGAGCCTGACATCTAACATTCCCTGACACCCGCCAGACTCCAGAAACACCCATGACACTATAAAAAGGGATGTTTTGTCCCTTACGCAAGTACGCTCACTCGTAATTTTTTACTCGTCTTTACTTTTCATCCTTTCTCTGTGCTTCTGGGGAAAAAGTACCTGACTTGAGCGTCGGAGGGCCTGACTCGGGGACTTTTTCCCTGGTTTCTGGTCTCTAACGAATAGTGGGCTCGTCTGAGTGTGCGCAGAGTCCTCGCACCGTCATCCTGATCATCATCCCTCGTCATCCGCCCGTGTAAACCTTTCAGGAGAGTGCCACATCGACCAGGCTCCGCAAAGACTTTCCGTCAACCCCTAGTACATCGAGGCCCGCTTTTATCCGGCTCAGCTTCCGGACAGGATCAGAGCACATGAATATAGGAAGCTTTCAGGGTCTCTCGCTTGTCAGTTCTACTTCTACATGGTGCATTTAAAAGAGATTAGTTGGGAATATTATAAATGATCTAGATTCGAAGAAAGTGCCAGCCGTTCACTATCTTGATACTATAACTATAAAATGCTGGAAATGCAACAAATATTTCTACAAAAAGAATCACATTATATGCAATGATATTATATATTATCAATAATAGTAATTAGGGAGAGTACTTACAATATAAAAGCAGCAGAAAAATCATGCTTGTTAAAGCCTATCCCTGCATTGTATTTAGTGAAAGAAGCAGATGCACTATCAAATCAAATCTCAGCTCCAAGACTAAGTTCCCTGCTGCCAATTGCTGCAGCAAACTCTAGCAATGGGGTCGGTGTCAAGCCAATGCTAGAATTGAAAGTAACTAACTACTGATGAAGGTACTGGACGTGCATCAAGCTGCAACAAGAGGGGACATGATCAGATTCTAACTTCGGGTGCCAAATGAGGGGGTGAGCTTGTGGGATGATCTACTAGAGGCGATTCAGTATGCAAATTTATTACTAGAGGCGATTCAGTATGCAAATTTATTGACTGTTACTTGGGGAAAACTACATTAGGTTGAGAGGAAAAAATGGTATGGTCTCACGAAAGTATAAGGGTGCGTTTGGTACGTGCGTTTTTCATTTTCATTTTATGAAAAACGTGCATTTTCTGAAAAATGGTGTTTGATTTGTGTTTTTCGTGCCTGTTTTCTAAAAAAATAGATAGCATTTTCTAAAAAAATAGAGAGTGACAAAAAGTTATTTTTTGTTTTCTAGAAAATGCGCATTTTTCAGAAAATGAAAATGAAAAACGCGAGAACCAAATACACCCTAACTTTTTCAAAACTTTAAAAGTGAATTAAAAATTTAGAAACACAATAAATATTTTTCTCTAAGAAAGATATATACATGGCCTAAGACTATTACTTGGCCATAATCATTACTAGTGATAGTTTTTTCATTATACAAGGTAACAATATCAAAGTCAAAAGCTAAGAACAATATAAATTTGAAAAAGTATAGGCAACATTTTTAGAATTTTAGAATTCTCTTAGATTCATTAATATATATATATATATATATATATATATATATATATATGAGAAATCTTATGTTACGGTGCCTTATGTACGGTTTTACTGCGGTACTTGCCACGTCAGTGGCCTGGACCGATCAGGCTCCAACCTGATCGGTCTGGGAGTCTCCTGATCAGTCTGTGAACCGATCATGCCCTAGGTTGATCGGTCGGCCTTGACCGATCAGGCTCCAACCTGGTCGGTCTGGGAGTCTCCTGATCGGTCTGTGGACCGATCAGGCCCTAGGCTGATCGGTCCCCAGACCGATCAACTAACTCTCTATGAGAGTTGGCTTCGAAGCCTGATCGGTCTGTGGACCGATCAGGCTATAGGTGGATCGGTCCACAGATCGATCCCCTTACCTTTTTTTGCCTCCTGACAGGCTATAGGTTGATTTTTTTTTGTATTTTTTCGCTGACGTGGTAAGTACCGTAGTAAAACCGTACATAAGACACCGCAGCATAAGATTTCTATATATATATATATATATATATATAGACAAAATGTGATATATACAGAAATCAGTAAATATGGGTATATATATATATATATAGACAAAATGTGATATATACAGAAATCAGTAAATATGGGGGAGCTGAAACAACAAATTAGAATTGTTAAGAGGGTGACACCAAAGTCAAAGAAACCAAAATATATCAAAGCCATGTTTTTATATGGTTTTAGATGTGCCAATGTAAAATCCAACTCCAAATGATTCCCCAGCGTATATTTATGGACATGTGGAAAATTAATTCCAATACCAAATCTCCTAGGAGCATCATTTAATAGGCGTCATAAAAGTTATAAATTAATTTTAGTAGTATTCTACAAAATCTAATACTTCCATCCAATACATGCGTCACTCATTTTGGTATTTGGAATATATACAGAGAATCTTATTATATTTTTGCAATTTATTGCTCTAAGAACTTATCTATTGACTTATATTTTTTATAGGCTCATATTTGAAAGTAGACAAGCTAAGAGGAAAAGATTATGTGATATAAAACTTAATTGAGTTGAACTTGAAATGCTTTGAAAACTTTGATACAAATCAGGAATGATTTCTCAAAATAAACTAGCTCTATCATGTGACATTTGTATATCAAAATATTGATATTATATGAGAAGACATATACATTCCAACTATGTCTTCTAAGATATATAATCCTTTAGATTGTTGACACATGCTAATTTAGTGTGTTTCAGACAGATAACAACGTAGGTTGTCATCAAATATTTAACACTCAAAGAAAGAAATAAGAACATTTACTTTCCAAGGCATGAAATATTAACCCAACCCATGTGTCTATCTCACAGACAACAAGAAATAACCAAGAAGAAACTGAGTTACTAAAATAAATCGCATCACCATAGGCGAATAAACAGAGTAATAGTTAGGCTTGTGCATTTGTAGGAAACTAACCTTGCTGGACTTCTGATCATGTAGCTTGAAGCTTAACTTAGTCTTTGCACCAGCAAACGATTCATCTACAATAACTTTTGTTGAGACCTGATAACAGATATAGCATGTCTCAGTGGAAATTCAAAGAATCAGCCTTTAGGTAATGCATAGCAAGCACATAAGGGATTACAAAATACCATTGGAATCCATAAAAAACATAGTTGTCAATTTGAGGAGCAAGGAAATTTACAACTGGAAGTCAATTTACTTTGTAGTCGTACACTAAAGAACATAGAGTGTGTTACCACATTAGTACAAAGTAATAACCACTTTACATTAGAATTTGTATCACCTTTGACATCAACAAGTGTTTTACCACTCCTGTACTGAGAACTTATATCACCAAGACATTGTTCATTCACTTTAATGTCAGTAGCTGTGAGGCCCTGAACCAATTTAAGTTCATTGAGATGTAAATGCCAAAAAAGGCCAAAAATGAAACTATCAATAGAGTACATACACATACACAACAAAATACTCTTCATCGGATTAAGAGTCTCCAATACTAAAGCTGGAAAACAATGAATTAACCTCCAATAAAAATTAGTACAGTATCATTTTCTAAGTACTTAGGAAGGAAAATATCAAAAATGTAGTAGTAGCATTTAATAGACATATAATCAGTAACAAAATTGTTAAACTATTCTTGAAATTCAAGAATCAATACCTTAACAGTTTTAGAGGAATTGGAAGAAATAATCAATCATGGCATAAGAAATCAACAAGAACAGTAAATCATCAAGATACCCAATACCTTGTAGGCAACATAACATGGAGAACATTGGTTTGGTTAAGCAAACAAGCATTACTAGTTGTTAAGTTCATAGTTTGGTTAGCGTATCATAGATTATTAGATTATGCAATTTGGACTTGATCTAAAAATATACGATCCCAATATGAGTTAATAGTAATTCTGGGGAATTTTATTTTTATATGGATATATTGATAACAAGCTTCAGAAGTAATTAATTTAAAGAACAAATATAAAAGCAAGAAACATTGTGGAATATGAAACACGGTAGAAGCCTCCAATATTATCTTTCCTTTATCTCTAATCTATACAGCAATTCTTGTCCATAACTAGTTCTGTAAGAAGTCTTTGGCATTTGGTATCCCGCGTTGTGTGAGAGAGGAAAACTAATGCAGCTAGGAGCATTTGTTGTCCAACACTGAGAGGAAAAAAGATGTGCGGTATGGCAAGCAACCAAGGGTAAAACCTCATTATCACAATATGGTATCAGTCATTGTTTAGGTCTCTTTCCGTATGGTATCAATCGTTGTTTAAGTCTCTTTCCGTATAGTAAAATTTACTTATTGTTCCTTCCATGAACCAAAATGGGCATTAGTTGGTATGGGCATTGAGACATTAACATAAGTTGTTGGTCTAGTTGGTGCATTGATACTAGAATTAACTCTCCTTTTGTGGATTCAGCAAACTGGCGCCACGTTTGGAGCAATCCTAGCTAGGATTTGTAGGTATCTATCTATCTGCATTTTAGAAAACTGGCGTAAATATGTAGTTGGGGTTGTTTGTTGTGGTATCCGGAAATATTTCCGGAATGCGATTAAAAGTAGAATGTTGAAAGCGGGACCGGAGCTTGTGAATAAATAATCTTAATTTTGTTAATTATCATGGTTCTCGTTTGGAATAGTTATCCCCGGGGTCATGGTGTCGCGGTAGGATATCCAAGTTATCACTTAGACATCCACAGTTTGAACCCCAGCTATAGCGTATTTGCAGAAATTTTTTCTCCAAATGGAGGGCGTAATTAAAGGATGTTGGGCTGACCGCTTGTGCTTCCCGATTTATCCTGGTGGCCGATGGAAACTTTCGTGGGACTGAACCAATTACTTCCAGGAATAACGAATGAGGCTAATTGAATTATTATTCATTCGGAAGAGGAGATTATTTCAATAGATTCTTGACGATTTAGTTTTGTTCATGTCGTGCAACAGCTTCCCAACAACATGAATGAAAATAAGAATTATAAGCAAAATAGCAAATTAAATAGGGTTAGGCCATCCATTTCTTGATTACTAAAGTCAATATCATATCCATTACTAAGTCAATATCATATCATATCATAATCCCTTACCGTAGTTATTTAGGGATACAATCTCTCATTTCTCATTACTTCGGAGGTAGCGGTGGAACCCCTGGAATGGGTGGAATTGGAAGTACTGAAATAACGATGGCTTTATAGCATATTTTGAACTTTAGTCTGCAACACAAATTGGGCTTCGGCAACTTCGGCGGTAGAATTGGAATGACGGATTTACAGCATATTTTCAATTTTAATATGCAACGCAGATTGGGTTTCGGCAACTTCGGCAGCTCTCAGCATACAACTTTTCAAGGGTAAGTCTCACAGCATACAGTCGGTCAGTCAAAGAGCCGGTCGGATTTACGGGATTCGACTCCCTATTCTCATATACCAGTCTCCCAGCATACAGTCATTCGGCCCTATAACTGATCAAACTTAAAAGACTTAACTTTCCACTCTTCAAGTGCAAGTCTCTCAGCATACAATCGATCAACCCAAACGTCGATCGGACCTTCGGGGCTCAATTCTGCACTCCTTATGTGCAAGTCTCTTAGCATACAGCAGGTCGGCTACAGGGCCGGTTGGATTTCCTCCAGGAGATGATATTGTCAGAGAATCACAATAACCTATCAGATAATAACAGCTACCCCTCAGGGAATATTCCTTTACTTTGACATATACATGCAACGGAACCTTCCTCTGATGATGGTCATACATCATCCATTACCTGATATATTCTAACACCCGATATTCTCTGACACCTCATTATTACGGAGTTATGAGAGTTAGTATAACAAGGGGGTCCTCTCCATTGGCCAAGTACACTCACTTACGCTTTACCACACGCATTCATGTACACACATCCACATTGGCTGCTCTACTGTTCATCCTCCACCTTTTGGGATACTTGTTTGACTTGAGTGTCGAGTGCCTGCTCCAAGACCCCCTCCCTGGTTCTCTCTCTAACATTTCTATTTGCTCTCTCTAATGTGCGCAAAAGGGATTGCTTTGGGTCATCTTCTTCCACCTCATAGTTTTCCTTCTCGCGGTCAACAAGCGAGCTGCCTACCCAGCGCATTATCTCCATAGATTTCCAATAGGATCAAATTTGACATCGTTAATGGGAATCTTTGCCTGAATCTGAAATGCAGAGATGAAGGAGATTGGACGATTCACCACAGTTACTTTGTCACAAGAATATTTGGAGTTGTTAATAACTTCCCAAGAACAGAAGTTAATGCAACAACAACAAGCAGCAACCGTTGGTCCTCTACCGCATGACCTGGTTGTATCAATGGCGGTCCTCACATTGAGAGAGGGACCCGAGTAGAAGGACCAACTGGGTTTCTGCTAGTTTCTCCAACAACTAGCTTCGCACAACCACCTACTCATCCAATCATCCTTCCGCCCATGTCGTCATCCCTGGTCTAGTATCACCGGGAATTGCTCTGCACGCCATTTGATGATATAGGTCGGACATAAAGACCCTAAGGATCATCTTCTGAAGATGCACCTATTCGTGATCCACGAAAGGGAAAGACTCAGGTTCCTAGTAGTTCTCCCGAACAGAAAAGCATGTCATTCTCCCAAGAAATATTCGAGGACAAATTGTCGAGTCAATTCCGACCCTTGACGATAGGAGAATACCGACCCAAAGGACCGCCTCTTAAAATTTAAAAATACAGCTATCCTCCACCAGTACATGGATGGAGTAAAATGTCGAGTATTCCTTACTACTCTATCTGGCTTAGTACAGAGGTGGTTCAACCTGTTGGTCCATTGCAGTCGACAACAGCGAGGTATCCTACACAAAAAAAAAAAAGAATACCTTTCTCATACAATCGGGCTTAACAAAATTACACACTTAATTAGAATGAGTATGAGACACACAAGGTTTTACTTCATTGGCAATCAGACGATTGCTACTCTGAGGAAAGTAGGCTTAGTAGAAAAATCTCATTCTCGAATAAAACTTCGGAGGCAGAGAAGCCTCTACACGGAAATTAAGCTCGGAAATGTAAAACGGGAAAAGGAATTCAAGTACAAAGTCTGTTATCCTTCAAGGAGAAGACCAGGGCTCTATTTATAACCCACTAGTCGAAACTGACCGTTGCATACGTGGAATAGTCCGGTGCCTGAAGGTCTCCGAGTGTCTGGGTGTGGATAAAACTTTATTCTCGTCGCAACAGCTCGCAACGAATCAATCCGTTCAAATCTTATCTAGTCCGAGTGCATAGAAGGGGGTCGGGCACCTAGACTCGGCTGACCCGCCCCTGGTGGGCAGTGCGGGATGCATAGGGGGTCCGGGTGCTCAGACTCTAGTCAACTCTGAGTTTACTTTCTTCTGGGTCTTCCGTTTCAGCTCCGCTCGGTTAGGTGATTTTGGTCATCCAGAATAGGGCTCACCTGAACCCATTTTCTAGCCTTCTCGAGTAACCTTCCGCCCCGGCTTCTCATCCCTCGGAAACGCCACTCTCTTCCTTCTCGTCCGCCAGCGTACTCTTTTGCAGCGCCTCGTCCCTCGGACACATCGAGCCCGTCGACTTTCTCCCATGTCGTCCTTCTAACTAGTTGTATCTTTAGCTCGACTTCTTGTGCTCCTAAATTCTTGCACACTTAGATACAAGGCATTAATAGACAACAAGACCTAACTTGACTTGGTTGATCACATCAAAACTATCATGAGACACTTACAATCTTCCCCTTTTTTTATGTGAGCAAACCAAATTTAAGTTAGGATAAAAAAACAAATAATAGAGAAAAAAATAAGTACATTAATTGTAATTAATAATATTTATTGTAAAAGGAATGTACCCTCCCCTAGACTTGATCATTAATTCTACCCATTTGATCATATTAAAAATAGGGGGAAAACTAAATCTTAAATGGAGGAAATCTTAAATTTTGTGATTTATAAAGTAGTTTGAAAAAAGTAACTTTAAAATTCTTTTTAAGTGTTATAACAGTGAAATTGATATATCCAAAATAGTAAATAAATTTTTACAAAAAAGTAAAATTAATTTTAGCAGTAATTAATTTTCACGAACAGCAAGATATATTTTAAAAAAGTAATTCTTAAAAATAGTTTTAAAGCTAGAAAAGTCTTGAATATTTTCATAATGTAATATAGCAACTATTTTTATAGAAACAAATAATTTTTAAAAAATTAATTCTTCTAAAATTTTTAATATTAACGGTTAGCATTTGGATAAAGAATTCATATAAAATTCAATAACAGTAATAAAATTTTTTTAAAAAAATCATGGATAGAGAACATGATAAATGTTCAAAGAAAAATAAAGTTTGCAAAAATAATTCTAAGAAATACTTTTAACTTTAACATTATAATTTTTGTTTAAAAATGCATTAAAAAATAATTCAACGGTAAAAAAAAATTTTTAAAAATTTCTATAGATAAGTAATGAAATCATCTTTTTAGAAAAAAATTAAAGATACAATTAACTTCAACCAGAAATTATGCAAATCAATTTATTTAGATAATTCTAAGCAACATCAATTCATAATACGACATGTATAAAAATTAAATTAAAGCACGATTTTGGAACCGAATATATGTGAAGGATCGAAAGATGCGATAGAAGAGGGGTGAATATTTCTTTTAAAAAACTTTTTTTTTAAGGTTTAAAACACGAGTGGTGCAGCGAAAAATGAAAGACACGTTTCGGTTACCTGATTCGGAGCCTAGGTCGACTCCTACTCGTGACCTGTGATCTCTTGATCACACCGTTGGGCAATCCACTAAAACTCTTCTTTCCAAAAGTAATTCGTACAATGAAAGATGTAAGATAGTAACTGTTGGGACCGAAATGTAGCTAGAGGGGGGGTGAATAGCTCGTCGCGTGCTCATGTGCTTGACGTTGCTTGTTTCTTCAAAGATGCGCAGCGAAAATACAAGAAACAACTACAAACAATGCTAACAAGTAGATTTACTTGGTATCCACCTCCAAAGGAGGTGACTAGTCCAAGGATCCACACACTCACACACCCTCCACTATGAAAATACTCATTTTCGGTAACTACCAAAGGCGGAGAAGCCCTACAAGTTCACACTACAAGGAGAAAGGGAAAGGATATAAAATACAAGCACAAAGCTTACAATGAGTACAAGAAAACCCTAACCCTAGCTTTCTTCCTTGCAATAGATCTGCCTCTTGACTTGGAAGAACCTCCAAGAACTTCAAGAACTGGCGGTGAGAACCCTGTGGAGAAGCTCTGTGATCGCTGGTGAAGATTGGAAGAAGTGCTCGAGAGATCTTAGAAGCTCTGCCGAAGGAATCGAGCGCCTGCAGCTTAATATGACGCCAACGGTCGGATCCCGATCGATTGGATTGCTCCCAATCGATCGGGGAGGCTTTGGATCGATCAACGGATCGATTCACAGCGCCTCTGTGCTCTGGGAATTCACCTGGATCGATCAGCTGATCGATCCAGGGCTTATCGCGACAAAACGCGACTTCCCAATCGATCCACTGATCGATTAGGACCTCTGGATCGATCAGCTGATCGATCCAGAGGCGTTCTGTGCGCTCTGCGACTTGCCCACTCGAGGCTTATCGCGGGGGCCTTCCCAATCGATCGGTCGATCGATTGGGCTTCAGCCAATCAATTGGCTGATTGATCCAGCTGCTGGTTTTTGCCCAAAACCAAGTCCCAAGCTCCCAAACCAACATCCGGCCAATCCATAACCTATTGGTTCATCATGCCTAGCATCCGGTCACCCTTGACCTGCTAGGACTCCCTCACCAAGTGTCCGGTCAATCCCTTTGACCCACTTGGACTTTTTTTCATCATGCCAAGTATCCAGTCACTCCCTTGACCTACTTGGACTTTCACCAGATGTATGGTCAACCTTGACCCATCTGAATTTCCTCGTGCCAAGTATCCAGTCAATCCTTTGACCTACTTGGACTTTCACCAGATGTCTGGTCAACCTTGACCTATCTGGATTTCCCCGTGCCTGGCTTCACTCACCAGGACTTCCATTCTCCCTAGCTTCACTCACTAAGACTTCTCTTCTGCCTGGATTCACTAACCAGGACTTTCACCTAGCTTCACTCACTATGATTTTCACTTGGCTTCACTGACCAGGATTTTCTTTTGCCTAGCTTCACTTACCAGGACTTTCACCTAGCTTCACTCACTAGGGTTTTCCTCTGCCTGACTTCACTCACCAGGACTTTCACCTAGCTTCACTCACTAGGATTTTCTCACTGCCTAGCTTCACTCACTAGGTCTTTCACCTGGCTTCACTCACCAGGATTTTCCTTCTGCCTAACATCCCAGTTAGGACTTTCCCAGTCAAGTATCCGGTCAACCTTGACCTACTTGACTCTTCTTCAACCAACCTGATTAGACCCTGATCAGAGGGGAATTGCACCAAGCAATCTCCCCAAATGAACAACTGCACCTGCATTGTTCATATCACCGAAGTCTTGTATTGTCAAATATTGAAACTCAAACCAAGACTCAAGCTTGGTCAACCAGGTAAACCTTGACCTGAGGGATGTTGCACCAACAATCTCCCCCTTTTTGATGTTTGACAATACCACTTGTAAGTTAGGCTAATCTCGTAGCCTAAACCTCCTTCATGCCACTAGGTAATGAAGACATAAGTTAAACTCTTCATTCTCCTCCTAAGAGGGCAAACTCCCTCTAGGTAATGAAGTCCTAACTTAAACTCTTTCATTCTCCCCCTATTGGCACACATCAACAACATGCCCCATCTTTGGGCATACATCAACAAATTCACTTGTTGAAAACTCTCCCCTTTGAGACTCTCCCCCTGAAGAGTTGCTCATCATTGTTCATAACTTCACTCGTTGTGATCAACACGATAATGAAAGTCTCATACCTTTCATTTATCCTTAACCCTACATTCTCCCCCAATGTAGTCAAATGCTCATCCTTGAGTATTATCCACTTGAACAATGAGGATATCCACTCCCCATTAAAGTTCAAACGCTCAACCTTGAGCATGTTCTTAAAAGAAGGTTAACCACCTTCCAAGGTTCATGAAAATTAGTTTTCATGTCTTTAAAGAGTCCCTCCCCCTAAAGACATGGTGTTAACTTCTATCATTGCACCAACAATGACTTGGAATCCCTAAACCTTTAGGAAACCCAAATTTAGAAGTTTAGAGGTTCAATTGTTCAAAATTTGAAGCAAACCTCACTTAAACTTATACCTAGTCTACCTTAACCAATCCATCCTTGTTTTCAACATGAAAACACCCTTTTTATGTATACAAATGTATTTTGAGGGGTTTGGAATGGTTACATAGACTAACCATGGTTCAAAATGCTGAAAACAGGCTTTTCCAGCCAAAATCAGCAACTTCGATCGATTGGAATTGGGTCCCAATCGATCGGACCATGCTGAATCGATCCACTGATAGATTTAGGAGGGTTGGATCGATCGCTGGATCGATCCAGACGGCTTCTGGTCGCAAGAAGCCTGCTCTCAATCGATCGCTCGATCGATTGAGACCCTTCAATCGATCGGGTGATCTATTGAAGGACTGATATTTCTGAAATTCACTTTCAGTGAATTTCAGAAACCCCTAGAAAAATCTATAAAATTTCAAAAATCGTGAAAATTTGTGTAGACATTATTTAGGGTATACTTTATCATGGAAAAATAGTTTTCTATGAAAATACATCATATTTTCAAAGATTGACACAAACTTGAAAACTTGCGAAAACTTTAGTGTTTTCTTCAAGTTTGTGTCTAACTATTCAATGGTGATTACTATCAAAAGATAGCCTTCACCAAGGTTTTCCAAAATCATTTTAAAAATATTTTCAAAACCAATATCCCACCATGTTCCTTGGGCATAATGCACATGACTTGTACATTAGCTTTCCCAATGATGGGAAAACACATAACTATGTGTTTTGATGAACTTAAAACTCAAAAGAATACACTAAATCAACATCTTGAGTTTTGTTCATCATCCTAACATCTCACTTGTATCTAATGTGCACTAAAACACATACAAGTCATCTTATAGGTCTTTGTGAGATGTAAAGTTTTGGTTTTTCCCTAATCTAGGGATCATGCATATCTATCTAGGCATTTTGAGTGGTAAACATCCACCAAGGATGTTACTTATTGATTCCACTTGTTTATAAATCTCATTTGTCCTTAATTTTAAGGAAATAAACATAATGCATGATAATGTTATGGCATACATCAAAATGAAATAGCTTTCAAAAGAAAGATTCCTATAACTACATGATGTATGTATGACATGACATGGTATTTTTGTATTTTTCATAATAAAAGATGAATGCAAAATACAAAACTAAATATGATGTCATGACATATAATGAGCAAACAATCATGGCAAGGTTTAGCATACATAAAATACCTAGATTACTTATCTAAGTGTCCTTAAACCTTAGCTAACTTAAAGTTAAACCTAGATTGCCCTCTAAATGCTCCAAGAAAATGTCAAAACCTAAATTGGCATTTCTAGTTCTCTTGATTAACTTATGCCAATTTAAATTAAGCTTATTCCTCAAATATTGGCATATTTCGTTCTTCCACAAGAGTAACATTAAGAAATTACCAAAATCCCAACTTGCTATTTCCTTATGTTTTTCCCAATATGTGTCATTTTAAAATAAAATCAATACTTCTCAAATTTGGCACATTTTACTCTTTCAAAGAGTAACTCATACATCCATTTCATTTTCAAAGGTTAATAATAACCTTGAAAATGCTCCTTGAGTGTCAATTTCTTCAAAGTTGGGTTAACTACCTTTCTTCTTAGAGTGGACACTCTCTAACTCATCTATGGGGTAGAGAAAATGCTCCTAGGAACCCAATACCTATTGGTGCTCCTTAGATTCTCTAGGTACTCACTAGGGATAACTTCCCTAGATACCTTCCTAGTGACCTTGTTTGGCTTCTTAGAAGCCTTGGTCACTTTTTCTAGGTCAACTCTAGGGATTGCTTCCCTTGTGACTTTCTTAGACTTCTTAGAAGTCTTAATCCCATTTTTTGTTGCAAAGATACTTCTAGGGATAACTTCCCTTGTATCCTTAACTTGACCTCTAGACTTAGGGTTGGTTCCATAACTATATGGAACCCTATGATAGGTAGGTACATCCCTTTTGATTTTAGGTTTGTATCCCAAACCTCTATGGCCCTTGGATGACCCTTGTTGTTCTAAACCTAGATTTTGCTCATTTTGCCCTTTAAGGATATTTTCCATCCTTTTTAGGGTCTTTTCTAGTTTGTCAAGTCTTGACCTCAAGACTTGATTTTCCATCACTAAATCCTTAGTTTTTGGTTTTCCATTAAGTCCATGAGCATTTTTGTTTCTAGGCTTGTAGCTAAAATTCTTAGAGTTCTTGCCTAGACTTTTACCTACCTTCCTAACCCTAGGTGTGGTAATCTTAGCATAGAGAGTCATATGTTTTTCTTTAATGTTACCATGCTCTCTATTCTTATGGTAAATAGCATTAAAATGATATAAGTTAGAACTATCATGTTTTTTTATCATAATTTAAAGGAGTAGGCTCAATAAAAGATACCTTCTTTTTTACCTTGAAGGCTCCCCCTTGAGTTGAGCTTCCTCCTTGAGCCTTGACCACCTTCTTCCCCTTAGGGCATTGACTTCGGTAATGCCCCTTTTGATTGCAAGAAAAGCACACAATGTGCTCCTTGCTCTTCTTTGTTCCGGGGATGGTCTCCTTGGGCTTCTCCTTGCCCTTTTGTGCCACTTGGCCCTTCTTCTTGGCCAATTTAAGGCATTTACTTTTGTAATGTCCTTTTTCCCTACATTCAAAGTATATAATATGATTCTTATTATTAATTGAAATTGTTATACCTTTGTTTGTAGGGGTGGCATCTTCTCCTTTTGATCCGGAGGTAGAAGCTTTCTCTTGATCCGAAGATGATACTCCTCCAATAGATTTGACTTGACTCGTGGAGGTGGAAGCTTCTTCATCCTCTTCTTCTCTTGACCCGGATGTAGAGGATTCTTCTTGCTCTTGATCTGGTGTCAATGAAGATTGCTCCCCCTCAATCCTAGAGGTGGAGGCTTCACCTTCTTCTTCATCCTCTTGTACATGAAACAAGGAATATACTCCTTCCTTGCTCTTTTGATTGCACTCCTTTGAGGATGAAGCTTCTTCTTGGACTTCTTCTTCGGAAGTTGAGCATCTCTCAACTTCGGAGTCCTCCTCTTGGTCTTGCTCCAATGAGTCGCCCTCTTTGGATTTTTCTTGGCTTGGTATAGTGGAGGGGATCTCATGAATAGTTGCCAACTTGCTCCAAAGCTCCTTGGCATCTTCATATTGTCCAATTTGAGCCAAAATGTGGCTAGGCAATAAGTTGACCAAAAGCTTGGTCACTTTATCATTTGCCTCACCCCTTTGAATCTGCTCTTTGCTCCATTTGCTTTTCTTGAGGACTTTTCCCTTTGAATTTCTTGGAGCCTTGAAGCCTTCCATTAGAGCAAACCATTGCTATATCTCCACCATCAAGAAATTTTCGATCCTTGATTTCTAAAGATCGAAGCTTGTAGATGTGTACGGTGGAGCCACCCTCGTGTCAAATCCAAGTCCATCTTGGAATTGCATCTTGAAGTTGAGCTTCTTGAACTTTGATGAATTTGCTCCAACTTTTTCACCCTCTAGCTTTACTTGTTTTGTTTGCCCCCTTCGGCGATGATTCCGGTGAAGAGCGACCTGGCTTTGATACCACTTGTTGGGACCGAAATGTAGCTAGAGGGGGGTGAATAGCTCGTCGCATGCTCGTGTGCTTGGCGTTGCTTGTTTCTTCAAAGATGCGCAGCGAAAATACAAGAAACAACTACAAACAACGCTAACAAGTAGATTTACTTGGTATCCACCTCCAAAGGAGGTGACTAGTCCAAGGATCCACACACTCACACACCCTCCACTATGTAAACACTCCTTTTCGGTAACTACCGAAGGTGGAGAAGCCTTACAAGTTCACACTACAAGGAGAAAGGGAAAGGATACAAAATATAAGCACAAAGCTTACAATGAGTACAAGAAAACCCTAACCCTACCTTTCTTCCTTGCAGTAGATCCGCCTCTTGACTTGGAAGAACCTCCAAGAACTTCAAGAACTGGCGGTGAGAACCCTGTGGAGAAGCTTTGTGATCGCTGGTGAAGATCGGAAGAAGTGCTCGAGAGATCTTAGAAGCTCTGCCGAAGGAATCGAGCGTCTGCAGCTTAATACGACGCCAACGGTCGGATCCCGATCGATTGGATTGCTCCCAATCGATCGGGAAGGCTTTGGATCGATCAACAGATCAATTCAGAGCGCCTCTGTGCTCTGGGAATTCGCCTGGATCGATCAGCTAATAGATCCAGGGCTTATCGCGATAAAACGCGACTTCCCAATCGATCCACTGATCGATTGGGACCTCTGGATCGATCAGCTGATCGATCCAGAGGCGTTCTGTGCGCTCTGCGACTTGCCCACTCGAGGCTTATCGCGGGGACCTTCCCAATCGATCGGCCGATCGATTGGGCTCCAGTCAATCGATCGGCTGATCGATCCAGCTGCTGGTTTTTGCCCAAAACCAAGTCCCAAGCTCCCAAACCAACATCCGGTCAATTCATGACCTGTTGGTTCATCATGCCTAGCATCCGGTCACCCTTGACCTGCTAGGACTCCCTCACCAAGTGTCCGGTCAATCCCTTTGACCCACTTGGACTTTTCTTCATCATGCCAAGTATCCGGTCACTCCCTTGACCTACTTGGACTTTCACCAAATGTCTGGTCAACCTTGACCCATCTGAATTTCCTCGTGCCAAGTATCCAGTCAATCATTTGACCTACTTGGACTTTCACCAGATGTCTGATCAACCTTGGCCCATCTGGATTTCCCCGTGCCTGGCTTCACTCACCAGGACTTCCATTCTGCCTAGCTTCACTCACTAGGACTTCTCTTCTGCCTGGCTTCACTCACCAGGACTTTCACCTAGCTTCACTCACTAGGATTTTCACCTGGCTTCACTCACCAGGATTTTCCTTTGCCTGGCTTCACTTACCAGGACTTTCACCTAGCTTCACTCACTAGGATTTTCCTCTGCCTGGATCACTCACCAGGACTTTCACCTAGCTTCACTCACTAGGATTTTCTCACTGCCTAGCTTCACTCACTAGGTCTTTCACCTGGTTTCACTCACCAGGATTTTCCTTCTGCCTAACATCCCAGTTAGGACTTTCCCAGTCAAGTATATGGTCAACCTTGACCTACTTGACTCTTCTTCAACCAACCTGATCAGACCCTGATCAGAGGGGAATTGCACCAAACAATCTCCCCAAATGAACAACTGAACCTGCATTATCCATATCATCAAAGTCTTGTATTATCAAACATCGAAACTCAAACCAAGACTCAAGTTTGGTCAACCAGGTCAACCTTGACCTGAGGGATGTTGCACCAACAGTAACAGCCTACTATCTTACTAAAAATTAAGTACAATGCAAGCTAAATAAAGATATACAGAAACAAATAAGAAGAGTTGTAGATCGTAGGTACTTGATCAGAGTAGTAGCTTACTTGAGGATATGATGCAGAGCTGAAGCACGAACAGAGACTTTGTAGAGAGATGAAAAGAAAACTTGATACCATGCCTCGGACCTCGAGCTCCCATTTTATAAGCATGGTTCGGTCGACTGATAAACCCATCGGTCGACTGATCCGTTCAATCGATTGAACCTCCTATCGGTCGACTAAACACACTCCCTTCTTTCCTTATTGAGATCCAATCTTCGAGCATTAATGAGATTTAATGGTTTGGTTGACCGATCAGAATGTTCGGTCAACGGTGCACTTGCTCCATTCGTCAAGATTCTTCATTAATGTGCCTTTAATGTGACAATCGTTCGGTTGACTGATCAGGCTAGCTTCCATGTCTAGTTCTGATTGATCTAATCTGTGTCACATCATCAAGGTTCAGTCGACCGATCTACTAATTCGGTCGACCGATAATGCAGTGATCGAACTTTGCTTTTGGTCTGATCTATGGTCTGAGTCAACCTGGTGAGTGCTCCCGGTGAGTGCTTTGTCCCGGTAAAATAGTAACTTAGTAAATTCTTTTTTTACCTAAATATGTAGCTTATTGGAGGAGCCTTAAATTATTCCTATTCCCTAGCATCCAAAAAATGTTACTGAGCGTCTGAGCCACTTGCTTTCCATCGAGTCATTGCATTGTTTTAGTGCATTTTTACACTAATTGTCTATGCTTCATTACAAAATTCTAAAAGAAGAATCGAATCTCAAAATTTTGATTCAAATGTAAACACAGGTAGTTCCTTTTTGTTTCCTTCAACTAAATATTTAAAATTTGGAAATGTAAATTTTCATAAAAGATATTTACTATTTCATTATTACAATAGTGAAAGATATATAAGATATATAAGTTATTTTTGGAAGCCTGTTAGCTATCTTTGGTTTCATCAATTCTTTGAAATTGTTGGCTTGGGTATCTAATTTTCTAATAAATCTATAAGTCTACTAGTGCTATGTGTATATTCATATTTATCCTGACATAAGCATTTTGTTGTTACTAAAAAAATTAACTGTTTCCATGAGGCAGATGACTGCTGAGTGCTGACATATATGGTATATATGACGGTATGACGGTATTATATCGATATTATACCGATATTTCGGTATACCAAAATTTCGATATATTGAAATGTCGGTATGGTATCGGTATCATTTTTTAGAATACCGAATGTTTCGGTACAGTATACGGTACTCGGTTTTCGATACGGTAGATCGTACCGACCCAGGCCTAGCTATAGAGACTGCCATTAGAAGTACGAGAACGAAAGAAATTTTCATCAGAAGGAAAGTGGTCTTCATAGTCGAAGCGATGTGGCAAGAGCGAGCGAGCGAGATGGAATTTATAATGGAGGGGAAATCGTAGATATTAGGCACGGACATTAGCGAGGAGGGGCAGGGCAGTTACGTTCGGGATTGAAAAATCCTAAACTCGGCAGCTGACGAGTGACAGGGCGGTTACGTCCGGGACTGATGTGGAGAATGTAAATTATTTTAAAAATTATTATTATTTTAAAAACTTTAAAAATCATTTTAAAATTCTTTCAAAAATTCTTTTAAAAATTCTTTCAAAAACAAAAAAAAATTAATCATTTAAAAAAAATATTTAAAAACTTTAAAAGTCATTTTAAAAAATCTTTTAATTTTTTTTAAAAAAGCTTTTTTAAAATTATATATATATATATATATATATATATATATATATATATATATATATATATATACAGTTTTGTTCCGCTGCGGAACAAAACTTACGGACTTGTGCGGACCGCCGACGTGGCAAGGTCCGCGTCAGTTATTTCCACTGGGGAAAAAACGCGAGGCGAGGTCCAGTTAAGCCCTAACGCGCTCTGCATCGCCTTTCTTCTCGCCGCCGCCGCGTCACTCAACTTCTCTCCCTCGCGTCGCAGGTTCTGCCCTCGCCTTCCTCCTCGTCGGCGGAACATCTTCTCCTCGCCGGCTAGTGATCTTCTCCTCGCCTTCCTTCTCCCTCGCGTCGCGAGTTCTGCCCTAACGCGGTTCGAGTCTTCTGCCCGCCTTCCTTCTCGCCGAGCCCCCGCCCTTTACTGATCCTCGCGAGTGCGGCTCACGGCCTTCCGTCGAGAGAACAGAAGACCTCACTGCCGAGCTGCATCTCGGCTTGTGGAACGGAGCTAGGGTTCCCGTCCCTCACTTGCCGCAGCCTTCCTCGTCTAGCAGCCGTCGGTGTATCTAGGGTTCCCATCTCTCAACGCGACCAGTTTCTTTGCAGGTAAAACATCACAGATTATTATTGTTATTGTTTCTCATTTAGTTTCCTCTTGTCGCGGGTTCTGCCCTAACGGGATTTTTACCTACAAACTCAATAAAAATTTCCTCACCGATTACCTCTTGTCTCTCTCTTTACTCTAATCTCTATTGGAGAGTGCATGTTAACCTCGATGAAGGAAGACTTGATTTCAATCAAATATTCTATCAATTCTGATAATGTTTAGATTCTAGTTTTTTTTTGCAGTGCCCGAATTGATGTTGATAGATTCTTCTGATGAACTGAATAGTCACAAGAATTATAAGAAGTTTTTATAAGATCAATTAATAATATCAGTGTGCATGATCAATGTTTTTATTTGTGATTTGTTATGTTGATCTTTGTGATATCTTCTTCTGTTGAATTGAACAGTCATAGGAATTATAAGAAGTTTTTATAAGATCAATTAACAATTTGATTTTTGTGAAATCTTCTTCTGTTGAACTGCGGCCAAGTGATCATGCTTTGTAAATGTTGTGGTCAGAGGAAAATTAAGTTGAACACAATAATCCATCGACGGATGTTCATCATCGTCCAACTCGAACACTTTGGTTTGATTTAATCGCCTTTCGACTGGCCCACCAAACAACCTTAGATTCCTTCAATCATTCAGAGGCTCATGCAATCAGAGCTAGCTAGCTAGCAAAGTGATTGATTTTCTATGGCCTACTAGGTTTGTTAGGAATCAGTTGAGTGCAGATTAGCTGACAGAGTTTTCACTAATCTTTGAGATACAATACAAGTCTATCTGTAGTTATATTCTTGTAGCGCTTTAAGTTGCAATCATTTCTTTGGAATGCTCCAAATATTGTCACTTGAATACCATCTATATTCTTCATTACTTATGCAAACTGCTATTGTTTAACTTGATTTTGTTAATTTTTACTTTTAGGTTGTTATTGAATGGCATCATCAAGTAACAGTAGCATCAACCATACCAAATATGAAACTGTACGTTGCAGGGACTGCGGATTAACAGCATTTGTGCTAGTCTCTAGATCGATCAAGAATCCAGGAAGACTATATTATGGATGTAGGCAGCATGGATGGTTAAAGTGGGTGAGGTCCGATACTGAACTAAATGTTGACACCAATGATATACATTTTAGGATGTTGCCAAGAGTGGAGTCAAGATTAGGAAGTGAACACATTGTTTATCCTCGAAATAATATGAGAAATTGGAATGTACCGCTTATGGTCTGGATATTAGTCATAGTGAATTTATTTCTTTTGGCTATATACTTGTTTTGTTTGTTGGTTGGTCTAGTTAAGTAATGCTAGTTTTGTAATGTGACAAAGAAATGTAATGATGGATGATGTTGACAACGTCTTTGATGATGGTTGCAATCTTTGTAATGATGGTTGGTCTGGATTTTGTAAGTTGTAATAAATCAATTGTTTTGAGTAGTTATATACATATTTAGTTTTATTAATTGTTGTACTCCGTCTTTGATGCTATATATTTAGTTATGAATTGCTCCACTAAATGGTCTTATGCTTGCAATTAATTTGAGTATGTTGGCAGCATCTTCATAATTTTCTTTTTTTTTCACTAGAGGACCTTGATTATAGTACTAGATCTTCAACCATCTGGAATATGATAGCTATAGACATTGATGCTTTTATGAAAATATAGTCTACAAGATGATTTAATGGTAATTCATCTCATCAGTGATATTTTGAGGAAGAGACAAATAGTCATTTACAATGAAAGAGAAATCAAAAGCTGTTTTATTCATAGCTTAGTGAGTGCGTCTTCTCTTGATTATAGCATCTTTTATCCAGCAGGTCTGGCTCGATATGTTTGGACCTAATCAACCAGTCTTGGAGTTCAATGTTCGGTAAGGATTATGAAAGTATGCATTAAAGTGTTTACTGACATATATGGCTTAGATTGGGAGAATCATTTCAGCTCGTTCCTATGACCACTCACATAAAATTGAATCGCAAGTACAGTTGGGACTAAAATCAAAAACATTGTGGAACTGAAAATTAGGTTTGATTCAGAAACAAACAAACAGTAAATCAGCTCGGTTACATTTGATGCTAGGTCGAGGAGAATTCATTTTCTTATTTGTTTGAATGACTGCAGATTTGCTGAATATCTTTGAAGTCTTTCTTCCCCAGCTGTTGTTGTATCCAAACCCTTTAGATCCATTAAATAGCGATGCCGCTTCTTGATAGATTCCATTTGTTCATTTTATTGCTGTTTTATTGCATCAAAGTGAGTTACAGTGAGCAAATGAAAAGCAAAGGAGTATTGAGTGTTACTGCATCAAAGTGAGTTACAGTGAGCAAACGAAAAGCAAATCCATTCCTCTTTCATGCTTCATTAAAGAACAAATATGTAGAAATATATCTCAGTACCAACTTATGTGCAAGGCACATACAAGAAATAAATGAGAGATATAGCCAGAATTAAAGAAAATATATGTAGCATCAAAGACACATCCAACACAATGCCATTAGAGTTGTCAATGAACTGCATCCAGCATCCACAAGTAAAAAGGTTTTGATGTCAGATAATACATGAATTAGGACTACAACTCATACTCAATTACCCAAGTACATAGTTTTTGATGTCAGATAATACATGAATTACTAATACAGCTCATACTCAATTACCAAACTGCCATCTTCTGTGCCTCTTACAAACTTTTTCAAGCACTTGAACACCATGCTGAGAAGAGTAAGCAAATAGTTTCCAACCAAGATATCCACGTAGGAAAATATCAGCCTAATTGGATCAACAATATAAACAGTATGTGAATGATAAAAAATATGATACCACAACATAAAATAAAAATTAAAACAGTATGTGAATCAGATTAACAATCTAAGAAATAAATAATATGATATCCATGTAGCTAAATTTGTTTGATCTATCAAGTTAAGAAGTTGATCTTTGTGAGGTTATCTTGTGCTACAATATGATGTTTAGGATTGTAAAATATAACAAAATATAGCATTCACTACTTTTCTAATTAGTTGTGTACATTTTGTGTACTGTGCTACATTCACTGTTGTGTAAATCTGATTAGTGTGTTGTGCTACATTCACTACATTTTGTGTGATGTGCTACATTACTACTTTTGACAATGGTGAATGGACAAATCATTCACGAATGAAATAATTTACAGCAAGTAAAAAAGTAGCAACTATCAAATCTCAAAATTTTAAACCCACACCAAAAAGTTAATCTACAATCACATAAAGACTCAAACCTATACATACTGTTTCCAATGACACTAAATCACAATAAGCAAACACCTCAATATAATAAACACAATAAACCAATCAAACTTACCAACAAAGCAAATAGATGAATACCAACCATAGTTAGCATCCTAACGCATGTTATTAGAACCTGCTACAATAAAAATAATTATTATTTACATTTTCTCAATAAACCACTATAATTCAACAGAAAAAACGTTAATAGTACCAGATATAGATGCCAAATCTGGTTCATATGTATTGTCAACGCTGTTATGATAATTATCTTGAGTTGACCTGAAAATTAACACAGTGTCATATTTATAAAATATAATAAAATTAATCTGTTCTTGCAAGTAAAATTATAATATAAATACAGAATTAATAGACACTTACCCTTGCTGTAAATTTGGACAATTACGCTTGTCATGTGACACTCCTCGATGTCCACATCCATGACATAGCCTGGAATTTGAGGTTGATTTCTCCTTCGCTGATTTCAATCTCTTCCCACATCCCTTTGTTCTAACTAAAGAAGGATCAATAATACCAAGACCCTCGTCCATGGATTTCTTCCTTTGACTTCTATCACTGCATGCTCTACTAATGTTCAACTCTTGAATTTTATTATAGATACAATCAAATTGTTCATCCAAGAAGGTTGTCCCCTCATTAGTCAAAGATGCATCATCAATTAATATTGAAGCTTTATAGGATAACCTTGAGTGTCTCGACATCAAAAACTTTTCTGGATCTGGATCATCGATGACATTTTGCTCACCCAAACCATATACTGCTCCAACTTTTGCATCTCTTGTCCATCGCTTAAGTATATATGTATCGGGCAAATGAAACACCTGGTTGATACGAAAAAAAGCTAACATATGCCTGCATGGAATGCCCTCGAACTCGAATTTTGTGCAACTACACGATATGTAATCTCTTTGTTTATCATGCGTGAGCACCCTTGATTTGGAGGAAGAAGAACTTTGAAATTTCATCACATGGTAAACCACTGAATCAACACCTGTAAATGCATGTTGCACATAATAACCATGACTTTCGGTCATCTCACTTTGAAATTCAAGCCATTTCTTTTTTGTGTACACCTTAACCATTTGAATTTCCATTGGCCAGTTTGTATTAATCTTAGGATGCTCATTCATATCAATATGATCTGCAACCAACTCATTGTGCCTTTGGTGTCTTAGTGCTCTATTAAAACGGGTGACAAAATCCATCAATGAGTTCTTATTTGAAACATATCTCTTGAAAAATGCATGTGAACCTTCGGATCTTTGACTACTTGACATTCCAGCACAAAATATATGGCTAAAATATATTGGCACCCATCTGTGTCGCAGTTCATACATCAAAGACAACCAATCATTATTTCCTAAGTTAGCACACTTGATAGCTTCTTCCCATGATTTTTCAAAATCATCAGGCGTTGTAGAATTTGCAATGACATTCTTTATGGTTTGATAGTGGTTTCGGAAAGTCAAAGGGTCCAATTTATCTGGAAATTTATTCAATATATGCCACAAACAATATCGATGCACTGTTTGAGGGAAAATCTGTGCAATAGATTTTGTCATAGCAGGATCCTGGTCAGTGATGATAATGTTTGGTGCACCTTTGGGCATAGCTTCTAAGAACTTTGTAAGCAACCAAACAAACGAATCAGTTTTCTCATCACTAAGAAACCCGCAGCCAAAAAGAATTGTTTGATGATGATGATTAACTCCTACAAATGGTGCCAAAATCAAGCCATATCTGTTGGTGTTATATGTCGTATCAAATACCACTACATCACCAAATACACTGTATGCCCTTCTTGATACATGATCAGCCCAAAAGCACCTACTAAATCTGTTATCTGAATCAGTCTCGTAATCAAAGAAAAAAGCTGAATTCTTCTCTTGCTCAGATGTAAAAAACTCAATAAGTGTTTCTGCATCAATACCCTTTTGTTCATCCCTTAGATTTCTTTCAAAATTTCTAATATCTCTTTCTGTGCAACCTACACCTTCAGGTCCTCCATACTCTATCTCTAATAATCGCATTTGTTGACAAGTTGGCACATTTGCCTCTGAAAATTGTTGAGTTAAAGCTTTCTTTGCAGCAGAAACATTACGATGTGAGCGTAGCAAATGCACCTTTGATGGAGTTGCAAGTGGATGATTATGGGTTTCTACAAAATTACTGACAACCCAATTAGGTCCAGTTTGTTTCTTGACAAATGCAATATTTGACTTACATCCCGTTCTAACTGACCCACGTGCTCTTTCCCTTGTCAGTTGATCAAATTGTGCATGTTTATTCCACCGCATTACATCTGTATGCCCTTCTTTAAAGCATACAATTTGTTTCCACGTTACTTCATTTGTTATCTTATTTTTCTTGCTCGTGTGCATCCTTGAACTAAATCCGGCTTCTCGTGCATATTGGTTGTAGAACGAATATGCATCCTCTAGTGAAGAGAATTCCATTCCAATTTGTGGCTTTCGATCTTCTGAAACTTGGGGAATGTATTCCTGATCATCAACTCTATTTTCTTCCATTTCTAGGCGCCATCACATAATAATTGACAAAATATAATTAGATAAAACCAACAATTAAAACCTCATTACTATTTGCATAAGTAATGGAAAATATATACAATATATGGAGCATTCCAAAGTTTTGATTACAACTTAAAGCGTTACAGAAACCATAAATAAACAATTAGGTGTAGACTTCTTTATAATATCATGCATAAGGGTAGTGTGAATCTAATTAATTTAGTAGACATTATAGGAGAATGTCTAGTTATAATTCCTATGTCTGTTCAGATATTTGGGCAATGTGACTAAGAACAGAAATCATAAATAAAAATATAAACCATCAAAACTTCTTATAAAAACATTGATCAACAGAAAATGAAAGAATCGAGATTTCTGCATCACTCACGACAATAAAAAAATGTAGTAAATATGATTCACATATGGCAGTTAGTAAACTAGAAGCATGTAGTGGCACATCGGCACTGCAAAAAAAAACTAGAATCTAAACATTATCAGAATTGATAGAATATTTGATTGAAATCAAGTCTTCCTTCATCGAGGTTAACATGCACTCTCCAATAGAGATTAGAGTAAAGAGAGAGACAAGAGGTAATCGGTGAGGAAATTTTTATTGAGTTTGTAGGTAAAAATCCCGTTAGGGCAGAACCCGCGACAAGAGGAAACTAAATGAGAAACAATAACAATAATAATCTGTGATGTTTTACCTGCAAAGAAACTGGTCGCGTTGAGAGATGGGAACCCTAGATACACCGACGGCTGCTAGACGAGGAAGGCTGCGGCAAGTGAGGGACGGGAACCCTAGCTCCGTTCCACAAGCCGAGATGCAGCTCGGCAGTGAGGTCTTCTGTTCTCTCGACGGAAGGCCGTGAGCCGCACTCGCGAGGATCAGTAAAGGGCGGGGGCTCGGCGAGAAGGAAGGCGGGCAGAAGACTCGAACCGCGTTAGGGCAGAACTCGCGACGCGAGGGAGAAGGAAGGCGAGGAGAAGATCACTAGCCGGCGAGGAGAAGATGTTCCGCCGACGAGGAGGAAGGCGAGGGCAGAACCTGCGACGCGAGGGAGAGAAGTTGAGTGACGCGGCGGCGGCGAGAAGAAAGGCGATGCAGAGCGCGTTAGGGCTTAACTGGACCTCGCCTCGCGTTTTTTCCCCAGTGGAAATAACTGACGCGGACCTTGCCACGTCGGCGGTCCGCACAAGTCCGTAAGTTTTGTTCCGCAGCGGAACAAAACTGTATATATATATATATATATATATATATATATATATATATATTAGTAAATGAACATTTAACCTTAATTTAACTTAATATACTTTAATTTTGACGTTTATCAAAATCTTAATCATAATTTATATAAATTAAAAATTAACTTAAATTAACCTTAACTTTACTTAACTTTATTTTCAAAGTTTAACTTTGAGTCAATTCAAATCCTAGCTCAATTTTAATGAATAATTTGCCATAAGTTAAACCTTATTAAAACTTAAAATTAAAAATACTCCAATTAGTCAATCAACTCATCAGTTAATATAAGTTAAGTATTAAATTATTGAATTAAGTGAAGTAAAAATCAATGATTAACTATTATTGAATTCATATATCTAAATCTAAAATTAATTATTTAATCGAACTTCAGTGAATAATCATAATAAGATATAAATAATTTTGATGAACATTAATATAACGAGCAATAAATTCTCTAGGCACTAAGGTCCCAAGGTACTAAAGTTCGAAATCTTTGTTGCTAACAAAGATAATCAGGAGGTGCTAAGTTAAGGGAGAGTAGTAAATCAGGAGAATATCAAAATCAGGAGGAGTATCGAATTCAGGGGAGTATTGAATTCAGTAGGAATATTAAATTCAGAGGAGGATTAATTCAACTTATTAATAAAATTATTTTCTCTTTTTTTTTTTTTTTTTTTTTTTTTTGAACTAAGCCAATAGTTTTGGATATTTAATAAACATATCTAATCCTCGATTTCTAATGAGGAATAAAGCGAAACAACTACTTAAATATGCCTAGGGTCGAGGGCTAGAGCCAGACCAAATCTGGAAGGTGCACTTGCTGCCTTCGGATCAAACTCGGCGGAAACCGTTAAGAGAAATATTGGCCTCCACTGGTGCTGACACAGACAGCACTGCGGATTTTCTGCTGTTGTTAAATCAAGTCTTTATCGTAGTCAATGGATTGAGATTGTGCGAGCTTCCGATGGCAAATCTGTTCTCATATGTGTTGAACTTATGAACCATTTCATCAGTGATTACTTGGCCATAATCATTACTAGTGATAGTTTTTCATTATACAACGTAACAATATCAAAGTCAAAAGCTAAGAAGAAAATAAATTTGAAAAAGTATACGCAACATTTTTAGAATTTTAGAATTCTCTTAGATTCATTAATATATATATATATATATATATATATATATATATATATATAGACAAAATGTGATATATACAGAAATCAGTAAATATGGGGGAGCTGAAACAACAAATTAGAATTGTTAAGAGGGTGACACCAAAGTCAAAGAAACCAAAATATATCAATGCCATGGTTTTATATGGTTTTAGATGTGCCAATGTAAAATCCAACTCCAAATGATTCCCCAACGTATATTTATGGACATGTGGAAAATTAATTCCAATACCAAATCTCCTAGGAGCATCATTTAATAGGCGTCATAAAAGTTATAAATTAATTTTAGTAGTATTCTACAAAATCCAATACTTCCATCCAATACATGCGTCACTCATTTTGGTATTTGGAATATATACAGAGAATCTTATTATATTTTTGCAATTTATTGCTCTAAGAACTTATCTATTGACTTATATTTTTGATAGGTTCATATTTGAAAGTAGACAAGCTAAGAGGAAGAGATTATGTGATATAAAACTTAATTGAGTTGAACTTGAAATGCTTTGAAAACTTTGATACAAATCAGGAATGATTTCTCAAAATAAACTAGCTCTATCATGTGACATTTGTATATCAAAATATTGATATTATATGAGAAGACATATACATTCCAACTATGTCTTCTAAGATATATAATCCTTTAGATTGTTGACACATGCTAATTTAGTGTATTTCAGACAGATAACAACGTAGATTGTCACCAAATATTTAACACTCAAAGAAAGAAATATGAACATTTACTTTCCAAGGCATGAAATATTAACCCAACCCATGTGCCTATCTCACAAACAACAAGAAATAACCAAGAAGAAACTGAGTTACTAAAATAAATCGCATCACCATAGGCGAATAAACAGAGTAATAGTTAGGCTTGTGCATTTGTAGGAAACTAACCTTGCCGGACTTCTGATCATGCAGCTTGAAGCTTAACTTAGTCTTTGCACCAGCAAACGATTCATCTACAGTAAGTTTTGTTGAGACCTGATAACAGATATAGCATGTCTCAGTGGAAATTCAGAGAATCAGCCTCTAGGTAATGCATAGCAAGCACATAAGGGATTACAAAATACCAATGGAATCCATAAAAAATATAGTTGTCAATTTGAGGTGCAAGGAAATTTACAACTGGAAGTCAATTTACTTTGTAGTCGTACACTAAAGAACATAGAGTGTGTTACCACATTAGTACAGAGTAATAACCACTTTACATTAGAATTTGTATCACCTTTGACATCAACAAGTGTTTTACCACTCCTGTACTGAGAACTTATATCACCAAGACATTGTTCATTCACTTTAATGTCAGTAGCTATGAGTCCCTGAACCAATTTAAGTTCATTGAGATGCAAATGCCAAAAAAGGCCAAAAATGAAACTATCAATGGAGTACATACACATACACAACAGAATACTCATTTTCATCGGATTAAGAGTCTCCAATACTGAAGCTGGAAAACAATGAATTAACCTCCAATAAAAATTAGTACAGTATCATTTTCTAAGTACTTAGGAAGGAAAATATCAAAAATGTAGTAGTAGCATTTAATAGACATATAATCAGTAACAAAATTGTTAAACTATTCTTGAAATTCAAGAATCAATACCTTAACAGTTTTAGAGGAATTGGAAGAAATAATCAATCATGGCATAAGAAATCAACAAGAACAGTAAATCATCAAGATACCCAATACCTTGTAGGCAACATAACATGGAGAACATTGGTTTGGTTAAGCAAACAAGCATTACTAGTTGTTAAGTTCATAGTTTGGTTAGCGTATCATAGATTATTAGATTATGCAATTTGGACTTGATCTAAAAATATACGATCCCAATATGAGTTAATAGTAATTCTGGGGAATTTTATTTTTATATGGATATATTGATAACAAGCTTCAGAAGTAATTAATTTAAAGAACAAATATAAAAGCAAGAAACATTGTGGAATATGAAACACAGTAGAAGCCTCCAATATTATCTTTCCATTATCTCTAATCTATACAGCAATTCTTATCCTTGACTAGTTCTGTAAGAAGTCTTTGGCATCTGGTATCCCGCATTGTGTGAGAGAGGAAAACTAATGCAGCTAGCAGCATTTGTTGTCCAACACTGAGAGGAAAAAAGATGTGCGGTATGGCAAGCAACCAAGGGTAAAAACTCATCATCATAATATGGTATTAGTCATTGTTTAAGTCTCTTTCCGTATGGTATCAGTCGTTGTTTAAGTATCTTTCCATATAGTAAAATTTACTTATTGTTCCTTCCATGAACCAAAATCGGCATTAGTTAGCATGGGCATTGAGACATTACATAAGCTGCTGGTCTAGTTGGTGCATTGATACCAGAATTAACTCTTCTTTTGTGGATTCAGCAAACTAGCTCCATGTTTGGAGCAATCCTAGCTAGGATTTGTAGGTATCTATCTGCATTTTAGAAAATTGGTGTACCTATGTAGTTGGGGCTCTTTGTTGTGGTATCCGGAAATATTTCCGGAATGCGATTAGAAGTAGAATGTTGAAAGCGGGACCGGAGCTTGTGAATAAATAATCTTAATTTGGTTAATTATCATGGTTCTCATTTGGAAGAGATGTCCCCGGGGCATGGTGTCGAGGTTGTCACCCAGGTATCCGCGGTTTGAACCCCAATTATAGCGTATTTGCAGAAATTTTTTCTCCAAATGGGGGGCGTAATTAAAGGATGCTGGGCTTCTGGGCTGGCCGTATGTGCTTCTCGATTTATCTTTGTGGTCGGTGAAAAACTTCCGTGGGACTGAACCGATTACCTCCAGGGATAGCGAATGAGGCTAATCGAATTATTATTCATTTGGAAGAGAGATGGTTTCAATAGATTCTTGACGATTTAGTTTTGTTCATGTGGTGCAACAGCTTCCCAACAGCATGAATGAAAATAATAATTATAAGCAAACAAGCATATTAAATAGGGTCACGCCACCAAGAAATTACTAAGTCAATATCATATCATATCATATCATATCATAATCCCTTACAGTATTTATTTAAGGATACAATCTCTCATCTCTCATTACTTCGGAGGTGGCGGTGGAACCCCTAGAATGGGTGGAATTGGAAGTTCTGGAATAACGATGGCTCTACAACATATTTTGAGCTTCAGTCTGCAACACAGATTGGGCTTTGGCAGCTTCGGCGTTGGAATCGAAATGACGGATTTACAGCATATTTTCAAATTTAATATGCAACACAGATTGGGTTTGGGCAGCTTCGGAAACTTCGACAGCTTCGGCAGCTTCGGCAGCTTCTGCAGCTTCAGACCTTCCTGGGTGGGCGGCGCCTTGAGATCACCGTGGCTGAGATCATTGTGGCTGGAATCGGAGGGCGGCGCCTTGAAACCACCATGGCTGATTTCCTTGAGATCACCGGAGGGCGGCGGGGCTTGAGATCGCCGTGGCTGATTCCCTTGAGATCATCGGAAGGCGGCATCTTGAGATCACCGTGGCCGATTTCCTTGAGATCACTGTGGCCGGATTCGGAGGGCGGCGCCACAGCCATAGATAGTGCTAAAAAAAAATACTGAAATACCGAAAAACTGTACCGACAAAATACCATATATACCGAAATTTTTGGTATACCGAAAAATTTGGTACGGTATCATATCGTACCGAATTTTCCAGTAACGGTAACGGTAACGATTTATATTATTTTGGTATACCAAAATACCGACAAACCCATATATTAATTATATTAATTTAATTACACTTAAACCAAACGGTCCAAACCCTAAACTCTTCCCAAAGACCCAAACCAAATTCACGTACACGACTTCTCTTGCGTAGCCGATCATCGCGCACAACCGCCGTCGTGATTCTTTTCCTTGCACAGTCGATCATCGCGTGCAGTCGCAGTCGTAATTAAATAGGGTCAGGTCACCCATATCTTGATTAATAAGTCAATATCATATTCATTACTAATATCAGATCAAATTATATCATATCAGATCATATCATATCAGATCATATCATAGCATAGCATAGCATGTCCCTTACAGTAGTTATTTAAGGATAAAGGAACAATCTCTCATCTCTCATAAGTCAATATCATATTCATTACTAATATCAGATCAGATCATATCATATCATATCATATCATATCATATCATATCATATCATAGTATAGCATGTCCCTTACAGTAGTTATTTAAGGATAAAGGGAAAATCTTTCATTACTTCGGAGGTAGCGGTGGAACCCTTGGAATGGGCAGAATTGGAAGTACTGGAATAACGATGGCTCTACAGCATATTTTGAGCCTTAATCTGCAACACAGATTGAGCTTCGGCAGCTTCAGACATTCCTAGGTGGGCGGTGCCTTGAGATCACCGTGGCTGAGATCACCGTGGCTGGCACCGGAGGGCGGCGCCTTGAGACCACCATGGTCTGATTCTGAGGGCGGCGCCACAGCCAAAGATAGTGCTGGAAAAAAATACTGAAATACTGAAATACCGAAATACCGAAAAACTGTACCGACAAAATACCATATATACCGAAATTTTTGGTATACCGAAAAATTCGGTACGGTATCATACCGTACCGAATTTTCTAGTAACGGTAACGGTAACGATTTACATTATTTTAGTATACCAAAATACCGACAAACTCATATATTAATTTAATTACTCTTAAACCAAACGGTCCAAACCCTAAACTCTTCCCAAAGACCCAAACCAAATTCACTTACACGACTTCTCTTGCATAGCCGACCATCGCGCCCAGCCGCCGTCGCAATTCTTCTCCTAGCGCAGTCAATCATCGCGTGCAGTCGCAGTCATAATTAAATAGGGTCAGGTCACCCATATCTTGATTAATAAGTCAATATCATATTCATTACTAATATCAGATCATATCATATCATATCATATCATGTCCCTTACAGTAGTTATTTAAGGATAAAGGGACAATCTCTCATCTCTCATAAGTCAATATCATATTCATTACTAATATCATATCATATCCCTTACAGTAGTTATTTAAGGATAAAGGGAAAATCCCTCATCTCTCATTACTTCGGAGGTAGCGGTGGAACCCTTGGTATGGGTGGAATTGGAAATACTGGAATAACGATGGCTGTACAACATATTTTGAGCCTTAATCTGCAACACAGATTGAGCTTCGGCAGCTTCGGCAACTTTGGCAACTTCAGCAGCTTCGGCAGCTTCAGACGTTCCTAGGTGGGCGGCGCCTTGAGATCACTGTGGCCGGATTCGGAGGGCAACGCCACAGCCATAGATAGTGCTGGAAAAAAAATATTGAAATATCGAAATACCGAAAAACTGTACGGACAAAATAACATATATACTGAAATTTTCGGTATATCGAAAAATTCGATACGGTATCTTACCGTACCGAATTTTTTAATAACGGTAACGATTTACATTATTTTAGTATACCAAAATACTGACAAACCCATATATTAATTATATTAATTTAATTACTCTTAAACCAAACGGTCCAAACCCTAAACTCTTCCCAAAGACCAAAACCAAATTCACGTACACGACTTCTCTTGCGTAGCCGACCATCGCGCACAGCCGCCGTCGCGATTCTTCTCCTTCGCAGTCGATCATCGCGTGCAGTCGCAGTCGTAATTAAATAGGGTCAGGTCACCCATATCTTGATTAATAAGTCAATATCATATTCATTACTAATATCAAATCAGATCATATCATATCATATCATATCATATCATATCATAGCATAGCATAGCATGTCACTTACAGTAGTTATTTAAGGATAAAGGGACAATCTCTCATCTCTCATAAGTCAATATCATATTCATTACTAATATCATATCATATCATATCATATCATATCCCTTACAGTAGTTATTTAAGGATAAAAGGAAAATCTCTCATCTCTCATTACTTCGGAGGTAGCGGTGGAACCCTTGGAATGGATGAAATTGGAAGTACTGGAATAACGATGGCTCTACAGCATATTTTGAGCCTTAATCTGCAACACAGATTGAGCTTCGGCAGCTTCAGCAACTTTGACAGCTTCAGCAGCTTCGGCAGCTTCAGACGTTCCTAGGTGGGCGGCGCCTTGAGATCACCGCGGCTGAGATCACCGTGGCTGGCACCGGAGGGCGGCGCCTTGAGACCACCGTGGCCGGATTCGGAGGGCGGCATCACAGCCATAGATAGTGCTGGAAAAAACAATACTGAAATACCAAAATACCAAAAAATTGTACCGACAAAATACCATATATACTGAAATTTTTGGTATACCGAAAAATTTGGTTCGGTATCTTACCGTACCGAATTTTCTAGTAACGGTAACGGTAACGATTTACATTATTTTGGTATACCAAAATACCGACAAATCCATATATTAATTATATTAATTTAATTACTCTTAAACCAAACGGTCCAAACCCTAAACTTTTCCCAAAGACCCAAACCAAATTCACGTACACGACTTCTCTTGCGTAGCCGACCATCGCGCACAGCCGCCGTCGCGATTCTTCTCCTTGCGCAGTCGATCATCGCGTGCAGTCATAGTCGTAATTAAATAGGGTCAGGTCACCCACATCTTGATTAATAAGTCAATATCATATTCATTACTAATATCATATCAGATCATATCATATCATATCATATCATAGCATAGCATAGCATGTCCTTACAGTAGTTATTTAAGGATAAAGGGACAATTTCTCATCTCTCATAAGTCAATATCATATTCATTACTAATATCATATCATATTATATCATATCATATCATATCATATCCCTTACAGTAGTTATTTAAACATAAAGGGAAAATCTCTTATCTCTCATTACTTCGGAGGTAGCAGTGAAACCCTTGAAATGGGTGAAATTGGAAGTACTGGAATAACGATGGCTCTACAACATATTTTGAGCCTTAATCAGCAACACAGATTGAGCTTCGGCAACTTTGGCAGCATCAGCAGCTTCGGCAGCTTCAGACGTTCTTAGGTGGGCGGCGCCTTGAGATCACCGTGGCTGGCACCGGAGGGCGGCGCCTTGAGACCACCGTGGCCGGATTCAGAGGGCGGCGCCACAGCCATAGATAGTGCTGGAAAAAAATACTAAAATACCGAAATACCGAAAAATTGTACCGACAAAATACCATATATACTGAAATTTTCGGTATAGAGAAAAATTCGGTACAATATCTTACCGTACCGAATTCTCTAGTAACGATAACGATAACGATTTACATTATTTTGGTATACCAAAATACCGACAAACCCATATATTAATTATAATAATTTAATTACTCTTAAACCAAACGGTCCAAACCCTAAACTCTTCCCAAAGACCCAAACCAAATTCACGTACACGACTTCTCTTGCGTAGCTGACCATCGCGCACTGCCGTCGTCGCGATTCTTCTCCTTGCGCAGTCGATCATCGCGTGCAGTCGCAATCGTAATTAAATAGGGTCAGGTCACCCATATCTTGATTAATAAGTCAATATCATATTCATTACTAATATCAGATCAGATCATATCATAGCATAGCATAGCATGTCCCTTACAGTAGTTATTTAAGGATAAAGGGACAAATCTCTCATCTCTCATAAGTCAATATCATATTCATTACTAATATCATATCATATCCCTTACAGTAGTTATTTAAGGATAAAGAGAAAATCTCTCATCTCTCATTACTTCGGAGGTAGCGATGGAACCCTTGGAATGGATGGAATTGGAAGTACTAGAATAATGATGGCTCTACAGCATATTTTGAGCCTTAATCAGCAACACAGATTGAACTTCGGCAGATTCGGCAACTTTGGCAGCTTCAGCAGCTTCGGCAGCTTCAGACGTTTCTAGGTGGGCGACGCCTTGAGATCACCGTGACTGAGATCACCGTGGCTGACACCGGAGGGCGGCGCCTTGAGACCACCGTGGCCGGATTCGGAGGGCGGCGCCACAGCCATAGATAGTGCTGGAAAAAATACTGAAATACCGAAATACCGAAAAAATGTACTGAAAAAATACCATATATACTGAAATTTCCGGTATACCAAAAAATTCGGTACGTTATCTTACCGTACCAAATTTTCTAGTAACGGTAACGGTAACGATTTACATTATTTTGGTATACCAAAATACCGACAAACCCATATATTAATTATATTAATTTAATTACTCATAAACCAAACGGTCCAAACCCTAAACTCTTCCCAAAGACCCAAACCAAATTCACGTACACGACTTCTCTTGCGTAGCCGACCATCGCGGACAGCCGCCGTCGCGATTCTTCTCCTTGCGCAGTTGATCATCGCGTGCAGTCGCAGTCGTAATTAAATAGGGTCAAGTCACCCATATCTTGATTAATAAGTCAATATCATATTCATCACTAATATCAGATCATATTATATCAGATCATATCATATCATATCATATCATATCATGTCCCTTACAGTAGTTATTTAAGGATAAAGGGACAATCTCTCATTTCTCATAAGTCAATATCATATTCATTACTAATATCATATCATATCATATCTCTTACAGTAGTAATTTAAGGATAAAGGGAAAATCTCTCATCTCTCATTACTTTGCAGGTAGCGGTGGAACCCTTGGAACGGGTGGAATTGGAAGTACTGGAATAACGATGGCTCTACAGCATATTTTGAGCCTTAATCTGCAACACAGATTGAGATTCGGCAGTTTCGGCAACTTTGGCAGCTTCAACAGCTTCGGCAACTTCAGACGTTCCTAGGTGGGATGCGCCTTGAGGTCACCGTGGCTGAGATCACCGTGGCTGGCACCGGAGGGTGGCGCCTTGAGACCACCGTGGCCGAATTCAAAGGTCGGCGCCACCGCCATAGATAGTGCTGGAAAAAAAAACTGAAATACCGAAATACCGAAAAACTATACAGATAAAATACCATATATACTGAAATTTATGGTATACCAAAAAGTTCGGTACGGTATCTTACCGTAACGAATTTTCAAGTAACGGTAACGATTTACATTATTTTGGTATACCAAAATACCGACAAACCCATATATTAATTATATTAATTTAATTACTCTTAAACCAAACGGTCCAAACCCTAAACTCTTCCCAAAGACCCAAACCAAATTCACGTACACGACTTCTCTTGCGTAGCCGACCATCGCGCATAGTCGCCGTCGCGATTCTTCTCCTTGCGCAGTCGATCATCGCGTGCAGTCGCAGTCGTAATTAAATAGGGTCAGGTCACCCATATCTTAATTAATAAGTCAATATCATATTCATTATTAATATCATATCAGATTATATCATATCATATCATATCATATCATATCATAGCATGTCCCTTACAGTAGTTATTTAATGATAAAGGGGCAATCTATCATCTCTCATAAGTCAATATCATATTCATTACTAATATCATATCATATCATATCCCTTACAGTAGTTATTTAAGGATAAAGGGAAAATCTCTCATCTCTCATTACTTCGGAGGTAGCGGTGGAACCCTTGGAATGAGTGGAATTGAAAGTATTAGAATAACGATGGTTCTACAGCATATTTTGAGCCTTAATCTGCAACACAGATTGAGCTTCGGCAGCTTCGGCAGCTTCTGCAGCTTCGGCAACTTTGGCAGCTTCAGCAGCTTCGGCAGCTTTAGAAGTTCCTAGGTGGGCGGCGCTTTCAGATCACCGTGGTTGAGATCACCGTGGCTGGCACTGGAGGGTGGCGCCTTAAGACTACCGTGACCGGATTCGGAGGGCGGCGCCACAACCATAGATAGTGCTGGAAAAAAAATACTGAAATACCGAAATTCCTAAAAACTGTACCGACAAAATACCATAGATACTGAAATTTTCGATATACCGAAAAATTCGGTACGGTATCTTACCGTACCGAATTTTCAAGTAACGGTAACAGTAACGATTTACATTATTTTGGTATACCAAAATACCGACAAACCCATATATTAATTATATTAATTTAATTACTCTTAAACCAAACGGTCCAAACCCTAAATTCTTCCCAAAGACCCAAACCAAATTCATGTACACGACTTCTCTTGCGTAGCCGACCATCGCGCACAGCCGCCGTCGCGATTCTTCTCCTTGCGCAGTCGATCATCGCGTGCAGTCGCAGTTGTAATTAAATAGGGTCAGGTCACCCATATCTTTATTAATAAGTCAATATCATATTCATTACTAATATCAGATCAGATCATATCATATCATATCATATCATAGCATAGCATGTCCCTTACAGTAGTTATTTAGTGATAAAGGGACAATCTCTCATCTCTCATAAGTCAATATCATATTCATCACTAATATCAGATCATATCATATCATAGTATAACATGTCCCTTACAGTAGTTATTTAAGGATAAAGGAAAAATCTCTCATCTCTCATTACTTCGGAGGTAGCGGTGGAACCCTTGGAATGGGCAGAATTGGCAGTACTGGAATAACAATGGCTCTACAACATATTTTGAGCCTTAATCTGCAACATAGATTGAGCTTCGGCAACTTTGGCAGCTTCGGCAGCTTTTAACGTTCCTAGGTGGGCGGTGCCTTGAGATCACCGTTTTGAGCCTTAATCTGCAACATAGATTGAGCTTCGGCAACTTTGGCAGCTTCGGCAGCTTTTAACGTTCCTAGGTGGGCGGTGCCTTGAGATCACCGTGGCAGAAATCACCGTGGCTGGCACCGGAGGGCGGCGCCTTGAGACCACCGTGGACCGATTCTGAGGGCGGCGCCACAGCCATAGATAGTGCTGGAAAAAAATACTGAAATACTGAAATACCGAAATACCGAAAAATTGTACCGACAAAATACCATATATACCGAAATTTTCGGTATACAAAAAAATTTGGTACGGTATCATACCGTACCAAATTTTCTAGTAACGATAACAATTTATATTATTTTGGTATACCAAAATACCGACAAACCCATATATTAATTATATTAATTTAATTACTCATAAACCAAACGGTCCAAACCCTAAACTCTTCCCAAATACCCAAACCAAATTCACGTACACGACTTCTCTTGCGTAGCAGACCATCGCGCACAGCCGCCGTCGCGATTCTTCTCCTTGCGAAGTCGATCATCGCTTTCAATCGCAGTCATAATTAAATGGGGTCAGGTCACCCATATCTTGATTAATAAGTCAATATCATATTCATTACTAATATCAGATCATATCATATCATATCATATCATATCATATCATAGCATAGCATGTCCCTTACAGTAGTTATTTAAAGATAAAGGGACAATCTCTCATCTCTCATAAGTCAATATCATATTCATTTCTAATTTTATATCATATCATATCATATCATATCATATCCCTTACAGTAGTTATTTAAGGACAAAGGGAAAATCTCTCATCTCTCATTACTTCGGAGGTAGCGGTGGAACCCTTGGAATAGGTGGAATTGGAAGTATTGGAATAACGATGGCTCTACAACATATTTTGAGCCTTAATCTGCAACACAGATTGAGCTTCGGCAGCTTCGGCAACTTTGGCAGCTTCAGCAGCTTCGGCAGCTTCAGACGTTCCTAGGTGGGCGGCGCCTTGAGATCACCGTGGCTACCACCGGAGGGCGGCGCCTTGAGACCACCATGGCCGAATTCGGAGGGCGACTCCACAGCCATAGATAGTGCTGGAAAAAAAATACTGAAATACCAAAATACCGAAAAATTGTACCGACAAAATACCATATATACTGAAATTTTCGGTATAACGAAAAATTCGGTACGAAATCTTACCGTACCGAATTTTCTAGTAACGGTAACGATAACGATTTACATTATTTTGGTATACCAAAATACCGACAAACTCATATATTAATTATATTAATTTAATTACTCTTAAACCAAACGGTCCAAACCCTAAACTATTCCCAAAGACCCAAACCAATTTCACGTACACGACTTCTCTTGCGTAGCCGACCATCGCGCACAGCCGTCGTCGCGATTCTTCTCCTTGCGCAGTCGATCATCGCGTGCAGTCGCAGTCGTAATTAAATAGGTTAGGTCACTCATATCTTGATTAATAAGTCAATATCATATTCAATACTAATATCAGATTAGATCATATCATATCATAGCATAGCATGTCACTTACAGTAGTTATTTAAGGATAAAGGGACAATCTCTCATCTCTCATAAGTTAATATCATATTTATTACTAATATCATATCATATCATATCCTTACAGTAGTTATTTAAGGATAAAGGGAAAATCTCTCATATACCAAAATACCGACAAACCCATATATTAATTATATTAATTTAATTACTCTTAAAACCAAACGGTCCAAACCCTAAACTCTTCCCAAAGACCCAAACCAAATTCACGTGCACGACTTCTCTTGCGTAGCCGACCATCGCGCACAGCCGCCGTCGCGATTCTTCTCCTTGCGCAGTCGATCATCGCATGCAATCGCAGTCGTAATTAAATAGGGTCAGGTCACCCATATCTTGATTAATAAGTCAATATCATATTCATTAATAATATCAGATCAGATCATATCATATCATATCATAGCATAGCATGTCCCTTACAGTAGTTATTTAAAGATAAAGGGACAATCTCTCATCTCTCATAAGTCAATATCATTTTCATTACTAATATCATATCATATCATATCTCTTACAGTAGTTATTTAAGGACAAAGGAAAAAATCTCTCATCTCTCATTGCTTCGGAGGTAGCGGTGGAACCCTTGGAATGGGTGGAATTGGAAGTACTGGAATAACGATGGCTCTACAGTATATTTTGAGCCTTAATCTGCAACACAGATTGAGTTTCGGCAGCTTCGGCAACTTTGGCAGCTTCAGCAGCTTCGGCAGCTTCAGACGTTCCTAGGTGGGCGGCGCCTTGAGATCACCGTGGCTGAGTTCACCGTGGCTGGCACCGGAGGGCGGCGCCACAGCCATAGATAGTGCTGGAAAAAAATACTGAAATACCGAAATACCGAAAAACTGTACCGACAAAATACCATATATACTGAAATTTTCGCTATACCGAAAAATTCGGTACGATATCTTACCGTACCAAATTTTCTAGTAACGGTAACGATAACTATTTACATTATTTTAGTATACCAAAATACCGACAAACCCTTATATTAATTATATTAATTTAATTACTCTTAAACCAAACGGTCCAAACCCTAAACTCTTCCCAAAGACCCTAACCAAATTCACGTACACGACTTCTCTTGCGTAGCCGACCATCGCGCACAGCCGTCGTCGCGATTCTTCTCCATGCGCAGTCGATCATCGCGTGCAATCGCAGTCGTAATTAAATAGGGTCAGGTCACCCATATCTTGATTGATAAGTCAATATCATATTCATTACTAATATCAGATCATATCATATCATAGCATAGCATGTCCCTTACAGTAGTTATTTAAGGATAAAGGGACAATCTCATCTCTTATAAGTCAATATCATATTCATTACTAATATCATATCATATCATATCATATCATATCCCTTACAGTAGTTATTTAAGGATAAAGGAAAAATCTCTCATCTCTCATTACTTCGGAGGTAGCGGTGGAACCCTTGGAATGGGTGGAATTGGAAGTACTGGAATAACGATGGCTCTACAGCATATTTTGAGCCTTAATCTGCAACACAGATTAAGCTTCGGCAGCTTCGGCAACTTTAGCAGCTTCGGCAGCTTCAGACGTTCCTAGGTGGGCGGCGCCTTGCGATCACCGTGGTTGAGATCACTGTGGCTGGCACCGGAGGGCGGCGCCTTGAGACCACCGTGGCCGGATTCAGAGGGTGGTGCCACCACTATAGATAATGCTGGAAAAAAATATTGAAATACCGAAATACCAAAAAATTGTACCGACAAAATACCATATATACTGAAATTTTCGGTATACCGAAAAATTTGGTACGGTATCTTACCGTACCGAATTTTCTAGTAACGGTAACGGTAATGATTTACATTATTTTGGTATACCAAAATACCGACAAACCCATATATTAATTATATTAATTTAATTACTCTTAAACCAAATGGTCCAAACCCTAAACTCTTCCCAAAGACCCAAACCAAATTCACGTACACGACTTCTCTTGCGTAGCCGACCATCGCGCACAGCCGCCGTCGCGATTCTTCTCCTTGCGCAGTCGATCATCGTGTGCAGTCGCAGTCATAATTAAATAGGGTCAGATCACCCATATCTTGATTAATAAGTCAATATCATATTCATTACTAATATCATATCATATCATATCATATCATAGCATGTCCCTTACAGTAGTTATTTATGGATAAAGGGACAATCTCTCATCTCTCATAAGTTAATATCATATTCATTATTAATATCATATCATATCATATATCTTACAGTAGTTATTTAAGGATAAAGGGGCAATCTCTCATCTCTCATTACTTCGGAGGTAGCAGTGGAACCCTTGGAATGCGTGGAATTGGAAGTACTGGAATAACGATGGCTCTATAGCATATTTTGAGCCTTAATCTGCAACACAGATTGAGCTTCGGCAACTTTGGCAGCTTCGGCAACTTCAGACGTTCCTAGGTGGGCGGCGCCATGAGATCACCGTGGCTGGCACCAGAGGGCGGCGCCTTGAGACCACCGTGGCCGATTTCCGCCTTGAGATCACCGTGGTCGATTTCCGCCTTGAGATCACCATGGCCGATTCCCTTGAGATCACTGGAAGGCGGCACCTTGAGATCACCATAGCCAATTCCCTTGAGATCACTAGAAGGCGCCACCTTGAGATCACCGTGGTCGATTCCCTTGAGATCACCGTGGCTGGCATAGGAGGGCGGCACCACAACCATAGAGACGACCATCAGGAGCAGGAGAACGAAAGTAGTTTTCATCATAAAGAAATTGGTCTTCATAGTTGAAGCGCTGCGGCAAAAGCGAGCGAGCGAGATTGGAAATTTATAATGGAGGGGAAATCGCAGACATTAGGCACGGGCATTAGCAGGAGGGACAGGGCGGTTACGTTCGAGAGTGAAAAATCTTAAACTCGGCAGCGGACGAGTGACTAGGCGATTACGTCCAGGATTGAAAAATCTTAAAGCCGGCAGCTGTGCACATGGAGTCGGTTCGCGTGGCGCTGGCGATGATAAATCATACATGGGTGGTCTGATGTGGAGAATGTAAGTTAGTTAATGTGTGCATCTGGACTCCCAATTGGGCTAAGGTAAGAGTGATTCTTGTTGTGAGTGAGGGTGTCGGTTCCCCTTCACGGTGGTAGTGGGGGGTTTAGCAGATGGTAAGTGGAACATTGTGCAAAAGGAAGAGTGAAGGGACAGAAATAACTCAAAAAAGGGTAGTTGAGGGAGGAGAGCATATAGATGACGTCTCGAGGAAGAGGAAGGGCAGAGTGCTGGTGTGGATATGATAGTTGAGTGTGAATGTGATGGAGCGAGCGAGTGAAATGATGGCTAAGATGGCAAAACGAGGTGTCCTTTGGGTATGATGGCGGCACACATTATTATCTCGATAAAATCATAGTTATCATAATCAAATTTAATTGATTATCTCAAAAGAAATAAAATTTAATTTAAATTAAATTTAAATTTAAATTTAAATTAAAATAGAATTAAAATAAATTAAATTTAATTTAATTTAAATTTAAAATTTAAATTAAATTAAATTAAATTAAAATTAAAATAAAATTTAAATTTAAATTTAATTATATTAAAATTAAATTAATTTATATTAAAATTAAATTAATTTACACTTAAATTAAAAATAAATTAAATTAAAATAAATATTAAATTAAATTTAAATTTAAATTTAAAATCAAACTAAATTAAATTTAAAATTAAATTATTTTAAAAATCTATTTTTACTTAAAATTTATTTCAAAAATTAACTTATAAATTATTTTAAAAAAAATATTTAAAAAAAAAATTATCTTAACTTAAAAATTATTTTAAAAAAAATATTTTAACTAAAAATTTATTGTTTTATTATTTTAAAAATTATTTAAATTAAAAATTATTTTACAAATTATTTCAAATTAAAAATTTCTTTAAAAATTATTGTTATTTTAAAATTTTTTAAAATTATTTTAAAAATTGTTTAAACTTAAAAAAATTATTTTAACTTAAAAAGTGTTATTTTGAAAAATTATTTTAAATTAAAAAATTATTTTAACTTAAAGATTATTTTAAAAAAAATTAGTTTAACTTTGAATTTATTATTTTAATTTAAAAAAATTATCTTAAAATTATTTTAACTCAAAAATTATTTTAAAATTAACTTACTTTTTTTTAAAAAAAATGTTTTAATAGAAACTTAAAATTTTATTTTAAAAATTAACTTAAAAATCTATTTTAAAAAATTATTTTAAAATTAACTTGAAATTTTATTTTAAAAAATATTTTAAATTTAACTTAAAAATTTATTTTAAAATTAACATAAAAAATTTTGGAATTGGGTCAAGCCGGATCGAATTTGGCTTGATTTGAAGGTCAAATGAAGGAGATCAAGCTGAATTAATATGAACCGTTGATCAAGATCCAGTGAAATCATGTCCCTTCAGTCAGATCAAGTGATCTATGTCTTCATCCTCATTTTAATAGATCTGGACCGTCCATAGAGATTATTCTCATCCAAGTCTAATTCATCTCCAATTTAGATCAAGAGAAGAGTTCAATTTAAACCAACAATTCAATTCTTAAAGCCCAATTCCAAAAGTCCAATTCTCCAATTTATAGCCCAATTTGAACTCTACCTTTAATGAATCGGATCTAAGCTCTATTGGATATCATTTCCTTAACCCAACCCGGATCCGAACCCGTTAAGAACCCATTCTCCTCTTTCTCACCCGCACGACAGTGTTTCTCAATTCCCCTTCTCTATTCGCGACCTTCTTCTCTTTTGCGCTAGGGCTCGCGACAAACTCATCCACAGCGTTTCTCTTCTTCTCCTTTCTTCCTCCGGCCGGCGGCGTCTTCTCTTCTCTTCTCTTCTTTAAACTAAGCCAATAGTTTTGGATATTTAATAAACATATCCAATCCTCGATTTCTAATGAGGAATAAAGCGAAACAACTACTTAAATATGCCTAGGATCGAGGGCTAGAGCCAGACCAAATCTGGAAGGTGCACTTGCTGCCTTCGGATCAAACTCGGCGGAAACCGTTAAGAGAAATATTGGCCTCCACTGGTGCTGACACAGACAGCACTGCGGATTTTCTGCTGTTGTTAAATCAAGTCTTTATCGTAGTCAATGGATTGAGATTGTGCGAGCTTCTGATGGCAAATCCGTTCTCATATGTGTTGAACTTATGAACCATTTCATCAGCCACTGCAACTCCATTGCCTGGATTGAGCACATGAATATGAATATAGGAAGTTTTCAGGGTCTCTCGCTTGTCAGTTCTACTTCTACATGGTGCATTTAAAAGAGATTAGTTGGGAATAGAAATGATCTAGATTCGAAGAAAGTGCCAGTCATTCACTCTCTTGATACTGTAACTATAAAATACTGGAAATGCAACAAATATTTCTACAAAAAGAATCACATTATATGCAATGATATTATATATTATCAATAATAGTAATTAGGGAGAGTACTTACAATATAAAAGCAGCAGAAAAATCATGCTTGTTAAAGCCTATCCCTGCATTGTATTTAGTGAAAGAAGCAGATGCACTATCAAATCAAATCTCAGCTCCAAGACTAAGTTCCCTGCTGCCAATTGCTGCAGCAAACTCTAGCAATGGGGTCGGTGTCAAGCCAATGCTAGAATTGAAAGTAACTAACTACTGATGAAGGTACTGGACGTGCATCAAGCTGCAACAAGAGGGGACATGATCAGATTCTAACTTCGGGTGCCAAATGAGGGGGTGAGCTTGTGGGATGATCTACTAGAGGTGATTCAGTATCAAATTTATTAACTGTTACTTGGGGAAAACTACATTAGGTTGAGAGGAAAAAATGGAATGGTCTCGCAAAATTTAAGGGAAAGTATAACTTTTTCAAAACTTGAAAAGTGAATTAAAAAATTAGAAACAGAGTAAATTTTTTCTCTAAGAAAGATAAATACATGGCCTAAGACTATTACTTGGCCATAATCATTACTAGTGATAGTTTTTCATTATACAACGTAACAATATCAAAGTCAAAAGCTAAGAACAATATAAATTTGAAAAAGTATAGGCAACATTTTTAAAATTTTAGAATTCTCTTATATTCATTAAAAAAAATTATATAGACAAAATGTGATATATACAGAAATCAGTAAATATGGGGGAGCTGAAACAACAAATTAGAATTGTTAAGCGGGTGACACCAAAGTCAAAGAGACCAAAATATATCAAAGCCATGTTTTTATATGGTTTTAGAAGTGCCAATATAAAATCCAACTCCAAATGATTTCCCAACGTATATTTATGGACATGTGGAAAATTAATTCCAATATCAAATCTCCTAGGAGCATCATTTAATAGGGGTCATAAAAGTTATAAATTAATTTTAGTAGTATTCTATAAAATCCAATACTTCCATCCAATACATGCGTCACTCATTTTGGTATTAGGAATATATACAAAGAATTTTATTATATTTTTGGAATTTATTGCTCTAAGAACTTATCTATTGACTTATATTTTTTATAGGCTCATATTCGAAAGTAGACAAGCTAAGAGGAAGAGATTATGTGATTTAAAACTTAATTGACTTGAACTTGATATGCTTTGAAAACTTTGATACAAATCACGAATGATTTCTCAAAACAAACTAGCTCTATCATGTGACATTTGTATATCAAAATATTGATATTATATGAGAAGGTATATACATTCCAACTATGTCTTCTAAGGTATATAATCCTTTAGATTGTTGACTCATGCTAATTTAGTGTGTTTCAGACAGATAACTGATAGTAACGTAGGTTGTCACCACATATTTAACACTCAAAAGAAAGAAATATGAACATTTACTTTCCAAGGCATGAAATATTAACCCAACCCATGTGCCTATCTCACAGACAACAAGAAATAACCAAGAAGAAACTGAGTTACTAAAAAAAATCGCATCATCATAGGCGAATAAACAAAGTAATAGTTAGGCTTGTTCATTTGTAGGAATTAACCTTGCCGGACTTCTGATCATGTAGCTTGAAGCTTAACTTAGTCTTTGCACCAGCAAACAATTCATCTACAGTAAGTTTTATTGAGACCTGATAACCGATATAGCAAGTCTCAGTGGAAATTCAGAGAATCAACCTCTAGGTAATGCATAGCAAGCACATAAGGGATTACAAAATACCATTGGAATCCATAAAAAACATAGTTGTCAATTTGAGGAGCAAGGAAATTTACAACTGGAAGTCAATTTACTTTGTAGTCGTACACTAAAGAACATAGAGTGTGTTACCACATTAGTACAGAGTAATAACCACTTTACATTAGAATTTGTATCACCTTTGACATCAACAAGTGTTTTACCACTCCTGTACTGAGAACTTATATCACCAAGACATTGTTCATTCACTTTAATGTCAGTAGCTGTGAGGCCCTGAACCAATTTAAGTTCATTGAGATGCAAATGCCAAAAAAGGCCAAAAATGAAACTATCAATGGAGTACATACACATAGGGCTGGAAAAAAATATCGAAATACCCAAAAATTGTACTGAAAAAATACCGTATATATCAAAATTTTTGGTATACCGAAAAATTCGGTACGGTATCATACCATACCGAATTTGTCAGTAACGGTAACGGTAACGATTTACTAGGTCAATATCGTATCCATTACTAGGTCAATATCATATCATATCATATCATAATCCCTTACAGTATATATTTAGGGATACAATCTCTCATCTCTCATTACTTCGGAGGTGGCGGTGGAACCCCTGGAATGGGTGGAATTGGAAGTTCTGGAATAACGCTAGCTTTACAGCATATTTGGAACTTCAGTAGTCTGCAACACAGATTGGGCTTCGGCAGCTTCGGCGGTGGAATCGGAATAACGGATTTACAGCATATTTTCAATTTTAATATGCAACACAAATTGGGTTTCGACAGCTTCGGCAGTTGCGGCAGCTCCAGACCTTCCTGGGTGGGCGGCGCCTAGAGATCACCGTGGCTAGGACTGGAAAAAAATATCGAAATACAAAAAAATCGTACAGAAAAAATACCGTATATATCGAAATTTTCGGTATATCAAAAAATTCAGTACGGTATCATATTGTACCGAATTTGTCGATAACGGTAACGATAACTATTTAAAATATATCGGTATACCGAAATACCGAGTAACTATAGATTAAATGATTAATTTAGATTCCCCTAAAGCCTAAACCAAACCCTAAACGGCCTCAAACCATGTTCTCTCCTTGCGCAGCAGACGCACACGTCGCGACTCGCGATTCTCTCCTTGCGCAGCCGACGCTCACGTCGCGATTCTTCTCCTTCCACAGTCGACCACCACACGTAGTCGCCGGAGAAGATGCACAGCAACTTAGAAACTTCTTCTCCAGCCCTAAAATTTTTTCCCCTCATTGAATCTGAAGAAATCTAATCACCGAGCTCTGTTCTGAGAGCTGTGCTTGCGCAAGTTCTTGTCCGATTTACCGGTGAGTTTTAGCTTTTGTTTCTTTGGTGGATTTATGGTATTTTTAGTAGGGATTGAAGCCTATATACTTCCCCTAGTTTTCCAGCTAGCATTTAGTTATTTCTGACAAGATTTCGACGAGTCTCCGGCGAGCCACCATCCTAGGACCACCAGCTACTAGTTTAATCTTCAATCTTGCATATTTGGGTCCGAAATCCCAACTCTTATTCTTATATGATCACTGTCCTTCATTACAAAAGAATTATTTTTTATATATTATATGTAATATAAATATATCTTCGGTATGACGGTATTTTACCGATACCGTATACCGAAATGTCGGTACAGTGTCAATATCATTTCTTAGAATATGGATTTTTTCGGTACGATATACGGTATTCGATTTTAGGAACGGTACACCGTACCGACCCAAGCCTGGCTGGAATCGGGGGGCGGTGGCGCCTTGAGACCACCGTGGCAGATTTCCTTGAGATCACTAGAGGGCGGCGCCTTGAGATCGCCGTGGCCGATTCCCTTGAGATCACCGGAAGGCGTCACCTTGAGATCTCCGTGGTCGATCCCCTTGAGATCACCTTGGCCGGATTCAGAGGGCGGCGCCACAGCAATAGAGACTACCATCAGAAGCACGAGAACGACAGAAGTTTTCATCAGAAGGAAAGTGGTCTTCATAGTCGAAACGATGTGGCAAGAGCGAGCGAGCGAGATGAAATTTATAATGGAGGGGAAATCGCAGACATTAGGCACGGCATTAGCAAGGAGTGACATGATGGTTACGTTCGAGACTGAAAAATCCTAAACTCGGCAGCTGATGAGTGATAGGGCGGTTACGTCCGAGACTGATGTGGAGAATGCAAGTTTGTCAATGTGTGCATATGGACTCTGAATTGGGATCAAGATAGGAGTGATTCTTGTTGCGAGTGGGGGTGTCGGTTCCCATTCACGATGGCAATGGGGGGCTTAGCAGATGGTAAGTGGAATACTATGCAAAAGAAAGAGTGGAGGGATAGAAATAACTCAAGAAAGGGTAGTTGAGAAAGGAGAAGCACAAAGATGACGTCTCGAGGAAGAGGAAGGGCAGAGTGCTGGTCTGGACCTGATAGTTGAGTGTGAATGTGATGGAACGAGCGAGCAAAATGATGGCTAAGATGGCAAAACGGGGTGTCCTTGTGGGTATGATGGTTGCACACATTATTATATCGATAAAATCATAGTTATCCTAATCAAATTTAATTGATTCACTCAAAAAAAATAAATTATATAAAAATTAAATTAAAATTATATTAAAATTATATTAAAATTAAAAATTAAAATAAATTAAATTAAAAAATAAATTAACATGAAATTAAATTATATTAAAATTATATTAAAAATTAAATTTAATTAAAATAAAAAATAAAATAAATTAACATAAAATTAAATTTAAATTTAATTTAAATTAAATTAATTTATATTAAAATTAAATTAATTTACACTTTAATTAAATTAATTTACACTTTAATTAAATTAAAATTTAAAATTAAACTAAATCAAACTAAATCAAATTTAAAATTAAATTATTTTAAAAATCTATTTTAAATTAAAATTTATTTTAAAAATTAACTTACAAATTATTTTTAAAAAAAATTTTAAAAAAAATATCTTAAATTAAAAATAATTTTAAAAATTGTTTAAACTTAAAAAATTATTTTAACTTTAAAAAAGTTATTTTGAAAAATTATTTTAAATTAAAAAATTATTTTAACTTAAAAATTATTTTAAAAAAATATAATTTAACTTTAAATTTATTATTTTAATTTAAAAAATTATCTTAAAACTATTTTAACTCAAAAATTATTTTAAATTTAACTTAATTTTTTTAAAAAAATATTGTAAAAGTAACTTAAAATTTTATTTTAAAAATTAACTTAAAAATCTATTTTAAAAATTTATTTCAAAATTAACTTAAAAATTTATTTTTAAATTTATTTTAAAATTAACTTAAAATTTTATTTTTAAATTTATTTTAAAATTAACTTAAAATTTTATTTTTAAATTAACTTAAAAATTTATTTTAAAATTAACATAAAAATTTATATTAAATTTATTTAAAATTAACTTAAAAATTTATTTTAAAATTTACTTAAATATTTATTTTAAAAATTATTTGAAAATTAACATAAAAATTTATATTAAAAATTATTTTAAAATTAACTATTAATTTATTTTAAAATTAACTTAAAATTTTATTTTAATATTATTTTAGAATTAACTTAAATTTAAAATTAACTTAACTAAAAATTAACTTAAATTAAAAATTAAATTAAACTTCAAATTAAAATTAAAGTACATTAAAATTAAAATTAAAAATTAAACATAAAATTAAAAAATAAATTAAACTAAATTAAAATCTAACCAAAAAACTATTTAAAAAATTTCTTAAAAAAAATAAAAATCATTTAAAAAATTATTTTAAAAAACTTTAAAAATCATTTTAAAATCATTTTAAAAATTCTTTAAAAAAATTTTAAAAATTCTTTTAAAAAATTTAAAATCATTTTAAAACTTTAAAAATTATCATTATTTTAGAAAATTTAAAAATCATTTTTAAATTCTTTCAAAAATTCTTTCAAAAACAAAAAAAAAACATTTTAAAAAAATATTTAAAAACTTTAAAAATCTTTTAATTTTTTTAGAAAAACATTTTTAAAATTTAATTTATATATATATATAAGTAAATGAACATTTAACCTCAATTTAACTTAATATACTTTAATTTCAACTATAATCAAAATCTTAATTATAATTTATATAAATTAAAAATTCACTTAGATTGAACCTTAATTTTACTTAACTTTGTTTACAAAGTTTAACTTTGAGTCAATTCTAACTCAACTTTAATGAATAATTTATCTTAAGTTAAACCTAATTAATACTTAAAATTAAAAATACTCCTAGTTAGTCAATCAACTCATCAGTTAATATAAATCAAATAAGTATTAAATTATTGAATTGAGTCAAGTAAAAGTCAATGATTAACTATTATAGAATTAGTACCAAATTATTTCATTCAACTTAAACTAAAATTTAACTTCATATATCTAAATCTAAAATTAATTATTTGATCAAACTTAAGTGCATAATCATAATAAGATATAAATAATTTTGATGAACATTAATGTAACGAACATTAAATTCCCTAGGCACTAAGGTCCCAGGGCACTAAAGGTCGAAATCTTTGTTGCTAACAAAGATAACCAAGAGGTGCTAAGTTAAAGGAGAGTAGTAAATCAGGGGGAATATCAAAATCAAAAGGAATATCGAATTCAGGAGAGTATCGAATTCGGGGGAATATCAAATTCAGAGACAGGTTAATTCAACTTACTAATAAAATTATTTTCTCTTCTTTGAACTAAGCCAATTGTTTTGGATATTTAATAAACTTATCCAATCAACCTTGCTAAATGTCAGGTCCTCTCGACCCACTTGGACTTTCCACCTAACTTCCACGATCTTCTAGACTTTCCTACCTAGCCGCGACTAGGGCTTTCCCGATTGAGTAAATAGCCTACACACTCAGTCAACTTGTTATATCACAACAAGACTTAACTTGAACCTTTGACAATATCAAAACTTAGGTTTGATTATGGTACAACTTGCACCAACAATAAGTTCCTTCCAACTGGCTTAATCAAAACTTTCTAAGAATATATTTTGATGATAATTTTCTAATTTGGTCCTTATGATATCTGAAATGTCAATTAAGTCGTTGATAATTCCTAATTTGTTGATCATGTGAACATGCATATTTTTTCAAATTTTCTATTTTTATTTTTTATTTTTTATTTTCAATTTTCAATTTTTATCTTGTCAAAATCTTCTATTTGATAAGATGTTGCTAAGGTTCTTTTTAATTCCTTATTTTCCTTTTTAAATTTTTCATTTTTAATTTCTAATTTACATGAATTTTTCGATGATATTTTTATAAATGTAAATAACTTATCAAGAGGTAGACATCGTACCTAACTTACCTTGTTGATCTCATTATTTGATTCTCCCTTGTAGAGCTAGTTTTTTTAGACGTTGCTCCCCCTTCATTGATGCTCTCGATGCTCATCTCCGATGAGTTTGCTCCATCGTCTTCTTGGTAACTTGCCATCAGTGTCAGTCCGGTATATACTACAACTTTTGAATCTGATGACAACGTTTCATCCCACGTTACCTTTGGATTCTTGTACTTCTTCTGTGTTGGTCTTTTGTCCTTATCCTTATCTTTGCTTTTGTCCTTGTGCTTTAGTTTCAGACAATTGTCTTTAACGTGCTCTTCTTCATTACAATGATAGCACCTTACTCTCCTTTTTCTTCTTTTGGCATGCACTTAATTAAACTTATTAGTTTTAAAAAAAAACTTTTGAACTTCCTTACCATGAATGTCGTTTCGTCATCATCAAGAGAAGTTTCAGAGTCTGATTCGTTCATTTTTGCCTTCAAGGCAATGTTGTATTTCATCTCCTTCTTTAGATCTTCACATCTAGTTTTATACCCTTCAAATGTAGAGAATAATTCCTCTAAACTACTTACCTCTAGATCCCTAGAGATGTAATTTACATCTACTAGGGTTGACCATACAGATGTTCTAGGGAAAGCATTAAGCATATACCTTAGCAAATCTCGGTTGGTTATCTTTTCTTTGAGATTCGTGAGTCCGGTGATTTTAGGGAACGGATTAAAAGTTCTAGAGATAAAACTTTATCCTCATCGTAATGACTCCCAACAAATTAATCCGTTCAAATTTTATCCAGTCTGAGCGCCTGGAAGGGGTCCGTGCACTCGGACTCAACTGACTCACCCCCGCTGGGCAGTGCTATACAAGGCACCTCGGGGTGCTCGAACTCCAGTCAACTATGTGTTGACTTTTTATTCAAAATAGGGCTCACCAAACCCATTTTTTGGCCTTTTTGAGCAACCTTCTGCTCCGGCTCTCGTCTCTCAGAAACGTCACGTACTTCCTTTTTGTCTGCTAGCGTACTCTTCCGCAGCACCTTGTCCCTCGGACACATCGAGCCCATGGACTCTCTCTCTCTTGTGTCGTCTTTCTTGTTAGCTACGTCTTTTGCTTGACTTCCTGTGCTTCTAAATTCCTACATACTTAGACACAATGCATCAATAGACAACAGAATCTAACTTGACTTGGTTAATCATATCAAAACTACCACGGGGTACTTATACAATCGACACCCAGCCGAGTCCATCTATTGCTTCAAGGATTTTCGTAAGGCATTCCTTTACCACTTTGCTAGCAGTCAATGATACCACAAGATCACGCTGAGCCTCTTTTTCCTTAAGTAAGGGTCAAAGGAGACATTGCGATCATACATTAAAACATTCAACCTGGCGGTCATAGATGTTCCTTCGACCACTCTGGAATTCTAGTGAGTGCATTTTCCCAATGGCTCATTGACAGAGACTTCTTCCGATTCCTGATCAAGAAGCCCCCTAGAGACTTCAATCATCTTCTCGAAAGAGTTACCAAGTACATTATGTAAAGGAGACGTAGTCTGCCCGGAAGAAGGAGGTTGTCGCACCTTCTCCCACCTCCACTCCTGAGTGTCGAGCTCCTCCTCCTCTTCCTCACAAAGAACCCTGAGCGAGACCCCCACCATATCATCATGATCCATGCCCTAACGTTGTACAACACCTGGAGGCTAAACAGACTCAATTCCCCGAGCCCCCCTGGACTCCAAGATTCTGCACCTACCGTCGTTCGAAAACACACAATACTCAAAACTACTATTAGTATAAGCAGGAGGCATGCCGAACAGCCAACCAAGGGTTTCGTCAATGCTCGCCGTCTCCTAATAATCAGTGTCACCAACAACCGAACAGACCACCTAGAAGAGACCATTGAGACACTGAACGACATTAGCAAGTGCCCCAATTGCAAGAAAACAGGGTCCAGGCCCCCGCAAGAGTTAAACAGATACTTCCCCTGACGCAGCATCAAGAAAATCGCAGCAACACGACTAGGGGAGACATTGGTATGATCGCAGGTGGTGCGACCGATTGAAACTCCAATTGGGCCCGCAAATCTCAAACTCGCCGATTGGAAATCCACGTAGTTAGTTGTAGCCCGGAGCATGCACAAGTGACCCAAATCAACTTTAGACCTAAGGACTTAGAGGGGGTGGAAATACCCCATGATGATGCTCTAATCATTAAGGTTGTTATAGCTGATTATGGCATACACCGTACTTTTGTTACCATAGACAACTCGGTCAATATTATTTTCAGGAAGGTGTTCAAGAAACTGCAAATAGAAAAGAGCGAGCTCCAACCTATAATGATGCCTTTGTACGAGTTTACGAGCAATTAAGTTCAACCACTTGGACAAGTTAACCTAGCCATATCGTTGGGGGAGGAACCCTGATGAGGACGCATTAATCAACTTTCATCATGGTGGACGCGCTCTCGGCTTATAATGTAATCTTAGGTCGACCGGCCTTAAATGAGTTCTGAGTGTTTGTCTCGACTTTTTGTCAGAAAATCAAGTTTCCCGTAGTTGATCAGGTTGGGAAAGTCAAAGGAAACCAGCTAGTAGCACGTAAATGATATGTTGATATTGTCAAGACTGAAGCCTGAGTGGATTTGAGAATCCAACAAATAGGGGTGAATGTTACACACAAAACACCCTCGACACTCTATGAAGAAAATAAGGAGTTACAAATTCAACCAGGTCGGTCGGAGGCCACCACTCAAATAGTAGCTGACTTGGCCCCAGAACTCAAAACAAAGATTGTCGCATGCTTAACTCGTAATGATGATGTCTTCACCTGGATGCCCAAGGAAATCACATGTATATCATCAACGGTAATGGAACATGTGCTCCACGTTCGCCCGGAAGCCCGGCTTGTCAAACAAAGGAAGTGGGGTTTTAGAGTCGAGCGGGACAAAATCATCCGGGTAGAGGTAGACAAATTACTGGAGGAAGGATATATTCGAGAAGTATAGTTCCCATGTTGGTTGGGCAACATGGTCCTGGTATCCAAACCTGGGAACAAATGGCATGTCCCTAAGGACTATTATCTCTTACCACGCATCGATCAAGTGGTGGCTGCGAGTTGATATACATGCTAGATGTGTACCAAGGATATCATCAGGTCCAACTGGATGTATACCAGAGCTACCATCTAGTCCCAAGAGTGTAGTCAAGAATACTTACACTTTACCCCATCTAAATACTGATGCAGTAGCGACATGTTTTTGAACTTATAGATATGTCCTCGGGATCCGTGAACCCATTATATTCCCCGGTAGTAGGTGGTCGATAATGACGCGACAGAGGATCTTCCAAGATGTTAAGGCTGAAAGGAGAAATAGCTGAATTTCCTTATCAGCCTCTCATCAGTGCTTGCGGCCGGCCGGCGTCACGTGGAGGAGTATTCCTAGCGAGAGACTTTGCTAATCATGAGCCCTCAAGCTGCCTGATCCGATGTAGTCCTAAGCCCCCATTCGGCCTTGATGTTAGTTGGGATAAGTGGGGTTGTTCCACTTGAGTGGGAGGTACGGGCGGAGGGAGGTTCATTCGCTCCTGTGGCATCGTTGCTTGTGATTGTTGTATTGGATTTACTTGCTACTATTGCACTTGATTTACTTGGTGTTGCACTAAGGCATCTCTCATAGCATCTACAACAATTTTTGCCAGCTTCGTTTGCGTCAAAGTAAAATGTCCGGTCTCGTCCATGAATATCTCAGTTCATGTATAGAGTTTCCATAGACGGTGTTAATTTGATCCTGCTCTAAGACACTCGAGGTTGACTCACCGGTGCACTAGCAAGGGAGTTGACTACCACTGTAGTGATTACTCTTGGAAATGCCTAAATGGTGGAGAAGAGAATAGAAGAAATAGAAGAAAATTAAAAGATTGAATTCAGACCTCTTTCCTTTTCTTATTACTATCTTTTTATAGATTTCCCTCATACCCTTCATTTTCTCTTCATTTACTGATGTTGTATTTATCATAAGGGATCTTCGTTTTATCTTCTTCCGAGTTTTTAATGAGGCTATTATTGAAACCATGGTAAATGAGGAAGACTATCATCTTGCTTCTTCTGGTTGTTCCTTTTTCACACATTTAAGGTCAAATGATGAGCTTTTTAATGTGGGCGGTGCTAAGCATTTAATGTAGGTGGCACTGATCCATTAAGGTGTAAATGAACATTGTCAAGCAGTGGTTCGACTATCTTCATATGTCGAGTGATGACTCGGCTACTCGAGGCAATGGAACACTGTAGGAGCTCCGAGCGGTGACTTAGCTACTCGTGCCTTGTGGAAATGGAACACGGTAGGAGCTCCGAGCGGTGACTCGGCGCCTGAGATGCTGGACCCTGAGCTATGACTCGGCTAATTGTAACTCGTTCGGGACTTCCTTTATATTGATCTTGACTAAGATTGCCATCTCACCTGTTATGTTGACTCTTTCACTCCACGCGGCACCCTCTGTGGACCACCACATCAACTTTCATTTAGCCAACCTATAAAGATGAAAGAAGAAAAAAATGAAAAAGACACCCTTTAATTTAAAAAAAAGGGATTGGAAGGGTGTCAGCTGACAAGTTTACATGAAGTACCCACACAATGTTGTTCTCCTTCTCTGCTCTTCTTAAGAGAATGGTTGCCGCCCCTACATGTGTGCGACTAGTTATCGCTACTCCAACTGTCTCGAACAATTGAAGAAGGCACACACAAAGACTACTTTGGTGGTCGAAGACCAGATCCATGATCCTACGAGGAGGAAGTCTGAAGTAACTGAGCTAGCATGCCAACTGTCCCGTGGCCAGGTGAAGGGATGGACGGTGGTGGAACCGGCACGCAAATATCTCAACAAGAAGAGCAGAAGAGGAACTCAAGACGAGTGCTCATTTTCAAGAAACTACAAGAAGCTCCGGAAACATGTGCACTTGTCTCACCCTCACGCAAAGCCCCCAGTTGTGGATCCAGTAACTGACAGTAAATGGAGAAATATAGAGTACCAGCGGTAACGGGCAAATTTGATCAGCACGATAAGGTCTTCCATGCCTAGATCAGTGATACTGGGGGACTATGTGATAGAAATGGGCGTCGATGATTCAAATTCCAATCTTTCTGATTTACATAATGATTTATTTAGTGTTGCTAGCAGGACAAGGGATCGTCAGAATATCTTTAGCGCATTCCTCCACCAAGAGGCTAGAAGGAGAGTCAAGGAAGGGTATGCTCTTTGTCAATCAAACCTCTAATGGTAAGGAGAAGGAGGAGGCGGTGAAAACCCTTAAGCAGCTGATCAAACTTCTGATGACAATGCAAATGAAAAACAAGCAAGACTATATCGTAGCTTAGTTATTTCTTAAACTGATCTTTTGATCTTCTTCTTAATCCGCTACCTTAGCGGCCCCCCTAGTGCCGGCCCCACGGATATGGAGGGAGGTTCATGCAGGTACACAGGCCATAGGCGCATGGCGGTGATCTTTTGATCTTCTGTTTCCATGAATACTTGTCTGATGGTGTAGATATCAATGACGTTCATTAAATCTATATTGTTGCATTTATTTCGTCGTACAAATTCTAAATTCTCTGATGCGATTTTGTTCATATTGTGAATCGAGATAAATATGACAGAATTTTGTTGGTTATGAAAAAGAAGAGTTTGTGGATTGTTCATGTTTGTTCGTCGTCTGTCTTATTTGTTCAAGCATTTTAAGATAATTAAATTTGTATCAGATTGTTTTTGGGCAAAAAATAAAAATCTTCCCTTTTCCAAAAATAAAAATAAAATAAAAGGGCTACCTTCAATGATTTTATTCCAAAAAAGCCACTTGACATTTTGTTAAAAAATAAAAAAATAATAAAGAAACGCAGAGATGAACGTAATCAGATTTCATATCGGAGTCACACAGACGAGTAATATGTGCAGGCTAATGCAACAAGTATAAATAACTACAATATGCAATGACATTAGCCGAAGAACTCAGAGATCAAAACCAAATAATTACCCCTCTTCTCCAAACTCCTTTGTGAATTTCTCATGGATTTCTAGGTCTGCTTTGCTAACTGTCGGTCTCTGCCGCGCCAGCACCTTATCGAAATCTGTCCTCGCGATTGGAGGTGGAAGGATCTGTTCGAACACTTGAATTTTTTTAATTATTTTTTAAAAGAATGACAATTCGACAAAGTTTCAAAAGGCACCTTATCAGCGAGACCCTTCGCGGCCAGATCCTGCAATGTGGTTTGAACAGCACCGGATTGTCTTGGCCCGCATGGCAACCACATACCTTCACTGGTCTTGTAGAAATGCATAGCGTCTTGAGCTTTTCGAACTGGTTCGAACAGCACGTCCTTAACCTGTTTGATCAAAAGCACAAAAATAAAGCAAAATATTAGTCACTCCGCACACTATAGCCTCCTTAGATGTTGAAGGTCACTTACACAAACAGCAATATCTGAGCCGGAAAATCCTTCTGTGTGGCGAGCTAAGTTCTCGAAATCGCGTTCACTCAAGTTATGAGGGGTGTCTCCCAAGTGTACCTGTTATAAGAATGTCTATATTTAGTATGATAGATAACAAGATGTGGAATCAGAGATTAAAGGAACTCCAATCAATACCTTAAACATGTGCTGCCTGGCTTTTTGATCAGGAAGAGGAATATAAATTCGCTTATCAAAACGCCGCCGGATTGCCTACGCTTGCAATTATAGTCAATAAAAGGTTATAGGGGTTAGGAACTTTCTAAAGGCAAGCGCGAACAAGAAACTACGAATATTTTTATTCTTTCTACACCAATAACCTGATCCAGTGCATATGGCGTGTTTGTGGCAGCAAGAACAAGAACTTTCTGATCATTGTTTCCTACACCCTGCAAAGTTCAAATCATTCAATGCAGAAGTCACAAAGGTAAGTTACACAAGCAGCTAATTGTTCGGCTTCAATTGGTCTTCTAGTGCCAAAAAAAACTAGTTTTATGCAACTACAGCTGAAAATAGCATGTGAGTCACTACCTCTGGACTGGTTCCTCTTGCTAACAAGGCAGTTGAAACACTTCAACTGGACAATACATAAAATCCTATCAGTTGAGAGTAATCTCCGAGTTTGTGCCCCTTTGATTGGCACAATAAACAAGTAGGTCAGTATCTATGCTATTCCAGATATTGAACTGGCGTGATTTTTTAACTAATGGAAATAAGATTTGGATATCATAATCCAGGTTCCTTTAAGCTCAATAGAGCTAGAGCAGTGGTTTCCCCACCTCACAAGTTGAAAAAGAGAGCATGAACCCTAGCTACAGATGGGAGATTCTTTATGCATACATTTTAATTATCACTTTTCCCTAGGAAAAAAAAAGAGCATACAACACCCCCTCCTTTCCTCGAAACAAAAGAACCACACAGAACCAGAAAAGATAACCCAATGACCTAATATTTTGGGTCATACATAAGTTAGTATAACATAAGACTCACAAAAAAAAAAAAGTGCACATCCTATTGTCAAAATTACCTGCATTTGCACAAGAAGTTCTGTCTTAATTCTTCTTGATGCTTCACTTTCATTGCCCTCTCCACGTTGGCCACACAGAGAATCAATTTCATCGATAAAGATTATTGAAGGTGCATTTTCACGAGCCATTTGGAAGAGGTTGGAAACTAGTTTTTCACTTTCACCCATCCACTTTGATACTAGGTCTGAAGAAGATATACTGCAATAATTTCATCAAATTCAAACCTCCTTGTATCATTCATGTACTTGTTTTCTCAGTAAGTTTATGAGCATTCGCCCCAAAAGGAACAGAGAGTAGGAAAATAAACCAACAGCGATAATTGCAATACTAAAGTCTATATGTTCTTAAAAGCTATGTTCCTGAGCTATTTTTTTGACAACTACGTATTTGAAGCTTATTCTAGTAACAAAGTATAGATAAACAAGTGTGGTGTTATCACAAGTGTCATGCCTTTATTAATATTACTTGACGGCATATATTTTGTAATCCTTAATCTTTAATGTGACCTCAATCTGACATATTTTATACAATTTTTTATTTTTCATGATTGCTAACCGACCATTAGCCTTCCATATTTATTCACTACACAATTCTTCCTATCCCAATAATTTTAAAATAATTCACCACCAGCCATTTTTGTATCTATCTGTGATTTATCTATCATGTTTGTATTCATTCTTAATATAATGCTATAAATCATTTCTGCATGTCACGTAAAGCATGGTGAACTTGAGAAAAAATATTTTATTCTGGTAAAAATAGCTTTCCAAATATTTGGTTGAAAATACAATTGAAATTATGGAGAAAAAAATAATGCCCACACTTTGTTAACATTACTTTGTTTTTAGCATGGAGAGTATTTTCTTATTGATTTACATTTTTATAACTAATAATTTAAGTTGATGAAAAATATGTTAACCTGCACTGACTGACTTTAGAAGTAATATAAACATCGTTTGATGTAATTTTTTTTTCATCGCACCTATAACTAAGTATATTTGTTCTTCAGTATTGATAATTTCAGTTTTTATGTGCAAATTGTCAATCAATATTTTAGTAATCTTTTCACTATTCAGTGCACAAAGTGAGGGGTTTTTTTGTTTAAAATCAATGTTATCTTCAAATATATCTTGATTGGTAAAACAGGATTACTTTCCAAGGATTACTTCGACTCACTAATCACTTGTTTCCAGTGTAGCTAACAGTCATTTTGCTTCTTTCTTGAGAATACAAACATTAATTCCTAGACACTTACGCTATGAACAATGCACCACCAAAAATTACACGAAGGTTGCAGAAGAAGAAGCAAAAAGAACTTCAGCCAGTTTTGCCCCATGAGGTTCTAACAAACTGTTGATTAAAACATCTTCATATAACACAAATAATATGGTCATCTTGGAAAGTTAATTCTACAACAATTATTAAATAAATTAATCGACATCCAAAAGCAATAGCCAAAGAGATCAAAGAATGGTATAAGGAGCATCAAACATATTAAAAACCATCTGTAGGAGGATATTCCCATGAAACTTTCAAGCTTATATGTTGCTGGTTGTGCAGAAAGTGAAAAAAACCAATCAATATACCCATGGATAATCCAATCCTGGAGGCCCGAAAGACTTCATTATCAATTAGAAAAGCCTAAGCTCAATTTTTCCTATTTAGTTACTATCCATATTGAGGACATAGTGGTACTCTCAACCAGTTCATGGAATCAACCAACTTAAATCAAGGAGGAAAGATAACAAATTGATGAGGCAGTTAGAAATCTTAAGTTTAACATTAATGGACTACAGAACAAGTTTCAATACTTGGCGTGAAAAGTAGATTCATGGGACACTCCAAAGTCCAAATCACTAAAACATGCGACGAGGTTAATAACAAATAGATTCTAGCAAGGTTTTTTTTGTAGTTAGCTTGAGTGAAATGCACTTGATGAGGATGACGAGCCTTTGGATGAGGAGAAATTTTGATACTTGGGCTGGCCTCAAAATGAGCTGACAGTGGTATTTAGCATACAGAATCATAATATAGCCAACAAGAACCAAAAACACATAATATCTCTAAACAGTGATCGCCTGAATTGGCAAAACACTGCCAGCAACCATACTATTAAGCAACATTCACTTCACCCAGATGATGAAAAACCAAATAGTAAACATAAGTCCAAATAAACAAATTTTAGAAGTTGAAAAACAAATTCTAGAAGATTGGTAATAAACTAAAATTTGTTTAATACAAAAAGTTCATACCATAGAATAGATTTGCAATGAGAGACAACATACACACACACACCCCCAAAAAAAAACTACCTCTAAAGAATGATCAGGAAATGTATGATAAGGCTTGATATGATTAAGAGTAAAAAATATAATTATAAGTTTGATCAACAGATTTGTGGATTGAAAATTAACCTAAAGAAGGTTGATTCTGCCTCTGTAGCAACAGCCTTTGCCAAATATGACTTTCCAGTTCCAGGTGGACCATATAAAAGAAATGCCCTCCATGGCCTTCGCTTGCCTACAGTTCACAAAAGATAATTTACTTTTGGACAGATCTATAGTTTAAAATGATAAAGAATGGCTTCTACTAACCCAGCACATATGAAAAAGAGAAGTTCATATTTGTGTATGTAAAAAAAATCTAATAACTTGAAATAACCCAACAACAAGAAGGAACCAAAATAGCCAAGTACAATGGAAAGTAAATCATTATTACATATCCAAGGGATCCTTTGTTGAGTTTGCTATATTGGTCATGATGGAAAATAATACCAGATAATTCTTCTATAGGAGCTATGTATTTTAGAATGGCAGGCCCTCGTCCTGAATTCACTGATTGAACATATCAAGTATTTAAACTTCACATAAAGAAAAACACCCAAAATTCTAGGTTTAAGGATTATAAGCTTGTGAGTTTTAACAAGCCTATCATGCACTTAAAAATTATCAAAGATATTGTATACTATTTATGGTAGTAATAAATCTATCCTCCATTAACTTTCCTTCCATTTCCTGTTAAGTGGATGACATGTGAAAATACCAATTCAACAATTTAAGCCATATTGCCACTTAAATAATATATCTCTACATATACCAAAATTTAACAACAATAATATAAAAGGTGAATTATTTCACAATAATGGATGGCAATAGGTACTACATCAGTGGCATGCAAATTGATGTCTCACAACTGAATGGCACAGCAATTTAGGCATTCAACACCAGTAATAAATTCAACATCTCAAAACAACTAATTCAACATTTCATAAATAATATGTCTAAAGTGAAAGTCAAGCTTCAATAAGATGTGCCCAATAAAATCATAATGATCCAAGTAAGCAATCCCAAACTCATCCTATACCTGTGACGAATATCCACCATTTTACCAAATGCATTCCATATCTAATGAGTACTCAACTAAGTCGAGGCTTTGGTTGATGAACTAGGATTTTGACATGTCATCCACTTAACAGGGAATGAATGGAAAATTAATGAAGAATAAATTTTAACTTAATTTAGATATAAGATAGATTAGATAATTTTTTAAAACTTGAACGAACATGATAGATTTAGTAATTATCCCTAATAAGTAATGGTTCAATAAGGTCTTTAATTTTTCATATTATGTTGTTAACAAAAGTTGCATGGATAATTCACATCCTTCCATAATTACTAGTTTCAAGTATATGGCCTTACAGTGAACCAACTATCTGGATCTTTCCGCATCACTCAATTTTCTAGTGCAAAATCCCTAGATAATAGAAGGAATCCTGCAACTCTGCTTTTCCCCAATATATATATATATATATATATATATATATACACATATATACACCATTCATTGCCCCATTGATCCTGACTAACTTGCATTACCTCACGGCAACTGTATATCTGGATAGTGGTTTCTCCCTATCAGGACAAGGAGACAAGAAGCAATGATGTGGAAATTTCAGTTCTGTACAGATTATAGCCCTCGCAATGAATTTCAATCATAGAACATATCAAGGAGAGAAAATGCAATGATGCGCAAGTTTCAGTTGTCTTTTTGATGAACTAATCTTCCAAACATAGAACACATTATTTTCCAAGAAAGTACCTTTCTTTTCCTCCCTTTCTCTTTAATCATCTCCTAAAACTTAAGCCAAATGAGTTCTTCAACCACCCCTACTAAACATTTTGGTCTCTTTTTTACTCTTTAATTCTCTCAATTAAACCCATAAAGAATTATATATTTATGCCTTCCTATACTCTCTTCACATTCTGGATCAAGAGAGACATTAAAACCTACATTCGTAGCCATTTTAGTTCTTAATTCAGAGGATTTTCTCAGAAAATTCAATCATGTTTCAAAGTGTTGGACTAATTCAGTTTCGTTTTTTTTTAATAATTAGATGTAGGTAATATCTTCGAGCCAGCTAGACAGTGCAGCTTGGATACTGCATTAACAAAAGAACCTAACGAAGTCAGGAAAAAGCCGAACATGTCAAAATTGTTATTTGAAGACCAATTCACGTATTTGGATTTCAATGCGAATTGTTGGGGCACTCTAACCATAAAAAAATGATCAAGTTAGAATTCAATGAACAAAAGGTCGTCTAATGAAGTTTTTGATAGAGAAAAACCAGTGAAGAACTGAGGAAACTTGACGGGTAGGATCACGGCCTCCTGCAAGGCCTGCTTGGCACTCTCTAGCCCCGCAACATCATTCCACTTAACGTTAGGCTTCTCCGTGATGATTGCGGAAGTAAGCCCCGCCCGGAGCTTAGCCTGATCGGGATCCTCTCCGCCACCGTCTCCATCCTTGGGCTTCGTCTTGGGCCTCGTGGCAACGGCCGCGTCCCCGTTGGCAGCGGGACCTGAGCTGCCACCGTCATCGATCACGGCGCGGATCTCCTCCGCGCGGCGGAGGTATTCGGTGAACTTCTGGGTGATCGCCTCCTTGATCTTCGGGTTCTTCTCGTACTTGAGGTGGGTGCGGAAGTACTCGAGGGCGTTCATGTAAAGGGGGAAAGCCTTGACGTAGTTCCCGGCATTGTCCTCCTGCACCGCCTGCTTCACGTACTCGATCGCCTGCTCCTTGAAATTGCTATACATCGCAATCCCAAACCAGACCGGAAAACACGCGAGGAGAAGGGATTCGAAGAACCCAAGAGCTGCTGGATTCCAAAATCCCTCAGGCGATTGGCCGATCACCAGCGAAATCAGTCGATTCGAGATGGAATTCGAAAGGAAACCGAGGAAGGAGGGGATCGAGGATCACTGATCGATCCCCGGAGCCCTCGACGACGACTTGGGGAACACGCATCCGATTTCTCGAGGAAACAAAGAAACGGAGGAGAGACCGAGTCGTGGCTGGCTGCGGATCGGATCAGAAATCGTTTTTCGTTTGTTTGTTTTTAACGTTTTATCAAGATTTTTGCTTTTTTTTAATAAATGTCCCTTTAATTACTATAATCGTTTCATTTTTGCTTTTTCTGCTATTATCATTTTATTTATATAAATATCAGTAATTTACCTTTTATTACTTGTGATTAGGTGAATAATAATGCTCCTAAGAATATAAATTAAAGAGTGAAAATACAATATTATCAGTAAAAGTAAAATTATAGAATATTTTAACAACATTAAGTAAAAAAATAAAAATAATAAAAGAAATTTTAAAATATCTATTTTTAAATTTGAATAAATCCTTTTTCTTTAGTCAACTTAAACATGTTTTTCTTGCTTGCCTCTAAAGGGCTTTAATTCACATTGAATTGTATTTGTTCGTTAGGAGTGAAGGACTCTAGAAACAATAGGAGTTCGCATAAAACGAGCTTGATAGGGCGCAAGAAATGAGCTTGACCTTGATAGGAGTTCGCTAGCTGAATGCCTTGACCTCGTCAATGACGAAGTCAGGATCTTTAACTACCCTGGACTATCAAGTATAACTACCCTGGACTAAACTTGATAGGAGTTCACTAGCTGAATGCCCTGACCTTGTCAATGACGTAGCCAGAATCTTTAACTACCTTGGACTAAACTTACGGTGGCAACTGTAACTGAGAAAAAGGTTGCAAGATCTATCGATTTATAATACCAAGTATCCAGTTGTTGGGTAGGATCTTCAACTGCCCTGGGCAAAACTTGCTGCAGAGGCTGTAACTAAGAAAAAGATTGCAAAATCTATCGGCTTAAGATATTAGGTATCCAATTGCTGGGCTAGCACTGGCTACGCCCTTAGACCTCGTGACACTCAGGAAGCATTCCGCTAACGACTTCCCACTTGGGAGCATTCGGTTAATAACTTTCCCACTACGGCTAGGAAAGCACCCGAACTACTTGAACCTTGCGGCACTCAGCGCTTGAGTAGCAATCTTCCTACTCAGGAACACCACTTGGATAATTCAACAGATCAGCTTAACCAACTAAGACGGACCGTTTAAAATTATCACTTTAAGTCATCTCGACATATACGTCTGATTTCGATTGTAATTTCCGTAAATATCTATAAGATTGTGGAATATTTTCAAACAGAAAATTCATCATCTACCGCCAAGCTCAAGCTCCAACTCACATGGACCGGAAGGCCTTCTCGATCGCAAGACATGTAAACAAGATTTTTCATCAAGAACTGGCAAATTAATACAATCACCAAGTATTGACAAGTTTATTCTAATAATACAGTGTATTAACATGCCAGTTTTGCACTAATGACAAGGCCATGAAGTACCAGTAAGCAATGAGATTGCCTAATAAAGTTCTTAAGTTCATACCTTCCTCCAGATCCTCTACAAGCCAAATGACAGTGATCATGGTGCTCCGGAGGCGCTGCCATCTCCGGGAGCAGCCGCTACTTCGGGAACTAGAGACGCAGAACCAACCCCCTGATGTTGCTGGAGCAACACCGGCTGGGAAGTGGCCTGAGAGTAGCGCATCTGCTGATAAGGATAGTTGGCCATTGTTGCAGGGGGCTGAGACAGGTGTGGATGCTGCATAACATGAAACCCTGCTCCTCCGTAAGGATGGGGGCTTTGATTGGCTGCGACATGGATCAATTGAGGTTGCGATGAAGAAGGCGCAGCTGATAATGTCGCCGAAGATGGTGAAGAACTTGGATCATTCAAGTCGGGCTGAACTGGTGCCAAATTGTAAGGTGAGGTATGATGGACAGGCACGTAGAACACCGGAATTGGGGGATTGAGTGGGTGAGCTTGCGGCATTTGCTGCAGCGAATGACCGGCGATCGGGTAATAGGAAGGCACAGGGAGAACAGAACCAGGTGCTGGCTGGTGTAGATAATGGGGATTGGCCGGTATGAACTGTAGCTGCTGTTGATGGAGATGGAGATTAGATTGTTGCTCTGGTTGAATCGCAGGTATTACATAAACTACTTGGTCAGAAGGTATCTTTGGATCGGAGTTTTGCATCGAGTGGATGGATCTAAACGAAGGGATCAAGATAATTTCACAATGATTTGGTAAAATTCAATAGTTGGAAGGGGGGAAAAATCATACCTTGATGCTGGATCAGAGGTGATGGTGTTGCTTTGAGTAGCGTTTGGAGGCTGCTTTGGATTTCGGAATCCGCGGAGATCGGAGTTGTTGCCGTCGGAGGTCCTCATGAGAGATGAAGAAATGGCGACCGGGAGAGGATCAAGACGGCGATCGGCGATGTGGTCGATTGTGGGAATGGGGATGGGTGGGAGATTGGAGAGAGATGGAGCGGAGGAGGTGGATCCGAAGGAAGAAGCCTTATCGAGCATTGGTGAATTGGGGACGGATTGGCTCTCCTGGCCATGGCGTCTGATCTTGCCGAAGGAGTCGGGACGGGGGAGGACGGGCCGCTCAGGTTCCAGCTGTCGGCCGTCGCGGTCGCCGTCGCTGCGGCGGAGCGAGTTGATGGAGGAATCCTCATCGTCTAGGGCAAGGAGTCGGGGGGTGTCCTCCACGCCCAGGCCGCCCATCGCGTTGTTGAGGGAGTCGACGAACCAAGTCTCCGACTCGGATCCATCGAGTGGCGGTCTGATGGGCGCCGAATCTGGTTTCGACGGGAAAAGAAACACACGAAGGCGGGCGGAGCGCGTCGAGCCACCTCCGCTGGAAGAAGAGGCCGGGGAGGTGGAGATGCGATCGAGCTCGTCGATCATGTTCTCGAGATCCTCATCAGTCGAAACGGAGATCAGCGAATCGAGGTCCTCGTTGGGGAGCTGGTACTTGAGAGCGAAGGTTGCGCCGCCGACGAGGTCGCGGGAGAGCTTGGCGGAGAGGTGGGCAAGGGAGGCGTAGCGGTCGATGGAGACCATGCGAGTCTCGCCGCCGATGTAGCAGAGAGATTTGTCGGCGAGGCGGGGGAGGATTTGGCCGCCGTAGCTGCACATGACGCGGAAGCGCGCAGAGGTGGCGGGATCGTCCCATGAGTCGCCGGCGCGAGAGCGGGGAGAGGATTCGACCGAATGGTATCCGGCGACGGAGGCACCCGCCGCCACCGATTCCATGGAGGGATTTGCTGCCGCGGCTATGGAATCAAATTCGGGGATTTGAAGAAGAAAGAAAGAACATACAAAAGGCTTTTTTTTAAACAAAAAAAAAAAGGGTAAATTCGATTTTATGACAATTTATTAATGTATTCCTAGTTCTATTCTGATTATGATATTAATTAATTAATTAATTATTCTCTTCATTTGTAAGTTAATCGGATCGGTTCGAAATCACCGTTGGAAACCATCGATGGTTTAGAATCATCAGGTCGATGGTTCCTAATAGGTCAATCTAATTTTAACCGTTCGTAACGATTTATGATTTCGAATCATTAGTTTACGATTTAGAGCCATCAATTCACGATTGGTATACGATTCATCATAATTTAAAATTATTATATTATTTATATATAAAATTATAATTTAATAAATGAATAAGTATTTTTTAAATTATTAAAAATAATAATATAATAAAAATAATATTAATTAGTTATTAAACAATTAACTAATCTATAAAAATATTATAATCAGTCTCACTATCAACAAATTAACTTTTAATATATATATTATATATTACGGACCATCTACCTCAACTCAAGAGGCCTCTAAAACAAAAACAAAAACACAACCACCGATTAAACGATTAATTTGTACCGAAATCAGGTCAACGGATACCCAATCCGTTAAATCGATTACGGCCCGTTCGGACCCAACCCGAGATAGGGTCTACTTCAACTAACATCAATGTCAATGGGCCATAGTGGCTCGATCACAGCGATTGCTAGTGGCAATCTGAAGACCAAGACGGAGACCGAGAAAGAGATGCATAGTAGCACGGTTAAGTAGTTGTTGCTTATCGCAAGGGGAAAATGAACAAGTTGCAAAGGTCGTCATGTGTGAGAGTTATTGTTATACAAGTAACTTCATACACATAAAGAACGCATCTAATCTCCTTCCTTGTCACAAGTTATTGTTATCTTTCCTTGTGAAATTGGACAACCGAGAAAGCCAACCTAATCTCTCGTCATCGACCGGTTTTATTACTCCCCCAAAAATTGACTTGAGAGAGAAGTACTCTCAAGTCTTCTCTTCGGTGGTCTCATCTCCCCTAGTATTGATAAGCATGATTTAAACTCTGTTAGGTGTAACTCGCTTGTGTCACAATGTCCCTTTTGATATTAAAGTGCGATTAGAAAGGGACCTTGATATTTTGATTTGGATTAGATGGGGCCTCTTGGTTTTTGACCTAGTATCAAAACACGAGAGAGAATTGAATTTTATTGAGTTAGTATTAAATTTTAAACGAGTTAATAAATATGTAAATGCATTTATTTATTAATTGTTCATAGAAGTTTTTTTGTAAACAACTTGTATCAAAGTTATTTACGACCATCTTATTTTTTATAACCCTAACCACTAATTGACTTAATCAAACCTTTTTATCACGAGGATTGAGAAATTTACCTTCTTATTAGCATTTTATTTATTTGTATAATTATTATTTTCATTACGTGTATATTTGACACAATCAATTGAACAAACACCAGCACAGTCAACTAATTGACTGAATCAGGCTATCCCCTCTCCCTCTCAAGTCTTAACAACATCACAGAACAAACGAAAATTGAGGAAAAAATAAAAGATACCTTTTGTTTTTTCTTTCTTTATTTATTATTAAAATAACACCGCATCTCATCTGAATCTATTTTTATTTTTAAAAATATATTAATTTTTGCTGTTTTATAGCAATTACGATATCAATAATTGCTATAAATGGTAACAACTACAATCTCGTAGTGACAACTACGGTCTTGTATGGTTACAATTATAATTGTATAGTAATTATGATCTCATAAGTTATAACTATTACAATATAGATGAATTAATTATACTATAACAACTATTTATAACTCCTCACGTTTCTAGTTAATTAGCAATAGATTATAAGCTTACCTCTCAGACCGTAAAAAATATTTAGAATGAACATAATTATTTCCTTTTACTATAATATAATATAATATAATATTAATACCAATGTTGATCAAAGTTAAATTATCTTATAACAACTATGATTCAAATTATTATAAATATAATATTCATCAGAGATAAAATATTAACAACATCAATATTTTTAAAAATAAAATTGGATTAGGTATGATAAGGTATTATTTTAATTGGATCAGATTTTAGCAGTATAAAAATTGTTTCACTCAGGAGAGTTGATAAAACAATGGAACCACTATATTGATCTTTCTAGTACTAAAGGTGGATCATGCATAAAGAGTTGCAAACCATCGCCTTATCGTGTGTTGTAATGCTTTGTACAAGGTATTAGTTAGCCGGTTAGTCATGATTTTAGGATACTTGTTGGACTTGACACAAGCAGCATTTGTGCAAGGACATTCTATAGGAGATAACATTAACCTAATCCAAGAACTACTAAGGAAGTATGCCCGTAAAAGAATCTCACCAAGATGTATGATTATAAGGTGAATTTGAAGAAGGTCTTTAACATGATTGATTGGGATTTCTTAGTTTGGTGGTCGTTGGTTTTGATTTTCCTCAATAGTACTGAGGGTGGATTAAAGAATGTATCAAGGTGGTCTCTTATTCTATATCGTTAAATGGTGGCCTTTGTAGATTTTTTAATGGACAACGTGTCTTGAGGCAAGGTGACCTTCTATCACCCATGCTCTTCGATTTATGCATTGAGGTAGTATCAAGAAGAATACATGATGCTTCCTTACTACCCTCTTTTCACCTCCACCCTATGTGCACAGAGATTGATATATATATCACCCACCTTATTTATGTTGATAACTTGATGTTATTCGTACGAGCAGATGAAACCTCTACCAAGGTGTTGGCAGACTGTTTGGAATAATTTGGGAATAAGGCGAGCTTTAGGACTAATCCATTGAAATCCTACGTGTATATGATAGGTATTGATGATAGAATGAAGAGTCTGACTACTCAACATTATGAGGTTCCAAGAAAGCACGTTTCTATTATGGTATTTGGGTATTCCACTTGCGGTGAAAAGGTTGCGAATTGTAAATTATGGGCTCTTAATTGATAATATCATAAGGAAGATAAAGGCTTGACCAAAACATACTCTATCTTATAGAGGGCATTTGGAGTTGATTAGATCAATTCTCCAAGGAGTGTTGTTCTATTGGCTCTTCTCATACTCCATCCCTAGTGGTGTTATTGAGAAGATCAAAAGTCTATGTTAAATGTTTGTGTAGTCCTCCAAGCACCCTCTTGTTGGTTGCTACTCGGAAAGCCTAGAGGTTCCACTGTACAAAAATTTTGTACAAAGGTCTGAACCTTTTCCTAGCTACCATGTGTTCTTTTAAATTAAATTTTGGATCGCCTGCGGAACTTAACACGTTTGATCCAAAACTTAATCTATTCGTTCTTTTAGGTTTTGACTTGGGTCTCCTGCGGAACTTAACACGTTCAACCCAACTCACCTTAAGTTATTAATTCCATTAAATATTAATTTCCATAATTGGTTCCCAGTACTGACGTGGCGAGGCACATGGCCTTCTTGGATATGGGAGCAACCACCACCGACTAGACAAAACCTTTTATGGAAAGCTAATATTTAATTTCCTAAAATAACTTTAGGTTAACCGAAAAGAACAATCAAATCACAAAGAAAAAGAAAACAAAAGAACACAACATCGAAAAACATATTCGAAATACTAGAATCGCATGCCTCTTGTATTTGGTATTATTTCCAAAAATAACTAGTATGATGCGGAAAGAAAAATTACTAGTTATACCTTTTAGAAAGACCTCTTGATCTTCTACCGTATTCCTCTTCTAACCTCGGACGTTGTGTGGGCAACGATCTTCCGAGATGAGAAACCACCAAAGCACCTTCTTCTCCTTTCTTCAAGTTTCGCCCAAGCACTATGCTTCCAAGAGATGAAGATCTCTTTCCACCAATCAAGCTCCAAGGGATGTAAGCTTTCTCTCCTTCTTCTCCAAGCTAAAATCCGGCCACCACTTGATCTTCAATGAGGAAGAGAGGTCCGGCCACAAGATGGAGAGAAGAGAAAGGAAGGAGGCCGGCCACACCAAGGAAGAAAAGAGGGAGAAAATAATAGAGGTTGTTCACCATGAAGCCTTCTCTACCCCCTCTTTTATAATCCTTGGTCTTGGCAAATAAGGAAATTTAATTAAAAACTTCCTTAATTCTTTTGTCATGAAAAGGAAAAATTTATTTTAATTAAAATAATTTTTCTTCTCACTTAAACATGGTCGGCCACTTATTTCCTCAAATCAATGAGAGTTTTAATTAAACAAGAATTAAAACTTCCTAATTTGTTTCCAGAAATTTATAAAAATTTCTCCAATAATTTTATCCCTTCATGATTGGTTTATAAAAAGGAAATTTAATAAATTAAAATATTTCTTTTAAACATGTGGATAAAAAGAAAGTTATCTCTAAAAATTAAAATCTCTTTTAATCTACAAATAAGGAAAGATATCAAATCTTTTCTTAATCTTTTGTAGAAACTTATAAAAGAGAATATTTAATTTTAAACTCTCTTTTAAATCATGAACATGATTAAAAAGGAAAGTTTTCTTAAAATTTAAAATCCTCCTTTAATCAACAAATAAGGAAAGATTTCAAATTTTAAACTCTCTTTTAAACATGTAGATGATTTACAAATAAGGAAAGTTTTACCAAAAAATTAAAACCATCCTTTTAAACTACAAATAAGGAAAGAGATTAATCTCTTCTCTTAATCTTTGTAGAAAGCTATAAAAGGAAATTTTTAATTTTTAAACTCTCTTTAAAATCATGATATCCACATAAGAAATAATTTTAATAAAATCCTTTTAATATTCTAGTGGCCGACCACCTAAGCTTGGGACCCAAGATTTGGCCGGCCTCTACAGCTCATCCACTTGGACTTGGCGGCCCTAGCTTGGGTTCCAAGCTAGCTTGGCCGGCCCCATTGGATGGGTAAGAAGGTGGGTACACGGTGGGTATAAATCTCTATATACTAGAGGCTACGATAGGGACCGAGAGGAGGAATTGGTTTTGGTCTCCCGATGAAATTAAGCATCCCGTGTTCGCCCGAACACACAACTTAATTTCATCAATAATAATTCATTCCACTAAAGAACTATTATTGAACTACGCACCAATCCCAAATTACATTTTGGGCTCCTTCTTATTATGAGTGTGTTAGTCTCCCTGTGTTTAAGATAACAATGTCCACTAATTAAGTAAGTTACGACAACTCACTTAATTAATATCTAGCTCAAGAGTAGTACCACTCAACTTCATCGTCATGTCGGACTAAGTCCACTGCAGGGTTTAACATGACAATCCTTATGAGCTCCTCTTGGGGACATTCTCAACCTAGATCACTAGGACACGCTTCCTTCTATAATCAACAACACACACTATAAGTGATATCATTTCCCAACTTATCGGGCTTATTGATTCATCGAACTAAATCTCACCCATTGATAAATTAAAGAAATAAATATCAAATATATGTGCTTGTTATTATATTAGGATTAAGAGCACACACTTCCATAATAACTGAGGTCTTTGTTTCTTTATAAAGTCAGTATAAAAGAAACGACCTCTAATGGTCCTACTCAATACACTCTAAGTGTACTAGTGTAATTATATAGTTAAGATAAACTAATACCTAATTACACTACGACCTTCCAATGGTTTGTTCCTTTCCATTATGGTCGTGAGCTACTGTTTATAATTTATAAGGTACTGATAACATGATCCTCTGTGTGTGACACCACACACCATGTTATCTACAATATAAATTAATTGAACAACTACATTTATCATAAATGTAGATATTTGACCAATGTGATTCTTATTTCTAGATAAATGTTTATACCAAAAGCTAGGCTTTTAGTATACACTCTAACAATCTCCCACTTATACTAAAAGACTAAGCTGCCATATCTGCTGCCATACATCTGATTTCCAACCCTTCAACATGTCCATCAAAAGCTCTCGCCTTAAGGACCTTAGTGAAAAGATCTATAGGTCATCATCTGATGCATTCTAGGCAGCAACAACTTCTCCTCGTTTATACGATTTCTCGTATTGGGTGGTACTTGCGCTCTATTGTGTTTACTTGCCTTTATAGACTTATGGTTTCTTCGAGTTTGCTACTGCACCAATATTATTACAATAAATTGTAATAATCTTTGGACAAACTAGAAATCATATCTAAGTCTATCTTGAGGTTATTGAGTCATTCAGCTTTTATGGCTACCTCAGAGGCTTGCCATATACTAAACTTCTATGGTGGAGTCCAGAAAAACACCTATGCTTATCACTCTTCCATAGTTATGACTTTACCTCCTAAAGTAAACACAAAACCCCGAGGTTGACTTATTATTGTCCCTATCCGATTGGAAGTCAAAATCCATGCAACCCACAAGGACCAAAATAACTGCCTTGTAAACTAGCATATAATCTCTAGTGCATCTAAGGTACTTCAATATATGCTTTACTGCAGTCCACTGTCCTTGTCCAGAGTTACTTTGATATCTGCCAACTATGCCCTTGGCAAAACAGATTTTTTATCTCGTGCATAGCATTCATTAGGCTTCCGACAGTCGAAGCATAAAGAACTGCCTTTATTTCCTTTATCTCCTTTAATGTATACAGAGACATATCTTTAGATAAAGTTACTCCATCCTGAAAAGGTAAGAAAACTTTCTTGGAGTTTTGCATGCTTTAAAATGAGCAAGGATTTTTCCGATGTATGAAGCTTGGGATAAGTAAAATATTCTTTTCTTGCGATCCCTTATTACTTTGATCTCAAGAATATATACATTCTCCCAAGTCCTTTATATCTAATTGTTTAGACAACCATACCCTTACTTCTGACAACATTTTGATATTGTTTCCAACTACCAAAAATGTTATCTACGTATAGTACAAGAAATACCACCACGCTTCCATCACACCTTTTGTATACACAAGACTTATCCGGTTACTAAATAAATCCATAGGTCTGAATTACTTTGATAAACCGGATGTTTCAAGACCTTGAAGCTTTGCCTCAGTCCATAGACTGATTGAGCTTTACACAAGATGCTCTCAGCCCTTTGCAATGAACCCTTCTGGTTGCTTTATATGGATGCTTTCTTCAAGACTTCCATTAAGGAATGCTGTCTTGACATCCACTTGCCAAATAGATAAAAGAATCCGGATAGACTTAAGCATGGCTACCAGTGAAAAAAGTTTCCTTTTTCATCAGAGCTTGCTTTGAAGGTTTCAACCTTCCTGTCTATCCCTCTTTTCCTATTATAGACCTTTTACACCAAAAGGCTTTTACACCACTTGGTGGTTCTATAAGCTTCCAGATTTTATTAGAATACATATATTCTAATTTTATTATTCATTACTCTTTGCCAAGATGCTGCATATTTATCTTGGAGTGCTTCGTCATATGTCCGGAGATCAGGTTTATGTCCTTCAGGGATCGAGTCCAAAAACTCTCCCAAAACATGAACCTATTTACCCTCCCACTGTGACAAGACACTTTATGCAATTGTGTATCATTTGTGATACGTGTTGCAGTTTTCTTGTGGTATCTCATCTTGTACAGTTGGTACTAGCTTAGACATGTCCTTTATTATTTCCTTAAGAACAAATTTACTTATGAGCACGTGGTTCATTATATAGTCCTTTTCTAAAAATCAGTCATTGATGCCAACAATGACCTTCTGAATTTTAAGACTATAAACCTACTTTTGTTTATCTAGGATAACAAACAAGTGAACTCCTATCCAACTTATCATTGTCTCTTTTTAACATATGTGGATTACCCGAATCCGAATATGCTTCAAAATAGGTTTTCACCTATTCAGCAATTCTATATGAGTACAGAGTTCTAACTTGGAAGGTACTATGTTCACTTTCGTTTTCAGAGTTTATCCTTAAAACAAATTTGGTAATTTTCTGAATAACTTATCATCTATCTAATTATTCCATAAGAGTCCTTTACCTTCTTTCTACTACACCATTCTGTTGGGGTGTACCAGATGCAGTTAGTTGGGATTGAAATCCAACTTCTGATAAGTGACTCCTAAAATCTCTCAAGAGGTACTTGCCACTACGATCTTCCATAGTGACTTTTTACTTTAACATTTCTCCGCATCAACCTTGTACTCTTTGAACTAATCAAAGTACTTAGTCTTGCGGTACATTAAGTAAATTTATTTGTATCTTGAATAGTTGTCTATTAAATGGACAAAATATTCAATACTACCTCTTGTCTGGATAGTCATAGGATCACACAAATCAGAATGAACCGTTTTCAACATATCTTTGACTCCATACCCCTTGGACTTAAAAGCTTCCTGGTTATTTTCCTTCCAAATAAGACTCGTAGGTTGGAAAGATTTCCACTACCAATGAACCCAAAAGTTCATCAGCTACCAATGAATCCTACTCAAGTATAACCTAGCTTTAGATGCCAAAGATATAATTGGTTCATTTCCGAAGGTTGCTTTCTCTTAAAATTAGAAGATGTGTTACTAATTTCCATTTGTTGCATCGTGGGAGTTTATTGGATTATAAATTGTCAACCATCATACCAGAATAGATAACTTTCCTATTTTTCTTGATAACAACTTTGTTATCAAAATAGACATAATATCTATAATAGTTTAGAAACTGAAATCAGGTTCTTTCTAAACTTGGTACGTAAAGACAATTACTTAAAATCCATGTTTTATTCTTATCAAAGGATAAACATCTCCCACTGCAACAGCTACCACTTTTACAGTAGTGCTCATGTGGACGGTGATTTACCTTTCATTTAGTTGTCGGGTTTCCTGGAACCCTGCAATGAATTGCAGACATGATTAATGGCATCTTGTATCTACACTCCAGGTTCTGATAGATAACACCACTAGACATGTTTCAACTAATGAATTAAATACACCTAAATTGTTCTTAGTTCTAAGAAGACAGTCTACCTTAATGTCCAAGTCCTATTTCCAATCTTTACAATTGGGACTACTAAGTCTTTTTCTATAGTATGACTACTAGGGATTGACAAACATCCTAAGAATCACAAAATATTTGGTCAAGATCAACTCCTTAAAATCTCCATGAATTTTGTGTATACAAAATCGAAGAGGAGATTTTATTCATTAATTTTATTATCTCGTCAACTTTACTTTATGACAAATAAAATTAATAGTTGATCTGTCTTTGATCAAATATTTGGTCAAAACTCTTTGAATTTAAAATAACATTGATTCCTCAAACAATATTATTTAAATTTACCAACACCTCAAACACCGTGAATTTTGCATGCCACGTTAGTGTGGACGTATACAAATTCAACATTTGTAAAAGGAGGGTTTTACCCATTAACTATCTTGTCAACGTATCTTTATGACAAATAAAATTATCTCAAACACTGTTAATTTTGTATGCCACGTTAGTGTGGACGTATACAAAATCAATCATTTGTAAGAGGGGTTTTAACCCTTTAATTTTATTTTCTTGTCAACCAAGTTTTATGACAAATTAATAGTTGGTTTCATTTGGTCACACAAATAATAACAGTGACTCCGATGGGGAGGATACTATTAGATGTGTCTAAGTGTATACCATTACTTGACACTAAGTCCATTAATAAGATTATGCCCCTTCCGTTGGGGAAGATCACACGCTCTTAATTAACTTCCTATAGTCATCCAAAAATGGAAGTCTGTTCTAGTGATCCACAAACAAGCTCATCCGTTATGGAGGAAGGCACTCAGAGCCAACGCGCAAGCTTGTTTGCATCACTTACAAACCAGTAATGGAGACCATGAGATTTACTTAAAAATCCCTCTCCCACTTAGTTATTTATAAATGAGGAATTTTAACTATGCTAGCCTACTAAATATGTAAACCAACATGCACACACAGCACAATATAAAAGCAATAAATAGAAAATCTAATTTTCAACTATTATGGCTTTTATCTCTAGTTGTCCTCCGTGTGTTGTCATCCCAAGCTGCTGCCATATTTGGCCACCGCTACCGGGTCTAGCTGTCGCATCCATCTTGCTCCTAGTTCCGCTGCGCCTCTGGTCCTCAGAAGGTTCCACGCTTTGCAAGATTAGATCCGCGACATAAATAGAATTTTACATTTTTGATCCTATATTCCATAAAAGGAATGTACATGTATCTAGATCAAAAATAAAATCCTAATAAAACTAAATACGGCTCCTGCTGTATTTTATAATACAATCATGCACACACAATAAAATGCCCTTGACATGTCCAAGGGTCCAATCACACACATAATAACTATAAGCCATAATAGTTGGATCCTGCATCCACAAAGTTAGCACATCCTACTATTAACCTGCCTAAATTATGTATGACATGTGCATAATTAAACTAATACCAAATACACAGAGGCAAAACCCTAGCTCTGATACCAATTGTTGGTTGCTACTCGGAAAGCCTAGAGGTTCCACTGTACAAAAATTTTGTACAAAGGTCTGAACCTTTTCCTAGCTACCATGTGTTCTTTTAAATTAAATTTTGGATCGCTGAACTTAACATGTTTGATCCAAAACTTAATCTATTCGTTCTTTTAGGTTTTGACTTGGGTCTCCTGCGGAACTTAACACGTTCAACCCAACTCACCTTAAGTTATTAATTCCATTAAATATTAATTTCCATAATTGGTTCCCAGTACTGACGTGGCGAGGCACATGGCCTTCTTGGATATGGGAGCAACCACCACCGACTAGACAAAACCTTTTATGGAAAGCTAATATTTAATTTCCTAAAATAACTTTAGGTTAACCGAAAAGAACAATCAAATCACAAAGAAAAAGAAAACAAAAGAACACAACATCGAAAAACATATTCGAAATACTAGAATCGCATGCCTCTTGTATTTGGTATTATTTCCAAAAATAACTAGTATGATGCGGAAAGAAAAATTACTAGTTATACCTTTTAGAAAGACCTCTTGATCTTCTCAGTATTCCTCTTCTAACCTCGGACGTTGTGTGGGCAACGATCTTCCGAGATGAGAAACCACCAAAGCACCTTCTTCTCCTTTCTTCAAGTTTCGCCAAGCACTATGCTTCCAAGAGATGAAGATCTTTTCCACCAATCAAGCTCCAAGGGATGTAAGCTTTCTCTCCTTCTTCTCCAAGCTAAAATCCGGCCACCACTTGATCTTCAATGAGGAAGAGAGGTCCGGCCACAAGATGGAGAGAAGAGAAAGGAAGGAGGCCGGCCACACCAAGGAAGAAAAGAGGGAGAAAATAATAGAGGTTGTTCACCATGAAGCCTTCTCTACCCCCTCTTTTATAATCCTTGGTCTTGGCAAATAAGGAAATTTAATTAAAAACTTCCTTAATTCTTTTGTCATGAAAAGGAAAAATTTATTTTAATTAAAATAATTTTTCTTCTCACTTAAACATGGCCGGCCACTTATTTCCTCAAATCAAGGAGAGTTTTAATTAAACAAGAATTAAAACTTCCTAATTTGTTTCCAGAAATTTATAAAAATTTCTCCAATAATTTTATCCCTTCATGATTGGTTTATAAAAAGGAAATTTAATAAATTAAAATATTTCTTTTAAACATGTGGATAAAAAGAAAGTTATCTCTAAAAATTAAAATCTCTTTTAATCTACAAATAAGGAAAGATATCAAATCTTTTCTTAATCTTTTGTAGAAACTTATAAAAGAGAATATTTAATTTTAAACTCTCTTTTAAATCATGAACATGATTAAAAAGGAAAGTTTTCTTAAAATTTAAAATCCTCCTTTAATCAACAAATAAGGAAAGATTTCAAATTTTAAACTCTCTTTTAAACATGTAGATGATTTACAAATAAGGAAAGTTTTTACCAAAAATTAAAACCATCCTTTTAAACTACAAATAAGGAAAGAGATTAATCTCTTCTCTTAATCTTTTGTAGAAAGCTATAAAAGGAAATTTTTAATTTTTAAACTCTCTTTTAAAATCATGATATCCACATAAGAAATAATTTTAATAAAAATCCTTTTTAATATTCTAGTGGCCGACCACCTAAGCTTGGGACCCAAGCTTTGGCCGGCCACCTACATGGCTCATCCACTTGGACTTGGCCGGCCCTAGCTTGGGTTCCAAGCTAGCTTGGCCGGCCCCATTGGATGGGTAAGAAGGTGGGTATGCGGTGGGTATAAATCTCTATATACTAGAGGCTACGATAGGGACCGAGAGGAGGAATTGGTTTTGGTCTCCCGATGAAATTAAGCATCCCGTGTTCGCCCCGAACACACAACTTAATTTCATCAATAATAATTCATTCCACTAAAGAACTATTATTGAACTACCGCACCAATCCCAAATTACATTTTGGGCTCCTTCTTATTATGAGTGTGTTAGTCTCCCTGTGTTTAAGATAACAAATGTCCACTAATTAAGTAAGTTACTGACAACTCACTTAATTAATATCTAGCTCCAAGAGTAGTACCACTCAACTTCATCGTCATGTCGGACTAAGTCCACCTGCAGGGTTTAACATGACAATCCTTATGAGCTCCTCTTGGGGACATTCTCAACCTAGATCACTAGGACACTTCCTTCTATAATCAACAACACACACTATAAGTGATATCATTTCCCAACTTATCGGGCTTATTGATTCATCGAACTAAATCTCACCCATTGATAAATTAAAGAAATAAATATCAAATATATGTGCTCGTTATTATATTAGGATTAAGAGCACACACTTCCATAATAACTGAGGTCTTTGTTTCTTTATAAAGTCAGTATAAAAGAAACGACCTCTAATGGTCCTACTCAATACACTCTAAGTGTACTAGTGTAATTATATAGTTAAGATAAACTAATACCTAATTACACTACGACCTTCCAATGGTTTGTTCCTTTCCATTATGGTTGTGAGCTACTGTTTATAATTTATAAGGTACTGATAACATGATCCTCTGTGTGTGACACCACACACCATGTTATCTACAATATAAATTAATTGAACAACTACATTTATCATAAATGTAGATATTTGACCAATGTGATTCTTATTTCTAGATAAATGTTTATACCAAAAGCTAGGCTTTTAGTATACACTCTAACACCTCTAATATCATAGGTCACTATTTGCCTTCCTAAACAAGATAGTGGCTATGGACTTCGTGATTTTCACGCATGGAACAATGCATTATTAAGCAAGACACTATGGGATATCCAATCCAAAACTGATTCTCTATGGGTAAGATGAGTACAACACTATATCAAGGGTATGGATCTTTGGCAATAGAAGGTCAAGGCCTCATACTCTTCTCTTATTAAATAGCTCGTAGACATACGTGATAAAATTTTACAGGGCTTTCATGTACAAGGAGCGGCCAACATGGAGTTGATTGGGTGGTTCGCGACGAAGAAAAATGGGATTGTAAATGCCTATGAATTATTCAAGCCAAGAGGATCAGTGGTGACTTGGGTACAGGTAATTTGGAGACTAGAGATCTTGCCACAACACCAATTTATTGTATATAGCTATTAAAACATGGGAAACTACGTACGACTGACAAAATGATATATGTTTTGGACAAATCTTGTGTGCTTTGCTGTGAGCATGAGGAGATGAACCAACACTTGTTTTTTGAGTGCCCCATCACTCGTGCTCTATAAAACAAGGTGAAGTGGTGAATAGAGTTTAGACATGATGTTTAGACAGTGGAGGAACTCTTCCAAGTTCTTGGTCAGCACTACAAGGATGGTAAATATAAAATAAAGGGTCGACATTTTGGCGTCTCAAGTATAATATATGTTTTGTGAGAAGCTCACAATCAATGTCGTTTCGATGAAATTACTTCTGATGTTGATAGGACATTTTACAAAATTCAAATATCTGTTTATCACTTTATAGACATACATTGAGAGCGAGTAAACACGATGGCTTATATCCGTGTGTTAATATGGTGTGACCTATTATGGAATGATTGAGGAGTATATACCTGGTTCTTAACTCCTATTTTATGAATATATCCATTTTTACCGATTGAGATTACAACCACTTAAGGCTTTTTATACATTTAATAATAATAATAATAATAATAAATACTAAACATAAAGAATATTTCTAAAAAAATCAAGATGAGGTATTATTTTAATAACAAATGAAAAAAAAACTTTGATGAGTGTCCAAATTTTTTTTTCTAGTCTTCAATGAGCTACAAATTGCATATTTTATCGGCATTGGCAGCAACTTCATTCTCTGTTTTATGGATTCTGTAAGTTCAAATCAATTAATTTCCGTTGAAGATCCATGTTCTTGGCGCTTGGCGAGTCCCAGCAACTGATTTTTGTTTTGCTTTTCCTTGTTCAAGGATGGTGCAATTCTCTCTTGAGTAGCAAAAACGTAAAGTCGTCACATTGGCGTGATTTTAACAACCTCCGCAGAAGGGCCCCACACTCCGTAAGAGGATAAAAAGAGGAATATTTATTCTAGTGCAGCCTTTGTACGAGAGAGGGGCCAGACACAGAGATATTTTAGTATTTTACACTATTTTAAAATTGACGCAAAGACTTATTGAAACAATCAATATCAACGGCATTTTATGCAGATACCAGTTGAACCAATCCAGATCAATTCATACTTTCCTGGCTTTAAATATATTGAGCAAAAACTAATTTCCATGCAAGATTATGGAAGATTTAGAAAAGCAAAGATCGAACAATAATAAATAATAACAAATTTATCTGAAATACTGCATGATATCAAAAATAACAAACATTTTTTTTTTTTGTATCGGAAACTAAAGCACCACCAACTCAGTGAGAAACCACGTGACAAAGAAAAAGTGACACTGGTCAACAAACTGAATAACGAAGATCTTGTTCTTACCAATAACACTGTTTCCATGGCAATAAAAGCAGCCTAATGAATTCAAAATATTACGCAAAAACACGTCAAAAGATAGACTAGCAGCCGACATGGTTAGGTGCTAAGTGCTAACGACAAAGGAAATGCCTCGAGTTCTTGGGAAAAATCCCAAGAACTCTTTACAAACACTGCAAATTTTCAGATTTTAGAAGGCCCGAGAACTCTTCACCCAACTCTTTATTTCGATAGCATGCTTATTCTTTTTGATCGTCTTGTGATATAGCAGATAGTATAATCAGTACCTGTAGAGTTGCAGTAATGGCGAATAGCAGAAACTATGCTGCAAAATTTTCAACTCCAATTGATTCGAAGTCCGTCCATTGGGAGAGAGTATGGAGACTAGGGAAGTCGTCGTCTTCCAAGAGCTCGGAGTCGATATGGCCCATAAGGAACAGGTTTGGATCGAAGGCAGAGTCTGCCTCAAGCACAAGCAGCTCGTGCTCCAGAAAGAAGTCTGCAATGGACTGCTCCACCGCAGCGGCGGCGGCGGTTGACTGGTTGAGGTCGAGAATGGAGGAGGGGGATGGCGGCCCCTTGGCTGCGTCGGAGGGCGTCATCAAGGCGGAGGATGAGGAGATGGTGGCGGAAGAAGCTGCGGCGGGTTGGTTCTTCGATTTTTCAGCTTTGAAGCGGCGGGCTGCTGCCGCGTAGGCCGCGGCGGCGGCCTCGGCGGTGTCGTAGGTGCCGAGCCAGAGCCTGGCGCCGCGGATGGGGTCGCGGATCTCCGCAGCCCACTTCCCCCACGGCCGCTGCCTCACCCCCCTAAACCTGGTGGCCAACGACGAGGTCGCGGAGCTGTGTGCTTTGTCCTTGTGCCTGCTCAGGGTTTTGGGGGCTCTGCGATTCCTCCCGATCCTCTCTCGCGGTAACGCTGGAGAAACGGCAGAGAGGGACGGTGAAGGCACCGTGAACTCGTGAATCGCCCTCTTCTTGCGCCAGGAGTAGCTCACGCCTTCGCCCTCGCTCGATTCGGTAGCTTCGGCGTCATCAAACACGATGCGGATTGTTCTCGCGTGCAGTTTCGAATCGAGATGCGAACTCGAATCCAATCGATCGACTTGCTGCTTCTTGACTCTCTTCTTAGTGATCTTCTCTCGGTTCGTCCCGAGTGGGTAGTACTGAAGCACAGTCATCTGTCTCGATCCCAAAACTGAGCTCCAACAAAACAAAAAAGGGAAAAAATGCAAGCAAAACTGTGGGGTTTTGTTTTCTTTTCTCGTTATCTCTTAGTCAAATCAGTGCTCCTCTGAAGAACAACAGAGATCTATATGCTTAAATCCAAAATACTTCACTCCAAAACCAACTCTGCAACCACGGAAACCCCCCAAAAGGTAAAAATCTTCAATCTTTTCCTTCAAAATCGTTCTAATACAAAGCTCAAAAATAACTAAACAGGGAAGTAAGATGGATACGTACCTAGTATGTCGCATCGAATCCGTCTTCTTCGATCCCTCCGTCGTTGTTCGAATGAGAAGAGAGTGATCGAGGCGCTTCCGATTCAAATTTGGAAATTTTCCGGCGACGAGCAAAAATAGATCGAGGGCACCAGACGACATATACATATAAAAAAATCCGAATCCAGACCTCGATCCGTCGCTCGGTAGATCGATCGCCGCCGGCCTCCTCCTCGACCTCCCTTCGCTTTATCGATCTGGTCGCCCGCTAAAACCCCAAAGCGAAGAGGAGGAAGAGGGGAAAGAGGAAGTGGATGATGAAGCTGGCCGCATTAATAATGAGCGGAAACGGAAAGTGATGAGGATCCGACGGACGGTGTTTGCTGAAGAATCCTCTCACGAATCTCGATGTTTGATCCGGGAATGAACTGCTCCAGTGAGTATGGTACTGAGAAACGCACAATTTCTATTTGCCCTCCAATGTTTAACATTTCTCAATCACATCCTAATCTTGTAAATCATTTCATAATTGATGAATATTTGAGGGTCTATTTGTAAAATATAAAGACAGCTAAAATTTATTGAAGTTTGACCTTTAAGGACCTGGTTGATTTTAAATTAATTATTCCTATATACTTTATTATATTCATTCTTTTGCCTAACCCCATCCACGACTAATTCGATTAGATGGGTCCTAAATCTGAATATATATATATATATATATATATCGTTAAATTAAGATAAATATTAATAAATAAATCCATTAATTATTATAACAATACTAAATTATTTCCATGAAAGAATATGTTATATGTTCCGACTATAACGTCTCGATAAGGGTTGTTATATCTCTAAAATTTAGATGTAATATTAATTTAGATCCAATACTAAATATGTAAGAGTTTGCGTTATAGAATCCGACTGTAATGCATCGATAAGAACTATTACATTTCCATACGAACTTGAGTTTAGTGTTAAATAGGCAAGAGTTCTCACACCATAAATTCGATCAGAATAAAAATTATAAAAAACTAATAGTTAAGATTTGGAACATAAGAACACTCATTGATAAAATAATGAATATAGTACATACGATGATTAAAAGAAGAATTAATATTTTATATATATAAGAGACAAAATATGTAGATGGGAAGACAAAGATTATAAAAAATATTAGGATTTTAAGTTATGATACATAAGAAACAATAAACAAGAAAATTCATTAAAGGATAAAATTATAGAAGTAGATAGAAAAAAAGATAGAATTACAGCTCTCAAAATAGTAGTAACGAAAGAAACTATGAACGTGATTAGTATATATGCATCTCAAGTAGGGTTTGATGAACGTATCAAATCAAAGTTTTTGGACGACCTAAATTAAATTGTACAAAATATTTCGTCAAATGAAATGATTTTAATAGTAGGTGATTTAAATGAGGTATATTAAAGTAAAAAATGAGGAATATAAGAGGGTACATGAAAGTTATGGGTTTAGAACAAGAAATAAGAGAAGAGAAAACTATGTTGAATTTTGTGATAGCATATACCCTTATACTAGCTAATACATTTTTTAATAAACGAGAAGAACACTTGCTCATATTAAAAAGTGAGAATAATAAATCGCAAATTAACTTTCTTATGATTAGAAAAAGGGATAGAAAGATTTGTAAATATTGCAAGGTTATCATTGGTGAAAACTTAACTACCCAATATAGGTTAGTTGTGTTGAGAATACAATCAAAATCCCACATTAGAAATAGATGAAAAAGATTATGGGTTTAAAAGATGAAAGACATCTCTATTAGTATGATGCTTTTAAGATAGAACTCAAAAATAAATCCACCATAAATGATTTCAAAGTTAAAAATAGTAATTAAAAGTGTATTGGGTAAGGCAAATCGATATGTGATTGTAAAAGTAAGTGGGATCATCTAGTTCATAAATTATAGATCAGAGGATGTTAGTGGACTATAATGGACCACATCTGTTTAAGTGATAGGATCCATCAAAATAAATCAATCCATAAAATGGACCATCATCTGATCCGTAAATTACGAACCAGAGGATCTGTGCTCCAGTAAAAGCACATTACACTTTATAAAATGTTGTCCTCTCATTTGTTAAGGTTCAAAAGTATAACAATCTCATTGTCTTGGGACAATGGTGCAATAAGACGACTTTTCAGTTGGTAAGTTAACGGATAAATTTTTTTTTAATAAACGATTGATCTAAAAATATTGGATTGATAGACCCCTCATTACAAATACTTTTCAATTTACTTTGGTGGTCATGGAAAACTTATGTGGAGATAAGCTCATCACTCCCATGATTAATTGGCAAAGCTAGATACCTAGTGTCGACTAATTTTTTTTCAACAATCTCATAGGTCCAAGGATGGAGCCATCCTAATTTTTTAGTGTAAGAGGTGTATGGAGTATAGAAATAAGGGGTGAAAGAGAGGCAATGGAAAACGAAGATACGACCGTCTCCCGTCAATGTAAACATATACTTTTCATCCCTTTGATATAAAATTTATGGTTTCATCCCTGCATAGGTCCATAGCAACTAATTAAGCATGACTAAATCTTCATATCCTCCTTCAATTTCCATTTGCTTAAACCAAATAGAAAGTCCCAAATTGAGAAGCACACGCGGTCATCTCAGAAGCCCAGCATCCTTTAATTACACCCGGATTTGGAAAAAAATTTCTACAAATACGCTATAGCTGGGGTTCAAACTGTGGATATCTGAGTGACAACCTGGATGTCCTACCGCGATACCATGACCCCGGAGACATCTCTTCCAAATGAGAACCATGATAATTAACAAAATTAAGATTATTTATTCATAAGCTCCGGTTTCGCTTTCAACATTCTACTTCTAATCGCATTCCGAAAATATTTTCGGATACCACAAAAACAGCCGCAACTACATATTTATGCAACTACAAACAGCCACGGTGGTCTCAAGGCGCCGCCCTCCGGTGCCAGCCACGGTGATCTCAACCATGGTGATCTCAAGGCGCCGCCCACCGAGGAACCTCTGAAGCTGCCGAAGCAGCCGAAGCTGCCGAGGCTACCGTGGCTCCATCTGTGTTGCAGTTTAGGGTTCAAAACATGCTGCAGAGCCATCGCTATTCCAGTAATTCCAATTCCAGGGGTTCCACCGCTACCTCCGAAGTAACGAGAGATGATAGATTGTCCCTTTATCCTTAAATAACTATTATAAGGGACATGCTGTGATATGATATGATGTGATATGATCTGATCTAATATGATATGATCTAATATTAGTAATGTATGCTATGATCTGATCTGATATGATATGATCTGATCTGATCTGATATTAGTAATGAATATGATATTGACTTATTAATCAAGATATGGGTGACCTGACCCTATTTAATTGGCTGTTTTACTTATAATTATTATATGAACAAAACTAAATCGTAAACCATCTCCTCTTCCCTAATTCAATTAGCTTCATTCGTTATCCTTAAAGGTGCGTTTTTAAAATTTATAAATTTTTTTAATTTTTTATTTTTTTTAATGTTTTTTCTATTTTTAAATTTTTTTATATTTTTTTAAAGTTTTTTTTACCATTTTTATTTTTTATTATTATTATTTTTTTAAATTACGCTTTATTTTATTTTTTATATTTTTCATTTTTTCTTTACATTTTTTTAATATATTTTTCTTTTATCCGAGGGTATTTTGGGTAAAAAAAAATAGATAACCCCGGAATCAAGAAAAACCTCAATTTTTCGAGATTTTTCGATTCCTGGTTGCATGCCCTTTTGCTGACGTGTCGGCCATAGGATATTACTCGAGAATCATCGATTACCTAAACCAAACAGGGTTTTTGTTGATAACCTTGGATGGATAACCAAGATTATCAAGGATAACCCCTAACCAAACGCACCCTTAAAGATAATCGGTTCAGTCCTATGGAAATTTCTACCAGCTACCAGGATAAATTGAGAAGCACACGCGGCCATCTCAGAAGCCCAGCATCCTTTAATTACATCCGGATTTGGAAAAAAATTTCTACAAATACGCTATAGCCGGGGTTCAAACTGTGGATGCCTGAGTGACAAACTGAATGTCCTACCGCGATACCATGACCCCGGAGACATCTCTTCCAAATGAGAACCATGATAATTAACAAAATTAAGATTATTTATTCATAAGCTCCGGTCTCGCTTTCAACATTCTACTTCTAATCGCATTCCGAAAATATTTCCGGATACCACAACAAACAGTCGCAACTACACATTTACGCAACTACAAACAGCCACGGTGGTCTCAAGGCGCCGCCCTCCGGTGCCAGCCACGGTGATCTCAACCACGGTGATCTCAAGGCGCCGCCCACCGAGGAACCTCTGAAGCTGCCGAAGTAGCCGAAGCTGCCGAAGCAGCCGAAGCTGCCGAAGTTAACGAGGCTGCTGTGGCTCCATCTGTGTTGCAGTTTAGGGTTCAAAACATGCTGCAGAGCCATCGCTATTCCAGTAATTCCAATTCCAGGGGTTCCACCGCTACCTCAGAAGTAACGAGAGATGATAGATTGTCCCTTTATCCTTAAATAACTACTGTAAGGGACATGCTGTGATATGATATGATATGATCTGATATTAGTAATGTATGCTATGATCTGATCTGATATGATCTGATCTGATCTGATATTAGTAATGAATATGATATTGACTTATTAATCAAGATATGGGTGACCTGACCCTATTTAATTGGATGTTTTGCTTATAATTATTACATGAACAAAACTAAATCGTAAACCATCTCCTCTTCCGAATGAATACTAATTCAATTAGCCTCATTCGTTATCCTTAAAGGTGCGTTTTATAAAATTTTTAAAATTTTTATATTTTTTTAATGTTTTTTCTATTTTTAAATTTTTTTTATATTTTTTTTAAGTTTTTTTTACCATTTTTTATTTTTTTAAAAAAAATTACGCTTTATTTTATTTTTTTTATTTTCCATTTTTTTCTTTACATTTTTCTTTTTTTTCATATTTTTCTTTTATCCGAGAGTATTTTGGGTAAAAAAAATATAGATAACCCCGGAATCAAGAAAAACCTCAATTTTCCGAGGTTTTCCGATTCCTGGTTGCATACCCCTTTTGCTGACGTGTCGGGCATGGGATATTACTCGGGAATCATCGATTACCTAAACCAAACAAGATTTTTGTTGATAACCTTGGATGGATAACCAAGATTATCAAGGATAACCCCTAACCAAACGCACCCTTAAGGTAATCGGTTCAGTCCTATGGAAATTTCTACCGGCTACCAGGATAAATTGAGAAGCACACGCGGCCATCTCAGAAGCCCAGCATCCTTTAATTACACCCGGATTTGGAAAAAAAATTCTACAAATACGCTATAGCCGGGGTTCAAACTGTGAATGCCTGAGTGACAACCTGGATGTCCTACCGCGATACCATGACCCCGGAGACATCTCTTCCAAATGAGAACCATGATAATTAACAAAATTAAGATTATTTATTCATAAGCTTCGGTCTCGCTTTCAACATTCTACTTCTAATCGCATTCCGGAAATATTTCCGGATACCACAACAAACAGTCGCAACTATATATTTACGCAACTACAAACAACCACGGTGGTCTCAAGGCGACGCCCTCCGGTGCCAGCCACGGTGATCTCAACCACGGTGATCTCAAGGCGCCGCCCATCGAGGAACCTCTGAAGCTGCCGAAGCAGCCGAAGTTGTTGAGGCTACCGTGGCTCCATCTGTGTTGCAGTTTAGGGTTCAAAACATGCTGCAAAGCCATCGCTATTCCAGTAATTCCAATTCCAGGGGGTCCACCGCTACCTCCGAAGTAACGAGAGATGATAGATTGTCCCTTTATCCTTAAATAACTACTGTAAGGGACATGCTGTGATATGATGTGATGTGATATGATCTAATCTGATATGATATGATTTGATATTAGTAATGTATGCTATGATCTGATTTGATATGATATGATCTGATCTGATATTAGTAATGAATATGATATTGACTTATTAATCAAGATATGGGTGACCTGACCCTATTTAATTGGCTGTTTTGCTTATAATTATTACATGAACAAAACTAAATCGTAAACCATCTTCTCTTCCAAATAAATACTAATTCAATTAGCCTCATTCGTTATCCTTAAAGGTGCGTTTTATAAAATTTTTAAATTTTTTAATGTTTTTTCTATTTTTAATTTTTTTTTATATTTTTTTTAAGTTTTTTTTACCTTTTTTATTTTTTTTTATTTTTTTTTTAAATTACGCTTTATTTTATTTTTATATTTTCCATTTTTTTTCTTTACATTTTTCTTTTTTTTTCATATTTTTCTTTTATCCGAGAGTATTTTGGGTAAAAAAAATATAGATAACCCCGGAATCAAGAAAAACCTCAATTTTCCGAGGTTTTCCGATTCCTGGTTGCATACCCCTTTTGCTGACGTGTCGGGCATGGGATATTACTCGGGAATCATCGATTACCTAAACCAAACAAGATTTTTGTTGATAACCTTGGATGGATAACCAAGATTATCAAGGATAACCCCTAACCAAACGCACCCTTAAGGTAATCGGTTCAGTCCTATGGAAATTTCTACCGGCTACCAGGATAAATTGAGAAGCACACGCGGCCATCTCAGAAGCCCAGCATCCTTTAATTACACCCGGATTTGGAAAAAAAATTCTACAAATACGCTATAGCCGGGGTTCAAACCGTGAATGCCTGAGTGACAACCTGGATGTCCTACCGCGATACCATGACCCCGGAGACATCTCTTCCAAATGAGAACCATGATAATTAACAAAATTAAGATTATTTATTCATAAGCTTCGGTCTCGCTTTCAACATTCTACTTCTAATCGCATTCCGGAAATATTTCCGGATACCACAACAAACAGTCGCAACTATATATTTACGCAACTACAAACAACCACGGTGGTCTCAAGGCGACGCCCTCCGGTGCCAGCCACGGTGATCTCAACCACGGTGATCTCAAGGCGCCGCCCACCGAGGAACCTCTGAAGCTGCCGAAGCTGCCGAAGTTGTCGAGGCTACCGTGGCTCCATCTGTGTTGCAGTTTAGGGTTCAAAACATGCTGCAAAGCCATCGCTATTCCAGTAATTCCAATTCCAGGGGGTCCACCGCTACCTCCGAAGTAACGAGAGATGATAGATTGTCCCTTTATCCTTAAATAACTACTGTAAGGGACATGCTGTGATATGATGTGATGTGATATGATCTAATCTGATATGATATGATTTGATATTAGTAATGTATGCTATGATCTGATTTGATATGATATGATCTGATCTGATATTAGTAATGAATATGATATTGACTTATTAATCAAGATATGGGTGACCTGACCCTATTTAATTGGTTGTTTTGCTTATAATTATTACATGAACAAAACTAAATCGTAAACCATCTTCTCTTCCAAATGAATACTAATTCAATTAGCCTCATTCGTTATCCTTAAAGGTGCGTTTTATAAAATTTTTAAATTTTTTAATGTTTTTTCTATTTTTAATTTTTTTTTATATTTTTTTAAAGTTTTTTTTACCTTTTTTATTTTTTATTTTTTTTTTTTTAAATTACGCTTTATTTTATTTTTTATTTTTTATATTTTCCATTTTTTTCTTTACATTTTTCTTTTTTTTTCATATTTTTCTTTTATCCGAGAGTATTTTGGGTAAAAAAAATATAGATAACCCCGGAATCAAGAAAAACCTCAATTTTCCGAGGTTTTCCGATTCCTGGTTGCATACCCCTTTTGCTGACGTGTCGGGCATGGGATATTACTCGGGAATCATCGATTACCTAAACCAAACAAGATTTTTGTTGATAACCTTGGATGGATAACCAAGATTATCAAGGATAACCCCTAACCAAACGCACCCTTAAAGGTAATCGGTTCAGTCCTATGGAAATTTCTACCGGCTACCAGGATAAATTGAGAAGCACACGCGGCCATCTCAGAAGCCCAGCATCCTTTAATTACACCCGGATTTGGAAAAAAATTTCTACAAATACGCTATAGCTGGGGTTCAAACTGTGAATGCCTGAGTGACAACCTGGATGTCCTACCGCGATACCATGACCCCGGAGACATCTCTTCCTAATGAGAACCATGATAATTAACAAAATTAAGATTATTTATTCATAAACTCCGGTCTCGCTTTCAACATTCTACTTCTAATCGCATACCGGAAATATTTCCGAATACCACAACAAACAGTCGCAACTACATATTTACGCAAATACAAACAGCCACGGTGGTCTCAAGGCGCCGCCCTCCGGTGCTAGCCACAGTGATCTCAAGGCGCCGCCCACCGAGGAACCTCTGAAGCTGCCGAAGCAGCCGAAGCTGCCGAAGTTGTCGAGGCTGCCGTGGCTCAATCTGTGTTGCAGTTTAGGGTTCAAAACATGCTGCAAAGCCATCGCTATTCCAGTAATTCCAATTCCAGGGGTTCCACCGCTGCCTCCAAAGTAACGAGAGATGATAGATTGTCCCTTTATCCTTAAATAACTACTGTAAGGGGCATGCTGTGATATGATATGATGTGATATGATATGATATTAGTAATGTATGCTATGATCTGATCTGATATGATCTGATCTGATCTGATATTAGTAATGAATATGATATTGACTTATTAATCAAGATATGGGTGACCTGACCCTATTTAATTGATTGTTTTGCTTATAATTATTACATGAACAAAACTAAATCGTAAACCATCTCCTCTTCCGAATGAATACCAATTCAATTAGCCACATTCGTTATCCTTAAAGGTGTGTTTTTTAAAAATTTTTAATTTTTTTTATATTTTTTAATGTTTTTTCTATTTTTAAATTTTTTAATATTTTTTAAAAGTTTTTTTTAACATTTTTTATTTTTTTATTATTTTTAAAAAAAAATTACGCTTTATTTTATTTTTTATATTTTCCATTTTTCTCTTTACATTTTTCTTTTTTTTTCATATTTTTCTTTTATCCGAGAGTATTTTGGGTAAAAAAAAAATAGATAACCCCGGAATCAAGAAAAACCTCAATTTTCCAGGTTTTCCGATTCCTGGTTGCATACCCCTTTTGCTGACGTGTCGGTCATGGGATATTACTCGGGAATCTTCGATTACCTAAACCAAACAAGATTTTTGTTGATAACCTTGGATGGATAATCAAGATTATCAAGGATAACCCCTAACCAAACGCACCCTTAAAGGTAATCGGTTCAGTCCTATGGAAATTTCTACCGGCTACCAGGATAAATTGAGAAGCACACGCGGCCATCTCAGAAGCCCAGCATCCTTTAATTACACCCGGATTTGGAAAAAAATTTCTACAAATACGCTATAGCCGGGGTTCAAACTGTGGATGCCTGAGTGACAACCTGGATGTCCTACCGCGATACCATGGCCCCGGAGACATCTCTTCCAAATGAGAACCATGATAATTAACAAAATTAAGATTATTTATTCACAAGCTCCGGTCTCGCTTTCAACATTCTACTTCTAATCGCATTCCAGAAATATTTCCGGATACCACAACAAACAGCCGCAACTACATATTTACGCTAGTTTTCTAAAATGTAGATAGATAGATACCTACAAATCCTAGCTAGGATTGCTCCAAACGTGGAGCTAGTTTGCTGAATCCACAAAAGGAGAGTTAATTCTGGTATCAATGCAGACCAGCAGCTTATGTTAATGTCTCAATGCCCATGCCAACTAATGCACATTTTGGTTCATGGAAGGAACAATAAGTAAATTTTACTATACGGAAAGAGACTTAAACAATGACTGATACCATACGGAAAATGACTTAAACAATGGCTGATACCATATTGTGATAATGAGTTTTTACCCTTGGTTGCTTGTCATACCACACATCTTTTTTCCTATCAGTGTTGGACAACAAATGCTGCTAGCTACATTAGTTTTCCTCTCACACAATGCGGGATACCAGATGCCAAAGACTTCTTACAGAACTAGTCATGGACAAGAACTGCTATATAGATTAGAGATAATGGAAAGATAATATTGGAGGCTTCTACTGTGTTTCATATTCCACAATGTTTCTTGCTTTTATATTTGTTCTTTAAATTAATTACTTATGAAGCTTGTTATCGACATATCCATATAAAAATGAAATTCCCCAGACTTATTATTAACTCATATTGGGATCGCATATTTTTAGATCAAATCCAAATTGCATAATCTAATAATCTATGATACGCTAGCCAAACTATGAACTTAACAACTAGTAATGCTTGTTTGCTTAACCAAACCAATGTTCTCCATGTTATGATGCCTACAAGGTATTGGCTATCTTGATGATTTACTGTTCTTATTGATTTCTTATGTCATGATTTATTATTTCTTCCAATTCCTCTAAAACTGTTAAGGAATTGATTTTTGAGTTCCAACAATAGTTTAACAATTTTGTTGCTGATTATATGTCTATTAAACGCTACTACTACATTGTGATATGTTCCTTCCGGAGTACTTAGAAAATGATACTATAGTAATTTTTATTGGAGGTTAATTCATTATTTTTCAGCTTCAGTATTAGAGACTCTTAATCCGATGAAAATGAGTATTCTGTTGTGTACGTGTATGTACTCCATTGATAGTTTCATTTTTGGCCTTTTTTGGAATGTTCATCTCAATGAACTTAACTTGGTTCAGGGCCTCACAGCTTCTGACATTAAAGTGAATGAACAATTTCTTGGTGATATAAGTTCTCAGTACAGGAGTGGTAAAACACTTGTTGATGTCAAAGTTGATACAAATTCTAATGTAAAGTGGTTATTACTCTGTACTACTGTGGTAACACACTCTATGTTCTTTAGTGTACGACTACAAAGTCAATTGACTTCCAGTTGTAAATTTCCTTGTTCCTCAAATTGACAACTATGTTTTTTATGGATTCCAATGGTATTTTGTAATCCCTTATGTGCTTGCTATGCATTACCTAGATGCTGATTCTCTGAATTTCCAGTGAGACATGCTATATTTGTTATCAGGTCTCAACAAAACTTACTGTAGATGAATCGTTTGCTGATGCAAAGACTAAGTTAAGCTTCAAGCTACATGATCAGAAGTCCAGCAGGGTTAGTTTCCTACAAATGCACGAGCCTAACTATTACTCTGTTTATTCGCCTATGGTGATGCGATTTTTTTTAGTAACTCAGTTTCTTCTTGGTTATTTCTTGTTGTCTGTGAGATAGGCACATGGGTTGGGTTAATATTTCATGCCTTGGAAAGTAAATGTTCATATTTCTTTCTTTGAATGTTAAATATTTGGTGACAACCTACGTTACTATCAGTTATCTGTCTGAAACGCACTAAATTCGCATGGGTCAACAATCTAAAGGATTATATACCTTAGAAGACATAGTTGGAATGTATATGCCTTCTCATATAATATCAATATTTTGATATACAAATGTCACATGATAGAGCTAGTTTATTTTGAGAAATCATTCGTGATTTTTATCAAAGTTTTCAAAGCACTTCAAGTTCAACTCAATTAAGTTTTAAATCACATAATCTCTTCCTCTTAGCTTGTCTACTTTCAAATATGAGCCTATAATAAATATAAGTCAATGGATAAGTTCTTAGAATAATAAATTGCAAAAATATAATAAGATTCTCTGTATATATTCCTAATACCAAAATGAGTGACGCATGTATTGGATGGAAGTATTGGATTTTGTAGAATACTACTAAAATTAATTTATAACTTTTATGACCATATTAAATGATGCTCCTAGGAGATTTGGTATTGAAATTAATTTTCCACATGTCCATAAATATACGTTGGGAAATCATTTGGAGTTGGATTTTATATTGGCACATCTAAAACCATATAAAAACATGGCTTTGATATATTTTGGTTTCTTTGACTTTGGTGTCACCCTCATAACAATTCTAGTTTGTTGTTTCAGCTCCCTCATATTTACTGATTTCTATATATATCACATTTTGTCTATATATATATATATTTTTTAATGAATCTAAGAGAATTCAAAAATTCTAAAAATGTTGCCTATACTTTTTCAAATTTATATTGTTCTTAGCTTTTGACTTTGATATTGTTACGTTGTATAATGAAAAACTATCACTAGTAATGATTATGGCCAAGTAATAGTCTTAGGCCATGCATTTATCTTTCTTAGAGAAAAAAATTTACTCTGTTTCTAAATTTTTAATTCACTTTTCAAGTTTTGAAAAAGTTATAATTTCCCTTAAATTTTGCGAGACCATACCATTTTTTCCTCTCAATCTAATGTAGTTTTCCCCAAGTAACAGTCAATAAATTTGCATACTGAATCGCCTCTAGTAGATCATCCCACAAGCTCACCCCCTCATTTGGCACCCGAAGTTAGACTCTGATCATGTCCCCTCTTGTTGCAGCTTGATGCACGTCCAGCACCTTCATCAGTAGTTAGTTATTTTCAATTCTAGCATTGGCTTGACACCGACCCCATTGCTAGAGTTTGCTGCAGCAATTGGCAGCAGGGAACTTAGTCTTGGAGCTGAGATTTGATTTGATAGTGCATGTGCATCTGCTTCTTTCACTAAATACAATGCAGGGATAGGCTTTAACAAGCATGATTTTTCTGCTGCTTTTAAATTGTAAGTACTCTCCCTAATTACTATTATTGATAATATATAATATCATTGCATATAATGTGATTCTTTTTGTAGAAATATTTGTTGCATTTCCAGCATTTTATAGTTACAGTATCAAGATAGTGAACGGCTGGCACTTTCTTCGAATCTAGATCATTTCTATTCCCAACTAATCTCTTTTAAATGCACCATGTAGAAGTAGAACTGACAAGCGAGAGACCCTGAAAACTTCCTATATTCATGTGCTCAATCCAGGCAATGGAGTTGCAGAGGCTGATGAAATGGTTCATAAGTTCAACACATATGAGAACGGATTTGCCATCGGAAGCTCGCACAATCTCAATCCATTGACTACGATAAAGAATTGATTTAACGACAGCAGAAAATCTGCAGTGCTGTCTGTGTTAGCACCAGTGGAGGCCAATATTTCTCTTAACGGTTTCCGCCGAGTTTGATCCGCAGGCAGCAAGTGCACCTTCCAGATTTGGTCTGGCTGTAGCCCTCGATCCTTGAGCAATCAAGAAATGGGCAACTTCAATGGCCTAGTCATATTTAAGTAGTTGTTTCGCTTTATTCCTCATTAGAAATCGAGAATTGGATATGTTTATTAAATGGGTAGTGCTAAATGGTCAGAATCTGACCAGCTAGAATGTATACATGCATACATATACAAGGACATTTTATTAATATCAGATGTGTATATTAATTACATGCATGTATTATAATTGGGGGATACAGATTTCTAGTTTGTTAGATTCTAGCTAACAAGTTTTACTGTTATTAAATATCCAAAAACAATTGGCTTAGTTGAAAGAAGAGAAAATAATTTTGTTAATAAGTTAAATTAATCTTTTCTTTGAAATTGATATTCTCTCTGAATTCGATAATCTCCTGAATTCGATACTCCTCTTGATTTTGATATTCCCCCTGATTTGCTACTTTCCTTTAACTTAGCACTTCTTGATTATCTTTATTAGCAACAATTAACAAAGATACTGACCTTTAGTATCCTGGGACCTTAGTCATTAGAGAATTTACTGTTCATTACATTAATGTTTATCAAAATTATTTATATCTTATTATGATTATTAACTTAAGTTTGATTAAATAATTAATTTTAAATTTAGGTATATGAAGTTATCTTTTAGTTTAAGTTGAATGAAATAATTTGGTATTAATTCAATAAGAGTTAATCATTAACTTTTACTTGACTTAATTAATAATTTAATACTTAAATAATTTAATACTTATTTGACTTATATTAATTGATGAGTTGATTGTCTAATTATGAGTATTTTTAATTTTAAGTTTTAATTAGGTTTAACTTAAGATAAATTATTCATTACAGATTTGAATTGACTCAAAGTTAAACTTTGTAAATAAAATTAAGTTTAAGTCAATTTTTAATTTATATAAATTATAATTATGATTTTGATTAACGTCAAAATTAAAGTATATTAAGTTAAATTGAGGTTAAATGTTTTTAAAAAAGAAATAAAAGATTTTTTAAAGTTTTTGTAAATGATTTATTTATTTTTTTTGTTTTTGAAAGAATTTTTAAAAGAATTTTTGAAAGAATTTTAAAATGATTATAAAAGTTTTTAAAATAATAATAATTTTTAAAATAATTTTTAAAATGATTTTTAAAATTTTAAAAATGCTTTTTAAACTGTTTAAAATAATTTTTTAAATTTTTAGAAGATTTTTTTAAATGATTTTAAAAGTTTTTAAAATGATTTTTAAAGCTTTTTAAAATAATTTTTTAAAATAATTTTTAAAAGAATTTTTAAAATTATTTTTAAAGTTTTTTAAAGTAATTTTTTAAATAGTTTTTTTTGTATGATTCTAATTTAGTTTAATTTTAAGTTTAATTTAATTTTTAATTTTAAGTTTAATTTTTAATTTAATATAATTTAATGTTAATTTTAATGTACTTGAATTTAATTTTAATTTTAAGTTTAATTTAATTTTTAATTTAAGTTAATTTTTAGGTAAGTTAATTTTAAATTTAAGTTAATTCTAAAATAATTTTAAAATAAATTTTTAAGTTAATTTTAAAATAATTTTTAAAATAAATTTTTAAGTTAATTTTTAATATAAATTTTTATGTTAATTTTAAAATAAATTTTTAAGTTAATTTTAAAATAATTTTTGAAATAAATTTTTAAGTTAAATTTAAAATAATTTTTAAAATAAAATTTTAAGTTAATTTTAAAATAATTTTTTAAAATAGATTTTTAAGTTAATTTTTAAAATAAAATTTTAAGTTTCTTTTAAAACATTTTTTTTAAAAAAATTAAGTTAATTTTAAAATAATTTTTGAGTTAAAATAATTTTAAGATAATTTTTTAAATTAAAATAATAAATTCAAAGTTAAACTATTTTTTTTTTAAATAATCTTTAAGTTAAAATAATTTTTTTATTTAAAATAATTTTTCAAAATAACACTTTTTAAGTTAAAATAATTTTTAAGTTTAAACAATTTTTAAAATAATTTTAATAACAATAATTTTTAAAGGAATTTTTAATTTAAAATAATTTGTAAAATTATTTTTAATTTAAAATAATTTTAAAGTTAAAATAATTTTTAAAATAAATGTTTAGTTAAAATAATTTTTGAAAATAATTTTTAATTTAAATAATTTTTAAAATAATAAGACAATACATTTTTAGTTAAAATAAATTTTTTAAAATAATTTTTAAGTTAAGAAAATTTTTTTAAAATAATAATTTTTAAAATAATTTATAAGTTAATTTTTAAAATAAATTTTAAGTTAAAATAGATTTTTAAAATAAATTTAATTTTAATTTAATATTTAATTTAAGTGTAAATTAATTTAATTTTAATTAATTAATTAAATTAATTAATTTACATGTATGATTATCGGCAGCGCCACTCGAACCGACTCGATGTGCACAGCTGTCGGCTTTAAGATATTTCAATCCCGGATGTAATTGCTTATCACTCGTTGAAATCCCGGATGTAATTAGACCGGGATCGGTACGGTATACCGTACCCTAAATCGAATACCGTATACCGTACCGAAAAAATCGGTATTCTAAGAAATGATACCGATACCGTACCGACATTTCGGTATACCGAAATTCGGTACGGTATCGATAAAATACCATCATGCCGAAGTTATATATATATATTACATATAATATATAAAAAATAATTTTCTTGTAATGAAGGCAGTGATCATATAAGAACAAGAGTTGGGATTTCGGACCCAAATATGCAAGATTGAAGATTAAACCAGTAGCTAGTGGTCCCAGGATGATGGCTCGCCGGAGATTTGTCGAAATCTTGCCAGAAATAACTAAATGCTAGCTGGAAAAATAGGGGAAGCATATAGGCTTCAATCCCTACTAAAAATATCATAAATCCACCAAAGAAACAAAAGCTAAAACTCACCGGAAAATCGAACAAGAACTTGCGCAAGCATAACTCTCAGAACAGAGCTCGGTGATTAGATTTCTTCAGATTCAATGAAGGGGAAAAAATATTAGGGCTGGAGAAGAAGTTTCTAAGTTGTTGTGCATCTTCTCCGGCGACTACGTGCGGTGGTCGACTCGACTGTGGAAGGAAAGAATCTCGTGTCGCGACATGCACACCGACGGCGCAAGGAGAGAACATGGTTTGGGGCCGTTTAGGGTTTGGTTTAGGCTTTAGGGGAATCTAAATTAATCATTTAATCTATAGTTACTCGATATTTCGATATACCGAAATATTTTAAATCGTTACCGTTATCGTTACCGACAAATTTGGTACGGTATGATATCGTACCGAATTTTTCGGTATACCGAAATTTCCGATATATACGGTATGATTTTTCGGTATTTCGGTATTTCGATATTTTTTTCCAGCCCTAGATGTAATTGCTGTCACTCGTCCGCTGTCGAGTTTAGGATTTTTCACTCGCAAACGTAACAGCCCTGTGCCTTCTGCTAATGCCCGTGCCGATTTCCCCTCCATTATAAATTTCCAATCTCGCTGCTCGCTTTTCACACAACGCTTCAACTATGATAAAACTACTTTCGTTCTCCTGCTCCTGATGGCTTTCTCTATGGCGGTGGCGCCGCCCTCCTATGCCAGCCACGGTGATCTCAAGGCAGAAATCGGCCATGGTGGTCTCAAGGCGCCGCCCTTCGGTGCCAACCACGGTGATCTCAAGGCGAAAATCGGCCACGGTGGTCTCAAGGCGCCACCCTCCGGTGCCAGCCACGGTGATCTCAAGGCGCCGCCCACCGAGGAACCTTTGAAGCTGCCGAAGCTGCCGAAGTTGCCGAGGCTGCCGTGGCTCCATCTATGTTGCAGTTTATGGTTCAAAACATGCTCCAGAGCCATCACTATTCTAGTAATTCCAATTCCAGGGGTTCCATCGCTACCTCCGAAGTAACGAGAGATGATAGATTGTCCCTTTATCCTTAAATAACTAATATAAGGGACATGTTGTGATATGATATGATGTGATATGATCTGATCTGATGTGATATGATCTGATATTAGTAATGTATGCTATGATCTGATCTGATATGATATGATCTGATCTAATATAAGTAATGAATATGATATTGACTTATTAATCAAGATATGGGTGACCTGACCCTATTTAATTGGTTGTTTTACTTATAATTATTACATGAACAAAACTAAATCGTAAACCATCTCCTCTTCCGAATGAATACTAATTCAATTAGCCTTATTCGTTGTTCTTAAAGATGCGTTTTTTAAAAATTTTTAATTTTTTTTAATTTTTTATATTTTTTAAATTTTGTAATGTTTTTTATATTTTTATTTTTTTTTATTTTTTTATAGTTTTTTTACCATTTTTTTTTGTTTTTTTTTAAAAATTAAATTTTTTTTATATATATTTTCTATTTTTTTCTTTACATTTTTCTCTTTTTTTTCACATTTTTCTTTTATCCGAGGGTATTTTGGGAAAAAAAATCGATAACCTCGGAATCAAGAAAAACCTTAATTTTCCGAGGTTTTCCGATTCCTGATTGCATACCCCTTTTGCTGACGTGTCGGGCATAGGACATTACTCGGGAATCATCGATTACCTAAATCAAACAGAGTTTTTGTTGATAACTTTGAATAGATAATCAAGATTATTAAGGATAATCTCTAATCAAACGCACCCTAAATAGTCATAGTCCTCATTCACATCATCCTGCATAACCATTTCACCACCCCAACTTTCCCTTCGGCATCGAATCTGTTGGATGTTATCTCAACCAAGCAAACTGGTATAATGTAACAAATTAATACAAATAGCACATATAATTAGAATAAATTTTTAAGATAAAAAACCAAGAAGCGTCAATTACTGACTTTGCACGTACAAAAACACCAACTTTTACATAGATATATAAACTCTTACAAACAATGTCACAATGATATAATAATGGATGAGAAAAGCATGGCTTAGCTTAAATCGGTTGAAGCCAAACCTTGGCTCCAAGCTCCTCCCTCAGTATCTCAACGATCCCAAAGCCAGTGATCGCCTTTCCTCTTCCTAAACGGAGTAAATCTAGGGAGTAAATCTTCTTGTTTATAAAAACAATATATTAGGGGATAAACTACTTATAATTATGATCAGTTTATAGTTATGATCCGATTACAATTGGTTACGATCCCTTCCTATGTTTACCGTCTTCAGGTTATAATTTGAATCAGGGTGGGCGATCGGAGGCCCGACAGTGGACAAGTGTCCAAACAGCCTGGCACCGTGTGGAGGGCGGCCTCTGGATGACCACCTGTTCTGATCCAAATTATAATATGAGAAGGACAATAAATTCAAAGAGAAATAACAATCAATTATGATCATGATCTTATCATAGTAAAAAATGATTCATTTCCTAGTCTATTTTATTATGAATAAGAAGATCTGATCTGCTTTCAAAACCCTCGACAACTTTTAAATTCTAATTGCCAGTGTGGCGTTCTGTTGGATCATGCTCCGGCAAGTGATAAGCGCTCTCTAACATCTCTGATCGTTAGATTCTCGATGAGTTTTTTTATACAATCCTCAGTATATCATGTAAAGGTATTAAAATCTATTATTCTTTATCATTAAAAAACATTTGAATAACTTTTTTTGGAATATATATATATATATTATTAAATCATATGTTTTTATTTATTAATTTAAAATATAAATCTTGGATCTAGAGCCCATAATAATTTGAATTTTTTATTCAATATCTAGATGAACCTCTCTTAAGTACCAATTTTAGGAGTACATCAAATCTTTAAATTTTTTTATTCAATTTTTTAATTTCACCGACATCTCCAAAATCTTGGGCCTCCAGCATGTAGGCTCATTTATAGGCAGCACACCGATTTAAGCCTAATCTTGCTTAAAAAGCATTGAATGGGCCCACTTGTTGATTGGATATAGACATGATCATGATTTCGAATATGTAGTTTGACGATTTGAAATTGTTGACTTGACCATTTGACAAGTCGACTCTTCATTTTAAAAGTCTAAGACAATTACGGTTTATAAAATCATCTTATATGATTCACAATTCATTATAGTTCTCTTCAAAATTATTGTTTATATTTTATTTTTTAAAATATTTAAAATTTTCATTAATTAAAATTTGAAGAGATTAAATTGCTGAATACAAAAGGAAAGTGTTGAATTGAATTTAAATTAAATTCATTAAATAGTTTCGGAGATAAAGATCATATAAATTTAAATTGAGTCTTTATACGTACTCAATTGGCTAAAGCGTAGCATATTTACTACAATGAAGGAGAAATAAATTTTTCAAAGATAATTTATTTTTTTTACATAATCTAAAAATGAATTATAAGTAATGTTAACATAATTATCTTTTACTAATATATGAATTTAAATTGAGAACATATTAAATTTAAATGGTCAAATATGATAATTAATTTTTTTATTGGTTTCTCAATAATTGTTTCAAATAAAATTATTATCTCTCTTTATTTTCTCTCTCCCACACCTTATCTTTTTCTTTTCTACACGCGGTATCGCCAATGTTAAAGCCACTCACGACTATCCAACGCCATCCAAATTGGCAGGCGCATGGTCGGTCCGCAAAGATGATAAAATCACTCTTCGACTAACACAGTCATTATCCCTACACATTTCGAGGGCCCATGCAAAGCCTCTCTATCTTCTTCGGGTTGCTTCCTACCGGCTTCCATCGGTACTAGAGCTTTTGATGGCCATGAACGAGGAGGTCCTCGGCCTCCTTGTGTTCAAGGAGGTGTTGTAGGACTTGATGGTCTCGCTGGTGTCGTGGAAGGAGGCCGAAGCCTCCCCCTCATCCACTACAACTGGACACTCATCCAATGGGACGACGGGACTAGGTGTGTCACCCGCCTTGTACTCGAGGTACTCTCCCTCTCGACCCTCTCCCTTGCGGCCTCAACTACCTCCTGACGCTTGCTGCACTCTCCCTCTCTCATGTCCCATTCTGGCTGGGCTCTCCTCTCCCTATGCTTCTCCTCGACCTCAATCGCAAATCCTTCTCCAGCTGCGTCTTGCGGGACCTCGCGCTCCTCCCCTTGCGCCTCTTTGCCTCTCCCTCGACCTATCCTCCAGCAAACTCGTCGAACTGACGGTTACGATTAGTTTGGGCCTTGAATCGTAACCGACCCAACTACTACCAGACCCGTTATGATTCAGGTCCAATGACCCAGATCAATGGATAACCAATCCATTAACTTGATTATGAGCCTAGGTTAGATTTAGTTGGTGTTAGCTAGAGCCCTAGAACCAATCATTTGATGATTGTATTATGGACTTATTGTATCATATTTTTATATTAATAAAGGTATTTGTTTGGTTATTATACTTACTTGTATTGGTGCCAAATAAACTAAGTATAATAACGTCCTTTAGTAGAAGGTTCTTACCTATGTCAATCGATTGGTTGAATCGATAGTGAGATGATATAGGGAACACTACTCTTAATCATTTCTAGTCGAGTATTAACATTCAGGGACAATGTTAATGGAATAAGACTAGTATGTAGGTCAACTCGATGACTTGATCTCACAAGTCATGGATATAGAGATATCAAGTTGACACATGGGTATACATTGGAGTATCATGGATAACAATGTATACTGAATGACCCGCCATGAGAAAGTATCATGGATCGTTATATGAGTGTCATATACTTTCTCATGTGGCTATTAGTATGACTACTAATCCTTAGACCTGAAGTCACCATAGATCCCTACATAAGGAGTTATGTACTTTGGTTTCGTCAAACGTCACCCGTAACTGGGTGGACTATAAAGGCGATTACTGGGTATATAACAAATTATGCAGAGGGATGTGAGTGATGTAGATGAGATCTATCCCTCCTATATGACGAGAGAGACATCGGTATTCTTGATAGAGTGAGACCACGAAGTGCATAGCCATGCCGAAATGAGTCAATATAGGATATTGAGCACATTTGATTTAGTGAGTCTACTTGGAGTTCAAGATTTAGATTGGTCAGAGGATGACACGGTCTATGCCTCACATTGACCAATCTAGATGTCTAGGATAGAAGGACACTTGTCATATATTGTGAGGAGTCACAAGGTGATGTTGGATCTCAACATTCTTGTAACTTGGGTAGTAATGATGTGTTGCTAGATACCGCTCATTACTTATACTCCTAAATGGGTTTAGGGCATTGCCAACGTTACAAGAACCTATAGGGTCACACACTAAGGACAATTAGATGGAGATTAGGTTCATATGATGAACCAAGAGGATTAGATTCATTTGATGAATCAAATTAGATTAAGAGTAATCCTAATTGAGCTAACTTGAGTTGGACTCCAGTGGATTCATGTATTCAATGAGTCTAATTTAGATTATGACTCATTAAATTAACTTAATTTAATGAATTAGATTCATTATATTAAGTTGGCTTGAATCAAATGGTTAGATTAGATCAACCATGGAAGAGATTTGGTCAAGTTTGACTTGACTTGAGAGGAAGATTAAAAGTCAAGTTTGACTTGACTTTATGCCATCTCATTTGTGAGTTGGCATTGATGTGGACCAATGATGTTACTCCACATCATCATGGGTGCCACCTCATGGAAGTTACAAAGCCATTTTCTTTAATAGCTTCACATTAATTGCACTTAATGCAATTTTTGGGAGTTACACTTTGAATATGGCCGGCCACTTTTGAATGGGGATGAAATTGATTTTCCTCGTTCAAGTGTATTATTCCTTCTTCTTCCTCTTGGAGCTCTCTCCCTCTCCCTCTCCTCCTCAACTTGGCCGAACCACACATAGGTGCTAGCACACCTTTTTGTGTGGTTTTCTCCACCTACGTGTTCGTGTGGATACTTCTAAAGGAGTATCTATCTTGATACTCTTGAGATCCGACACCGTTTGGACGAGCAGGAACGCGAAGGGCTTCGCTTCAAAGGTATAACTCGTTTCATGTAGATCTAGGAGTAGATCTAAGTAGAAACTCGTACTCATAATTTAGTTTTGAAATCTTTTCTTCGCACGAGATCCGTTGGCTAGGGTGATTCGGGGTTTCCGCGACGCGAAAAAGCGATTTTCGCGGCCCGAAAAACCCAACAGTTGGAACCCAACCCATGTCAATAGGATAGGTGCCTTAAATAGATCAGATAACGTCGAATCTGGGATGACTAGCCTAACCCTATAGAAGTTTCCCATCAACCACTAGAATAAATCGGGAAGTACTCACGACGCGTAGCCTAGAAGACCAGCCATAGAAGTTTCCCATCAACCACTAGGATAAATCGGGAAGCACTTACGACGGATGACCTAGAAGCCGAACATCCTTTGGTTATGCGCCCCATTTGAAAAAAAAATCTATAAATGCATTGTAGCTGAGAATCAAACCATGAGTACTTGAATGATAACTGGACACCCTTCCACTATACCATAACCCTGGAGCAATTAAAAACTTATAATTTAACCACGAAGATGTATTAATAAGACTTCATTGACTTAATTTTTATTTAACACTATGTATCTAGCTTTGCCAATTAATCATGGGAGTGACCAGCCTATCCCCACGAAAATTTTCCATGACCACCAAAGTAAATTGAAAAGTATTTGTAGTGAGGGGTCTATCGATCTAACGTTTTTAGATCAATCGTCTATTAAAAAAAATTTTCCGTTAACTTACCAATTGAAAAGTCGTCTTATTGCACCATTGTCCCAAGACAATGAGATTGTTACTTTTGAACCTTAACAAATGAGAGGACAATATTTTATAAAGTGTAATGTACTTTTACTGGAGCACAGTTCCTCTGGTCCGTAATTTGCAGATCAGATGATGGTCCAGAATATTAAAGAGAAAGTCAGATTTGTATGTATTAAGGAAAAACTCTAAAAGACATATTTAAAATAATACATATATGTATTTAGACGACCAATATTATTTTGATTAAGTAATATGAAACTATGACAAATACACACATCGTATGTAGAAAAGAAAGCGAAAGATAAAAAAAAAGACTTGATTAGTAATAATAATAAAATAAGATAAAATTTATTTAAATATAAATAATGATATAGGAAGTGATAGGACATAGAAGGATTCATATAAGATTATATGGTTATTATATTATTATTTTTCCTCAAATTAATTGACCATATTTAAATTTGATAATTCATATTTAAATAATACACTGTATTTGTACCAACTCAATTAATTGTGAATAGTTTAATATTTATCACTAAATTCTAACTTACATGTTGAATCCGTATCGTGTCCCACGTGAGCAACAGTGAGGCCGGATCTAGTAGAGGTCAACGATAAGCACAGACAACGTTCCACCGCGAATCTATCGTCTACTGTCCACCTGGTCCTGCACTATAGTTTTATATATTTATGCGAGCACAAAAAATTATGGTAATTTTTTTTTCACCTAATCTTGTAGAATTTTCAAGAACATATCATCAAAACCCACATAAGAATTTTCTTGGGCGAAAATAAAAAAGTCCACTAAATTTATAAATTATCAAAGGATATCCTTTTAAAAAAAATAAAAATAAAAGAGATGTCCTTTTAATAGCTTTATCTCAAAAATACCAGTTTATCCCGTGTTATCTTAGAAGAATTTACTGAGTAACTATTATAATATGTAAAAATTATCATATAGTTACTATAATATATTTAGGATAAATTTAAAATTTAGAATTCATATTGTGTAAAAGTTACTAAGAGGATGTTTTAAGAGTTTATAAGTTGTTAGGTCTTATTTTAAAAATAAGTTGTTAAAATATTTGGGTGAACTTATTACAATCGACTTAAAGGTATTGATGTATTTGGTATTATAAGATCTTTTTATTAATAAAATTATCAAAAAGGGTATAATAATATTAATAGAGGGTTTTGGATTTTTTATTAATAGAGGGTTTTGGATGAATTTTTACACCGAAGGAGAGAAAATTGGAAAGAGACGTTGGCGGAGAAGATGACACAGCGATGGAAGAGAAGTCGGTAGAGATAAAAAGATATTATACTTATAAAAATTTATGGAGGATAAGATAAGTATTTATGAAATTATATAAGGATATTTTAGAGAACAAATTATTAAAATAAGATTTTTTAAGAAAAGTAGGATCTTCCCTACTTTTTTAAAAACAGCTTATTTTGACAGCTTATAAGCTGTTTGAAAAAAAATTTACCAAACAAACTTGAAGAGCTTATAAGCTTCAAAACAGTTTATACACTGTTTTAGAGAGCTTATAAGCTCAGTCAAATACCCTCTAAATAACTTATACAATATGTAGAAACTATCATTAGTTGCTATAATATGTTTAGTGTGACTTAGGATTTAAAATTTAAGATTTAGGGTCTCTTAATACTATCATATCAAAATATTATTGATCAACTTGTCAAAATTATTTAAACTTTATCAAAATCAATTTTAAATGATTGTAAAATTATTATTTAATTACTACAAACCAAAATTCATCATAAACAAATTGTAGCAACTACTCAATAGATTCTGTATGGCGTAAACTCTAACTCCTAAATCTTAAACTCACTATAACACATTATAGCAATTACTAAATAACTTCTACACGTTATAACTATAAGATTATAGACATATAAGAGAGGATGAATCACGTATATTTTAAAAACTTTTTCTTTTTAACTTTTTAAAACTAAGTGCAAGTGCGCAGCAGCAGAATAAAATAAATTAAGAAAAATGAAAACGAAAAATTAAAAACAACATGATCAATTTACTTAGTTTGGAACCTTTGACGACTCTTATTCCAAGTCCCAAGTTCGTTGCACCTTTCTGATCGGTAATCTACTAATAAACAATCGATCACAAAGAGGAGAATAAGGAAGTGTAATAACCTACACTTCCTTTAAGCAGTAATGTAAAAACTTTAAAATAAATGTTACCAATACAATATGACGAAGTGGAAGCACTCGTGTATTCATGTTGATCTACTAGCAATGATTAGGCATAGTTGAGTAGTAGTGACACCGTACTATAATAGTAGGATGATCTCGAAGCAGCCGGATAGTCACATATTAGCATAGAGAAGTGATTATCAAGCCTATGCTTGAAGCCTCCTTTTAAGCAGTGTTGGAGGCGCCTCCAATAACCCAACGTGCCTCTGATATCGCTTATCCAATATGCAATACTCGGTTTCTATCCATGCAAGGGGTGTCTTCAATGGCTCTGTGGCGCCTCCAATGCACTCCGAGGCTCCTCCAATGCGCTTTAGGGCACCTTCGCTCAACGAACTTTTATCCCCAAAGTTTATTCACGCAAGGGCGCCTCCACTATGTCCAGGGGCCCCCCCTGCAATTTCGAGATGCCTCAAGCACTATTCATTTGAGGCTGAGTTATGCATTTTAGCTTCTGCAAAATCCAATAGTCCAAATAACAAATATACTATGCAAAACAGAGTTAGCACAATAGAAATAATACAACATTATTAATTAGATCTACGAAGATCGGGATTTAACCATGGTCTCAGCTTTGACTTCTAAAATGAATATAAATTGGATCAACACCTACAGTCCCACTGAGACTCATCCTCACTGGATCATTCTCCTCCAGTACTTACCTCACTTATTATTATAGACTTACTTGACCTTGATCTCTTGACCCACAAAGTCTTTCTGTCATATGTCTCATGTGGAGTTCAGGCAATCATTTGATCTTTCTTGACTCAACTGGACTTCTTGCCAACTATCTAATCCTCTCTGACTCAGTCGAACTTCCTGTCAATCGTCTGAAAGACTCAGTCGAACTTCCTGTCAATCGTCTGATTCTTTCTGACCCAACTAAAATTCAACCTAGTGTTCGATCTCTATTAAATCTTTTAGTCATGCACACTTAATAAAAAGATTACAACACACATTTAATTTTAATCTATTTATCATTTACCAAAATTTAAATTTACTGTTGATACTAACTACTCAAGTAATAACAGAATTTCTACCCGTAATAGCTATTATAATACTGAATCAAAGATTTTGGATATTCTTTGGATTTTTACCCCTTTTTTAAATAAAAAATAAAACAATATTATTGTAGTGTGCTTTTAGATAAAACTGGGATGAAGGCCTTGGTTTTTTTGGGGGGTGCGCCAGCAGATAACAACTCATTCATTCATTGGGCACCAGACTCTGTCATCAATGCCTTAGAATCGGTCGACAGGTTCTGCTGGAGCAGATCATAATCCAATTCCAAGCTCATCACCAAGTCCAACGACATCAATATTAAAATATCAGATCTTGGGAGGGCACTTGCTTGCATCTGTTCTTCAACAATGGTGGTGGCATCAGAACAGCACGAGCAAATGCAAACAAAGAACAGTCAATAGGAGGCGAGGAGGAGAAAGCAAGGGCAAATAGCACAAAAGAAAGATATCTTATATGTTTCAAGCATATATATATTTATACATGGTGAATATTTACACTCCTCAGGAGCAAAGCTAAGCTTTTTTTACAAGAATAATTCTTAAAACTGAATCAGAAAAGATAGATTTGGTTTTTCTTCTCCTTCATCTTCTCTCTCGCTCGAATTTCGTATGTACATAAGAACTTGAATTACAAACAGAAAGATTGGTGCTAGAAAAAAATGTGATGTTGCAGAGGAAAAGCTTAAGGCCATGCGAAGTACCTCAGAGCTCCATCCATGGCGACTTCAAAATTTCTTAGGATTCTGTGTTGATGCTATGTTAAGAAGCTAATTTTAGGGGGATTGATTGGTTGGTTGGTGTTATTTGGTAGAGTAGAGCTCCAAAAGGAGATCGGGGGTTTGGTTTAGGCCACCGCGGTGATGCTGCTGCAGCTCCTCCGGCGGCCGCGGTCGAGGCAGTCGAAGCCCTCGACACGGATTGCCGCAGGGACCAAGCCGAACTTGGCGAGAGCGAAGCCGTGGTTGGGGGGCATCGGCGGGTTGGATTGGGTTAGAGGTGAGGGGCCGAAGGGTGCCGGAGGGCGGTCGTCGCCGAAACGGGCGTCGTGGACGACCGGGTTCGCCGCTCGGCTCGGCGGAGAGCCGCAGAAGAAGGGTGGCGAGGAAGCTACTTGATTCTGGTCTCCGCCCTGCGACCAAATATTTAAATTTTATGAGCTAAAAAAACAAAGTCTGAGATCGCCGGAAAGAAATTTTCCGTTGGAATTTGGTATAGAAATCGATCTGACAAAAGATAGAGAACAAAATCTTACCTTCGATTGAAATATGTCAAGGAGATCTGCCCCAGCCTTCGAATCGGAGAAGTCTATCTGATAACTGAACAAGGAAGAAATGGTAGAGAGACTGAATTAGGCGAGGGAGAACGAGAGATTCACGAAGAAAATGTTAGGGTTCAGAAGAAAGGGGAAAAAAAAAAGGTACCTCGAGTGCCACCGAAGAGGTCTCACAGGATCCGCGACGGCAGAGAACGGGCTCAGCCGCTGGGGCTTGGGGCAAAAGACCGGCGGCCTCCGCTCGGCGACGGCGAAGGTTGCCCTAATCTCTTCGCAGGCGGCGAAGGCGTTCGGCTGTTGCATCGCGCAGCGATTCATGCTTACTCCGATCCTTTCGAGATCCGCGATTGCGACGCCTGTAAACGCAGAGATCCACAGAATGAATCCACCGATCAAGCGGATAAGCTAAGAAAACAAGGATTCCTCAACCACATCTGGAACGAAACCAGGATAAGATCTAAAACCAGCCAAATTCCTGAGGAAGGGCTTCGGTCGAAGCTAGATATTTGAAATTTCAACACCGGTAATCCAAACCCACTCCATTTTTTTCAGAAAAAATAGCCAAAAATCCCTCGAAAGTCCGGAAAAAGCTCAATCTTTCTCATATGTAAGATATCATAACTCCGCGACAGGTTCAAAAACCTCCGATTTTAAGATCGAAGAAGCCGAAAAATACGTTAAATCGAAATGTCACCATCAATTACCTTTTTATCCTTCAACGGAGAGGGGGAGAGGGCCGAAGGGGATCGATTGTAACAGATGTACAGTACGTCGGAATAAGAACGGGATCGGAATAAATAAAATAAATAACAAGCTGGAAAAAAGGAAGAACGAAAGAGCGCAGAGAGCGGATGACCGGGAACCGGGAACGACCCGTCCATTGAAATGTGAAATCTAATATTTTTAATTTATCTAATTTATATTTTTAATATTGCCATAATATATTAATCGTCCCCTGTAAATTGCAACTTTTATTTTATATTTACCTTTTTTTTATTTCATTTATATTCGAATTTTAAAAGAACAAAAATGGTACGTGGATTTATGAAATCGTGTTTAAAAAACAAATCAAAAAAGGCGTCCATCCGATATATTTATCTTGAAAATATCACCTAATATTGTAGCAGTACATAATAGTTGTCATAAGGATGACAATGAAACATGGCGGGACATTTGTTATCCCTATTTTATTTTTATTTTTTTTAGATTCGGAAATTTTCTGAACCTGGATCTCCGCCCCTATCCCTATCCCATCCTCAAATTTAATTTATACTAGTGATCGTGTACACGGGACTATATTGAAATCACATTAACTTTTTATAATAAAATTATATTAATTAAAGTATTTTAATATTAAAATACTAAAGTATAGTCATTAGGGTACTTTTGAAAATGTGAATTATTTGGGTCTTTAAAAATCCGAATTGTTTGAATTTTCGAGTGTCACCCTTACGGCTTCCCTATGAAAAAAAATTAATTTAATTTAATATTATATTTATCTTAGTAAAAAAAACTAAGAAAAATATATTTTTTAACATTATTGGCCTAAAATATTTATAGAATCTTTTTTGATCATAGTATGAGACTAAAGAGAATTATATTTTTTTTATATAAAACAACCAGAGAAAATTAATGATCAGAAAAATTCATAATAATATGTCGCAGCTGAGTCTTAAACTCTATATTATTGATTGTTTCGCTTATGGAATTACTAATAACCCTTGGAATTATTTTTAGTGTGAATAGAAAAGGATATTAACGTAAATTCATTTTAGGCTTCACCTAGTTAGTAAAGGAGAAAATTTTTTAATAAAATAGTAAGATTATTATTATTATTATTATATCATTATTAGTAATGATAATATTAATATTAATATCAATATTATTATTATTATTATTATTTTCAAAAATATTAATATTAATATTAATACTATTATTAATATTTTTTAAAAAATCTTATTATTTAATAATAATAATAATAATAATAATAATATTATTATTATTATTATTATTATTATTATTGATTCGAGGATGTGGATAATATTCTCATACTCATCTCAAAAAATCGAAGATCTCCATCTCAATTTCAGATTTTTCTCATGAGATCCAAAATCGACGGAGAAAATTACCATCCCTAAATTATCATAATGCTTAAAAGTTAGAAGCTATGTTATAATCTCGGCAATCGATACTAAAACGCTCAATCTTGTATCAGTTAATTATAATTTTTTCGGTTTATCTCTTTAAACATAATTAGACCAATCGTATAGAACTATTGAGATGACAGTCATAAAAATTATTTTATATTTGGAACAACGTATTTACGGTGTATGTTTATGATTTAATTTTATTAAAATAAAATAATTAATTTTTTATATAGTATAAACTAGTACACATTATAGTTAAATCTTAAATATTAAAATTTTAATGTTTAAATTTAAAATTTAAAATACTATTATATAAAAATAATAGTGGCTACAAAATAACTAATACAACTCTCGAGGAGAACATACAAGAGTATGGAAGAACTATGAGATATTAAATTTTTAGATGGAACATCACGAATAATTCTTAATTTATTTTAAAAAGTTTCATAAACGGCATGAATCATCTCATTTAATGTTACCTAATTTAATTTTTTTTTAACAAAATAACTGTTAATCTGGTAGGAGTTAACCGCAGACATTGCATTACGATAGAACTAAAAATATAAAATAATATTTTAACAATTACTCGATAAATTGTACATGTACACTTATTTAAAAAAAACATGATATTTCTTTTAATTTGGGACCTAGTCTTGAGTTTTTGTCCATTTTAAAATTTTTATATTAAAAATGTTGAAAAGGCACCGGGAATCACGTGAGGATTAGGTAGATATACATGTCGCGTCAGGAAATTACAAATTGTCAACGCCGCGGCAATCCATGCAAAACCCTTGCAATTAAGTTATTTAATAAGCGTCTTTTGAATTTTTTTTGCATTTGACTAATTTATTTGAGTGTAATTTTTTCCCTTCAAAATGTTGAATCTTCAACTAATTTGCTGGTTTGACCTATTGCCTATTTGCTAGTTTTATTTCGATTGAATTTCTGTGTTTTTATTTAATATTGCAATAGTAAAACATTTGAAAAAGGACACCACTAATTATTATTAAAAACTTCTTAAAATAATTATTAAAAATATTTTGATTGAATTTCTATGTTTTTATTTAATATTGCAATAGTAAAACATTTGAAAAAGGACACCACTAATTATTATTAAAAACTTCTTAAAATAATTATTAAAAAAATAAAATAAAAGACATCTATTATATTTCAGAGCAAAAATATAAAAAGCCTGTCATCAGGAGGATTCATCGGAGGGATAGATCATTATTTTTACTGACGATATAATTCATAGTATTATAAAATTCCATTGATGAAAATAAAGAATACCGTCTTTTATTTCATATAAAAATTAACTACATTTAAATTAAATCATAATCGTCTTTCCATATTTAAATATTTAGATCCGTCACTCCCTATCATATTTGATAAATAGTTAAATGAACAACCATCAATAAAAATGGACGCCGTATGTTTTATTTTGAAATTATACAGGAATAATTATGATTTACGGTTGTAGTTACTTTATAGCTATGATAATGTATAATAACTATTATAATATTATTGTAGTATTATAATATATATTATTTAAGTAGCTACTACAATTATATAACTAACTATATTAAAATAATTTTAATCAATTTAAAATAATTTTAATAAAGTATAAATAATTTTAATTAAATTAATAAAAATATTTTAATATAATAGTATTTATAATTTAAAATTTAGAGTTTAATATTTAACTAGTCGTTATAAATGTTTTAATGTGATTTTGATCAATTTAAAATAATTTTAATAAAATTTAAAATTTTTTAACCCAATTTATTAAAGAAAATTAATAAATAGTATTTTATGCATAATAATTATGATTAAAATTAAATACTATACATTTATAATAACTATCTAAAAATATATAAAAGACTCTATAGATAATTGATCATATCCGAAAGTCTATGACATGAATGCTAGGGATGTGACGGTGTCATTGACCTTTATGTAGACTTCGCTTCAACGTACAACACAAGTAACGTCAGTACCGAGCTAGGGAAGGGGTCTCTGGTGATGTCCCTCTGATTCTCAAGTTAGTCTCTAACGAAGAAGAAAGCAAAGAACATATCAACAAGAAGATTGTAGCGCAACAGTAAAATATCGCATGTAACGCTACCCCCGCTGATACTTGGACCCCCTTTATATAGAGCTCTGGTAGCGCGCGTGTACGCTTCCTGAGGCGGGATGCATCTTATAACTTTTCCTAAAAAGACCTGTCAATAAAACCTTAACGTCCCAAGCATATTTCTGAAGTGACAGTGGAAACTGTTGGTGCAACATCCCTCAGGTCAAGGTTGACCTGGTTGACCAAGCTTGAGTCTTGGTTTGGGTTTCGATGTTTGACAATGCAAGGTTGATTGAAGAAGAGTCAAGTAGGTCAAGGATGACCGGATACTTGACTGGGAAGTCCTAGTGAGTGAAGCTAGGCAGGAGGAAAATCCTGGTGAGTGAAGCCAGATGAAAGACCTAGTGAGTGAAGCTAGGCAATTGGGAAGTCCTAGTGAGTGAAGCTAGGCAGGAGGAAAATCCTGGTGAGTGAAGCCAGGTGAAAGACCTAGTGAGTGAAGCTAGGCAATTGGGAAGTCCTAGTGAGTGAAGCTAGGCAGGAGGAAAATCCTGGTGAGTGAAGTCAGGTGAAAGACCTAGTGAGTGAAGCTAGGCAATTGGGAAAGACCTAGTGAGTGAAGCTAGGCAATTGGGAAAGTCCTGGTGAGTGAAGCCTGGCAAGAGGAATCCAAATGGGTCAAGGTTGACCAGACACTTGGTGAGAGTCCAAGTAGGTCAAAGGGATTGACTGGATACTTGGCACGAGGAAATACAGATAGGTCAAAGGGATTGACCAGACATCTGATGGAAGTCCAAGTAGGTCAAGGGAGTGACCAGATACTTGGCATGAATAGAAAAGTCTAAGTGGGTCAAAGGATTGGCCGACACTTGGTGGGAAGTCCTAGCGGTCAAAGGAGTGACCGGATGCTAGGCATGATGTACCAACAGTCAAGGTTGACCGGATGTTGGTTTGAGAGGCTTGGAACTTGGTTTGGGCAAAACCAGTGTTGGATCGATCGGTGGATCGATCCAAGCTTCTCTGGCGAGCAGAGCCTCGGATCGATCCGTGGATCGATTCAGATGTTCCAATCGATCGGTGGATCGATTGACGCTCGCCACGCGATAGCGCCGGATCGATCCGTGGATCGATCCAGTGTTTCGATACAGAGGCGCTCTGGATCGATCCGTGGATCGATCCAAAGCCTCCCGATCGATTGGGAACATTCGAATCGATCGGGATCCGACCGTTGGCGTCGATAAAGGCCGCAGCGTTCATTTCCTTCGGCATCTCTTCTCCGATTCACTCCAGATCTCTCGCAAAGCTCAGATCGCCAGTTCTTGAAGGATCTTGGAAGTTTTCCAAGTCAAGAGGCGGATCAAAGCCAAGAAGAGAAGCTAGGGTTAGGGTTTATACTCATTGTAAGCTTGTATCTCTTGTATCCTTTCCCTCTCTTCTTGTATTGAGTCTTGTAGGGCTTCTCCGCCCTTGGTAGTTACCATAAAGGAGAGTTTTATTTAGTGGAGGGTGTGTGTGTGGTGTGGATCCTTGGATTAGTCACCTCTTGTGAGGTGGATACCAAGTAAAACCAACCGTGTTAGCGTTGTGTGATTGTTTCTGTATTTTCCGCTGCACATCTTTGAAGGAACAAGCAACGCCGAGCAACGAGCGAACGCGACGAGCTATTCACCCCCCCTCTAGCTACTTTTGGTCCTAACAAGTGGTATCAGAGCGAGGCCGCTCTTCACCGGAATCATCGCCGGAAGGGTCAAGCATAACAAGAAGAGCTAGAGGGTGAAGAAGTTGAAGCAAAATTGTCAAAGTCAAAGAAATTCAAAAGCTCAACTTCTACAATGGAATTCCGAGATGGGCTCGGATTCGACACGAGGGTGGCTCCTCCATACACTTCCACGAGCTTCGATTCTTGGAAATCAAGAATCGAAAATTTTCTTATGATGGAGATAGAGCAATGGTTTGCTCTTATGGAAGGCTTCAAGACTCCAACAAACTCAAAGGGCAAAGTTCTCAAGAGGAGCAAGTGGAGCCAAGAGCAAGTCCAAAGGTGCGAGGCCAATGACAAAGTGACCAAGCTTTTGGTCAATTTATTGCCAAGCACCATCCTTTGCAAAATTGGAGAATTTGAAGATGCAAAGGAACTATGGAGCAAATTGGCCAAGCTTCATGAAGAGATCCCCTCCACTGTACAAGATCATGAAGAATCCGGAGAGGGTGACTCTTTGGAGCAAGATCAAGAGGAGGACTCCAAGGTTGAGAGATGCTTAACCTCCGAAGAAGAAGAAATCCAAGAAGCTTCATCCTCAAGGGAATGCAACGAAGGGAACAAGGAGGAAGCATACTCCTTGTTTCATATTCAAGATGATGAAGCCTCCACCTCTAGGATTGAGGGGGAGCAATCCTTGGTGACACCGGATCAAGAAGAAGGAGAAGCTTCTACATCCGGGTCAAGAGATGAAGAGATTGAAGAAGCTTCTACCTCCACGAGTCAAGAAAAATCAAATGGAGGAGAATCAAGATCGGATCAAGAGGAAGCTTCTACCTCCGGATCCAAAGGGAAAGATGCCACCCCTACAAGCAAAGGTATAAATATTTCAATTAAAAATAAAAATCATATTATATGCTTTGAGTGTAGGGAACATGGGCACTACAAGAGCAAGTGCCCTAAATTGGTCAAGAAGAAGGGCCAAGTGGCACAAAAGGGCAAGGCGAAGCCCAAGGAGACCATCCCCGGAACAAAGAAGAGCAAGGAGCACATTGTGTGCTTCTCTTGCAATCAAAAAGGGCATTACCGAAGTCAATGCCCCAAGGGGAAGAAGATGGTCAAGGCTCAAGGAGGCATTCGTCAAGGGGGAGCCTCCAAGGTAAAGAAGAAGGTAACATTTATTGAGCCTACCCCTTTACATTATGGTAAAAAGCATGATAGTTCTAACTTTTATCATTTTAATGCAATTTACCATAAAAATAGAAAGCATGAGGGCTTTAAGGAAAAACATGTGGCCCTACATGCTAAAACTACTACACCTAAGGCTAGGAATGTAAGTAAAAGTCTAGGCAAGAACTCTAAGGATTGTATCTACAAGCCTAGGCACAAAAATGCTCATGAACTTAATGGAAAACCAAAAACTAAGGACTTAGTGATGGAAAATCAAGTCTTGAGGTCAAGACTTGATAAAATGGAAAAGACCCTAAAAAGGATGGAAAACATTCTATTAGGGCAAAATGAGCATAACCTAGGTTTAGGGGTACAAAAGCCATCCAATGGCCATAGAGGTTTGGGATACAAACCAAAGGCTAAGAAGGATGTGCCTAGTTATCATAGGGTTCCATATAGTTATGGAACAAACTCTAAGTCTAGAGGTCAAGTCAAGGATACAAGGGAAGATATCCCTAGAAGTATCTTTGCAACCAAAGTGACTAAGACTTCTAAGAAGTCTAAGAAAGTCACCAACAAGGTCACAAGGGAGGCTATCCCTAGAGTTGACCTAGAAAAGGTGACCAAGGCTTCTAAGAAGCCAAACAAGGTCACTAGGAAGGTATCTAGGGAAGTTATCCCTAGTGAATACCTAGAGCATCCAAGGAGCACCAATAGGTGTTGGGTTCCTAGGAGCATTTTCTCTACCCCATAAATGGGTTAGAGAGTGTCAACTCTAAGTGAAAGGGTAGTTAACCCAATCATGAAGAAATTGACACTCAAGGAGCATTTTCAAGGTTTTTGTTAACCTTTGAAAATGAAATTGAATTATTATTTACTGCTTGAAAGAGTAAAATGTGCCTAATGGTGAAAAATTGATTTTATCTTAAAATGGCATAAATTGGGAAAACCTAGAGAAATACCAAGTTGGGATTTTGGTATTCTCTTAGAAATTTAAGGCAATCCGGGCCTTGATTTATGTGATTATTCTTGAGGAAAAATGGAATATGCCAACATTTGAGGATATGCTTAATTTTTAAGTGGCATAAACAAATCAAGAGAAATAGAAATGTCAATTTAGGTTTTGGCATTTCTTTGAAGCATTTAGGGCAATCTAGGTTTAACATTTTAAGTTAAAACAAGTGATATATTTTGGGTTAGCTAAGTGGTTAAGGATACTTAGATAGGTAATCTAGGTATATTTTATTTATGCTAAACCTTGCCATGATTATTTGCCCATCATATGTCATGACATCATGTCTATTTTTACATTTATATTTTATTATGAAAAATCCAAAAAAATACCATGTCATGACATTCATACATCAAGTAGTTATAGGATATTTTCTTTTGAAAATTATTTCATCTTGATGTATGCCATAACATAATCATGCATTAAGTTTAAATTCCTTGAAATTAAGGACAAATGTCATTTAACATCACTTATTAACAAGTGACATCCTAGGTGGATGTTTAATATCTTTAAAATGCCTAGATAGATATGCATGATCCCTAGAATAGGGTAAAACCAAAATCTCACATCTCACAAGGACTATAAGGTGACTTGTATGTGTTTAAGTGCACATTAGATACAAGTGAGATGTTAGGAAGATGAACAAAACTCAAGATGTTGATTTAGTGCATTCTTCTGAGTTTTAGGTTCATCAAAACACATAGTTATGTGTTTTCCCATCATTGGGAAAGCTAATGTACAAGTCATGTGCATTAAGCCCAAGGAACATGGTGGGATATTGGTTTGAAAATGTTTTCAAAATGATTTTGGAAAACCTTGGTGAAGGCTATCTTTTGATAGTAATCACCATTGAATAGTTAGACACAATCTTGAAGAAAACACTAAAGTTTTTGCAAGTTTTCAAGTTTGTGTCAATCTTTGAAAATATGAAGTATTTTCATAGAAAACTATTTTTCCTTGATAGTATATGCCCTAAATAATGCCTACACGAAATTTCATGATTTTTGGATTTTTGTAGAATTTTCTAGGGGTTTCTGAAGTTGGCTGATTTTGATATTCAGCTACTATCAGAGCTCCGATCGATCCATGGATCGATTGGAGTGCCTGAATCGATCCGTGGATCGATTCAGAAGGCAAGTCTCCCGCGAGCAGAAGCTCGCTAGATCGATCAGCCGATCGATCCAGGAAGTCTGAATCGATCAGTGGATCGATTCAGAAAGGTTCAATCGATTGGAACCCAACTCCAATCGATCCAAGTTGCTGATGTTGGCTGGGAAAGCCTGATTTCAGCATCTTTAAACCTAATTTAGTCTAGATAACCTTTCCAAACCCCTGAAAATACATTTGTATACATAAAAAGGGTGTTTTCGTGTGGAAAACAAGGATGGATTGGTTAAGGAAGGCTAAGTTGAAGTTTAGGTTGAGGTTTGTTTCAAATTTTGAATATTTGAACCTCAAAACTTCTAAAATTGGGTTTCCTAAAGTTTTGGAGATTCCAAGTCATTGTTGGTGCAATGACAGAAGTTACCACCATGTCTTTAGGGGGAGGGACTCTTACAAGACATGAAAATTATTTTTCATGAACCTTGGAAGGTGGTCAACCTTCCGTTAAGAACATGCTCAAGGTTGAGCGTTTGAACTTTAATGGGGAGTGGATATCCTCATTGTTCAAGTGGCTTCAAGTAGATAATGCTCAAGGATGGGCATCTACCTATATTGGGGGAGAATGTAGGGTTAAGGTTAATGAAGGGTATGGGACCTTCATTATCGTGTTGGTCACAACGAGTGAAGTTGTGAACAACGATGAGCAACTCTTCAGGGGGAGAGTTTTTCAACAATGGGGCATTTGTTGAAGAGTGTCCAAAATTGAGGCACGGGTTGATGTGTGCTCAAAGATGGTTTGATGTGTGCCAATAGGGGGAGAATGAAAGGGAGTAAGTTAGACTTTCATTACCTAGAGGGAGTTTGCCCTCTTAGGGGGAGAATGAAGGTCTTAACTTATGTATTCATTTCCTAGTGGCATGAAGAAGGTTTAGGCTATGGGATTAGCCTAACTTACATGTGGTATTGTAAGTGATAGTGTTGGTATTGTCAAACATCAAAAAGGGGGAGATTGTTGGTGCAACATCCCTCAGGTCAAGGTTGACCTGGTTGACCAAGCTTGAGTCTTGGTTTGGGTTTCGATGTTTGACAATGCAAGGTTGATTGAAGAAGAGTCAAGTAGGTCAAGGATGTCCGGATACTTGACTGGGAAGTCCTAGTGAGTGAAGCTAGGCAGGAGGAAAATCCTGGTGAGTGAAGCCAGGTGAAAGACCTAGTGAGTGAAGCTAGGCAATTGGGAAGTCCTAGTGAGTGAAGCTAGGCAGGAGGAAAATCCTGGTGAGTGAAGCCAGGTGAAAGACCTAGTGAGTGAAGCTAGGCAATTAGGAAGTCCTAGTGAGTGAAGCTAGGCAGGAGGAAAATCCTGGTGAGTGAAGCCAGGTGAAAGACCTAGTGAGTGAAGCTAGGCAATTGGGAAAGACCTAGTGAGTGAAGCTAGGCAATTGGGAAAGTCCTGGTGAGTGAAGCCAGGCAAGAGGAATCCAAATGGGTCAAGGTTGACCAGACACTTGGTGAGAGTCCAAGTAGGTCAAAGGGATTGACTGGATACTTGGCACGAGGAAATACAGATAGGTCAAAGGGATTGACCAGACATCTGATGGAAGTCCAAGTAGGTCAAGGGAGTGACCAGATACTTGGCATGAATAGAAAAGTCTAAGTGGGTCAAAGGGATTGGCCAGACACTTGGTGGGAAGTCCTAGCAGGTCAAAGGAGTGACCAGATGCTAGGCATGATGTACCAACAGGTCAAGGTTGACCGGATGTTGGTTTGAGAGGCTTGGAACTTGGTTTTGGGCAAAAACCAAGTGTTGGATCGAGATCCAGGAGCTGGATCGATCAGTGGATCGATCCAGGCTTCTCCTAAGCGAACAGAGAGCCTCTGGATCGATCCGTGGATCGATCCAGATGTTCCAATCGATCAGTGGATCGATTGGGACGCGGCTGCTTCGCGCGATAAGCGCTGGATCGATCCGTGGATCGATCCAGGTGTTTTTCCAGAGCACAGAGGCGCTCTGGATCGATCCGTAGATCGATCCAAAGCCTCCCCGATCGATTGGGAACATTCGAATCGATCGGGATCCGACCGTTGGCGTCGATAAAGGCCGCAGGCGTTCATTTCCTTCGGCATCTCTTCTCCGATTCACTCCAGATTTCTCGCCAGCTCCAAAGCTCAGATCGCCAGTTCTTGAAGGATCTTGGAAGTTTTCCAAGTCAAGAGGCGGATCAAAGCCAAGAAGAGAAACTAGGGTTAGGGTTTATACTCATTGTAAGCTTGTAAGCTTGTATTTCTTGTATCCTTTCCCTCTCTTCTTGTATTGAGTCTTGTAGGGCTTCTCCGCCCTTGGTAGTTACCATAAAGGAGAGTTTTATTTAGTGGAGGGTGTGTGTGTTGGTGTGAATCCTTGGATTAGTCACCTCTTGTGAGGTGGATACCAAGTAAAACCAACCGTGTTAGCGTTGTGTGTTTGTTCTGTATTTTCCGCTGCACATCTTTGAAGGAACAAGCAATGCCGAGCAAGGAGCGAACGCGACGAGCTATTCACCCCCCCCCCCCTCTAGCTACTTTTGGTCCTAACAGAAACTTTTGTTGTACGATCCTCTGTCTGATCATGCCGCCTGTCAGCAGTACTAGCTCCAAAAAAATATCGAAAGATAACTTGCTGTGTCTGTTACTTGGCCAAGCGGAATAGCCGCTCGGCCGGAATTCTTCTGTCCACATGCTGTCTGCTGTCACGCCAAGCAGGATAGCCGCTCGACTGGAAGTCCACTATCCAAGTGTTGTCTATTGCCGAGCCGAGCGAGGTGGCCGCTCGGCCGGAAGTCCCTGTTGGTGCAACATCCCTCAGGTCAAGGTTGACCTAGTTGACCAAGCTTGAGTCTTGGTTTGGGTTTCGATGTTTGACAATACAAGGTTGATTGAAGAAGAGTCAAGTAAGTCAAGGATGATCGGATACTTGACTGGGAAGTCCTAACTGGGATGTTAGGCAGGGTGAAAGACCTGGTGAGTGAAACCAGGCAGAAGAAAGTCCTGGTGAGTGAAGCCAGGCAGAAGAAAATCCTGGTGAGTGAAGCCAGGTGAAAATCCTAGTGAGTGAAGCTAGGTGAAAGACCTGGTGAGTGAAGCCAGGCAGAAGAGAAGTCCTAGTGAGTGAAGCTAGACAGATGGAAAACCCTAGTGAGTGAAGCTAGGTGAAAATCCTGGTGTGTGAAGCCAGGTGAAAGTCTTAGTGAGTGAAGCTAGGCAGATGGAAAATCCTAGTGAGTGAAGCTAGGTGAAAGTCCTGGTGAGTGAAGCCAGGCAAGGGAAAATCCAGATGGATCAAGGATGATCGGACATTTGGTGTTGGGAAGTCCAAGTAGGTCAAAGGATTGTTAGGATGTATACTAAAAGCCTAGCTTTTGGTATAAACATTTATCTAGAAATAAGAATCACATTGGTCAAATGTCTACATTTATGATAAATGTAGTTGTTCAATTAATTTATATTGTAGATAATATGGTGTGTGGTGTCACACACAGAAGATCATGTTATCGGTTCCTTATAAATTATAAACAGTAGCTCACGACCAAGATGGAAAGGAACAAACCATTGGAAGGTCGTAGTGTAATTAGGTATTAGTTTATCTTAACTATATAATTACACTAGTACACTTAGAGTGTATTGAGTAGGACCATTTGAGGTCGTTCCTTTTATACTGACTTTATGAAGGAACAAAGACCTCAATTATTATGGAAGTGTGTGCTCTTAATCCTAATATAATAACAAGCACATATATTTGATATTTATTTCTTTAATTTATCAATGGGTGAGATTTAGTTCGATGAATCAATAAGCCCGATAAGTTGGGAAATGATATCATTTATAGTGTGTGTTGTTGATTATAGAAGGAAACTGTGTCCTAGTGATCTAGGTTGAGAATGTCCCCAAGAGGAGCTCATAAGGATTGTCATGTTAAACCCTGCAGGTGGACTTAGTCCGACATGACGATGAAGTTGAGTGGTACTACTCTTGGAGCTAGATATTAATTAAGTGAGTTGTCAGTAACTTACTTAATTAGTGGACATTTGTTATCTTAAACACAGGGAGACTAACACACTCATAATAAGAAAGAGCCCAAAATATAATTTGGGATTGGTGCGGTAGTTCAATAATAGTTCTTTAGTGGAATGAATTATTATTGATGGAATTAAGTTGTGTGTTCGGGGCGAACACGGGATGCTTAATTTCATCGGGAGACCAAAACCAATTCCTCCTCTCGGTCCCTATCGTAGCCTCTTAATTATAGAGTACTATACCCACCTATACCCACCTTCTTACCCATCCTATAGGGGCCGGCCAAGCTAGCTTGGAGACCAAGCTAGGGCCAGCCATGGGTATGTTCATGGGTGAATTCATGTGGCCAGCCCTATTAAAATAAAAATGAATTTTAATTTTAAAATTTTTCTTATGTGGATAATATAATTTAAAAGAGAGTTTAAAAATTTAAATCCTTCCTTTTATAAGATTCTACAAAAGATTAAGAGAAGAGTTAAAATCTCTTTTCTTATTTGTAGATTAAAAGGTTGATTTTAATAAAAACTTTCCTTTTAATTATATTCATGATTTAAAAGAAAGTTTAAAAATTAAAAATTCTCTTTTATTAGTTTATACAAAAGATTAAGAAAAGATTTAATATCTTTCCTTATTTGTAAATTGAAAGGAGATTTTAATTTTTAGAGATAATTTTCCTTTTTGGAAATTATCCACATGTTTAAAAGAAAGATTTTAATTTATAAAATTTCTTTTTATTAACCAATCATGAAGGGATTAAAATTATTGGAGAATTTTTTATAAATTTCTAGAAACAAATTAGGAAGTTTTAATTTTTGTTTTAATTAAAACTTTCCTTGTTTTGGGGAGAAGAGTGGCCGGCCATTATAATTTGAAAAGAGAAAATTATTTTAATTAAATAAATTTTCCTTTTCAATGGCAAAAGAATTAAGGAAGTTTTTATTAAATTTTCCTTATTTGCCAAGATCAAGGATTATAAAAGAGGGGGTAGAGGAGGCTTCAATGCAAACGACTCTATTATATTTTTCCTCTCTTTTCTCCTTGGGTGTGGCCGGCCCTTTCTTTCCTCTCCTCTCCTTTGTGTGGCCGAAACCTTCTCAAGGTGGAGATAGCTTTGGTGGCCGGATCTAAGAAGGAGAAGAAGGAGAGAAAAGAAGCCTCTTTTCTAGCATCCCTTGGAGCATGGTGGTGGTGGTCGAACCTCTTCATCCTAGGAGAAGTTTTGATGGCCGAAACTTGTAAGGAAGAAGAAGGTGCTTGGTGGTTCTCATCTCGGAAGATCGTTGCCCACACAACGTCCGAGGTTAGAAGAGGAATACGGTAGAAGATCAAGAGGTCTTTCTAAAAGGTATAACTAGTATTTTTCCTTTCCGCATCATACTAGTTATTTTTGGAAATAATACTAAATACAAGAGGCATACGATTCTAGAGTTTCGAATTTGTTTTCGATATAGTGTTCTTTTGTTTTTTTTTCCTTGTGATTTGATTGTTCTTTTCGGTTAACCTAAAGTTATTTTAGGAAATTAAATATTAGCTTTCCATAAAAGGTTTTGTCTAGTCGGTGGTGGTTGCTCCCATATCCAAGAAGGTCATGTGCCTCGCCACGTCAGTACTGGGAACCAATTATGGAAATTAATATTTAATGGAATTAATAACTTAAGGTGATTTGGGTCGAACGTGTTAAGTTCCGCAAGAGACCCAAGTCAAAACCTAAAAGAACAAATAGATTCAGTTTTGGATCAAACGTGTTAAGTTCAGCAGGCGATCCAAAATTTAATTTAAAAGAATACATGGTAGCTAGGAAAAGGTTCAGACCTTTGTACAAAATTTTTGTACAGTGGAACCTCTAGGTTTTCCGAGTAGCAACCAACAATTGGTATCAGAGCTAGGGTTTTGCCTCTGTGTATTTGGTATTAGTTTAATTATGCACATGTCATACATAATTTAGGCAGGATAATAGTAGGATGTGCTAACTTTGTGGATGCAGGATCCAACTATTATGGCTTATAGTTATTATGTGTGTGATTGGACCCTTGGACATGTCAAGGACATTTTTATTGTGTGTGCATGATTGTATTATAAAATACAGCAGGAGCTGTATTTAGTTTTATTAGGATTTTATTTTTGATCTAGTTACATGTACATTCCTTTTATGGAATATAGGATCGATGGATGTAAATTTTATTTTATGTTCGATCTAGTTTACATGTACATTCCTTCGAGGAATATAGGATCAAAATGTAAAATTCTATTTATGTCGCGGATCGAATCTTGCAAAGCGTGGAACCTTCTAAGGACCAGAGGCGCAGCGGAACTAGGAGAAAGATGGATGCGACAGCTAGACCCGGTGGCAGTGGCCAAATATGGCAGCAGCTTGGGATGACAACACACGGAGGACAACAAGAGATAAAAGTCATAATAGTTGAAAATTAGATTTTCTATTTATTGCTTTTATATTGTGTTGTGTGTGCATGTTAGTTTACATATTTAGTAGGCTAGCATAGTTAAAATTCCTCATTTATAAATAACTAAGTGGGAGAGGGATTTTTAAGTAAATCCCATGGTCTCCATTACTGGTTTGTAAGTGATGCAAACAAGCTTGCGCGTTGGCTCTGAGTGCCTTCCTCCATAACGGATGAGCTTGTTTGTGGATCACTAGAACAGACTTCCATTTTTGGATGACTATAGGAAGTTAATTAAGAGCGTGTGATCTTCCCCAACGGAAGGGGCATAATCTTATTAATGGACTTAGTGTCAAGTAATGATATACACTTAGACACATCTAATAGTATCCTCCCCATCGGAGTCACTGCTATTATTTGTGTGACCAAATGATACCAACTATTAGTTTTATTTGTCAAAAAGTTAGGTTGACAAGATAATAAAATTAATGGGTTAAAACCCTCCTTTTACAAATGTTGAATTTGTATACGTCCATACTAACGTGGCATGCAAAATTCACGGTGTTTTGAGGTTTTGGTGAATTTAAATAATATTGTTTAAGGAATCAATATTTTTTTTTAATTCAAAAGTTTTTGACCAAATATTTGATCAAAGACAGATCAACTATTAATTTTATTCGTCATAAAGTAAAGATGACGAGATAATAAAATTAATGAATAAAATCTCCTCTTCAATTTTGTACACGTCCACACTATCGTGGCATACAAAATTCATGGGGATTTTTAAGGAGTTGATCTTGACCAAATATTTTTATGATTCTTAGGATTTAAATATTTGTCAATCCCCTAGTAGTCATACTGATCCTGTCCGAACCAGAAGTCAACAGACGCTGGGCACGTGGCGCTCCAAGGCTCGCTGATGTAGATCTCCAACTAGTGTCGAGATGCTCCGGCTATCCTGCACAGAAGTCGAGCCGGGAAGGGGATTCCCAGCGACGACCCTCCGACGCTCAAGTCAGGTAAATCACGATGAACAAGGTGGCTCCAGAAGTCTCAGAGTACGTACCAGAATTCTCCTGCCGGTGAAACCTGAGGTTCTTTATATAGAGCGGTGTCAAGTTTGGGCACGCGTACCGAAATGCATAAGTGTCTTCTGTCCTTTCCTAGGTATGCGGCTGTCAGAAAGCTTACCTGACCCCTACCGCTACAGTCAGAGCATGCCCTCGATGGGACAACGGAATCCCGAAGTGCATAAGTGTCCTCTGTCCTTTCCTAGGTACGCGGCTGTCAGAAAGTTTACCTGACCCATATCGCTACAGTCAAAGCATGCCCTTGATGGGACAGCAGAATCCCCTGTCACAAGATTCGGAGCATGGCACACACGTGAAACCTACAGGTTGTCAAAGAAAGAAATCCTCTGGCCTTTTCCTTTGCTCCAAACTTGTAGTCCGAGCGGACGGATACCTAAACATCCGACCGGACATCCGCAATGGTTTACTTGTGCTTTGTGGAGACTAACAAGCAGGGTGCTTTATCTGCGGTCGGTCAAAAGGTCAGCTCGGTCCATGACCTTTTTAACTGAGCGTCGGAACCCCGATTTGACAGGGTGCCTCCCAACTATAAGTGCGAGCCGGCCGGACCCCTCCGGGTACTCGATTCCATCGACCGGCCGGCAGTCCAATCGGACCGACCGTCTACGGCCGTCCGTCCGGTCGGACCACACTCTCCTCTGGGTGGGCGGCTGTTCCGGTGACTTCCCCTTGGCGTTGACTTTGCAAGAAAAAAGAGGGGGGAGGCCCATTCTTACTACCGGATCACTTGCCTTCCCTTCAAGTCTAGTCGAAGGAGGCGCATAGTCCGACTGACTGGACTGTGAGTCTAGCCGAACGGCTCATTCATGATGGTATTCTCCGCCTGGTCAGCCGTAGAGATGTCCTTGAATGAGTCAGCGATGGCCTTCACCGGATCTCCTCGCGTTCTGCGCCAATCTTCGCCATCAAGGTTGATCATACCTTCATTAAATGCTCTGAACGATTGACTGCCACGTGGAGCGATGCTCTCGGAATACGGAGGCGGCAGCGTGATATTTTGATGTGACCGAAGCAATTCGAAATATACGGCTAGATGTATGCTTTGGTTCCCGTGACCTGGATCCGACGGTGGAGGCCGTCCGGCCCTCACCCTATAAATTCTTCATTTCCTCCTCACCTTCACACGCCTCCGTTACCTCTACTGTTGCTTTCTGCGCTCTGGAGCTCCGGCGATCTCGCTTTTGCCCTTTGACGCTATCCGGCGCCTTTCTTCGATCCCTCTTCCCCCAGTAAGGTTTTAGATCTTTCCTTTTTCCTTTCCGATATCTAATTCGCACTTCTGCTCTAGTTTTTGAAACTCCATTTCCTCGTCTTTGAAACTTCCTTTTTGATTTCTTCTGTCCCGATCATGGCCAGTTCTTCTCATCCCGAAGAACAATCCTTAGGCCCATGGTATACTACCATGCGATCTCGCTTGAACAACGGATTTTGATATTTTGGTGACAATTTGAAATCCCAGGGATATCGAGTTCGCCTATTGGTCTGTCTCGGCCTCCAGACCACCAGCGGTTTTGTGTCTTCGCGACCAATTCATCGCCGGTCTGCGGTTCCCGTACATCCTTTTATAGTAGACGTCTGTAACTATTTTAGCGTGCCGCTCGGATTTAGTACCAAATACCTTTAAATCGCTCTGCGGCGTTGTCGTTTGTTTAAGATTCACAACATCCCCTCGGAGGTCTTCTTTTACTTCTATTATCCTAAGCAAGCCGAGCCGGGCACCTTTATGTTCCCCGATCTGGTCTTCTTCAATAAACTACCCACTTCCAATAAACATTGGAAGGACTATTATTTCTACCTCCGCATGCCCATCAGCCAAACTTTCCGACCCGCTGGCGAGTCTGAAGAAATTCAAGACCCGATCGGATTATCTTCACGCCGCAAATGTACTAGCCGGTCTACGGCTTGACATCAACAAGCTTCTTCACGAGGGAGTGATGTACATTTTGGGCTGAGTCCTATACACTTCCGACCGGCTTTGGTAAGAACTTTGCTTTGGCACTTGCTTTAATTGCTAACTGATTTCTTTTTCTCTTCCTGCAGGTGACATCGTCATGGACTCGGTGATGGCCGGCGTTCTAAAGAGAAGCGGCGCTGGAGGCCGTGGCGCCAAGGAAATGAAGGTGCTGGGTATTCAGCCGGTCGGTTCTCACGAAGGAGAAAGCGACACCCAGGTGAATCGGCCGCTCAGGCCTCTCAACAGCAGGTGGACAGCGGAGCTACCCCTCCAGGGAACCAACGGCCCCCGAGGAAGGGTCCGTTCGGGAGGAGGATCACCTTTGCAAAAGAGACGCCGAGTGGAGACCCCGCTACACCTCAGCGGTCCAACCCTCCGACCGGGCCACCGACCACTCGGGGAAAGGCGCCTGTGCCGAGACCATTTCGTCCGACCGGACGCCCTCTGATTGGGACGAGCCGGAAGCCCCCACTGAGGCCGGTCCACTCAGCACCCGTCCCCCCGCTCGTCGTTCAGTCCAACGTTCGACCATCCATTCGCGATCTTCCGCGCCGACTTCTGATCCCGGTCGGGCGATCCCTCGTCACGGCCGCACAGTTCGGGCCACTCTTCATCTCCCTACTGAAGAGTTGCTTCCAGAGATGCTCGGGCGCGCGTAGCACTGATCCCTCTCCAGAACTTAGCCAACACCACATGCAAGCGGCTACGGGGCAAGTTCTTCGTTGTATTTTGTTTTTGTTTTGCCTAAAATATTTCCGCTCGGCTTCTAACAACTGCGCCTTCTCGTTTCAGAGGTGGGTGGAAGAGATAGCAGTTTCGCCTGGCTATGGCGGACGAGGAGATAAGGCAACTACGGGCGGTCCGAGCGGCTCCCAAGGACCTTCCTACTCCGAGCTGCAAAAAGAGTGAAGAAAGCTCAAACTCTGTGGTGTGGCGAAGAAAAGCAGTGACCGGCCACGCCTAGCGGAGTCCGAGCGACAGGTCAAGTCGCTTGACACAAAGATAACTCGGCCACCACTCGGAAGAACACGGCCATCTCCGATCTGGAGAAGAAAAGCGTGGGGCCGGGGCTGGAGTCGAAGATAAAGAGGCGGCCAGACGGCTCGATCGGGAAGGCGGCAGCCGCTCGGTGATGCGGAGAAGATCGAGCGTCAATGAGGCCCTCAAGCTCGAGGCAACCTTCAAAGAATACGGGATCTTGGTAGGCGAGTCGCCGCTCTCCGACAAAGCCACATCCGATCGCCCGAGTTCTCGGAGAAAATTTGCGAGCGGATGTACTCGGCTTTCGACTTGGCAATTACGGCTACTATGACCTATCTGAAGTCGAAGGGCCTTCTTCCGGAGTCCACCAATATTCCGGGCGGCGATCAGGTGGAGCTTCTGAGCAACATTCCGAGGGACCTCTACGACTACATCGAGTAATTCTTGTAATTTAGCCGCTCGGCTGATCATGAACCCTTTTGTATTTAGGCCACTCGGCCTAAGGTTTTAATTTTAATGAAATGCTTTCCTTTAGTGTATTTTATCTTCTTGCACTGTCCCCTTGCTAACACTTGTGCTGCCCGCTCATCTCCTGTCACATCACACCTTTGGAGAATCGCTGGAGTATTTTCTCCAGCTCTTCCGTTCGGCCGCACATAATTCTGTGTTGCTACCAAGAATCGCTAGTTATGAGACGATCCGAACCTCTCGATGTTCAACCTCAGAGCTCGACGGTTGGCCTGCTCGGATTATTTATAGACGTCGACTCGTCTCTCGATTTTTAACGACGGAGCTCGTCGGCGCGGTTATTTATAGCCGGTCGGCGCGGCTCTCGATCTTTAACGACGGTACTCGTCGGTCTTCCGCTCGGAGAGTTTATAGACGCCGGCTCGTCTCTTGATCTTTAACGACGGTGCTCGTCGGCGCGGATATTTATAGCCGGTCGGCGCGGCTCTCGATCTTTAACGACGGTGCTCGTCGGTCTTCCGCTCGGAGAGTTTATAGACGCCGGCTCGTCTCTTGATCTTTAACGACGGTGCTCGTCGGTCTTCCGCTCGGAGAGTTTATAGACGCCGGCTCGTCTCTTGATCTTTAACGACGGTGCTCGTCGGCGCGGATATTTATAGCCGGTCGGCGCGGCTCTCGATCTTTAACGACGGTGCTCGTCGGTCTTCCGCTCGGAGAGTTTATAGACGCCGGCTCGTCTCTTGATCTTTAACGACGGTGCTCGCGGTCTTCCTTCGGAGAGTTTATAGGCGCTGGCTCGTCTCTTGATCTTTAACGACGGTGCTCGTCGGTAGCGGATATTTATAGCCGGTCGGTGCGGCTCTCGATCTTTAACCGGTGCTCGTCGGTCTGCTCGGAGAGTTTATAGACGCCGGCTCGTCTCTTGATCTTTGACGGTGCTCGTCGGTCTTCCTCTCGGAGAGTTTATAGACGCCGGCTCGTCTCTTGATCTTTAACGACGGTGCTCGTCGGTCTTCCGCTCGGAGAGTTTATAGGCGGCTCGTCTCTTGATCTTTAACGACGGTGCTCGTCGGCGCGGATATTTATAGCCGGTCGGTGCGGCTCTCGATCTTTGACGGTGCTCGTCGGTCTTCCGCTCGGAGAGTTTATAGGCGTCGGCTCGTCTCTTGATCTTTAACGGCGGTGCTCGTCGGCGCGGATATTTATAGCCGGTCGGAGCGGCTCTCGATCTTTAACGGCGGTGCTCGTCGGTCTTCCGCTCGGAGAGTTTATAGGCACCGGCTCGTCTCTTGATCTTTGACGGTGCTCGTCGGTCTTCCGCTGGAGAGTTTATAGACGCCGGCTCGTCTCTTGATCTTTGACGGTGCTCGTCGGTGCGGATATTTATAGCCGGTCGGCGCGGCTCTCGATCTTTGACGGTGCTCGTCGGTCTTCCGCTCGGAGAGTTAGACGCCAGCTCGTCTCTTGATCTTTAACGGTGCTCGTCGGTCTTCCGCTCGGAGAGTTTATAGGCATGGCTCGTCTCTTGATCTTTAACGCGGTGCTCGGTAGCGGATATTATAGCCGTCGGCGCGGCTCTCGATCTTCGACGGTGCTCGTCGGTCTTCCGCTTGGAGAGTTTATAGACGCGGCTCGTCTCTTGATCTTTAACGACGGTGCTCGTCGGTCTTCCGCTCGGAGAGTTTATAGACGCCGGCTCGTCTCTTGATCTTTAACGGCGGTGTCGGTAGCGGATATTTATAGCCGGACGGCGCGGCTCTCGATCTTTAACGACGGTGCTCGGTCTTCCGCTCGGAGAGTTTATAGACGCCGGCTCGTCTCTTGATCTTTAACGAGGGTGCTCGTCGGTCTTCCGCTTCGGAGAGTTTATAAGCCGGCTCGTCTCTTGATCTTTAACGACGGTGCTCGTCGGCGCGGATATTTATAGCCGGACGGGCGGCTCTCAGTTTAACGTCTGGCTAGACGGCCGTCAAGGCTAATTTTGACACTTCCGTTGGCGTAGCTCTTTGCCTTTCCCCAGCTTGGATAATGCCTTCCTGGCCGCACGGCTCGGGATCTACTTCATCGAGTATTTTGGCTCGGATAATATACCTCCGTCCGAATGGCACGGCCTTCGATCTTGAGCGTTTGGCTCGACCCATTTACCTCCGGCCGTCCGAAGCGCAGACGCCGATGTGACGTTTGGCTCGACTAATTTACCACCGGCCGGGGTTATTTGCTTACAAGTCTTAACCACATAAACCTCCCGGCCGATCGGCTCGGGGCCTTCAGCTTACGATGATAATGCCTTATATTCGCTCCTTTGACTTTTCATCTCGCATTTCAAGTATTTAGTCGAAAATGAAATACAGGGTGATTCAGTGATACCCTTTCACCCCGCCGGTAAGGCTGGAGGTGGTTCGCTCCACGGCCTATCTAGCTGCCGTCCTCATCCTAATAAGCACCCGAGCGGAGCCTTTCGATGATTTTGAAAGGGCCCGCCCATGGCGCTTCAAGCTTGCCGACGTCGCCGAGCTTGACTTTCTTCCGGACAAGATCGCCGACTTGGAACGATCTGGGAATTATGTGCCGGTTGTAGTTTTGCTTCATCCGTGACGGTACGCCATCAGTCGAACGAACGCCTTTGCCCTCTCCTCTTCTACCAAGTCCACTCCATGTTTCTTCGTTCGGTGTTGTCATCATCATAGTTACGGATCCTGGTGACTCAACGCCGACTTGACCGGTATGACCTCACCGCCATACCAAATGGAACGGTGTGACTCCCGTCCCTTCTTTTGGCGTCGTTCGGATAGCCCACAAGACGCTCGGCACTTCATCCGTTCCTCCCAAATGGTCGAGCCGAGCGCGCAGAATCTGAAGAATTTCCCGGTTGGCGACTTCAGCCTTGAGGATAGGCCACGGACGTGAAATGTTGCTCAATGCCGTAGCTTTGGCACCCCTCCTCATCTTCCACTGCCGCCCGTTGTCGGACACCATCGGCGAGGATCGAACCGACAAATGATGTCTTTGATGAATTTTTAACCATTTGCTCGGTGATCTTTGCCACTCGGCCTCCACCCACTTGGAGAAATAGTCTACCGCCACTAGTAAAATTTCCTCTGCCCGGTCGCCATCGGAAATGGACCCACAATATCCATTCCCCACCGATCGAACGGACATGAGATGGTTGATGCCTTCATCTCCTCTGTGGGTCGGTGGGAGAAGTTGTGATACTCGGCATGAAAGGCATGAGATATTGTCCGAGCGGCATCTGTTGGCCAAAAGTATCCGGCCAAGAGGATCTTCTTGGCTAACGACGTCCGCCCGGACCTCCACATGATCCTTGATGTACTTCACGGAGGATGTGGTGAGTCCTCGAGCTTACACATTTTAGCAGAGGGCGAAAGCTTTCTTGTAAGCGATCTCCGATGAGTGTAACCAACCGGCTCTTCTTCGAGGAGGCGGGTGCATATTCATCGATGGTGTGGTGCTCGAGCGGAGGAATTCTATAATAGGTGTCCTCCAGTCACTTGGAAACGCGAGGCCTTGCATCCGGTCGACATGCGCCACCATCAGCGTTTTCAATTGGTGCTGAATAGCGGCCGGCGTTATTGAGCTCGCGAGTTTGGCCAACTCATCGGCCGCGGTTCTCCGTTAGGGAATCTTCTGAATAAGCACTTCTCGGAAAGTAGCTTTGAGTTTTCAAAGGCCACGTAGAGTTTAAGCCGAACACAGTTGATTTCAAAGGTGCGGGAAAGTGGCCAACTGTGAATCCGAATAGAGTCACCCGACCGGCTCCCACATGCCGTCTTGTAATCCGGCTATAAGGGCCTCATACTCGCCTCATTGTTGGTGGCCTTGTAGTCCATAGGACGGATAGGTGCATCTTTTCTTCTTGCGGTGAGATAAGCAATATCCCAATCCCGCTTCCGAGTCGAGTGGAAGACCCATCCACATATATCCTCCACAGAGCTTCCGGCTCGGCCTCTGCACTTCGGTCACAAAATTGGGCTTTAATGGTCGAGCGGGTCTGATACTGGATGTCAAACTCGCTTAGCTCCGTCGTCAACTTGATTAGCCGCCTTGACGCTTCTGGATTGAGGAAGACTCTCCCCAGGGAGTTGTTGGTCATTACAATGATCGTGTGCGCGAGGAAGTTCATGCGAAGCCTCCTAGCGGTGAGTACCAGTGCGAAAGCAAGTTTCTTGAGACCAGTATAGCTAGATTTGACATCTTTCAAAATATGGCTCTAGAAATACACCGACTGCTCCTCACCGTTCGACCATACAAGGGCCGAGCCGAATGCATGCTCGGTCGAAGACAGATAGATCCTGAGAGACTCTCCGACGACTGTCTTGGCTAGTACCGGTAGTGAATTGAGATAGGTTTTCAACTCTTCAAATGCTCGGTCACACTCTTCGTTCCACTGGAACTTAATAGCTTGGCAGGATCTTGAAGAATGGCAGGCTCGGTCGGCGATTTTGGAGATGAATCTGGACAAAGCAGTTATCCGACCGGTCAACCGTTGCACTTCCCTTGTGTTTCGGAGGAAGCATGTCTTGCAGAGCTTTCACCTTCGGGGTTAGCTTGATTCCCGCTCGGTCCTCGTATCCCAAGCGTCCTCCTTTGCTCCGACAGGCACTTAGGGATTCGGCTTGACTCGTATTTGCGCGGCGTTGGAATGTCTCTTCCATGTCTTTAAAGAGATCTGCAGCTGGGGACGGATTTAATAAGAATGTCGTCATAAACTTCCGATTCCATCTGCTCCTCACAGACACTTTGTTCATCAAGCGTTGATAGGTGGCCCCACATTCTTCAATCCGAGCATCACGTTATAACGATGAGTCTGGTCGGCGATACAAAGCTAACCTTTTCACGATCTTGGCGACGGTGCACAGTGATAGCCACGGTGGCGTCGAGCATGCAAATTAATTCCCACCGGCCGTAGAGTCCACCAGGTGATCTATCGGGGCAGAGGATAAAAATCTTTGGGACATGCTTTGTTTAAGTCCCGAAAGTCAATGCAAACTCCGCCCGGCTTGGAGACCAATACCACGTTAGCTTACTTCGGGGCTGCACCTCAGCGTGTGTGGCGGCCTCCAAGTTTCTCTACTTCCTTGGGATTATGGCATTACGCTCGGCTAAAATCTCTTTTTTCGCTTCACGGCGGGCGTCGGTCGGACATGCAACTCATGTTGCTTGGCGAAAGTTCGGGCAACTCGTGTGTCGACCAAACAAAGACATCATGATTTTGCTGGAGGCATTGGATCGACTTCTTCTTCTGTTTTTCCTCTAGATCCGAGGCGATGAAAGTGGTGGCCTCCGATCGGGTCGGATGGATCTGAACTTCCTCCTTTTCATCATAAATTAAAGCGGGAGGTTTCTCGGTTATGGCGTGTACCTCGATTCGGGGGCCTTCCGAGCGGAAGAAGCTTCGCTCGGATCATCTCCACATAACACCGCCGGGCTGCCACCTGGTCCCCTCGCACTTCGCCTACCAGATTCCCCACCGGGAATTTAATCTTCTGTCAGTAGGTCGATACCACAGCTCGAAATTCATTGAGAGTTGGTCGGCCCAATATCACGTTGTACGCCGAGGGCGCATCTACCACGATGAAGTTCGTGGTGCGCATCCTAATCAGGGGCTCTTCTCCGAGCGAGACGGCCAATCTTGTCTAACCGATTGGCGAAACTTCATTGTCAGTGAAGCCGTACAATGGTGTTGCCATGGGCAGGAGCTCAACCCTATCAATCTGCAATAAATCGAATGCTTGTTTAAAAATAATGTTTACCGAACTTCCTGTGTCGATGAAAGTCCGGCGGATGGTGTAGTTTGCAATCACCGCCTTGATGATCAGCGCGTCATCATGAGGGATTTCGACCCCCTCCAAGTCCTTAGGGCCGAAGCTAATCTCGGGCCCCTCTGCTTTCTCCTTGCTACATCCTACAGTGTAGATGGTCAGCTGCCGCACGTGGCCCTTCCGGGCTCGGTTGGAATCTCCCCCGGTTGGTCCGCCCGAGATAATCCCGATTTCTCCATGGGAAGTATTGCTCCTATTTTCCTCCTCTCGAGCGGACGGTCGGTTCCGATCGACTGAGGCGCCGGCAGGGCTCTCTTTCTCAGGGACGATCGGTGATGTCGCCTCTCTATCGGTCCGGTCGGCTTCACTGGGTCCTTTGCCTCCTGTCGAGGGAGGAGACCGTCTTCGGCTCTCCGGGAGCAGGATTGGACACAAAGGGAAGGCTGCAATCCCTCGTGTTGTGCGTATCCGTTTGGTGGAATTTGCGGAACATGGGGTCCACCTCTTCTTTGGCTTGGGGCGGCGACCACTTCTTGCTCGTCGATCGGCGTGAGGATCGATTGCTTGACCCTCGGTCCTCGGGTGGGCTCTGGCGGTGTCTTGTTTCCGCTCGGCATGAGCAGTGGCGCTCGGCTGGAGTTTCCTTTTTCCAGGCGGCTTGCGCTTCTTCCACATTTATATATTCGTTGGCCGATGTAGCATGTGATCATAATCTCGGGCGGCTTTCGGATGAGCGACCGGAAGAAGTCCCCATCCACAAGGCCTTGCGTGAAGGCATTCATCATCGTCTCCGATGTGGCCGTTGGGATATCCATCGCCACTTGGTTGAATCGTTGAATATAGCCTCGGCGATTCTTTCGGCTCTTGCTTGATGGCAAACAAGCTGACACTTGTCTTTTGATAGCGCCGACTATTGGCGAAGTGGTGGAGGAAGGCCGTTCGAATTCCTTGAAGCTCGTGATGGATCCGTCCGGCAACCTTCGAAACCACCGTTGAGCCGATCCCGAGAGGGTGGTAAGGAAAACTCTACACTTTACTCCATCATGTACTGATGGAGCGTGGTCTGACATCGAACTTACCCGGATGATCATCCCGGTCCGTTGTTCCATTGTATTCGCCCGATCGTCGGAGGCACGTAGTGCTGGGGGAGGGTCTCGTAAAATATCTTCCGAGAATTGGCGATTGGTCCGCTCGGAGATGAGTGCGGGGCTTTCCTTTCCATCATCCCGCCTTGGCATTTCATCGAAGAAGAGCCTCTATCTCTTTGAGCTGTAGGCTTAGGAGTGCGAAACAAGGCTCGGTGAAATGCGACGGTGGCTTGAGGTGCTTCCGCTCGGCCATGAGACGCAGATGTTGCTTGTTGCTCCCTCCGCTCGGCGGATGCTTTTTGTTTTGCTCTATGAGTTTGGCGGCCCTTATCTCGACCGTCGAGTTCTTCTGTTGAAAGCGTCACTGTGTGTTGTCGTCCGCCTCGTCCATTGTCTCGATCGGATGCGGGGCGTTCCTAAACGGTGCCAATTTGATCTGTCCGAACCAGTCAGCCGACGAGGCACGTGGCGCTCAAGGCTCGGTGATGTAGATCTCAACTAGTGTCGAGATGCTCGGCTATCTGCGCGAAGTCGGTGGGAAGGGATTCAGTGACGACCCTCGACGCTCAAGTCGGGTAAATCACGATGAACAAGGTGGCTCCGAAGTCTCGAGTACGTGCCAGAATTCTCCTGCCGGTGAAACCTGAGGTTCTTTATATAGAGCGGTGTCAAGTTTGGGCACGCGTATCGAAATGCATAAGTGTCTTCTGTCCTTTCCTAGGTATGCGGCTGTCAGAAAGCTTACCTATATAGAACTGTGAAGGATTGGGACACGGAATCGAAGTGCATAAGTGTCCTCTGTCCTTTCCTAGGTATGCAGCTGTCAGAAAGTTTACCTGACCCATATCGCTACAATCAAAGCATGCCCTTGATGGGACAGCAGAATCCCCTGTCACAAGATTTGGAGCATGGCACACACGTGAAACCTACTGGTTGTGAGAGAAAGAAGTCCCCTGTCCTTTTCCTTTGCTCCAAACTTGTAGTCCGAGCGGACGGATACCTAAACATCCGACCGGACATCCGCAATGGTTTACTTGTGCTTTGTGGAGACTAACAAACAGGGGTGCTTTATGACTGCGGTCGGTCAAAAGGTCAGCTCGGTCCATGACCTTTTTAACTGAGCGTCGGAACCCCGATTTGACAGGGTGCCTCCCAACTATAAGTGCGAGCCGGCCGGACCCCTCCAGGTACTCGATTCCATCGACCGGCCGACAGTCCAATCGGACCGACCGTCTACGGCTGTCCGTCCGGTCGGACCACACTCTCCTCTGGGTGGGCGGCTGTTCCGGTGACTTCCCCTTGGCGTTGACTTTGCAAGAAAAAAGAGGGGGGAGGCCCATTCTTACTACCGGATCACATACTATAGAAAAGGCTTAGTAGTCCCAATTGTAATGATTGGAATAGGACTTGGACATTAAGGTAAACTGTCTTCTTAGAGCTAAGAACAACATAGGTGTATTTAATTCATTAGTTGAAACATGTTTAGTGGTGTTATCTACCAGAACCTGGAGTGTAGATACAGATGCCATTAATCATTGCAGGGTTCCAGGAAACCCGACAACTAAATGAAAATTAAAACACCGTCCACATGGGCACTATTATAAAAATGGTAGCTGTTGCAGTGGGAGATGTTTATCTTTTGATAAGAATAAAATATGGATTTTTGAGTAATTGTCTTTACGCACCAAGTTTAGAAAGAACTAGTTTTCAATTTCTAAACTATTCAAAGAACTTGATATTCTGCCTCTTTTAATAACAAAGTTGTTATTAAGAAAAAGAGGGAAGTTATCTGTTCTGGTACGTTGGTTGGCAATTTATAAATCCAATAACTCTCACGATGCAACAAATGGAAATTAGTAACACATCTTCTAACTTTAAAAGAAAGTAACCTTCGGAAATAAACCAATTATATATTTGGCATCTAAGGCTAGGTTATATTAACTTGAGTAGGATTCATTGGTAGCTGATGAACTTTTGGGTTTATTAGTAGTGGAAATCTTTCCTGTTGGTGCAACCTTAGGTCAAGGTTGACCTGGTTGACCTGACTCGAGTTGACCTGACTCGAGTTGTATTTTGATGTTTGACTTAGGAAGATTGTTGGTGCAACCTTAGGTCAAGGTTGACCTAGTTGAGTTGTATTTTGAGGTTTGACACTCGTGGAAAAGTTGTATTCTTGATATGGGACAAGAATAGATGTTTGGGAGATTATTGGTGCAACCATAGGTCAAGGTTGACCTGGTTGACCTGATTCGGGAAAGAGTCCAAGTATGGAGACTTGGCAACGGAAAAAGTCCAAGCAGGGAACTTGGCACTGGAAAAGTCCAAGCAGGGAGCTTGGCAAAAGAAAAGTCCGGGAGACTTGGCACTGGAAAAGTCAAGTATGGAGACTTGGCACGAGAAGTCCATGCAAGGAGCTTGGCACGAGGAAAGTCCTAACTGGGATGTTAGGTGTGGAAAGTCCGGTGAGTGAAGCAGTGGGAAAGTCCTAACTGGATGTTAGGCGGTTGGAAAGTCGTGAGTGAAGTCAGGCAGTGAGAAAGTCCTAACTGGGATGTTAGGCGGTGTGGAAATCCTGGTGAGTAAAGCCGTGAAAGTCAGGGTGAGTGAAGCCAGCAAGGGAAAATCCAGATGGATCGGGGATGATCGGACATCTAGTGTTGAGGAAAGTCCAAGTAGGTCAAAGGGATTGACCGGACACTTGGCGGAGAATTCTAGCAGGTCAAGGAGTGACTAGATGCTAGGAATGATGAACCAACAGGTAAGGTTGACCGGATGTTGGTGTAGAAGCCGAGGTTTAGGGTGGGGAGTTTGGATCGGTTTGCAGACCGATCGGTGATACATGGATAGCGATCGGTCACGAGACGATCGGTAACCATCGATAGCCTCATGGGTTATCGATGGTCGGAGCCGATCGGACAATGATCGAGGAGGTGCAATTCGGAGAAGAGAAGCCGATCGGTCCGTAGCCGATCAGAGGTTCTGATCGGTGCGTGGACCGATCGGGAGGTTCTGATCGGTCCATGGACCGATCGACGGATCAGGGAGGATCGTCTCCGATCGGTCTGCGGACCGATCAGATGTTACTGATCGGTCCACAGACCGATCAGGGTTCTAGCCGTTGTGACGCAACGGCTAGTTTCTTCGCTGTTTCTTCTCCGCAGGTATAAGAAGACGAGGGCATCTTCTGTGCAACTACTCTCGATCTTCTTTTCTTCTAGAACTTTTGTTCTTCTGCTGCTAAAGCTTCTACTTCAACTGAGCTTTGATTGAGCTCGCCTCCGAAGCTTCGCGTGAGCTTCCAGTCGTCGACCAGCTGCTGCGTTTGGGTTGTGAAGTTGCTGCTTCACCTCCAGTCGACAAGAAAGCAAGCAATTGATAGAGTGCTATTGTATTCATATTGTATTGCTTTTCTTACTGTTCTTGTACTCTTTGTTTGCTGTTGCAAACGTTTGTGGCGAGGTTTCTCCACCCACAAGGAGTATATTGTATTAGCCGGTTCTCCGGGGACTCATCCACCGACGGATTGACTGGACTCGTCCACCTTACGGACACACCGAGGAGTAGGAGCCCTAATCTCCGAACCTCGTTACATCCTTGTGTTAAGGTTTGGTTTTCTTCTCTTTCGTTTCTTTGTATTTTCCGCTGCGCTAACACGTTTTGTAGAAAGAAACGACGATTTGGGGTCAGCTATTCACACCCCCCTCTCTAGCCTCCGTACGAAGGATCCTAACATTTCCAACCTGCGAGTCTTACTTGGAAGGAAAATAACCAAGAAGCTTTTAAGTCTAAGGGGTATGGAGTCAAAGATATGTTGAAATTGGTTCATTCTAATTTGTGTGATCCTATCCAGACAAGAGGTAGTATTGAATATTTCGTCTATTTTATAGACAACTATTCAAGATACAAATAAATTTACTTAATGTACCGCAAGACTAAGTACTTTGATTAGTTCAAAAAAGTACTAGGCTGATGTGGAGAAACGACAAAGTAAAAAGACACTATGGTGAGATCATAGTGGCAAGTACCTCTTGGGAGAATTTAGGAGTCACTTATCAGAAGTAGAGATTCAATCCAAACTAACTGCACATGGTACACCTCTACAGAATGGTGTAGTAGAAAGAAGGTATAGGACTCTTATGGAAATAAGTAGATTGATGATGAGTTATTTTACCAAATTCATTTTAAGGATATACTCTGGAAACGGAAGTGAACATAGTACCTTCCAAAGTCAGAACTCTCTACTCATATAGAATTGTTGAATAGGCGTAAGTCTATTTTGAAACATATTCGGATTCGGGTAGTCCAGCACATATGCTGAAGAGAGACAATGAAAAGTTGGACAGGAATTCACTTGTTTGTGGGTTATCCTAGAGAAATGAAAGTAGGTTTATAGTCTTAAAAATCAGAAGGTCATTGTTAGCATCAATGACCGATTTTTAGAAAAGGACTATATAATGAACCACCTGCTCATAAGTAAATTTGTTCTTAAGGAAATAATAAAGGACATGTCTAACCTAGTACCAACTGTACAAGATGAGATACCACAAGAAAATTGCAACACGTATCACAAATAATACACAATTGCAGAAAGTGCCTTGTCATAGTGGGAGGGTTGTTAGGCAACCTAAATAGGTTCTTGTTTTGGGAGAGTTTTTGGACTCGATCCCTGGAGGACATGAACCTGATCTCTGGTCATATGATGAAGCACTCCAAGATAAAGATGCAACATCTTGGCAAAGAGTAATGAATAACAGAATTAGAATATATGTATTCTAATAAAATCTGGAAGCTTGTAGAATCACCAAATGGTGTAAAAGTCGTTGGGTGTAAAAAGGTCTATAATAGGAAAAGAGGGATAGACAGGAAGGTAGTAACTTTCAAAGTAAGGCTTGATGAAAAAGGAAACTTTTTCACTGGTAGCCATGTTTAAGTCTATCCAGATTCTTTTATCTATTTGGCAAGTGGATGTCAAGACAGCATTCCTTAATGGAAGTCTTGAAGAAAACATCCATATAAAGCAACCAGAAGGGTTCATTGCAAAGGGCTAAGAGCATCTTGTGTGCAAGCTCAATCGATCTATTGAGGCAAAGCTTCAGGTCTTGGAACATCCGTTTATCAAAGTAATCCTATGGATTGATTTAGTAACCGGATAAGTCTTGTGTATACAAAAGGTGTGATGGAAGCGTGGTGGTATTTCTTGTACTATACGTAGATAACATTTTTGGTAATTGGAAACAATATCAAAATGTTGTCAGAAGTAAGGGTATGGTTGTCCAAACAATTCGATATAAATGACTTGGGAGAATGTATATATTCTTGAGATAAAAGTATTAAGTGATGGCAAGAAAAGAATATTTTACTTATCCCAAGCTTCATATATCAGAAAAATCCTTGCTCGTTTTAAGCATGCAAAACTCCAAGAAAGGTTTCTTACCTTTTCAGGATGGAGTAACTTTATATAAAGATATGTCTCTGTAGACATCAAAGGAGATAAAGGAAATAAAGGCAGTTCTTTATGCTTCGGCTGTTGGAAGCCTAATGTATGCTATGCAAGATCAATCTGTTTTGCCAAGGGCATAGTTAGCAGATATCAAAGTAACCCTGGACAAGGACAGTGGATTGCAGTAAAGCATATATTGAAGTACCTTAGAGGCACTAGAGATTATATGCTAGCTTACAAGGCAGTTAATTTGGTCCTTGTGGGTTGTATGGATTTTGATTTCCAATCAGATAGAGACAATAATAAGTCAACCTTGGGGTTTTGTGTTTACGTTAGGAGGTAAAGTCATAACTCGGGAAGAGTGATAAGCATCGGAGTGTTTCTGGACTCACCATAGAAGCTTAGTATATGGCAAGCCTCGAGGTAGCCATAAAAGCTGAAAGACTCAATAACCTCAAGATAGACTTAGATATGATTTGGTTTTTCAAAGATTATTACAATTTATTGTAATAATGATAGTGCAGTAGCAAACTCGAAGAAACCATAAGTCTATAAGGCAAGTAAACACAATAGAGCACAAGTGCCACCCAATACGAGAAATCGTATAAACGAGGAGAAGTTGTTGCCACCTAGATTGCATCAGGTGATGACCTATAGATCCTTCCACTGAGGTCCTTAAGGCAAGAGCTTTTGATGGGCATGTTGAAGGGTTAGGAATCAGATGTATGGCAGCAGATATAGCAACTTAGTCTTTTAGTATAAGTGGGAGATTGTTGGGATGTATACTAAAAGCCTAGCTTTTGGTATAAACATTTATTTAGAAATAAGAATCACATTGGTCAAATGTCTACATTTATGATAAATGTAGTTGTTCAATTAATTTATATTGTAGATAACATGGTGTGTGGTGTCACACACAGAAGATCATGTTATCGGTTCCTTATAAATTATAAACAGTAGCTCACGACCAAGATGGAAAGGAACAAACCATTGGAAGATCGTAGTGTAATTAGGTATTAGTTTATCTTAACTATATAATTACACTAGTACACTTAGAGTGTATTGAGTATGACAATTTGAGGTCGTTTCTTTTATACTGACTTTATAAAGGAACAAAGACCTCAGTTATTATGGAAGTGTGTGCTCTTAATCCTAATATAATAACAAGCACATATATTTGATATTTATTTCTTTAATTTATCAATGGGTGAGATTTAGTTCGATGAATCAATAAGCCCGATAAGTTGGGAAATGATATCACTTATAGTGTGTGTTGTTGATTATAGAAGGAAACTGTGTCCTAGTGATCTAGGTTGAGAATGTCCCCAAGAGGAGCTCATAAGGATTGTCATGTTAAACCCTGCAGGTGGACTTAGTCCGACATGATGATGAAGTTGAGTGGTACTACTCTTGGAGCTAGATATTAATTAAGTGAGTTGTCAGTAACTTACTTAATTAGTGGACATTTGTTATCTTAAATACAGGGAGACTAACACACTCATAATAAGAAGGAGCCCAAAATGTAATTTGGGATTGGTGCGGTAGTTCAATAATAGTTCTTTAGTGAATGAATTATTATTGATGAAATTAAGTTGTGTGTTCAAGGCGAACACGGGATGCTAATTTCATCGGAGACCAAAACCAATTCCTCCTCTCGGTCCCTATCGTAGCCTCTTAATTATAGAGTACTATACCCACCTATATCTACCTTCTTACCCATCCTAAGGTGGCGGCCAAGCCTAGCTTGGAGACCAAGCTAGGGACGGCCAAAGGTATGTTCATGGGTTCATGTGGCCGACCCTAGATTTTAAAATTTTCTTATGTGGATAATATAATTTAAAAGAGAGTTTAAAAATTTAAATCCTTCCTTTTATAAGATTCTACAAAGATTAAGAGAAGAGTTAAAATCTCTTTTCTTATTTGTAGATTAAAGGTTGATTTTAATAAAAACTTTCCTTTTAATTATATTCATGATTTAAAAGAAAGTTTAAAAATTAAAATTCTCTTTTATTAGTTTCTACAAAGATTAAGAAAAGATTTAATATCTTTCCTTATTTGTAGATTGAAAGGAGATTTTAATTTTAGAGATAACTTTCCTTTTGGAAATTATCCACATGTTTAAAGAAAGATTTTAATTTATAAAATTTCTTTTATTAACCAATCATGAAGGATTAAAATTATTGGAGAAATTTTATAAATTTCTAGAAACAAATTAGGAAGTTTTAATTTTGTTTTAATTAAAACTCTCCTTGTTTTAGGGAGAAGAGTGGCGGCCATTATAATTTGAAAAGAAAATTATTTTAATTAAATAAATTTTCCTTTTAAAGAATTAAGGAAGTTTTATTAAATTTTTCTTATTTGCCAAGATCAAGGATTATAAAGAGGGGTAGAGGAGGCTTCAATGACGACTCTATTCTATTTTCCTCTCTTTTCTCCTTGGGTGTGTGGCCCTTTCTTTCCTCTCCTCTCCTTTGTGGCGAAACCTTCTCATGGTGGAGATAACTTTGGTGGCGGATCTAAGAAGGAGAAGAAGGAGAAAAGAAGCCTCTTTCTAGCATCCTTGGAGCATGGTGGTGGTGGTGAACCTCTTCATCCTAGGAGAAGTTTTGATGGCGAAACTTGTAAGGAAGAAGAAGGTGCTTGGTGGTTCTCATCTCGAAGATCGTTGCCCACACAACGTCCGAGGTTAGAAGAGAATACGGTAGAAGATCAAGAGGTCTTTCTAAAAGGTATAACTAGTAATTTTTGTTTCCGCATCATACTAGTTATTTTTGGAAATAATACTAAATACAAGAGGCATACGATTCTAGAGTTTCGAATTTGTTTTCGATATAGTGTTCTTTTGTTTTTTTTCCCTTGTGATTTGATTGTTCTTTTCGGTTAACCTAAAGTTATTTTAGGAAATTAAATATTAGCTTTCCATAAAAGGTTTTGTCTAGTCGGTGGTGGTTGCTCCCATATCCAAGAAGGTCATGTGCCTCGCCACGTCAGTACTGGGAACCAATTATGGAAATTAATATTTAATGGAATTAATAACTTAAGGTGATTTGGGTCGAACGTGTTAAGTTCCGCAGGAGACCCAAGTCAAAACCTAAAAGAACAAATAGATTCAGTTTTGGATCAAACGTGTTAAGTTCAGCAGGCGATCCAAAATTTAATTTAAAAGAACACATGGTAGCTAGAAAAAGGTTCAGACCTTTGTACAAAATTTTTGTACAGTGGAACCTCTAGGTTTTCCGAGTAGCAACCAACAAGGATTGACTGGATACTTGGCATGAGGAAATCCAGATGGGTCAAGGTTGACTAGACATCTGGTGGAAGTCCAAGTAGGTCAAGGGAGTGACCGGATACTTGGCACGAAGAGAAAAGTCCAAGTGGGTTAAAGGGATTGACCGGACACTTGGTGGGGAGTCCTGGCAGGTCAAGGGAGTGACCAGATGCTAGGCATGATGTACCAACAGGTCAAGGTTGACCGAATGTTGGTTTGAGAGGCTTGGGACTTGGTTTTGGGCAAAAACAAAGAGCTGGATCGATCAGTGGATCGATCCAGGCTTTTCCCTAGCGAACAGAAAGCCTCTGGATTGATCAGTGGATCGATCCAGGCCTTTCCCAGCGAACAGAGAGCCTCTGGATCGATTAGTGGATCGATCCAGAGGTCCCAATCGATCAGCCGATCGATTGGGACGCTGCTGGTTCGCGCGATAAGCGCTGGATCGATCCAGGCGTTTTCCCAGAGCACAGAGGCACTCTGGATCGATCCGTGGATCGATCCAAAGCCTCCCCGATCGATTGGGAGCTTTCGAATCGATCGGGATCCAACCGTTGCGTCGTATTTGAGCTGCAGGCGTGCGATGACTGGAAAAGAACTTTACGATTTCATCTCAGATCAACACAGCGACTTCTCCACACTTCTCTCAAGCTCAGATCGCTAGTTCTTGAAGATTCTTGGAAGCTTTTCTAAGTCAAGAGGCGGATCAAAAACAAGAAGAAGTCGTTAGGGTTAGGGTTTTTATTGCACATCTTGTAAGCTTTTGCTTATCTTGTATTTCCCTTTCTTCTTCTTGTATTGAGAGTGTTGTAGGGCTTCTCCGCCTTTGGTAGTTACCATAAAGGAGTGTTGGACTAGTCATCTTTTGTGAGATGGATACCAAGTAAACCATCCTTGTTAGCGTTGTATGCTTTTGTTTCTTATATTTCCGCTGCATATCTCTGAAGAAACGAGCAACGCCGACGACGAGCACGCGAAGAGCTATTCACCCCCCCCCCCCTTATCTACTTTTCGGTCCCAACAAAGTGGTATCAGAGCGAGGCCGCTCTTCACCGGAATCATCGCCGGAAGGGGCAAACAAAACAAGCAAAACTAGAGGGTGAAGAAGGTGAAGAAATTCTACAAGTCGAAGACTTCATCAAAAGGCTCAACTTCAAGATGTAATTCCAAGATGGACTTGGATTTGACACTAGGGTGGCTCCACCGTACACATCCATAAGCTTCGATTCTTGGAGGTCAAGAATTGAAAATTTCTTGATGATGGAGATAGAGCAATGGTTTGCTCTCATGGAAGGATTTGAAGCTCCAACAAACTCCAAGGGCAAGCCTCTCAAGAAAAGCAAATGGAGTCAAGAGCAAGTTCAAAGGAACAAGGCAAACGATAAAGTGACCAAGCTTTTGGTCAACTTATTGCCAAGCAATATTTTGGCTCAAGTTGGAGAATTCAAGGATGCCAAGGAGCTTTGGAGCAAGTTGACATCAATTCATGAGATCCCCTCCACTGTACCGAATCAAGAAGAATCCAAAGAGGGCGACTCATTGGAGCAAGATCAAGAGGAGGATTCTGAAGTTGAGAGATGCTCAATTTCCGAAGAAGAGGGAGTCCAAGAAGCTTCATCCTCAAAGGAGTGCAATCAAAAGAGCAAGGAAAGAGTATATTCCTTGTTTCATGTACAAGAGGATGAAGAAGAAGGTGAAGTCTCCACCTCTAGGATTGAGGGGGAGCAATCTTCATTGGCACCAGATCAAGAGCGAGAAGAATCCTCCACATCCGGGTCAAGAGAAGAAGAGGATGAAGAAGCTTCCACCTCCACAAGTCAAGCAAAATCAAATGGAGGAGAATCATCTTCGGAACAAGAGGAAGCCTCTACCTCCGAATCCAAAGGAGACAGAGCCATCCCTACACAAAAAGGTATAAACATTTCAATTAATAATAAAAATCATATTATATGCTTTGAATGTAGGGAAAAAGGGCATTACAAAAGTAAATGCCCTAAATTGGCCAAGAAGAAGGGCCAAGTGGCACAAAAGGGAAAGGAGAAGCCCAAGGAGATCATTCCCAATACAAAGAAGAGCAAGGAGCACATTGTGTGTTTCTCTTGCAATCAAAAGGGGCATTACCGAAGTCAATGCCCTAAGGGGAAGAAGAAGGTGGTCAAGGCTCTTGGAGGAAGCTCAACTCAAGGGGGAGCCTCCAAGGTAAAAAAGAAGGTATCTTTTATTGAGCCTACCCCTTTAAATTATGGTGATCCGGCAGTAAGAATGGGGGACCCCATTTAGCAGAGTCAACGCCCCGTGGAGGGCACCGGAGCAGCCGCCCATCCGGGGAGAGTGTGGTCCGACCAGACGGGTGGCCGTAGACGGCCGGTCTGATCGGACTGCCGGCCGGCCGATGGAAGCGAATACTCGGAAGGTTCCGGCCTGCTCGCGCTTATGGTTGGAAGGCACCCTGTCAAATCGGGGTTCCGACGCTCAGTTGAAAAGGTCATGGACCGAGCTGACCTTTCGATCGACCAAAGTCATAAAGCACCCCTGTTTATTAGTCTCCACAAAGCACAAGTAAACTACTGCGGACGTCCGGCCGGATGTTGAGGGAGCTGTCCGCCCGGACAACAAGTTTGGAGCAAGGGAAAAGGACAAGAGACTTCTTTCTCTGACAGCCGGTAGGTTTCATGTGTGTGTCATGCTCCAAATCTTGTGACAGGGGATTATGCTGTCCCATCAGGGGCATGCTTTGACTGTAGCGATATGGGTCAGGTAAGCTCTCTGACAAGTACATGCCGAGGTATGGGTTGCTGACACGTCTGCACTTCGGTAAACGTGCATTAGATCTCTCCTCGCTCTATATATATAGAGCCTCTTACTTCGCCGCAGGTACGCAAAAAAATCACTTTGGGAGCCACCTTGTTTATCGTAGTTTAACTGACTTGAGCGTCGGAGGGTCGCCGCCGGGAACCCCCTTCCCGGCCCGACTTCTGTGCAAGTTAGCCGGAGCATCGCGCCATCCGTTGGAGATCTACATCAGCGAGCAGGGAGCGCCACGTCCCCAGCGTTCGTTGACCCCTGGTTCGGACAGGATCAAATTGGCGCCGTCTGTGGGAACGCACCTGCATCCGAACAGAGACAATGGACGAGGCTGGAAGAATACACAATGTGGCACTCTCACAAGAAGAGTTGGACGCTCTGGTCGAGATGAGGGCCGCCAAACTTGTGGAGCAAAAACAGAAAGAGGCAGCCGAGCGGCCTGAGCAACAAGCAACATCTGCGTCAGGTGGCCGAGCGGAAGCACCTCAAGCCACCGTTGCGTTCCATCGGGCCTTATTCCGCACCCCTGAAGCCGTACCAGCTCGGAAAGATAGAGGATCTTCTTCCGACGAAATGCCCAGGCGAGACGCCAGAAAGGGGAAAGCTCCCCGAGCGGATTCATCTCCCGAGCGGATCAATCGCCAATTCTCGGAGGCTATTCTACGAGACCCTTTGCCCAAGCATTACGTGCCTCCGACGATCGGCGAGTACAATGGAACAACAGACCCGGATGATCATCTGGGTAAGTTCGATAACACAGCTACGCTCCATCAATATACAGATGGAGTAAAGTGCCGAGTCTTTCTTACCACTCTATCGGGATCGACTCAACGGTAGTTTCGGAGGCTGCCGGATGGATCTATCACTAGTTTCAAGGATTTCCGAACGGCCTTCCTCCACCCCTTCGCCAGCAGTCGACGTTATCAGAAGACAAGTGTCAACTTGTTCGCAATCAAGCAAGAGCCGAGAGAAGCGCTTCGAGCTTACATCCAGCGATTCAACTAAGTGGCGATGGAAAAATATCGAGAGACGAGCCGGCGTCTATAAATCCCCGAGCGGAAGATCGACGAGCCCCGTCGTTAAACATCGAGAGCAGAGCCGACCGGCTATAAATAACCGCGCCGTCGAGTACCGAGGTTAAATATCGAGAGTCGAACCGGCGTCTATAAATCCCCAAGCGGAAGACCGACGAGCCCCGTCGTTAAAAATCGAGAGCCGCGCCGACCGGCTATAAATAACCGCGCCGACGAGCTCCGTCGTTAAATATCGAGAGACGAGCCGGCGTCTATAAATCCCCGAGCGGAAGACCGACGAGCCCCGTCGTTAAACATCGAGAGCCGCGCCGACCGGCTATAAATAACCGCGCCGTCGAGCACCGACGTTAAATATCGAGAGACGAGCCGGCGTCTATAAATCTCCGAGCGGAAGACCGACGAGCCCCGTCGTTAAACATCGAGAGCCGCGCCGACCGGCTATAAATAACCGCGCCGACGAGCTCCGTCGTTAAATATTGAGAGACGAGCCGGCGTCTATAAATCCCCGAGCGGAAGATCGACGAGCACCGTCGTTAAACATCGAGAGCCGCACCGACCGGCTATAAATAACCGCGCCGTTGAGCACCGAGGTTAAATATCGAGAGACGCCTCGGCGTCTATAAATAAGCCAAGCGGAATATCGTCGACACTACAATTATCCGTATTCTCCGGCGATAGTTAAACCGGCGCTAAGTTCCGCTCAGATTCGAGGTACAAAAGTTCTGATCGGCTTATAACGAGCGATTCTTGGCAACATCGGATGATATTCGGCCGAACGGAAGGGCTGGGGAAAACACTTGCGAGAATGCACCTCGAAGGTCAAAGGTGTGATAGTAGACGAGCGGGCAGTACAAGTATTAGCGAGGGGACAGTGCAAAAAGAGGGGGTGCACGAAAGGAAAGCATTTCATTGAAATTAAAACCTTAGGCCGAATGGCCTAAGTACAAAAAGATTCATGTTCAGCCGAGCGGCGAAATTACAAGAACTACTCGATGTAGTCGTAGAGGTCCCTCGGAATGTTGTTCAGGAGCTCCACCTGATCGCCGGCTGGAATATTGGTGGACTCCGGAAGAAGGCCCTTCGACTTCAGATAAGTCATAGTGGCTGTAATGGCCAAGTCGAAAGCTGAGTACATCCGCTCGCAAATTTTCTCCGAGAACTCGGGCGATCGGATATGGCTTTGTCGTAGAGCGGCAACTCGGCTCGGCTCGGCATCCTTGTATTCTTTGAAGGTTGCCTGGGAGCTTGTGAGGGCCTCATTCAGATGTTCGATCTTCTTTGCATCGGCCGAGCGGCCTGCCTTCTCCCGGTCGAGCTGCTCCGTCAGCTCCTTTATCTTCAACTCCAGGCCCCGGGCCTCCACGTTTTTCTTCTCCAGATCGGAGATGGCTGTGTTCTTCCGAGTGGTGGCCAGAGTTATCTTTGCGTCAAGCGACTTGACTTGTCGCTCGGACTCGGCTAAGGTGTGGGTCTGGTCAGCTGTCTTCTTCTGCTCAGCAGCCAGCAGAGTTTGAGCTTTCTTCAGCTCCCTTTGCAGCTCGGAGTAGGAAGGGCCTTGGGAGCCGCTCGGACCACCTGCCGCCTTTAGTTGCCTTATCTCCTCGTCCGCCATGGCCAGGCGGTTGGAAACTGCTATCTCTTCCACCCATCTCTGAAGCAAGAAGGCGCAGTTGTTAAAAGCCGAGCGGAAATATTCTGACAAAACTTCAACAAGCTTACCCCCGTAGCCGCTTGCATGTGGTTGTTGGCTAAGTTCCGAAGGGGGATCATTGCTACGCGCGCCTGAGCGTCGGCCCACATCTCGGCGAGGGGCCCTTTCAAAGTAATGGTGTGCTCGGGCACGGTTGGCTGGTCGGCTTCTGGTAGCAACTCTTCAGTCGGAAGATGAAGAGTTACCCGTATTGTGCGGCCGTGACCAGGGATCGCCCGGCCGGGATCAGAAGCTGGCGCAGAAAACCGCGAATGGATGGTCGAGCGTTGGGCTGAACGGTGAGCAGGGGGGAGAGTGTCGACCGGAGTGGCCTCAACCGGAGCAGTCAGCTCGTCCCAGTCAGACGGAGTCCGGTCGGACGAAATGGTCTCGGGCACAGGCGCCTTGCCTTTAGCAGTCACGGCGGCCCGGTCGGAGGGTCGGACCGCGGAGGTAGCCGAGCGCAGCGGAGTCTCTACCCGGCGCCTCTTTTGCAGTGGCTGTTCTTCCTCCCGAACGGACCCTTCCTCGGGGCCCGTTGGTTCCCTGGAGGGGGTTGCTCCGCTGGCCACCTGCTGTTGAGAGGCCCGAGCGTCCGATTCGGCCTGGGTGCCGCTCTCTCCTTCGTGAGAACCGACCGGCTGAATACCCAGCGTCTCCATTTCCTTGGCCGCCGCGGCCTCCAGCGCCGCTGCTTTTCTCTTCAGGACGCCGACCATCACCGAGTCCATAACGATGTCAGCTGCATGAAAAGAAGAAGAAATCAGTTAGCAATTAAAGCAAATGCCCAAGCAAAATTCTTACCGAAGCTGGTCGGAAGAGGAGTCCGTATAGGACTCAGCCCAAAAATGTACATCACTCCCTCGTGAAGAAGTTTGTTGATGTCGAGCCGCAGACCGGCTAGTACATTTGCGGCGTGAAGATAATCCGGTCGGGTCTTGAATTTCTTCAACTCGGGAGTAGGAGGTAGATTGACCTGCCACTGGGTCGGAAAGTTTGGCTGACTGGGCATGCAGATGTAGAAATAATAGTCCTTCCAATGTTTATTAGAAGTGGGTAGTTTATTGAAGAAGACCAGACCGGGCCGAGCTTGGAACATAAAGGTGCCCGGCTCGGCTTGCTTAGGGTAATAGAAGTAAAAGAAGACCTCCGGTCGGAGGGGAATGTTATGAATCTTAAACAAAATGACAACACCGCAGAGGAGACGGAAGGTATTTGGTACTAAACTTTCGAGCGGCACGCCAAAATAATTACAAACGTCTACTATAAAAGGATGGACGGGGAACCGCAGACCGGCGGTAAATTGGTCGCGGAAGACACAGAAACCGCCGCGCGGCGGTCGGTGTGGCCGAGCGGCGGGACCAGCTAGGCGAACTTCGAAATCCTCGGGAATTTCGAAATTGTCAGCCAAAATATCAAAATCTCGTTGTTCGAAACGGGATCGCATGGTGGTATACCATGGGCCTAGGGATTGTTCTTCGGGATGAGAAGAACTGGCCATGATCCGGACAGAAGAAATCAAAAAGGAAGTTTCAAAGACGAAGAAAAGGAGTTTTAAAGTCTGGAGCTAGGGGAAGAAATGCGAATTAGATACCGGAAAGGAAGAAGGAAAGATCTAAAAGCTTACTGAGAGGAGAGGGATCGAAGAAAAGCGCCGAAGAGCGTCAAAGGGCAGAAACAAGATCGCCGGAACTCCAGAGCGCAGAGGGCAACAGTAGAGGTAATGGAGGCAAGTGAAGGTGAGAAGGAAGCGTAAGAATTTATAGGGCGAGGGCCGGGCGGCCTCCACCGTCGGATCCAGGTTACAGGAATCGAAGCATGCATCTAGCCGTTTATTTCGAATTGCTTCGATCACATCAAAATATCATGCCACCGCCTCCGTACTCCGATGGCGTTGCTCCACGTGGCAGTCAATCATTAGGAGCATTTAATGAAGGTATGATCAACCTTGATGTCGAAGATTGGCGCAGAACGCGAGGAGATCCGGTGAAGGCCATCATCGATTCATTCAAGGATATCTTTACGGCTGATCGGGCGGAAAGTATTAGCATGGATGAGCCGTTCGGCTAGACTCACAGTCCAGTCAGTCGGACTATTCGCCTCCTTCGACTAGACTTGAAGGGGAGGCAAGTGATCCGGCAGTAAGAATGGGGGACCCCATTTAGCAGAGTCAACGCCCCGTGGAGGGCACCGGAGCAGCCGCCCATCCGGGGAGAGTGTGGTCCGACCAGACGGGTGGCCGTAGACGGCCGGTCTGATCGGACTGCCGGCCGACCGATGGAAGCGAATACTCGGAAGGTTCCGGCCTGCTCGCGCTTATGGTTGGAAGGCACCCTGTCAAATCGGGGTTCCGACGCTCAGTTGAAAAGGTCATGGACAGAGCTGACCTTTCGATCGACCAAAGTCATAAAGCACCCCTGTTTATTAGTCTCCACAAAGCACAAGTAAACTACTGCGGACGTCCGGCCGGATGTTGAGGGAGCTGTCCGCCCGGACAACAAGTTTGGAGCAAGGGAAAAGGACAAGAGACTTCTTTCTCTGACAGCCGGTAGGTTTCATGTGTGTGCCATGCTCCAAATCTTGTGACAGGGGATTATGCTGTCCCATCAGGGGCATGCTTTGACTGTAGCGATATGGGTCAGGTAAGCTCTCTGACAAGTACATGCCGAGGTATGGGTTGCTGACACGTCTGCACTTCGGTAAACGTGCATTAGATCTCTCCTCGCTCTATATATATAGAGCCTCTTACTTCGCCGCAGGTACGCAAAAAAATCACTTTGGGAGCCACCTTGTTTATCGTAGTTTAACTGACTTGAGCGTCGGAGGGTCGCCGCCGGGAACCCCCTTCCCGGCATGACTTCTGTGCAGGTTAGTCGGAGCATCGCGCCATCCGTTGGAGATCTACATCAGCGAGCAGGGAGCGCCACGTCCCCAGCGTTCGTTGACCCCTGGTTCGGACAGGATCATATGGTAAAGAGCATGTTAATTCTAATCTATATCATTTTAATGTTATTTACCATGAAAATAGAAGACATGATAAAGTTAAGGAAAATCATGTAGCTTTTCATGCTAAAACCTCTCAACCTAGGGCTAGGAATGTAGATAAAAATCTAGGCAAGAACACTAAGATCAATAACTATATACCTAGAAATAAAAACGCTCAAGGATTAAATAGAAAACCAAAATCTAGGGATTTATGGGAAGAAAATCAAGTCTTGAAGTCAAGACTTGATAAAATGGAAAATACCCTAAAAAAGATGGAAAATATCCTAAAAGGGCAAAATGAGCAAAACCTAGGTTTAGGAGTACTACAAGGGTCATCCAAGAGTCATAGAGGTTTGGGATACAAACTTAAAACCAAAAAGGATGTACCTACTTATCATAGAGTTCCATATAGTTATGGAACAAACCCTAGGTTTAGTGGGCAAGCCAAAAATACTAGGGAGGTCATCCCTAAGATTATTTTTGCAACAAATGTGACTAAGACTTCTAAGAAGTCCAAGAAAGTTACAAAGAAGGTCACAAGGGAAGCAATCCCTAGGGTTGACCTAGAAAATGTGACCAAGGCTTCTAAGAAGACCAACAAGGTCACTAGGAAGATATCTAGGGAAGTTATCCCTAGTGAGTACCTAGAGTATCCAAGGAGCACCAATAGGTGTTGGGTTCCTAGGAGCATCTTCTCTACCCCATAGATGGGTTAGAGAGTGTCAACTCCGATTAGAAGGGTAGTTAACCCAACTTTAAGGAAATTGACACTCAAGGAGCATTTTCAAGATTTTTGTTAACCTTTGAAAATAAAATGGAATTATTATTTACTCCTTGAAAGAGTAAAATGTGCCTAATGATGGAAAATTGATTTTATCTTAAAATGACATAAATTGGGAAAACCTAGAGAAATACCAAGTTGGGATTTTGGTATTCTTTTAGAAACTTAAGGCAATCCGGGCCTTGATTTATGTGATTACTCTTGAGGAAAAATAGAATATGCCAACATTTGAGGATATGCTTAATTTTTAAGTGACATAAACAAATCAAGAGAAATATAAATGTCAATTTAGGTTTTGGCATTTCTTTGAAGCATTTAGGGCAATTTAGGTTTAACGTTTTAAGTTAAAACAAGTTGTATATTTTGAGTTAGCTAAGTGGTTAGGGATACTTAGATAGGTAATCTAGGCATATTTTATTTATGCTAAACCTTGCCATGATTATTTGCCCATCATATGCCATGACATCATGTCTATTTTTGCATTAATGTTTTATTATGAAAAATCCAAAAATACCATGTCATGACATTCGTACATCATGTAGTTATAAGATATTTTATTTTGAAAATTATTTCCTTTTGATGTATGCCATAACAAAATCATGCATTAAGTTTAAATTCCTTGTAATTAAGGACAAATGTCATTTAACAACACTTATTAACAAGTGACATCCTAGGTGGATGTCTAATATCTCTAAAATGCCTAGATAGATATGCATAATTCCTAGAATAGGGCAAAACCAAAATCTCACATCTCACAAGGACCATAAGGTGACTTGTATGTGTTTTAGTGCACATTAGATACAAGTGAGATGTTAGGAAGATGAACAAAACTCAAGATGTTGATTTAGTGCATTCTTTTGAGTTTTAGGTTTATCAAAACACATAGTTATGTGTTTTCTCATCATTGGGAAAGCTAATGCACAAGTCATGTGCATTAAGCCCAAGGAATATGGTGGGATATTGGTTTTGAAAATATTTTTAAAATAATTTTTGAAAAACCTTGGTGAAGGCTATCTTTTGAGAGTAATCACCATTGAATAGTTAGACACAAACTTGAAGAAAACACTAAAGCTTTTGCAAGGTTTCAAGTTTGTGTCAATCTTTGAAAATATGAAGTACTTTCTTAGAAAACTATTTTTCCTTGATAGTATATATCCTAAATAATGTCTACACAAATTTTTACGATTTTTGGAATTTTGTAGATTTTTCTAGGGGCTTCTGAAATTCACAGAAAGTGAATTTCAGCAACTATCAGACCTCAATCGATCACCCGATCGATTGAAGGGTCTCAATCGATCGGGCGATCGATTGAGAGCAAGCTTCTCGCGAACAGAAGCTTTCTGGATCGATCCAGCCCTCCTGAATCGATCAGTGGATCGATTCAGCAAGGTTCAATCGATTGGAACCCAACTCCAATCGATCCAAGTTGCTGATTTTGGCTGGGAAGGCCTGATTTCAGCATCTTTGAACCTATTTTAGTCTAGGTAACCATTCCAAACCCCTGAAAATACATTTGTATACATAAAAAGGGTGTTTTCATGTGAAAAACAAGGATGAATTGGTTAAAGAAGGCTAAGTTGAAGTTTAGGATGAGGTTTGTTTCAAATTTTGAATATTTGAGCCTCAAAACTTCTAAAATTGGGTTTCCTAAAGTTTTAGGGATTCCAAGTCATTGTTGGTGCAATGACAAAAGTTACCACCATGTCTTTAGGGGGAGGGACTCTTTAAAGACATAAAAAATTATTTTTCATGAACCTTGGAAGGTGTTTAACCTTCCGTCAAGAACATGCTCAAGGTTGAGCGTTTGAACCTTAATGGGGAGTGGATATCCTCATTGTTCAAGTGGTTTCAAGTGGATAATGCTCAAGGATGGACATTTGCCTACATTGGGGGAGAATGTAGGGTTAAGGATAATGAAGGGTATGGGACCTTCATTATCATGTTGATCACAACGAGTGAAGTTGTGAACAACGATGAGCAACTCTTCAGGGGGAGAGTTTTCAACAAGTGAATTTGTTGATGTGTGCCCAAAAATGGGGCATGGTTTGATGTGTGCCAATAGGGGGAGAATGAAAGGGAGTAAGTTAGGCTTTCATTACCTAGAGGGAGTTTGCCCTCTCAGGGGGAAAATGAAGAGCTTAACTTATGTATTCATTACCTAGTGGCATGAAGAAGGTTTAGGCTATGGGATTAGCCTAACTTACATGTGGTATTGTAAGTGATAGTATTGGTATTGTCAAACATCAAAAAGGGGGGAGATTGTTGGTGCAACATCCCTCAGGTCAAGGTTGACCTAGTTGACCAAGCTTGAGTCTTGGTTTGAGTTTCGATGTTTGACAATACAAGGTTGATTGAAGAAGAGTCAAGTAGGTCAAGGATGACCGGATACTTGACTGGGAAGTCCTAACTGGGATGTTAGGCAGGGTGAAAGACCTGGTGAGTGAAGCCAGGCAGAAGAAAGTCCTGGTGAGTGAAGCCAGGCAGAAGAAAATCCTGGTGAGTGAAGCCAGGTGAAAATCCTAGTGAGTGAAGCTAGGTGAAAGACCTGGTGAGTGAAACCAGACAGAAGAGAAGTCCTAGTGAGTGAAGCTAGACAGATGGAAAACCCTAGTGAGTGAAGCTAGGTAAAAATCCTGGTGAGTGAAGCCAGGTGAAAGTCCTAGTGAGTGAAGCTAGGCAGATGGAAAACCCTAGTGAGTGAAGCTAGGTGAAAGTCCTGGTGAGTGAAGCCAGACAAGGGAAAATCCAGATGGATCAAGGATGATCAGACATTTGGTGTTGGGAAGTCCAAGTAGGTCAAAGGATTGACTGGATACTTGGCATGAGGAAATCCAGATGGGTCAAGGTTGACTAGACATCTGGTGGAAGTCCAAGTAGGTCAAGGGAGTGACCGGATACTTGGCACGAAAAGAAAAAAGTGGGTCAAAGGGATTGACCGGACACTTGGTGGGGAGTCCTGGCAGGTCAAGGGAGTGACCAGATGCTAGGCATGATGTACCAACAAGTCAAGGTTGACCGAATGTTGGTTTGAGAAGCTTGGGACTTGGTTTTGGGCAAAAACAAAGAGCTGGATCGATCAGTGGATCGATCCAGGCTTTTCCCCAGCGAACAAAAAGCCTCTGGATCGATCAGTGGATCGATCCAGGCCTTTCCCAGCGAACAGAGAGCCTCTGGATCGATCAGTGGATCGATCCAGAGGTCCCAATCGATCAGCCGATCGATTGGGACGCTGCTGGTTCGCGCGATAAGCGCTGGATCGATTCGTGGATCGATCCAGGCGTTTTCCCAGAGCACAGAGGCACTCTGGATCGATCCGTGGATCGATCCAAAGCCTCCCCAATCGATTGGGAGCTTTCGAATCGATCGAGATCCGATCGTTGCGTCGTATTTGAGCTGCAGGCGTGCGATGGCTGGAAAAGAACTTTACGATTTCATCTCAGATCAACACAACGACTTCTCCACACTTCTCTCAAGCTCAGATCGCCAGTTCTTGAAGATTCTTGGAAGCTTTTTCAAGTCAAGAGGCAGATCAAAAACAAGAAGAAGACGTTAGGGTTAGGGTTTTTATTGCACATCTTGTAAGCTTTTGCTTATCTTGTATTTCCCTTTCTTCTTCTTGTATTTAGAGTGTTGTAGGGCTTCTCCGCCTTTGGTAGTTACCATAAAGGAGTGTTATTCATAGTGGAGGGTGCGTGAGTAGGTGTGGATCCTTAGACTAGTCACCTCTTGTGAGGTAGATACCAAGTAAACCATCCTTGTTAGCGTTGTATGTTTTTGTTTCTTATATTTCTGCTGCATATCTCTGAAGAAACGAGCAACGCCGACGACGAGTACGCGAAGAGCTATTCACCCCCCCTCTAGCTTCTTTTCGGTCCCAACAGTCCCCTGCCTGCATGCTCGGTTGATGCTGAGTCTGCTGCTCGGCCGAGCGAAGGAGCCGCTCGGCCGAGCGAAGGAGCCACTCGGCTCGGCTTTTGCACGTCGTTCTCCCTTAAGCGTTGGTTGCTTGAATGCTCCCCGTGTCGAGGGCGACAGTGGATCGGATCCTTCCTCCCGGTCGGGGAATGCTTCCTCGACCGGGTGATGCCCTATACACGTTGACGATCTTGACTTTGATTTCCACTATGGTAGCAGGGTAGGACCCCTCATTATTACCGCATCAATAATATTTTTGAGAAATTAAATTTAAAAGAAAATATTTTATTCAAGGGAAATTTTAAAGCGAGAAATATTATTGGGGTTATAGTTTTATTTTTATTTTTTTAGAGAGAGGATCCTCTGGTCTATTCCGCAGTGGATGGATGGCCAGATTGTCGAGATCCGAGCGGAGAGGGGCATCCTTCGGATGGTTTCTAACCGTATGTCCCAACCTAAAATATAACTTAAATTGAGAGGTGAATCTAGGGGATTATAATTTAATTATGACTAAATTACGATCAAATCATAATTAAATTATGGACTATCTCTGATTAAAAAAAAAAAGGACCACAGTAAAAATTAAAGAAACATCTTTTGCGGAAAATATAACTGGGGACTTTTTATTATTGCCCTACAAAGATATTAAATTTCAAGGTCTCTTTATCTCCGTTCGATCATCGTAACGGACCACTTGACTCGGCCTATCAAGGATCCAACACGGCCCAATTAGATTCCGGTCTGGTCAAGCCGCAATGGAATTTGCATCCGGCTCGAACGCACTCTCGTTGTCTCGTGTCGTCCTAAACAAAACCTATCTCTCTAATAGAGCGCTGGACTGAACCCTACTCTCTCTCTTTCTCTGCGGCCTCCCACTCTCCTCTCCGATTCGAGTAGGAAGAAGACGAAGAGAATCGGAAGACGAAGAGAAGAGGACTTCGCGCACTACGGGTAAGCCTCTTGCTGCCTGTCTGACCTTTCTGAATCGCTTGTCCTGGGTCATATCAGATTCGCCTTTCAGGGTTCGTCCTCTCTCTCATTTCCTCCCTCGAAATCTTCGGGCTTAACAACATTGAGGCAGCGCGATACGGGATTTTTATGCCTGAACTCTCCGTGTCGCTATCTGGGTGATTTATTTTCGAAAAATTGGCGTTTCGTTTGCTGAATCGAAAGGTGCTGTCTTTTTACGCGACTTGATTTAGAGGTGTCTAATGGTAGTTGGATGGGTAAATCTGCGTCGCGTAGTTTCTACCTTCCAGACTTGAGCTTGGAAGACTGTGGTTCCACGTTTGCACTTTGGGTGGAGCTATCATTTGCTTGAATACATTATCACATGGAGTATACTCAAGTTGAACAAGATTTTATTTTCTCCATCATCATTTTCATGTTATTTTCCATCATCTTATGGCATTTCGTTTCTGTCTGTGTAAAAAATTGCTCATTGTTAGAAGAAAGATGGTTCTTTCAAGAATATTTTTCCATCATCTTGGAGTATTTGCACATTGTAATTTTTTTTCAATAAAATCCTTCTTTATTTAGAATATTGTGTTTTATCCTCTCATGTCTAAGTTCTATTTGAGCTACCCATCCATTGTCATACAAATAGGCAGTGTTCCTTTGTTCGAGTCAAGTTATCTAACTTTCTTTTTCTTGTATATGTCTTCAATTTGAAGGTTTCTGAGTGGTATGGATGAAAAGAGGTATGCAAAGCAAACATCAGGAAATTTCAGGAAACGGCCCCGTGATCAATTTGATAATGGGAAACGAAAGAAACACAATTCTAACCGTGATCATGGTTCTACTAATAAACCTATTGATACAATTTACCGCATCCTTTGCCCTGTTAAAAAGATTGGTAGTGTTCTGGGTAAAGGAGGTGATATTGTTAACGCCCTTAGAGATGAGACCCATGCAAAAATAAGGGTTGCAGATGCTATTACCGGTGCAGACGAGAGAGTAATTATTATTTTTAATTACCCATCCCAATCTGAAGAAAACAATCCTGGTCAGGATACTGAAAATAGTGATAAAAATGACCTAGAGGACATGCTACCCCACTGTCCTGCTCAGGATGCTTTACTCAAGATTCATGACAGGATTGCTGCAGATGAGATTTTACGTGGTGGTGTCGTGCAAGAGAGAACTGAATCTGATGATATTGTTACTGCTCGAATTTTGGTCCCAAAAAATCAAGTTGGATGCCTTCTTGGCAAGGGTGGAAATATTATTCAGCAACTGCGAACAAATACTGGTGCAAATATTCGCATATTGCCTCCTGATCACCTTCCTCCATGTGCCATGGGCAGTGATGAGCTAGTACAGGTAACACCATTTTCTAGTAAGTATTTTTTGTCAGAAATTTCTTTTCTTTGTGTAATTTTTTTAATCTATGCCAAAAGAGATGAACTTTTTTTTCATGCTTGTTGAAATTCTTGAAGAGAATAGGAAAGCAAACATCTTTTTTTGTGCTCAATATTACCTTTTCCTATTTTTCCCAATGGATGGTATCATGGTAAGATGCTTTATGCTTGAACGAAAGAAACTTACAGTAAATTTTATATTAATTCATTTAGACACATGTTAAAGTAAAATAATATTACTAATAATAAAATTCACTTTTAAAGTCTAAACAGAATAGGATTAAATTAGTAAAACCCTTTTTAAATTCATCTAGACACACATTGTCACATTTTGAAGTATGTTGAGTATTGGCTGGTTGACATAATGCGTTACTATAAAATTTAGTTTAATTAATCATCTAATTATTGGAGTTATTTTTAGAAATAAATAAACTAAGTGCAAGTGAATTAAATATTATTTAAATTATACTCTTATTGATGTGCGCCAAAGTGTGCCGAGTATAGGCAGGATGCAGTACTAAAACTTCACTCTTCCAGCAGGTAATTGAACCCCAGACATTTTAAACCTTGACCATAGCAAAGTCTCGAGATGAAGGTCATCATATTTGATATTGTGATTTGTGAATATAAGCTAATGACCTTTGTTTCACTAGTTGTTTATAGATGACCACAGTTCATCTTTGCACCTTTTCCAGTTTCTTTTTTTTTTTATCCAACAAAATTTTACTTGTTTAACCTGACTGTTATCAGCTTGGTAAGTGCTGTTTGCATTTCTTTACCAGGTATCAGGAGTGCCATCTATTGCAAAGAAGGCTCTATACAGAATATCAGCTTTGCTGCATCAGCATCCTAATAAAGAAAATCCGTCTTTGGAAGATATCATATATGCCAGTACCCGAGGTTCTTATCGTTCAGATTCATCTATCCCAGCTCCATTGCCTCAGGGAAATCGAGTGTGGTCTCCGTATTACTCTGATGTCCGTGATCCATCAACAGTCTCAAGATTCAACAGCTATCCAGATGAGCCATCGAGATATCCTTCTGGTAGTTTTAGCAGAAACAGTTTCCAGGAGGGTGAAATGGCAGAAGAATTTTCCATGAGAATTTTGTGTGCTACTGTGAAGATTGGTGGAGTGATTGGCAAGGGTGGGACCAATATCAGACAATTAGAGCAACAAACAGGTGCTCGTATTCAGGTTGAGGATACTGCACCTGATGCTGAAGAACGTGTGATCAATATTTCATGCAAGGAGGTAAGCTACCATTTAGTAACATAGATGTGTGAAATCTTGGTAAATAGAATTCTTTGACTTTGATGTTGGGTGGTGGAGAATTGGCTTTTCATTAAAATTGTAGGTTCCATGGGAGACAAGATCTCCTACAATCGAAGCTGCTCTTCAGATTCAAAATAAGACAAGTTCGAACTCTGATGATGATGCTATCACAACACGGCTTCTTGTCCCATCAAGTAAAGTTGGTTGCATACTTGGACAAGGAGGTGACGTCATAACAGAAATGAGAAGACGAACTAGAGCAGACATTCGTGTTTATTCCAAGGACGACAAGCCAAAATATACATCTGCAAATGAAGAACTAGTACAGGTGCTGTTTCACTATTAACATTTATCACTCCCAGCCAGCCTACTTTTACATACATTTATATTTGGATTCCCTTCCTATCTCCACAATGGGTGCTCTGCCAGTTACTGGGTTATTGCAATTGTAAGAATGGATGTCTTTTGCTTTCCTTTGAATTGTGGCACTTATCACATCTTTTGTAACAGATTTCTGGACCTAGAGATTTTGCTTGGGATGCACTTGTGGAGATTGCTTCAAGGCTTAGAGCAAGAACTTTTCGAAGTGGGAATTCTTCTGCTAACCCTGCACCTGCAGGTCCTTTTCGTGGGGTTCCTCCTTTTGAAAGAATTCCTCATCGAGGTGCACCATCAGCTGGAAATGCAGATTTGGGTTCTGCACGACCTGGTCATTTTCGTGGTTATATTACTGAAAGATATCCTGATAGAGGAATTTCATCATCTAGCATGTTTGAATCTGAGAAATCTGTTGGGTATGATTACCGGAAGGTAGCTTCTATTATACTTGTTTCTCCATTTTGTTCTGTTTTGGCTTGGTTGGCATTTTTTTCCCTTCCAAATTCGAAAACCTTGCATACTCGATAGCATGATTTGTTGTCTTTTGGCTCCTTGTGTCTGTTATTGCTATAATTTCAAGTACCTTTCATGGAATCCATGATCCCTGCAACCTTTTGTTTTCTTTATGATTTTCTCCATATGTACATGTGTGAACGTACAGTTTTGCACGTCCATCTCCTAGTCTCTACAAGCTCTTTCTGGAGCATTCATTCTGTACTCCAAATTGCTAGTTTACTTAATGACTGGATCAAAATATTTGTTTGCACTGGTTTAGATGAGAACTCTCTATTTTGCTGTTTGTTTAGTATTACTTAGCCTACCCTCTGCATTGGGTGACACAGTAAAAAATCCTCAATGTTTGATCTGTTGGTGTCTGTTGTTTTGTGGTTTAGACACCATTGACATGCTTACGGAGAACACTATTTTATTTATGTGCATTACTCATTCATTTCAGCTTTGTTGTACTGGTAATAAGAACCTGTGAATGGATGTTGCAATCGAGTAGTTAGTTCAATCTGAATCAAATTTGGTTGATTTGGACATTACCCATCTACATATGTTAGTTCATGGGATTGGTCAATAACCAAGTCTTGACTCTAAGTGTATCTTACATCTATTATGTGTAAAAAAAAACTTGTTTTTTTTACAGTAGAGTTTAGAGTTAAAACCATATTGATCTTTGTAGTCTTCCTTCAAACAAAGCAGATGTAAATCCATCAATTCACTCACTAGTTGACAGTATTGTCAAAGTCTAGATTTAGAAAACCTGACTTCCTTGTGGGTCAAGTTTGGTGAGAATGAGCTCAATAAAGTCATAACCTGACTGCAACATATCTATTAAATGTAACCATGATCATCATCGTGTTTGATGGTTACTTATATTCAGTGTTATTAAATTAATTTGTATTTGTATCCTATATTTTCATCGCTCCTTTGGAGATGAAGATGATCTTTTCTCTTTCAGGCTTACGGACAATCATATGAAGCTCCATACTACCATTCACCAGCTGCTGCTGGGTATAGTACCTGTCTCTCTTCTTTATTCAGGCCGCTCAAATGGCAAGTGCTTGATCTCAAAATGCTATTATCTCACTAATTTGTCTTATTTTTTTAGGTACACTAATTACAATGCCCCTGCTGAACCTAAGATTCCTTATGGTGGGGCCCCTTCAGTTGGCAGAGCTGATATAAGCAATTTTGATATTCGTCAGGTATTGTAATAACATATAGTTTTGTAATATAATTTCTCATGTTAATATTCCTTAATGCTGCCAATAGGTTATAAATGAATTCCTCTGACTCAAGATCGTTAGGATTTTGATATGATTGTATAAGATTCTGATGTAGAATTTGAATCAGCAAATGTTAGGTCTTTCTTTGCGCTGACTCACAATGCCTGTGATGGGTACCCATCTCCTCACTACCCTGCAGGCATTTAACCAAATCTGAACCCACTTCCTGTTTAACATGCTACATATAATATTAACTATAACAAGTTGAACCTCTAAAAATAACAAATTGTGAGGGTACTGTTGTCGTTGACGGAGGCAGAGAACACATGTGAGAGAAGAGAGTGTCGTTTTTGGCCTAATAGGACAGGCATTGGCTCAAGATGCTGCCTTGTGTCACCTGCTGAAGAAGCCTGAGCACTTTCCATGGAGTCAACTTAAATAATGCAATCCATGGAATCAATTTAAATCTTGCAATCACACACACCAGCACTTTCCATGGAATCAACTTAAATCTTGTTCGCACGCGCGCACACACAAATTGTGAGGGTACTGTTGTCGTTGGCGGAGGCAGAGAACACATGTGAGAGAAGAGAGTGTCATTTTTGGCCTAATAGGACACATGCATTGGCTCAAGATTCTGCCTTGTGTCACCTGCTGAAGAAGCCTGAGCACTTTCCATGGAGTCAACTTAAATAATGCAATCCATGGAATCAACTTAAATCTTGCAATCACACACACCAGCACTTTCCATGGAATCAACTTAAATCTTGCTCGCACATGCACACACACAAATTGTGAGGGTACTATTGTCGTTGGCGGAGGCAGAGAACACATGTGAGAGAAGAGTGTCATTTTTGGCCTAATAGGACACAGGCATTGGCTCAAGATGCTGCCTTGTGTCACCTGCTTAAGAAGCCTGAGCACTTTCCATGGAGTCAACTTAAATCTTGCAATCCATGGAATCAACTTAAATCTTGCAATCACACACACCAGCACTTTACATGGAATCAACTTAAATCTTGCGCGCGCGCACACACATCCCACGGGGTATGCGAACCTGATCAAACTGGTTATGTAGTCATGGATCCCCTGGTCGTTTGTTTATCAGTCAAACTTGTAAGTAATCAACTGTTTATGATTGTCTATCTGAATTGTACATTCAATTGGATTTTATGAAAGATTATATCACTAGTAACATTCAAATATTCTAAACTATTTTTTTATTCTAATTATATATTTTGGTGTCTGCCTTCGGTCCGTCCATTATACCTTCCGCATTAATTGATTTAACTTTCCTGCTTATAAAACATTTTAATATCTTTGTACATGTTTGTCTATTGGCGTGATACCTATTTGCTCCTAGATATATCTTCAACTACCAATAGTAGAAGCTTTTGCTTCTAAAGAAACAGGGTCATGCTTATGTTGGTTGTGTATAATCTTCTGTGCCTTTAGGCCCCTGGAGCGAGAGTCAAATCGCACAATCCTATGTTGGGTGTTCCGGAGAATGTCATGGACATGCACGGTCCTTCAGAATATTCAAGGCCAGGACAGGGCGGCCATCTTCCACCACCCTATATGTCTTCCGGAAGCCAGGGCATACTGCCGTCTCAACAATCAATTCGCCCGTACTAGCTCGAACCACAATCTGTGTTCAAAATATTCCTGGCCCCTTTGTTTGATGATGGCAAATGGAGAATGACAAATACATGCGAAGTATAAATTAATGTGTAGCTGTTGTAGACAGGCCTTGAGAGGTGATCAATTTTCTGTTTTGTTACTCATTGTTGAACTGATTTATGGTTCCCACTTGTGAATGGATGGGGAGTTTAGAAGTCTTATCTTCCTAGCCTTTTTGAAGGCTTCTCATTTCAGAATCTTAAGATTCACCTTTTGCTACTTGGCTCTTTGCAAACTCAAAGTATTACAACGTGTTCGTGTATTATTTATCTTGCCACTTGTATTTACGATAAGAGGTTGTTTTCGTGATTTAAACTCATGATTATGCCACGCTCTCCTAATACTTTCATGCATCTAACTGCATGTGGAAGGAATCTCCAACCTCAACAGGAACATTAAACACTTTCATAAAGCAACTCTGTTCAATATAATCTTGAATCTCTCATATCTCATGATTCTGTACAATATTCATTCACATCAACAAGTTCAATCGGTTGCTATACAATATAAAGATATACTTGCACAATCAGTAATCAGCCACTGAATCGGATGTCTCCAATTAGCCTTGTATTTTTTTTCTGTATGCTATCGCACAACCTACACCTAGATAACAAAATCAAATATATTTATAATTCATTAGTATGAACTCTTAGAAAGTCTATATCGACTATAATATTTTGTAAGTTGGAATAAAATGGAATGAAAATGGAGCAAAAGGCAAACCAAAAGAACATACTCAATATTGTATGTTGGGGGGGCTAGAGGCCGTTCTTGTGATCTCGTGACCAAGTTCGTTGATTTTGTTGATCATCATAAACTTCTCTCTTTCGAGCTGAATCATGTATTCCTCCTGTTCGTCTTCTGCACTTTCTACTTCACTGAAAGCAAGGGACAACGCTTCTAGATCACCGTCCTCAACTAGTCCTTGTAATTTCTTCACCACGTCTCTTATCTGAATTTAAAACGATTAGAGAGTTCATTAAAGCATAAACATGCAGTTTATGCATGGAAAACAGAAAAACAAATAAATTTTACTTAGGAACAGATAGAGATAGTGATAAAGCTTTCGATATATCTATAGGCACTAGGAAGATGCAGTACAGATCGAGTAAAAACCCGAGCATTCGAGAAGAAAATTTCATAGGCTTCGAGAGCTGGTTTTCACATGCTACGATATGCTTTTTTTCACATGCACATACAAACACTAGCTGGACATAACTTGGAATTCAAGAGAAGGGATTACACTGTCCACTTAGAACTAGAATCATAGGTTAAGCGAAGAAGACTTGGGCACTAACAAAAGATACTACATCACAAACTTTGTCAATGCCCATGCAAATCTGTAGAACAATTTAGTAGTCTAGTTTAAGTAGAAGCACAGTCTTCTTGTATTTTTAATAATAAATATCCACACACTCTTTCATGAAGAGATTCATTCAAAATTGAGCACTCTATAAGAATACCTCAAATAAATCCACAACTTGTATTGTCGACTAACAAAATAGTATTTTGTAAACAGAGTAGATAAAAGCTATTGATTTCATGGATCTGAGACTCATGCGGTATAAAGCAATACTGGTGAGAGACAGTTTCAATAATATGTTGAGATTGGTACATAGGCGCAACACAAGCATATTGAGTTTTTTTTTTGTATTTTTTGTTTTTCTTCCAATGCCAATCGAAATGTGGCACTAAGGAAATCTGAACTAGGGATATAATTGTAAGATCGTGCTTAGAGATTCGTTAACTATTCCAAAATTAACTACATATACAATTTGCATACTATCGGTCTGAGAAATATACTTAATTTCACATTTCCAAATTTCCAATATGACTTCAAAATTGTCACATCTAAACTGAGAAACCTCTCAAATATTTGTTTAGGTGAATATTGAATGAAAATGATGTCATATAATTAAGCTACACAACAAAAGCAAGCATAAGTCTATTTCATAGTGTTGTTATCTGTAATCTGTAAGCATTTCAACAAGATCAGTTATGAAATCTGAGATCAAAGTCTTTAAGGAGAGTCAAGTGAAATTGACAACAGTCAAACATCATTACAAGATTGTGCAATTTAGTAGCATAAACAGGAATACAAAATGATGATGGTTCAATATAAAGCAAAATCTAATAATCTTGTTCAAGAGAATTGAGATTACGGCTCATCAAGAGTCAGAGAGATTATCTATAACCTCGTACATAAGGTAAATTCATACGACAAATGTACATCAGCACAGAGAAACTGATGTGAATCAGATAGGCAGTGATAAAATACTGTTCCCACTGTGTTTGAGATCAATACCTAAAGCAATATTTAATCACTGTTTTTTTTTTCCGCTTTCTCATCTTGGTAGGATACCCCAGAATTAGCTACATACCATGTTTTAAAGATATGCCAAAGAAAGTATCCATATTTATTATTTGATAAATTACTAAAAGATAAAACTAAACAAACAAATTTCTTACCTTTGTAGATATCTCATGTGCTTTGCCAAATGGAGAAATAACAGAATCCGAGTTGGATTTCTTCTGTGGCTCTGGTATTTTTCTTGTTATTCTCACGTGGATCTCCCCATTCTTTACTCCTTGAAGAGGAATCCACTTGTCGACTGTTTCATTTGGTGGCAAGCCTTCATATTCAACTTTACAATGCCCTATACTATATGTCGGCAGCAAAGCATTATGGTCCTTAACATGCAAAGTTAAGGGACTGCCAGTGTCAGGAAACTCCAATGTTTGGTTCCACTGTGGAGTTAATGTTTTGTAGATAACCTGAAACGTGAAAACATAAATTAGATAACATAAAATGGGATACGTAAGAAGTTAACAAGGATAATTTTCAGGGCGTCAACAATGAAACCTATAGAAGAAGATATCTGGAATTAGTTTGTTTCAGGTGATGTCTCAAGATAAGTCTATTAAAGATGCATCACCCAATGAAATATCCAGTAGGATAAATGTGACGAATTCAGTATGAACAATGAGAATAACTTTTGGGACTCTTCACAAGCAATAATTGACTAAGATATAGGTTTTCTCTTTGGAATATCTGCTGATTGAATGAATCAAGATTTAAATAAAAAAATATTTTTATCATGCCAAAACTACTGTGTAGAACAAGTTTTTTTATTACCTTAGTTCGTTTCTTCAAATTCCCATAATGTACCCTCACATAGGGATCACTTGTTCCCCTTATATCGGCAGCAATTAGATCCTTAGCTTCAATGAGTACTAGTTCAATCCAGCCAGACCCCTGTTTCATTCCAGGATTCTGCAAATTTACGAGTCACACGTGTCAGATATGAAAAACTCAAACCAAACAAGCACACAAATTTTCATTCTTCTTTTTTTACGCAAGGTATGGTGGAAGAGTATTAAGCATTAACCGCATACCTTTGAACTTTCATTCTCATCATTTTTCAGTGCTTCTATTAGGAGCTTCACTTCACCAGAATTAACTTTCTCTAGAGGAATCCAGACATTCCTGCTCGAACCATCTGAAATTCCTTCCAAGTTCACTCGTGCGCTTCCTATGTTCTCATCTCCAAAGATCTCTGCACTATAACATCTGATCTTGAGATACTCATCACCTCCTACTATTTCATCGAATTCAAAGTTGTGGTTCCACACTGGATTTGTAGTATTAGGAATGGTTTTTGTTCGATAAAAAGCCTATAAAACACTTGCGGGTTAGAAGCATTATTATAGTGCTAATACATATTCAGTAACAAGAGGAGCTCAATATTGAGTCAGACAACCTTTCCATATTGAAGCTTAACATAGGGATCACATTTCCCAGATTTATCTTTAGTGGTCAGATTCCTTCCTTCGAGTATAGTTACTTTAAGCTTTCTTCCTGTTCTTGTCTGAAGGTAGTGTGGACTATCAGCAGATAGCTGAGGGGTACTATTCGCAGATTTATTCAAGATAATAGAACCATCTGAAAATTGCCATTCTCTAAGAACAAGCTTAACTGTCAACTGAAATAAATGAAATCACATCAGAAATTTTGTGGATGAGAAGCTATACAAATTGAACCATGAATAGTTGACAATTCAATACTCTTGTATAGAATTACAGGAAGCAACAACAACTGAGTTAACTGAAAGCGGGGGAAAAAAATTTAGGGAAGCTTTTTGGATTATGAAAGTTGGATTGCCTCTTTACAAGCAAGATCCTCAGGGCTATGGCAGCAGTAATGTTCGTAAGCCTAACACAAAACCACTACCAATTGACATGAATAGATGTGAGACAATGATTACACAAATAAGCATAAAATTGGTTATATTTTGACGATGACAGATAACATTTACTAAAGTCCTAGAAAAAGAATAAATACCTCTGCTTGGCTAAATCCTTCAAATGGAATGGTCATCTCTACTTCTGTCCCACAGTTTTCAGCTTGTTTTGCCACCACTCCAGATCCCTGTCCTATCGCCCAGAACATTGTAGAATCATCTGCAACATACTTCATCTGCACCCGGTTGTAAGAATTTATTAGTGTGTAAGATCGATCGCATGTCAATAACCAATAAAATTTTGGAATCTGGTATTGACACCAGTACCTTTATCTCACAGCTGGTCAAGTAGTTCAAACTCACACCGCTTTGATTCCATTCGTAAAGGTGAAATTTGAGAATTCCACTTTCTCCATGTAGCATCATATTGAAGGTAGTATTCCATCTCGGGTTCAAACCATTACTAACGGTTGTTCTTCTTGTTAAATTACCAATTTCCACTTCAACCAATGTCTTGTTCCCAAAATTTCCTGACAATTGACTGCTTCCACTAAAGTTTCGGTGAGTTTCTGAATTGTTGACCATTATGTTATTCCTGCCTAAATTACTGGCTGAGACTACGGTAACAGACAGGACACCTCCAACAGCTTTCTTATGTAGCTCCACGATTGGCAAAGAATAGCAATGGCGGCGAGGCTCAACTAACAATTTAGTTATTGTTTCCGTGAAAAGCTTTACCTAATAATAGTAAAGGAAAGAACATGTGATGAGAGGATCAACTTATATAGTAAATTGAAGCTTGCAAAATGAAATATGTTGGCAACTCTAAAATTGGGATCATAAATGAGAAACACACCAACCAACTGGAAACACCAGGTAGCTCTGTAGCAGGAAGTGTCTGGCTAGCACCGCTTCCAAATGCAACACCTATTCTGACATCAGGAGTTGATTCAAATGAATAGAGGACAGCTTGACCATCAAGAATTGGTCTTAAGAGTAACTGCAACATCGAAAAACAAAGAATGGTCCTTGATTCATAATGATAATATGATGGTGTTTAGCAGTTGAGAATAGCATATATCAATATAGTAAAGGCTAAGAAGTTAGATCTGACTTAAGGCTAAAGTGAGATACAAGTGTATTTTCAAGATCATTCTAATTTTAGCATATACATATATACATAACATATAACCCGTAGCAGTCAATAGTATACATTAGTATGATAGAGGCCGAAAAAGTCTCTGGGATATGGAAGAACTAGTGATCAGTATCTGATACAACTGTATTCTACAACGTAACTCTAATATATTTCAGCGTATATAGAACTTGTAAACCATTAGCAGAACCGATATATTTGTTAACAATTGAAGCTAGATAATTAGCACAGTTGTGATTTATTATATGGCAGTATAAGCTTGTTCAAACTGATATTTGACAGAACCTTGTGAAATGAAAATTAATAGAAATCTAGGTCAAGTGGAAATGTCAATTTTTCAAATGGCAATCAAACCAAAGCAGTAATAAGAAACTTAAAAGCATTCATGCTGTTTCTTTGGTATCTCAACTCCAATGGTCCATAAATGTCACAAATTGCATTTAAAGAACATAATACTTAGTCATTAAAAGTATCTAGCAAAGCAAAGTACTACGAAGACAATCAAAACTAGCAAAGGGAAAAATCTTCCATACATCTCCCTTGATGTTAATGCTGTTGATGATAATACGAGCTGTTCCAATTAATGGCTTTGCCAACTTAGCATGCAACAATATGCTCATGTCAACAGAATCCCAATCAAATTCCAATCGCATGACTTGCTGTAAGTGAAGAAAATTTGTGAATACTCAGTCCGGTATCTCAAATGCATTCTATTATTTAATGGGAACTAACAAAGTATGCAATTGAGAAAGTATAATAAGAAAAGGAACAAAGTGTCAAATATTTGAAAAGGAATTACAATGTAGGACTAGTATTAATCACATCTAATAGGTTTAATTACCGGAATAACTCATCCAAAATGTATAATTTAAGAAAATACTGCTATAATCATATCAAGAATTAAGCATAGAATTGGGATTAAATTTGGAGTTGGTAAACAGATTTAATAATACAAGAAACCTGTTAACCATACAAGTTCTCAAGTCTAAGAATGTCAATTTGAGTTTAGTGCTATAACTAATTTGACATATTTTACAACTAGATTATATTTTTTCCCCTCATTTTCTGGTCCTTTACTTACATTGTGTTTCAACTATTGGTTTAAACAAAGCATCTTTCTACATAAACAAATTTCATTTCTGTGAACAGTCAGTCTGTCAGATAAAGGTATCATTTCTTCCTTGTGAATACTACCTTGTAGACTATATTAGTAGGATAAATGTTCACTGTGTTCAAGTGTTTCCCATCATTACCAATGATGGTAGATTGAATTATTACACAGTAAAAGCACACCAAATCTAACTGTAATTATGCAGTAATTAGAACCATTTTCATTCCCTCAACTTGTCCAGGACAAGGCGGTACCCAACCTAACCCCATACCATCAATATAAGATCGACAGCACGATGAGACCACAAATTGTGGAACTGCATATCATTATGATGATTGTATAACAATTTGGCATAAGTGGCAAAATGTGTTGGTGCAATCGACCTCCAGGGTTTCGATGTTTAACAATGTACCTTAGTCTGGTCAGTTTGACCAAGGGTTGATTCCAACAGGACTTCATGTTTGGAAGAGAAAAGCCTAGTTAGGACTAGATGACTAGCAAGGGTAAGTCCTAACCGAAGGATAGGCAGGTGAGAAGTCTACTGAGTGACTAGTCCTAACTGGATGTTAGGCAAGGAGAAGTCCTGGTGAGTGAAGTCAAACCCTAGTGAGTGAAGCTAGGTAGTGGAAGTCCTAGTAAGAGAAGTCAGACCCTAATGAGTGAAGCTAGGTAGTGGAAGTCCTGGTGAGTGAAGCCAGATCCTAGTGAGTGAAGCTAGGTAGTGGAAGTCCTGGTAAGTGAAGCCGGGCCCTAGTGAGTTAAGCTAGGTGGTGGAAGTTCTAGTGAGAGAAGCAAGACAATGGAAGTTCTGGTGAGTGAAGTCGGGCCCTAGTGAGTGAAGCTAGGTGGTGGAAGTCCTGGTGAGTGAAGCCAGGTAATGGAAGTCCTAGTGAGTGAAGCTAGGCATCCCTAGGGGAAGGTAACCCTAGGTAATATGTGATCGACTGGTTTCTTGTCAATCGCGCGCGGTCGATCGGACCAATGAATTATTAATAATGCTAACACTGTTTTGTTTTTACTATTTTATATCTATTGTGCTAACTCAATGTTGCAGGCAAGTCTTAATAGATCAGCTTGGTCAGATACTAAGCAAGGCCAGAGAAAGTCCAAAAAGGTCTGAAGGACTAGATGTTTGGTAGGTAAGTAAAAGGTAAGCAACTGAAGGAGTGACTCAGTGAGGACGGGTCCCATTTGAGGGGACAGTAGGCGTCGATCCAATTTAAATCCATTTCGAAAATTTAAATTGAGACCCTAACTAGATCCTAGTCTCAGAGAGACAAGATCTAACTCATAAATCTATATAAATTGTTCATACATATATTTTTCTAACTCTAAGTTGTAGAGATAAATGTAGACCTTCGAATTCTGCACGCGTGGCAACTGACAGAGCTTGATTCTAAGTTCAAAGTCAAAAGTTATAGCCTCCGTAAGGTTGCTGTGTCAAACCAACAGTTGGAGGCGCCTTCAAGCAGTGAAAGACGCCTTGAGCTTGCTAGAAGGCGCCTTGAAGTGCTTTGAAGGTGCCTTCCAGAGGATAAAACTTGCAGTTTGCAAATTTTATCACCATCGAAGATAGGGGAATAAAATTTACTTGTGGAGGTGCCTTGGAGGAGGTTAAAGGTGCCTTCCACAGCCTGTATAAGCCTTGTTTGAGCAACATTCACGACACAACTCATATACAAGCTTCTACGCATCCGATTGAGGTTTCGACTGCTCCGACTTCCTGCTGCTACTCTGCTACGACACTGCTGTACCTGACTACTGCTGAGAAGTCGTCCAACACCGAGCCTGATCTGATCATCTTCGAGGGTGTTGGTAACGAAATTTTAATACTGTAGTTAATTGTTGCATAAAGAAAAGTGTAGGTTACACTTTTTCTTGTTCTTTCATTGTACTCGATCCCCTCTTCTGGTGGTTCCAGAAGAAGTATTTAGTGGATTATCCGTCGATAGGTCCGCGGGACCTGGGTCTTAGAGTAGGAGTCACCGAAGGCTCCGAACAAATTAAAATCGAACGTGTTTTCTTGTGTTCCTTATTTTCGAATCCGTACTTATTTTCCACTGCGTATACTTTGATTTCAAAACGAAAGGACAAGTTTTTGAAAACCACGTGTTTCACCCCTCCCTCTCACGTGCGTCTCAATCTAACAAAATGCTGATATACTTTCCATAGCAACTTTTTTAGATCAACATAAAGCAAAGTCTATAATTGGCACCAACTTAGTTTCTTATGGTGGAACTATAGCCCTGGACTAATTACAAAACTATTTGCTACCCTAGCAGTCTTATGCCTGTTTGCCATTTTGAGTTAATTATAATCATTATTAAATCCTGATTACGACTATTAAGACAAGCCTACATATAATTGAGCAGAATTCAAATCTCAAACCTGATCACCTGAAGAAATCCATTGCATGCCATTTCGTCCCAAATTAGGTGGACAGGAACCTAGTGAGAACTCTTGAAGTTCTATCTTTTCCTGCAGCAATAGTATCCTTGGATGAATGAGTGAGTTATTACTCCTCTGCAACAGAGCCTTAATGACCTATAAGCATGATTAAGTATGTACTTACAATCAACTTTGGTTTCCGGTCCTTTAGTCTCCTCTGCAAAATGTTTAAAAAAAATCAGTTAGCTACAGTTAAAAAGTTGTCTTGCAGAAAAATCTTTTATATATTTCGCCAACTTCCTAATTACTCCTGGTTCACCTTCTTAGAATGTGCAGAGAGCATGCACAGAAGTGTGCTGCCCTTCATATACTGATTATAGTTTATGATGCAGAAGTGAAGAAGTGGGTAAAAAAACATTCCTGATAGGTATGTGTATACAAGAAGGCCAAGACACATGTAGTCGTACCCTTTGAAATTGCTTCACCATAGAACATTATATGTGCATTCATGCATATTGTCTCGTCTACCATTTAACCAATTTTGTATATGATTGGGTTCGTTAGGATTATAAAAATCCAATTTGCAGGCTTTCCCCACCTTTTTAAGTCCAGAGCACGAAGAAAAAGTTAACTTGTCTACATATCTTGAAAATTTGCACCTATACCAAAACTCAAAGGCCCTTTTTGGAGCTCTCCTCATACATACATGCATGCATCCATCCATCCACACACACACACACAATTTCCCTCAAGGTATTAATTTATTGTTGGAGTTCTTATATACAGTATCAATTGGATAGAATTAATATACATACCTCTACCATTGAGAAAAACCTTTTTGAAAGTCTTGGTTCCATATAGTTAGGCCAAACTTCTACTAAAAGCTTGTTCAACCACTCACAAGGCTCTAATGGCGTGTTAGGCTGCATAATGTTTACAAATAAGTCACTTGTCAATCATCAGATAAATGCAAATAATATAGTAGAAGCATACTGATGTATTTAAGATGAGCTGCTTCCATCTTTTATTCATGTCTTCTGCGAGCTGCCTGCGTTGGAACTTTCCATACTGCAAAGAAAATAAAGGCGAATAAAGAAACAATCCTTATGTCCAACAATTTATAGTACAGAAAAGTAAAACATAACTTTTGACTTTTACCAAGAAATTGAATGAACAAACTAGTGTACCTAGGGTTAGAAAATACCTTGGTTTACATGCTAATAGTAATATATTGAGAGTCCCAATTTTCTACTGATTCAGTATCATATCCCTTGGCATTCCTTGATTACCCAAACTCTTAACTCCAAATAACACCCAATTGTCTAGATGATATCTACTTGTACGAAAGCTATTGTTGGGGTCAGCATGTTAAAACATATGGATACATGTGGGCATCAAGAAATAATGGAATGAAACTCCATGGTCCCCATAATGTTCTCCAATAATTAAAGCATTTCAATTGGGCATTACCTCCAGGTACCTAATTGATTCTTAAGAGACATTCTATTAGCATACACGCTGATTGTAACTTTCTAACATCCAAGAAGTAACTCCAGGAGCATTATTCAATGGGGAAAAAAAAAACTTCGTATACGTACTAAAATTCTATCTTCCATGGAGGATCTACTTCTACCTTGAAAAAACTAATCCATTCCTCAGGAATAACAGAAGCTCAAAGACAAACTGACGGTTGGGAAAGGACTATTATAATGAACTATAGTCATTAGCTTGAGATCCTCTATCAATCAAAACTAATAGCAATCATTTGACCTTATCAATTGCCATCCTAATTGATCACCCTCCTTTCGATTGGTGTCAAGAAGATCTTCAAAGGAACTCTCTATTGAGTTTAACTTAATATAGGAGTGTATAAGGAAGAGCCTGAAATTGCTAGCCCCAGTAATTTCTCAAGTTGAATACCCTCGTTCAATGGGGCAGACAGAAGGAAAAACAACAGAAGAAGGAAAAGGAAGACATCAAACTGTATATGATATGTTTCCTATAATCGTCGCCCATTGCAAGCTTGTTGACTTAATCCGAAGTTCTTGCTGGAGCTAAACCACCAAAGCAAAAAAGGGTTTGGGTAACAAGCTATAGTTCTAGCTGTTCGGATCTCGCCGCTACACTCGATACAGAACTATCTCGCTGGATCCCCCAAAAGCTTCCCTTATGCGAACCATAAAAAGGGAAGCAAAAGAAACGAAACAAACAAACAATCGAAATGAACAATTAAGTGATTCGAGCCATAAAAAATGAGCAACCTTTCCGCAACAAAAATGATTTTGAGGGAAAAAAAAAGGGTACAGATCACAGATGGCGTCGGCCACTCACCTGGATAGTGGCCCAGACGGCGGCAGCAAGCGGCACCCAGTTGGAGAAGGGAACCAACCACCTCTCGACGGCCCAGGCGAAGAGAAAAAGCGGGATCAAGAAAGGCAACAGGGGCTTGTCCTGCATCACCTTGTTCAGCAGCTCCACGGCAGCCTCCGCTTGAAACCCCTTCCATCTCTTCCTCCCCATCTACTCGTCTGACCTCAGCCTTCCCCGCTCGCTCCCTCTACAGCAAGCCCCGAAAGGATCAAAAAGCAAAACACCAATCCTGATCTCCCGATTCCGCCAAGAAATTGGCGCTCCAAACTGCGAGGCGATGGTAACGAGAGGGAATTGCTGCAATTGAGCTGATAAGGAAGAAGTGGAGGCCGAGGAGGAGGAAGAAGTAGGAGAACAACGAGGGAGGAAGACTTCTCTTTGGTCAACGTCGCGCCACCGCCGCAGTCGTCATTATTTTTGGCACAAAAAGTAAAACTTTATTTCCATTTTTCTTTGTCTACCACAGAAACAACCCAATGAAAATATATATATATTATTTAAAAAAATATAGACAAATTTAAATTCCTTTTTTTATTATTTTCTTAAATCGGGAAATTCTTATCAATTAATATTCCACGACATCGTCGCACTTTAAATTTAATCTTTTTATTCGTATCTTGACCTCGTTCGAATTTCGATTAGATAAAAAATAACGATTAATTAATGATGACTCAATATAGGCGGCAGTTGACTTTTATTATATGTTTGTTAAATAATTAATCTTCTATATTCAATCATGCCCCTGATTTCCAGGTTGAAATATATACCTGGTAAAAAAAATTCATGCTCTGATTTCACCCCCGAGACACGTGGCAAAAGGCGATTTTTGACTTCAAAACCTCATATTCATGTCTCAATTATCACATCTTTTTGAGGGGACGATTTCACCCCGGGACGTAATGTAATGGTAAGAGGTAAAATGAATTTCAAATTTTATATTGGGTAATTTTGAACTCACACGAGTTTGAACCTCTTATAATGTTGAACTGTACGTTGAAACCTATCTACAGAATTTACCTGATGAAAATTTTTAGGGACTGAATCGTTCTCTTTCAAAATTATCAGACTCTAAGTGTTACATATCGATTCTTTTTTTAAATAATAATCTGAAGTATCAAACTGCCATGTCTTTTTTTATCAATGATTAAGATTATGATAGAAATTATGGATATCAATTGTTAAGATTATGGTAAAAATTATGATTGATATTTCATGTCAGAAATTGTGATTGATATTTCAAGATCTAATTTACCATAATCTGTATATTAACAGTATATATTCTTACCTAAAATAGATTAGCAGTAATGATTATATATATTTTTATCTAAAGTTAGCGGTAAGAGCATCCATAATAGCATGGGATATTTCTCCCAAATATTTGTGGTCCCTACTTCCACATCACTTTTCAAATATCCTACTATTCAAATATCTCAACTTTCACAATGAAATATCTCACCATCCAAATATTATGGGCTCCACCAATCAAATATCTCACTCTCAAATATCCTCAATTTCACAATCAAATATTTATGGATCTCATGATCATTTTATTAACTTACATATAATTTTATATTTAAATAAAATTAATATATATTTTAAATATATTTTGTCTATCATTTATTCATAAATATTTTTTAGACAATTATTCAATATAATTATTTTAATAATATTTTATTTAAATGAAAACAATACAACATCTACACATTTAAAAAAAAAACTACAACATAGTTCAAATATTTCACAAAATCAGAATTGAATAACTAAATGTTTCATATATAATAAATTAGTTATTTACTCATCACGATGGCATGTTTCCCAGATGTGTTCAACCAAATCACGACGAAGCTGATGATGCACCTGAGTATCACGTAACTCGGAATTTCTTCGAATGTATTCAGCAAATTCACTGGTTGAGCCATGATTCGCTGTGATTGTATCTTATTCTTCGCGATCTCAAATCGATATTGCATGACTTTCATCCTTCACAATCATGTTGTGTAAAATAATACGTGTATACATGATTTCTTTGCATTTGTCCATAAACCAATGTCGCCCTGGACCTCTTATAATTGCCCAACGAGCTTGGAGTACCCCAAATGCCTGCTCGACATCTTTTCTTGCAACCTCTTGTCTTTCCTTAAATTTCATTCTTTTCGGATCTTGAGGGTAGGAAAAACTCTTGACGAAAGTGGCCCATTCCGGATATATACCATATGTTAGGTAGTACCCTTTTGTATATTGTGTACCGTTCATAATAAAATTAACTTCCGATGCATTTGCTTTCAAGACGTCATTAAAAATAAGTGATTCATTAAACACATTGATGTCATTGTGAGATCCAGCAACCCCAAAAAATGCATGTCATATCCACAAATTGACAGATGCGACTGCCTCAAGCACAATTGTTGGATAGCCATGATCGCCTCGTGTGTACTGTGCCCTCCATGCAATCGGACAATTTTTACAGGCCCAATGCATGCAATCAAGACTTCCTAACGTCCCAGGGAAACCATGCTTTTGTTCATGCATTTCAAGCAAACGAGTGATGTCAGTTGCATTGGGTTTTCTTAAGTACTCACCTCCGTATATTTGTATCACGCATTGGTAAAAGTTGGACAAGCATTCGAGAGCAGTTGTTTCACCCATTTGCAAGTACACGTCAAATTGGTCGGCAGAACCTCCATAAGCCAGTTGATGGATAGCCGCCGTGCATTTTTGAAGCGGCGACAGACCTTTTCTCCTTGCTGCATCTTCCCTCCATTTAAAAAATCCACTAGGATGATTTTCCAAATCAGTGACTATGCACAAAAATAATTCTTTTCTCATTCGGAATCGTCTTCGGAACATATCATCGGTATACACTGTGTCAAGACAGAAATAATCATTGACAAGTTGACTGTGTCCAGCTGCACGGTCTCTGTTAATTGTTCTTCTTCTTTGTGTACTCCCATGATAATCTTGCATGAATTCAGCCACTCTAAATTGATTGTGCACTACCATCATGAATAACGCCTCACCGGGATCTGATATTGTAGGGCTCGTTGTGTCTTCAGGAATATTATGACGAACTTGAGAACTTTCTTCATTAAAATTTTCGTCAATATTTTGAGAGTCGAACAAATCTCTAAAATAATGACTATAATTTTTATCCATTTCTCTCTAAATTTTTGGTAGGCAATGGGTATGAAAATGATGAAAATAGATGAAAGAAAGGATATATATATAGGGAGAAATTGAACGTTACCCAACGTTTAAGTTTTCAAACGTTTAATTTTCCGAATGTTATTTTTTCGAACGTTAACGTTTGATTTGTTTTTAATTTTTTAATATTCTAAATTTAATTAAATTAAAAAAAATAAAAAAAATCTAAAAGTCAAGGCACCCACATTTTTTATGGGGCCCACCATATTTAATAAAAATAAATATAAAATATAAAATGTAAATAGTGGCAGCCCACCAAAATGATGGGCCCCACAAGAGGAAATCACCGGGCAAACATTTGTGCTCGTTGATTTCCATTCATCCCTCAAATATCCCCCACAATGGGAGATATTTGAGAGAGAGAGAGAGAGGGGGGGGGTTATTTGGAGAAATATCCCCTCTAAATATCCCCCATGGAGATGCTCTAATTAATGTAATTATTGTTGATCCTGTCCGAACCAAGAGTCAGCGGACGCTGGGCACGTGGCGCTCTCTGCTGGATCTTCGAGTGCTCCGGCGAACCTGCAACAAACCGGGCCGGGAGGGGTTCCCGGCGACGGTCCTCCGACGCTCAAGTCAGGTAGGCTATGGAGAAAGCGGCTGCCAAATCTGTATCATGCGTACCTTTGGCGAAGTAATAGCCTCTTTATATAGGACGGAGAAAGAATTGATGCACGCCCATCGAGATGCGTACGTGTCAGCAACCCATACCACGGTATGCACTTGTCAGAGAGCTTACCTGATCCCATACTGCTACAGTGAGAGAATGTTCTTTGATGGGACGGCAGGACCCCCGTTGTCAGGCTAGTCGTATGGCATAGCCATACGACTTGACGGCTGTCAGAAAATGTTCCCATCTTTTACCCACCACCTGTCTGGGGAGCCCGGCCCACCGGGCGGGCGGTGAAAGTCCGGACGCGGTGAAAGTCGTCCGGACGGCCCTGATTCTTTGCGCCGTCCGGGGGGTGCTTCCTTCCGCTCGGTCATTGTGCACTGCTTCATTTGAGCGTCGGAACCCTGGTCCCTACCAGGGTGTCTTTTTACTATCAGATTTCCCTTTTTTTCGAGTCCGGTCGGCTCGCCCCTTTCGGGTGAGCCACTGGACCTTTTGACCTCCCCTCAGCGTTGACTCCTTGTGGGGTTCCGGCTTTTTACCGCCGGATCACTTGCCTTCCTCTCGAGTCTAGTCGAAGGAGGCAAGGTCCGACTGACTGGACTGTCGATCTGCCGAACAATGATTATTGCATTAGGCCGCTCGGCGCGACATACGGCTGCTCATCCATGCGGCGATATCTGTCCGTTCGGCGATATTTTGTCCATGCCTTGTATTTTCTTGGAATCGACGTCCGTTGTTCTTCCACACCTCCCATCACGTGCTCTGCGCACGGTAAGGGGAGTTCATTAAATGCGGCTAGTAACCGGCTGACACGTGGCGATCGTGCATTTGTCAGAGTATGGCGGTTGCGTCACTTCCGATGGGACAGCCGCCGTTTGAAACGGACGATCAGATGACAACCTCGATATCGACGACCTGGATCGGACGGTGGAGATCGCTTCCGGGCGGTGATATAAAGCCCTTGACTCCGTTTCCGCCGCCTTTCATCTTCTTCATTTCCAGATTCCTGTCGCTCCTCCTTTCGCCGGCGACCTTGTGCTCAGACTTCCCGACGATCACACGGCAACTTCCGATCATCTCCCTCGCTTGTAAGATCCTTTTTCTCGCTCGAGACGCGTTCTTCTTTCTGTTAATCATCCTCGTCAGTCGGTTTTCTTCCTTTGCTTGAACCATCCTCTTCTATCCCGCATTCTGGCCTTTCGATCATGACCAGTACCTCGCAGTCAACCGGCGGTGCTCCGGGTCTTTGGTACTCGAACATGGAAAGTCGGTTCGACGAGGAAGACGCCATGCGCCTTATTCGAGCATATGACCTACCGACCGACCACGAAATAGTGTTAGCCACGCCTTCCGATCGGCCTAACGATCCTCCGTCCGGCACTGTTGTCTTCTTCCGTGATCAATTCCTGGCCGGCCTACGTTTTCCTCCTCACAAGTTTTTCTTAGAAGTTTGCAACTATTTCCGCATTCCGCTCGGCCAAGTAGTTCCCAATTCTATTAGATTGCTGAGCGGAGTGATAGTTTTGTTCAAACTGAACGGCATTCCCTTAAACCCGAAAATCTTCCACTACTTCTACTATCCCAAGCAAGCCGAGTGGGGTACCTTTGTTTTCCAATCTAGGATAGGCTTCGTCCTTTTCGATAATATGCCGAGCTCCAACAAACACTGGAAGGAGCATTTTTTCTATATTCGTTTTCCCGAGCGGCCTACTTTCCGCACTAAGTGGCAGACAGCTATGCCTGCGCAACCGGAACTCGGCAAGTTTAGAGGTGACGCAGACTATCTCCATGCAGCCGAACGGCTAGTAGGTCAGCGCTATCACATTGACAAGATGCTTCTCCCAGGAGTAATGCATATATTCGGCTTGTCTTCTGCACCAGCCGATCTGCCTTGTAGCATGAGTAAGCTTCCCTATCTCCTCCTTTATTTTGTTCTAACTGATTTATTCTCTGCTTCTGCAGCTGAGGTCATGTGGAGAGCCAGAGCTACCGAGAAGCTCAAACTGAAAGCCGCTCAGATTGAGGCGGTGACGAGCAAGGAGGCCGCCGAACGGGGCCTGGCTCCGGCTGACCCGGCTGGCGAAGAAGGTGAGGGGACGCCAACGGTCTCAGAAGCCCCGGACGCCCCTGCCCCTCCTGATGAGGCCACGGGCAATATAGAACATGGAAGTGAAGCTGAAGTGGAGGCCCGTTCGGCCGATGATGCGCCGCTGCGCACTCGGAAACGCCGGCGACCGGAATCCGCACCTGCCTCTACACTTGATGAGCCACAACCTGAGCAGGGTGTAGGTGCGCTGGTGCTATCCGGAACAGTTTCCGTCGAGAGTACCCCTACCCCTCAGGATTCTCCGAGGGCCAGCTCGGAAGTTCCGCCGTCCAGCCCTTCGAGGACTCGACGACGTCTCAAGCGTTTAGGCGAGCTACCCTCCTCTTCTGCTGGTGGGCCATCTCAGAGCGGGCCGAGCGGCCAGAATCTACTTAAAACCGTCCTGCGCCTCCCTTCGGAGGCGTACATGGCTGCCGCCGATCGGCCGGTATTTCCCGAGCAGATGATCACCCTGACGGGTCCTCTCGCACAAGCTTGGATAGATGCTCGGAGTCGTATAGCCAAATTGACTCCCGGGCAGCTCGGCGACAGCAACCTTCAATCAGCTACCGGGGTATGGCCCCTTCCCTTCTTTTCTCTCCTATTTGAAGTTTTTAACCTGCTCGTGTTTGCTAGCAGAACTGGGTGGAGCAGATCGCCATTAGCGATCGATTGGCCGAGCTGGAGGAGGAACTGAAGAAACAAAAAACAGCTGGGGACGCCAGGCAGTCGACGGCCGCTCTGGAGAAGGCCAAAAAATCACTAGAAGCTGAGCGGAAAAGGCTGCCGATCTGGCGAGCAAGGTCGTTCGGCTTGAAACAATGATTAAACAACGAGACAAGGAGATCCAGACGGCGACCACTCGGAAGCAACAGGCCATCAATGATATGGACCACATGAAGGTGGAGATCCGGGGGCTGGAGCAACGCATTAAGGACCTGGATGCTCTGCTGGCCACCGAAAAAGAGAACCGCTCGGCTGATCTCCAAAGATTCGATGGAGACTTGAAGGATCTCCAAGCCGCTAGCGACGCTGCCCATGCCGCGCTCAAGGAATATCAAGAGGGAGAGTCGGCCCGCTCGGAGGAAGTGAGGAAGGCGTTCCTCCGCTCGGAAGGCTTCGGAGAGAAGTTTACCGACAAGATATCCCTCACGTTCGAGGAGGCAATCAAGGCGGCGGTGGGCTACTTGAAGACCAAAGGTCACCTGTCTGCCGAGCTGACCATCCCCCCCCAGGACTTAGCGAGCGTGATGGATGCCATTCCCGACGCTCTTTTTGATTTTGATGTGTGAAGAGCGTTTTTGTAGGCTTTTTTGAATTCCCGCCGTTCGGCCCGGCTTATGTAATGACTTTTTTGACTTGCATATTAGATAATCTTCTGTTCCTCTCTATTTTAGCTTCTATTTTAGCTAGAAATCCTCGTCTCCAAAGGGGTTTTCGCTGGATTTTCGCAAGACTTCCAGCTCAGGCGTTTATAGACGGCGCGGTTTTTATAGCCGGTCGGCTCGGCACGGGGATCGTCGGCGCGTCCGCTCGGATTATTTAAAGACGCCTCGTCTCGATATTTATCGTCGGAGCTCGGCGGTTTTCCGGTCGGTGCGGCTCTCGATTTTAACGGAGCTCGTCGGCGCGTCCGCTCGGATTATTTAAAGACGCTCGTCTCTCGATATTTATCGTCGGAGCTCGAGGCATGGATGCCGGACCGTCTCTTGATTTTAACGACGGAGCTCGTCGCGCCGCTCGGATTATTTAAAGACGCCGCTCGTCTCTCGATATTTATCGTCGGAGCTCGGCGCGGTTTTATAGCCGATCGCGGCTCTTGATTTTAACGGAGCTCGTCGTCCGCCGGATTATTTAAAGACGGCTCGTCTCTCGATATTTATCGTCGGAGCTCGAGGGCGCGGATTTTATCGGCGCGGCTCTTGATTTTAACGACGGAGCTCGTCGGCGCGTCCGCTCGGATTATTTAAAGACGCCTCGTCTCTCGATATTTATCATCGGAGCTCGACGGCGCGGTTTTGGTCGGCACGGCTCTCGATTTTAACGACGGAGCTCGTCCGCCATTAACGACGCCGGCTCGTCTCTCGATATTTATCGTCGGAGCTCGACGGCGCGGTTTTTATAGCCGGTCGGCGCGGCTCTCGATTTTTAACGACGGAGCTCGTCGGCGCGTCCAGTGAGACTGCACACCCGGCCGAACGGCGCGGCCTTCGTCGTCGAGCGCTTGGCTTGTATATAATCATCCGAGGTAGTCTCGGCTAAAATGTACCTAGCCAAACGGCTCAGGCCTTCGCTCCAGGCAATAATCTCCCTCTATCATCCTGATCAGCGTAGGGTTTTGGTTTCCTTCCTGCCACACTAGTATGCAGCCCGGCTGAACAGCTCGGGGTCTTCGAGTTCGAGCTCCCGGTTCGGACATAAACCTCCCGGCCGATCGGCTCGGGGGCCTTCGGGTCACGATGATAATGCCTTATATTCGCTCTTTTGACTTTTCATCTCTGCATTTCAAGTATTTAGTCGAAAAATGAAGTACACAGGGTGATTTACAGTGATACACCTTTCACCCCGACCGATAAGGTTGGAGGTGGTTCGCGCTCCACGGTCTACCTAGCTGCCTACCGTCCTCGTCTTCCAAATAATACGCGCCCGAGCGGAGCTTTTCGATGACTTTGAAGGGACCTGCCCATGGAGCTTCAAGCTTGCCGACATCGCCGACCGGCTTCACTTTCTTCCAGACAAGATCGCCGACCTGGAACGATCTGGGAATGACGCGCCGGTTGTAGTTTTGCCTCATCCGCTGACGGTATGCCATCAGCCGAACGGACGCCTTTGCCCTCTCCTCTTCTACCAAGTCCAGCTCCATGTTTCTTCGTTCGGCATTGCCATCACCATAGCTCTGGATCCGGGCTGACTCAATGCCGACTTCGACCGGAATGACAGCCTCACCGCCATATACCAAATGGAACGGTGTGACTCCTGTCCCTTCTTTTGGCGTCGTTCGGATGGCCCACAAGACGCTCGGCACTTCATCCGGCCAACTTCCTCCCATATGGTCGAGCCGAGCGCGCAAAATACGAAGAATTTCCCGGTTGGCGACTTCAGCTTGACCGTTGCTCTGAGGATAGGCCACGGACGTGAAATGTTGCTCAATGCCGTAGCTTTTGCACCAATCCTCTAACATCTTCCCTATGAACTGCCGTCCGTTGTCGGACACTAGTCGGCGAGGGATGCCGAACCGACAAATGATGTGTTGCCAGATGAATTTTTTAACCATTTGTTCAGTGATCTTTGCCAACGGCTCGGCCTCCACCCACTTGGAGAAATAGTCTACTGCCACTAGTAAAAACTTTCTCTGCCCGGTCGCCATCGGAAATGGACCCACAATATCCATTCCCCATTGATCGAACGGACATGAGATGGTTGATGCCTTCATCTCCTCTGCCGGTCGGTGGGAGAAGTTGTGATACTTCTGGCACGAAAGGCATGTAGATACTGTCCGAGCGGCATCTGTTTGTAAAGTTGGCCAAAAGTATCCGGCCAAGAGAATCTTCTTGGCCAACGAGCGTCCGCCCGGATGACCTCCGCATGATCCTTGATGTACTTCCTGGAGGATGTAAGCTGAGTCCTCCGAGCTTACACATTTCAGCAAAGGGCGCGAGAAAGCTTTCTTGTAAAGTTGATCTCCGATTAGTGTAAACCGACCGGCTCTTCTTCTGAGGAGCCGGGCTGCATATTCATCTGATGGTGTGGTGCCCGAACGGAGGAATTCTATAATAGGTGTCCTCCAGTCATTTGAAAACGCGAGGCCTTGCATCCGGTCGACATGCGCCACCAGCAGCGTTTTTTCAATTGGTTGCTGAACGGCGACCGGCGTTATTGAGCTCGCGAGTTTGGCTAACTCATCGGCCTCCTGGTTCTCCGTTCGGGGAATCTTCTGAATAAGCACCTCTCGGAAAGCAGCTTTGAGTTTTTCAAAAGCCTCAGCGTAGAGTTTGAGCCGAACACTGTTGATTTCAAAGGTGCCGGAAAGTTGCTGAGCGGCCAACTGTGAATCAGAATAGAGTGCCACCCGACCGGCTCCCACATGCCGTGCTGCCTGCAATCCGGCTATGAGGGCCTCATACTCTGCTTCATTGTTAGTAGCTTTGTAGTCTAGCCTGACGGATAGGTGCATCTTTTCTTCCTGAGGTGAGAGTAGTAATATTCCGATCCCACTTCCGAGCCGAGTGGAGGATCCATCCACATATATTCTCCACATAGCTTCCGGCTCTGGTCTTTGCACTTCGGTCACAAAATCAGCCAAAGATTGGGCTTTAATCGCCGAGCGGGGCTGATATTGGATGTCAAATTCACTTAATTCTGTCGTCCACTTGATAAGCCGTCCGGACGCTTCTGGATTCAACAGCACTCTTCCGAGTGGACTGTTCGTCCGGACAATGATGGTGTGAGCCAAGAAATACGGTCGAAGGCGCCGAGCGGCTAAAACCAAAGCTAAAGCCAACTTCTCGAGCCCAGTGTAACGAAATTCAGCATCTTTTAAAATGTGGCTTAGAAAATACACCGGCTGCTCTTCGCCGCTCGCCCTCACAAGTGCTGAGCCTACAGCATGCTCAGTTGACGACAGATACATATACAGTGACTCACCCCCGATCGGCTTGGCCAGCACAGGCAGAGAATTTAGATATGTCTTCAATTCTTCAAATGCTCGGTCACACTCTTCATCCCACTGGAACTTAGTAGCCTTGTGCAGGATTTTGAAGAATGGCAGGCTCCGATCGGCGGTTCTGGAGATGAATCTGGATAAAGCAATTATCCGACCGGTCAACCTTTGCACTTCTCTTGTATTTCTTGGGGGCGGCATGTCTTGCAGTGCTTTTACCTTGCTGGGATTTGCTTCGATTCCCCGCTCGGTCACTATGTACCCCAAGAAACGCCCTCCTTTAGCTCCGAACAAGCACTTCTGGGAATTTAGCTTGACTCCATATTTGCGCAGTGTGCGGAAGGTTTCTTCCATATCCTTGAAAAGATCGGCCGCTTGGACGGATTTGATAAGAATGTCGTCCACATAAACTTCCAGATTCCGCCCGATCTGCTCCTTGAACACTTTGTTCATCAAGCGTTGATAGGTGGCCCCGGCATTCTTCAATCCGAACGGCATCACATTGTAGCAATATGTGCCGTCGGCCGTTACGAAGCTTACTTTTTCTTGATCTTCCCGGGCGAGCGGGACTTGATGATATCCTTGGTAGGCGTCAAGCATGCAAATTAATTCGCAGCCGGCCGTAGAGTCCACCAGCTGATCTATCCGGGGCAGAGGATAAAAATCCTTGGGGCATGCTTTGTTTAAGTCTCGAAAGTCGATGCAGACCCTCCACTTGCCGCCCGGCTTGGAGACCAAGACTACGTTGGCCAGCCAGCTTGGGAACTGCACCTCGCGTATGTGGCCGGCCTTCAGAAGTTTTTCTACTTCTGCCCGGATAATAGTATTCTGCTCGGCGCTGAAATCCCTTTTTCTCTGCTTCACCGGCCGAGCGTCCGGTCGGACATGCAATTCATGCTGCGCCAGGCTCGGCGAAATTCCAGGTAACTCATGTGTCGACCAGACGAAGACATCATAATTTCGTTGGAGGCACTGGATCAGCTTCTCCTTCTGTTCTTTCCCCAGATCAGAGGCGATAAAAGTCGTGGCCTCCGATCGGGTTGGATGGATCTGGACTTCCTCCTTTTCATCATAAATTAAAGCAGGAGGTTTCTCAGTTATGGCGTGTACCTCGATTCGGGGTGCCTTCCGGGCGGAACAGGCCTCCGCTCGGATCATCTCTATATAGCAGCGCCGAGCTGCTAGCTGATCTCCCCGCACTTCTCCTACTTTGTCTTCCACTGGGAACTTTATCTTTTGGTGGAAGGTTGAGACAACCGCTCGGAATTCGCCGGTCGTCCCAAAATGACGTTGTAGGATGATGGAGAGTCGACCACCACGAAGTTGATTGTCCTGGTCCTCCTGAGCGGCTCTTCTCCCAGCGAGGTGGCCAGCCGGATTTGTCCGACCGGCTGAACTTCGTTGCCCGTAAACCCGTAGAGCGGGGTCGTCATGGGCAGCAGCTCGGCTCGATCAATTTGCAGCTGGTCGAACGCCTTCTTGAATATGATGTTGACCGAGCTCCCTGTGTCAACAAATATGCGGTGAATGGTGTAATTTGCTATTACCGCTTTAACGAGCAGCGCGTCGTCGTGGGGCACTTCTACTCCTTCTAAGTCCCCGGGTCCGAAAGTGATTTCCGGTCCACTTGCCCGTTCTTGACTACAGCCGACCGCGTGGATCTGCAGCTGTCGGACGCCCGCCTTTCTGGCTCGATTGGAGTCTCCTCCGGTCGGTCCGCCGGCAATAACGTTGATCTCGCCCCGGGAAGTATTGTTCCGGTTTTCCTCCTCCCGAGCAGACGGTCGTGACCGTTCTCTGGACGCCCGGCGATTCTCCTGCCTCGGAGATCGGTGCCGATCGGGTGTCTGCTGATGTCGCCTCTCGATGTGGGTCCGGTCAGCTTCATGAGTCCTATGTCTCCTGTCGATGGGAGGAGACCGTCGTTCGGCTTTCCTGGGAACGGGATTGGACAACAAGGGAATGCTTCGGCAATCCCTCGTGTTGTGTGTATCCGTCTGGTGGAAGGTGCAGAACATAGGGGTCCACCTCCTCTTTGGCTTGGGCCGAGCGGCAGCCACCTCTTGTACGTGAGATCTGGCATGGGGGGGTCGGATTGCATCGGCCCTCGGTCCTCTGGGCGGCTGCTGAGCGGCTTGCTGTTTCCGCTCGGCGTGAGTATGTGCCCGCTCGGCAGGAGCTTCCTTTTTCCGAGCGGCTTGCGCTTCTTCCACATTTATATATTCGTTGGCTCGATGTAGCATGTGATCATAATCTCGGGGCGGCTTTCGGATGAGCGACCGGAAGAAGTCTCCATCCGCTAGGCCTTGCGTGAAGGCGTTCATCATCGTCTCCGAGGTGGCCGTTGGGATGTCCATCGCCACTTGGTTGAACCGCTGAATGTAAGCTCGAAGCGATTCTCTCGGCTCTTGCTTGATGGCGAACAAGCTGACACTTGTCTTTTGATAACGCCGACTACTGGCGAAGTGGTGGAGGAAGGCCGTTCGGAATTCCTTGAAGCTCGTGATGGATCCGTCCGGCAACCTCCGGAACCACCGTTGAGCAGATCCCGAGAAAGTGGTAAGAAAGACTCGGCACTTCACTCCATCGGTGTATTGATGGAGCGTGGCTGTGTTATCAAACTTACCCAGATGATCATCCGGGTCCGTTGTTCCATTGTACTCGCCGATTGTCGGAGGCACGTAGTGCTTGGGCAGAGGGTCCCGTAGTATAGCCTCCGAGAATTGGCGATTGATCTGCTCGGGGGAGGAGTCCGCTCGGGGAGCTTTCCCCTTCCTGTCATCCCGCCTTGGCATTTCATCTGAGGAAGATCCTATATCTCTTCGGGTCGGCGTGGCTCCAGGGGTGCGAAATAAGGCCCGATGGAATGCGACGGTGGCTGGAGGTGCTTCCGCTCGGCCACCTGACGCAGATGTTGCTTGCTGCTCCGCCCGCTCGACGGATGCTTTTTGTTTTTGCTCCACGAGTTTGGCGGCCCTTATCTCGACCAGAGCGTCGAGTTCCTCCCTTGAAAGCGTCACCGTGTGCTGTCGTCCAGCCTCGTCCATTGTCTCTGCTCGGATGCAGGAGCGTTCCCACAGACGGCGCCAATTTGATCCTGTCCGAACCAAGAGTCAGCGGACGCTGGGCACGTGGCGCTCTCTGCTGGATCTTCGAGTGCTCCGGCGAACCTGCAACAAACCGGGCCGGGAGGGGTTCCCGGCGACGGTCCTCCGACGCTCAAGTCAGGTAGGCTATGGAGAAAGTGGCTGCCAAATCTGTATCATGCGTACCTTTGGCGAAGTAATAGCCTCTTTATATAGGACGGAGAAAGAATTGATGCACGCCCATCGAGATGCGTACGTGTCAGCAACCCATACCACGGTATGCACTTGTCAGAGAGCTTACCTGATCCCATACTGCTACAGTGAGAGAATGTTCTTTGATGGGACGGCAGGACCCCCGTTGTCAGGCTAGTCGTATGGCATAGCCATACGACTTGACGGCTGTCAGAAAATGTTCCCATCTTTTACCCACCACCTGTCTGGGGAGCCCGGCCCACCGAGCGGGCGGTGAAAGTCCGGACGCGGTGAAAGTCGTCCGGACGGCCCTGATTATTTGCGCCGTCCGGGGGGTGCTTCCTTCCGCTCGGTCATTGTGCACTGCTTCATTTGAGCGTCGGAACCCTGGTCCCTACCAGGGTGTCTTTTTACTATCAGATTTCCCTTTTTTCCGAGTCCGGTCGGCTCGCCCCTTTCGGGTGAGCCACTGGACCCTTTGACCTCCCCTCAGCGTTGACTCCTTGTGGGGTTCCGGCTTTTTACCGCCGGATCAATTGTAAATAATTTTTTGTTTAAAATAGGTTGTACTGTAATTCTTATTTAAAAAAGAGATCGTCAAAAAAAGAGGCACAAAATCATTTTATCAAGTTTTGTCATGGTATCAAAGTAAGCTTCTAAAATTCATAATTGAATCTTCGAATCTCTATGAGTTTCTTTTTGCTTCTGTATTAAAAAAGTTTTCTGGTTTGTTATAATTTTTTTTTGTGTTGATTAATTTCTAATCAACAACTTTGACTTTGAGATTTTATTTTGTTTAGAATAATGTCTGCTAAGAATTTTCTTGGAAGAATATCTACAAAGACTTTGGCTATCAAATTCATAGAAAAGAATTATGCAACTTGAGAATTTCAGTTCAGAATGTTTCTGAAAGGGAAGAGCTTTGGAATCATATTGACGGGTGTACTCCTGCTTCTAAAGAACGTACAAAACTTAGTTAATGGAAGACGAAGGATGCTCGAATCATCTCTTGGATTTTAGATTCTGTTGAACCTCATATGATGAAAAATTTACGTTCCTTCAGTACAGCTAAGGAGATATGGGATTATCTACAACGCATATATTATCAAGATAAATTGACGGACTAAGCAAGAATAATCAGAGTGTCCGATCGACAAGGTCAAGTGGGAATGAGTAGTGTCCGATCGACAGGGTCAAATAGAAAGGAATAGGATGTCCGATCAATGGAGCCGAACGGACTAAGCCAATGGTGCTGAGTCAGTGACGCTGAGACGATGATCAAATTAGTGGAGAATATCGTCTCGAGTAAACTGACGAGCATAATAAAGCTTCTCGTTTCGGACCAACAGATTAGGAACGATCCCGCTTGAATTTGACTACATCTATTGACCTTCCTAATGCTTCCTAATAGGCTAATACACGTGGACTCTCATACTCCCCATGTCAGTTACGTTTTCTTTGTTCAGTTATGTTATTCCATGTCAGTTACGTTATCTTTGTTCAGTTATGTTATTTTTGGTCGAAGTTTAGAATGAGAGGACGCCGGAAGAGTGACACAATGCCGGAGACTGTCCGCGTGGTCGCCGCAGAGCAACAGTCGCCGAAGGTGAACCCGTGCGCCCGCCGCCCGGAAGCGGGACCTAGCGTGATGAGCAGGATGAAATCGGTGGCCGTCGCTACGCCGCCGACGAGGATTTGATGATCGACCCTACGATGAACAGTTGGAACAGAGGCGATGAGAATTTTGTTTGGATCAATTTCTTGGTGATAGTTGAACAAGAAAAGTTCATCCACAAACTTGACAATATAGATTTGTTTTTCGTACAGAAAAGCCAAAAGTCAAACGTACCGATCAATTTTACGATCAATCCCAAAAAACAAAAAAAAACTATAAATTAATCGATGACTTGGTCAACCTCTGGCATGGCGGCCATTGGGGAGGCGCTTGAGCGCCTCCAACAGAGTGTTCCTCAGCCGGCCGAGGTGCGGTCGGACGTTCTGGTTCTCCAAGTAGATCCGGCTGATCTCGTTCCACCCCCTCTTGTGCACGCCGTAGCGGTCCTTGATCACCGGATCATCCGCCCGGTACTCCTCCCCGATCGTGCTCTCGTCCGCTTCGATGTAGTACTCCAAGTACTCGATCCTCATCGCCGGCGCCGGGTCCCCGAAAGTCTCCCTCGCGAGCCAGTCCAGCCCCCCGAACGGCACTACCTGGATCATCACGGCGCCGTCGGGGAGGAACACCATGTTGGCGAGTCCGGCGCCGTGGACGCCCATCATCACGTCGGCGGAGTTCACCAGCCGCGCGAAGTCGCTCACGTTGGTGCCCTTGTGCGGCTCCGCCACCCGCACGTCGAACCCTAGCCGCGCCGCCATATCCCTCATCCCCTGCATGTTCAGGAAAACCCTAGTTTTGTTCCGCGCGATGATCAGCAGCCGCGGCTTCCGCCGGTCGTCCGCCGCCGCCGCCGCCGCCGCCGACCGCTCCAGGCCGTACGCCTTCCTCAGCATCGCCTTGAAATCCACCATCGAGTACCCCGTCGGCGTCCTCGCCGGGTCAATGCCGAACACCGTGTGGTAGCTCAGCCCCAAGATCACCCGCGGGAAGCAATGAACCGCTCCTTCCTCTTCGATGTCCGCGTCGATGATCTCGTAATCGGAGAGCTGCCTAAAAATCAGGGCGAACTTGGTCACCCACCAGTCCTGGTTGTCGGCGACCACGAACTGAACCTCACCGCGGAATCGGTAGGCGGAGATGAAAAGGGGGACGAGCACGTCGGTGAAGTCGTGGAAGTGGTTTCCGGTGAACCCGCCGAGCGAGAACACCAGCGCCGGGACGCTGTGGTTGACCGTGCATTCCGGCGGCGGTCCACCGCCGGGGAACGGCTTCAAAGTCCACTCCTTGATGTGCTTCATGGTCGCAGAGTTATTCTGTTTTCTGCAGTAAGGCTTGCTTTTCCATTCTCTCTCCGTCAAGGAAGGGGGCAGGAAGACGGTCTGCAACCTTCCTTGCAATCTCACATCTCCTTCCGCTTCGCAAACAACGGATCTATTGCTTGTTCTTGAGCAAATTGGCTCCTGCGAGACGATCGCAGCTTTCTCTGCAACAATTTCTCGAGCTATTGCAGTGGTCTCTTCTTCATCTTCATCCTCTGCACAGAACAGGTAGGGTTTTGTTCCAGATTTAGCTTCAAAATCTTCGCCTCTTCTTAAAAATTCGATCTTTGCTTCAAAATCGTTCAAATTACCTGTTATCGCAGCCTCCTCACTCTTCGAAATCGTTTCTGCTCCTGCCAAAGCCTGTGGCTTTGCTGCAAGAACAGCAAGAACAGTATTCTCTTCAGAACATAAATTCCTTAAATTGCTAGCTGAAAGAAAGATGAACAGAGAACACGAACCAAACGGAGCTGCGCAGTATCGAGCCTTGATGAGGGAGAGGATGCAGAGAGGCATGATCACGATGGCAACGATGAGCACGTTGCCTGCCCTCCTTGCCTCAATCCGTGAAAGTGAAGGATTCCTTGCAGACTTCATCCTTGTTCTCCTGGATCAGTCATGGCTCCTCTTCTGATCAGATTCTTCGCTTAGATATAGCGATGTTCCCGAAGGCGACACAAGAATTTCCAAAAACATGACTGGACCAGTGGAATCTAACCCTAGAAGAGCTGATAGATGGTCTCTTCGGAATGATTGTAAACTATACATTTACTCCATCCATAGCTACTTTACCTTCAAGGATATTACAATGTTGTTGTTCTATCACTGTCTGAATCACCACAGTAATTGTCTTCCTTAAACTAAACGATTGGGTAGGTGGGCAGGCAGATTGGCAGCTCCATTTGAGCAACCAAAACTCGTCATTATCTGAGCAGGTGATGAACTAGTGGTTGCTACAGCTTGAAGGCACAGTTTGAGCAAATGCAAAATGTGTTGCAGTCTGAAGGTGTAAATCCATCGCTCAGTGATAGGAACGCAACGCTTTATTGTTCTTTATTGTCTGATACACTCACTACTGCAAGCAACTGCTGAGCTTCTTCACCGCGGAATCAGGAGCAAAGCTAGCAATCGATCAGAGGTGTGGAGCTTCTTTATGCTTAGAGATGTAGTTGTCGTGGTAGATCGTCAACCTCCAAAGAACTATGAAGGACACATCCCACCAATAATTCTAGGGTTTGCACGAGAGTGTAGTGGGAATTAGTAATAGTTTAACCAAGTCAGAGCATTGCGAGATTAGTGGGCTATTGTGTCCATTGGGGTTGGACGAATTGAATGAATTGAGCGAGTCAAATGGGATGAGCATGTCGGGCAAAAATGGCAAGTCAATGAATCAAGCAAAGTCGATAGACGGAGCAAATTGGATATCTGAAGTCGACGAGTGATGGAGTCGACTAAGTAGAAGCTCAATAAACTGTCAAACCGTACAACACTCTCGTAGTTATCGGTAAAAATGCTGGTAAAGATGTTTAAGGGTATGAGCGTTTTAGGGGCCAAAAAGGATTCCACCGGCACCGGTGGCATGCATGCCCGTTTGATCTCAGCTTGCATTGTCGCAATCTGCCATTTCTAGCTCCCTGACCGCCCGCAGCATGCACGTCGTTTTCCTTCGCGCTACAGGGACAAAAAAAGATTCCACCGGCACCGGCGCGTCGCCCTCCTTGCTCCTCGACCGCAACATGCATGCGGTTTTAATTTCCTTCACGCTGCAGGGGCCAAAAAGGATTCCACCGGCACCGGCGACATGCACGCCATTTGATTTCAGCTTGCATGGTCGCAATCTGCCATTTCTCGCCCTAACATCATACTTCCCTTTTCGTTCTATAATCTGGAGGTTCTTCGACCATTTTGGTCCCCGACAGAGAAGTCTAAGTGTTGAATCTGAACCTCAAAGCCTTCGCAGCTGAGCCTTGAGGTTTCATTCTCAGCCATGGTAATTCCATCGATCCCTCACTTTCTCACACGAAAGAGTTATTTTTACCCTAAAATGAGTCCCCTATGCCTCTGTTATCAAGTGAGGAATAAATAAAGAACGAAGGATGTATGAAGATAAATTAGTAAATGTTAAATTAGATTTTTCTATAATCAATTAAATAATATTAAAATTATATTTTATTTTTTATGATTTTGATTATGTGATTATGTGATAAATTAATTTTGACTATGTATAGTCACTTAATCAAACATGTCTTTAGTATCACTTCGAAAAATAAAAAATCTCATATACCTGTCCGCAATAAAATCTTTTATCAATTTCTTTATGGTCCATATTTTTATATTTAAAAAATAAAGTAAACTTAAAAAAATTGAAAAAACAAAGGCAAGGAGCGGCTTCGAAACAGAATGCTGCTTCTTGCCATAAATAAATAAGTTATAGGAGGAGTTACAATGGCAAATGATGAATATGTACTTCCTAATATCTTCATAAATTCATTTTAAAATTAATATGAGAAGGTAAATCATGGGTGACAATTAATTTTTAGAATAGTGATTAGCACGTAAAGAAAATATTTACTTTGACTTTGTCGAAATTCGATGGCAACACTTCATGCGCTGGAAGAGTTCCCTTACTTGTGATGACAAAAGATAAATACGTTCATCCCAACGCCTCCATTGATCCGTTCCAAGCTAACAAAGAGCTCCCTCACTTGAGTGAGCTCCCTCACTTGAGTCATATAGAAGTTGTTATTATAATTGTTTTAAGGACATCTACAGTGAGATCATTATAAACTCCACCCTCATTATACATGTAGGGTTTATCATTTTTTCTATAAATGGAAGCTAAAATCTTAAACCTGATTTATACATTTAAAAAAGTTACAAAAATGAGTTTAAACTCTCCCTCTTGACGCACGCGTGAGGGTAGTAGACAGTAAGGGTCAGCGACCCTATTTAATGTTTTTTTTAATTTTTTATTTATTTATATGTTTGTTAAATATTTGTTTATTTATATAGAATTATTATTTTTAATAAATAAATATACAAATTTTAAAATACTAATATAATTATAAATATTAAATTAAAATATTAATTAATATTATAAATAAAGATAAATAAAAATAACTAAATGGATAGTGGGGTTATAAAAAAATTTATTGAAAACAAATTGATAAATTCAATTAGCTTTATTGTCTAATCCTTGGATGATTGATCTTGATCCTATGAAATTTTTTCATCGATCATCAGGATAAATTGAAAAATGCTCATGGTGGGCAGTCCAAAACTCAGTATCATTTGGCTGTGTGTCCTATTTGGAAAAAAAAAACTTTTAACGGGGTGATCGGCTGGCCCCACGAAAATTTTCCACTAGTTAACAGAATAAATCGGGAAGCGCTCACGATGGATGACCTAGAAGTCCAGCATCCTTTGATTGCACGCCCTATTTGAAGAAAAAAATCTTATAAATTTGTCATAGTTAGGGATCGAATCGTGAATTTTTGAATAACAACTTGGATATTCTGTCTCTTTGTAAAAATGTTATTGAAAAGGTTTATGATAGTGAAGAAAGGTTTTAAAAATGAGTAAAGTTTTAAACTTTTGATATGACAATTGATCATGTCCGAAAATCGTGAAGAAGACTTGCTGGAGATGTGATTTCTAGGTTGACCGCTTATAGAATCCGCTCCGCTTTGCAATATACTAAACGTCAGTGTCGGGCAAGGGAAGGAGTCCTCGGCGTTGGTCCTCCGTCATTCAAGTCGGCCATCGGAAAAATGGAAGGAAGCTGAGCAATAGCAAGCAGAAGCATGAATAGTAAATAATGCGTACCTCCGTCGGTACATGGACCTCCCTTTATATAGCATCCCAGTAGGCAACGTGCACACGCCTCAAGGTGTGGGCACATTCTTTAAATTCTCCTATGAAAAGACATTTCAGAAATTACTCTGACATCGTCGTACCTTAACAAGACATGTAAATATCTGACAAGACAGTAGAAGCTTCCGTCGTACAATCCGTCTATTGGCTATGCCTCATTGTCAGCGGCATTATCTCTCAAAGGGATATTAAGATATATGAAAGGGATCCAACCGGACCAGTGCTCTGATCACCTTAGCGTTCCACCATTTCGTGATGAACATCTGATATTCTTACCGTAGTGCTCTTGGTTATACAAATATTCTGCTCGAACAAGTCACTTGTCGATCGAACATTTCATACCTGATCGATAGCTATAACATACCTCCACATCATCTACAATCTCCATTCTTGACCTGCACTACTTGATGGATCCTTATCACCGCATCAACAATTATACAACGGAACATAAGTCTTGTAAAAGGTTAACTACTGCAATGCCCTAAGCAACTGTAGTTATTTTCATGTAGCTTAATTTTAATTGAATTCAAATATTTTAATTAAATTTAAATAATTTTGATAAATTAATATAAAAATATATTTTAATATACTGATGTTCAATCTGCATACTGAACTTCTAACAATTAGCCTGTCCCGAAGCCATGGTACCATGATAAAATATCTAAATTGTCTCTTAAATATTTATAGTTCGAATCCTAGTTATAACATATTGGATTTCTAAGTTAATCATTATGTGTATTTTTATGGGATTAGATTCATCATAAATAATCAATGAAATGGACTGAAATTATTATTTTTTTTTCTAACAGTTATCCGATAGCGTTTGCATGGCAGATGGCGCCTTCCCCAGATGGTGTGCCGCCGGCACTGCTATGCGCGCCATAATCTTAGAAAATATTCTATTATTTTAAAAATATTTATCTGAGTTACAATAATCTAAATTAAAATTACAATCGAAATCACATTTATCGATAGACTTTAATATTCTATAATCTTATAGATATTTGTCAAAGTTAAAATAGTATGAATTAAAATTATAATCGGAATGAGACTTATCTGCTTATCGGTCTACTTTAATATTATATAATCTAAAAAATATTTGCGAGAGTTACCATTATGTATCCTAGAGTAATTTTGATATTAATAATCGAGTTAAGTTATTATGTCCAGATTTATAAACACTTAAGAAATATAAAAAGTTAGGCAGAACATATATTAAATAAAAAAGATTGTATGAGAAAAAAGTCAACATGTTTGATGCATTTAAAGGATAAAGAGTTACAGAAGAATACATTAATAGAATAAGAAGGGTGCGTGAGACATATTTGAGAGACAAAAAATGGAAGAAAGTCTGTTCAAGGATGAAATTAAAATTAGATTCAGATGAGCTCAACTTTAATAAATAGAGCATTCCTTAAGCGAGCGAAATTAGAAAATGATCAACTCATGACCATTAGAGGTGCCTCTGATTGAATGGAGGTACCCTGATGATCTGAACTCGGAAGGTCCAAAGCACCTTAGATGTAACTGAGGTGCCTCACATGTAGACTAGAGTCATTGTCGGCTATGGGATTGGAGGCGACCTGACTACTCGAGGAACCTCCAAAAAGTTAGAGTTGTTGCCATGGAGATAAGGTGTGAAGTCCAGCTCAGGACAATTGAAACACCTTCGATGAACCGAGGCGCTTCCGATGCCACCAAATCAACCAAAGCACCATTACAAAGAGGATAAGAGTCAATTCATTGGAGGCACCCTAACTCACTGGAGGCGTCCCCAATGTGTCACGTAGAGCCGTCAATTTAGATTGGGTTCACCCGTTGGTTTTGCTCACCCTGTCAAATAATTTAAGTGGATTAGGTTGAAATTTTAACAACCCAAGTCCATTGTGGCCCAACCTGCCTTGGCTCACAACCCATGCAAGTCGACCCATGATGGGTTAGGATTGGCCTACAGATTGAGAGACACATGTAAGCTAAGTTAATTTTATATCAATTTATTATTTTTCTTTTTTATAATTTTAAAACAAAAGCAGTAGTTTTTATCAAATATGTTTACTTATTTGTATCTATTTATATTTAAAATATTTATTTCTAGATATATTTGATTGATAGAATCTTTCTGAAGTAAACGTTGAAGATATTAAACTTTTTTTAAAAAAATTTAAAAAATTTTAATGGGTCCACATGTTGGTCCGTCTAACCTGCAACCCACCTTTGATTGGGTTGAATTGAGAATTTTTCAACCCGCCAAGATGACGAGTCGGTCCACCTCGTCACACCAAATGGCTGACCAGCCATGGGCCGACCTGCCCCGCCACGGGTTGTTTAGTCTGACAGCCAGGGATGGCAACGGGTCTGTGTTAGGGTGGGTTTGGCCAAACCCGGAACCCGCCCCGCCCAGCGAACCCGGTGGGGCAAGTTCGGGTTAGACTCACTAGACCCACCATATTTATTTTTTAATTTTTTAAATACAAAATAAAAAATTTTAAAAACTAATTAAACATTAATTTTATTTTCAACATTTATATTAATAATATTTTGTAAAAAAAATATTATCACAAATTAAAATCTATCAATTTTGATTCAATTAAAAATTAATTATAAATCTTATTTAATTAATAATTAATTAAAAATACTATACGAGGCAGGTCCGGTTAAACCTGGGACCCGCCCCCGAACCCGCCTGAGACTCGTTTAGGCAGATTTAAACCCACCTCGCTGAGACGAGTTTGTTAAGGGTCTGAGTTTCAATCTACCCCATGATCATCCCTACTGATAGCTCTAGTGCCACATCAATAATGGTCACTTTTGAGTAGTGGGTTATAAGTTGTGCCCTCAAGCTAGCTATAAATAGAACACACTTTGTCTTAATCTCTAAACTCTGTAACTTCATTTTAAGTGCTTGAGCCTTGAATTTGTGTAAGGGGTTACTTCATCTCCAACCCTTGTCAAAAAAGGAGACTCATAGTGCTTCTAATTGTCTTGGATTAATAATTATCATATTGTAACCAAAGAGATCTCTCGAGTCTTTACTTTCTTTTATGCATTTCTTTTATTGTTGATTTGTGTGTCCTTACAAAGCAATTAGTAAGAGAAGTTAAAAATTTTTATTTGCAGGATATTCACCCCCTCTACCTAATCCACCCGATTGTAATAAGTGGTATCAGAGTCCAACCGTTTTAGAATGACTTATTCGTGCAATTTACACTAATGATCTAACTCATGTTTTGATGAATGACAAGTGAATTGAAGTTAAAGTGTTTGTGATCTAATTGTTTTACCATGTGTGTAGGAGTTGATGGATTTGGAGGACCTGACACCAAGTTGAAATCCAGCTAGGTCTGCAAGACCCGATAGCTAGTGTGAAGTCTATATAGGTCAAGGAGTGATACAATATCTGGCGGGAAATCTGATTGGGTCCGTGGGACCTGACAACTGGACGAAGTCCAAGTTCAGTTAGGTCCGCGGGACCTAACAACTAGCTGGAAGACATGATAGATCAAAAGTAAGTCAAGCAACTATAGTTGGTAAGTACAAGGTAACCAATTGGAAAAGAGATTCAATGAGGGCGCATTCCAAGTTGAGGGAACAATAGACGCCAGTCCAGCTTAGGTTCATTTGGAAAACCTAAGCTGAGACCTTAATTAGATCCTGATCTCGGGGAGATATGATCTAATTACTACTACTATATTATTGTATTGTGCTAACTTTGTTTTGCAGGATAAACATATTTTGGTTGTCTGGACTAACTCTTTTTTATAGGAAAGAAGAAACTGAAAAAGAGTGGTCCGAGCGCCCAAACCCTTGGCCTTAGAGTTGGTCCGGGTGCCCGGACTAGTTTCATCCGGATGGGGTGCTTGTAGGGGATCGGACGACCGGCTAGAAGGGGGGTTGGATAGCTAGGTCACCCCAACTTCTTTTCTTCTCTACAAAAGATTAGTGCACGCGCGGAAATACAACTAACTAATGAAAACAATAAAGAAAGAATACCAAATCGCTAACAATCTCGATGTAACGTGGTTCGGAGATTGCTTGCTCCTACTCCACGGCGTGTCCTTGAGGTGGACGAGCCCTTGATCCTTCGGTGGATCAATCCCCGGTAATCTCCGGCTAGAGCTTTCTCCTTCTCGGTGGAGCAAACCTCTCACAAAGGATGTCTTCCTCTTTACAATGATGAACTTAGGTTTAGGAGGAAGAGAGTAGGCTTGGAAGCTTTGGGCAATGACAAGGAGTTATTCAACAAGCATGAGTAACCTCCTTCAAGCCCCAAAGCTTCCCTTAAATAAGAGGAGAGAGTTGATCATCATATCAACTCATCTCGGCACCAGTCGACTAGCAAAACCATCAGTCGACTGGTGTTACCGTTAGAGGTAGCCAACGGCTACTTTCCAGCACCAACGGTCATTTACCAGTCGACTACACCAGTCGACTGCTAAAACATGCAGTCGACTGCTACAGTACTGCTACAGTAACGCTACAGTACTGCTACAATCACCCCTAAAATTTATGCTTTTACTCCGAGTACAATCTCTCGTGCACTCGTACCCTCACCCTTACAACTCTTTTAACGCTTCCTTTTCAGCTCTGATAGAACCTTCAAGCATACTTTCTTTGGCTCTCGTCCCTCGGATGCATTCAAGCCTGCGGCTCGTCCCCAATGTCATCCTTCACGTATGTCTCAAAATTGCTTCCCTCGGCCCTTGTCCTCGCTGCCTTGTCCACGGTCTCTCGGATGCTTCATCCTTCACCGGACCCGAAGCCATCAACTTGAGTCGCATGTGTATCATGTGAACCTGCACAACTCAAATACACATATCAGATACAAGGGTGAACCTAACTTAAACTCTTTGACACACACATCAAAACTATGATCGTACCGATCAAAACCTAGGTCGATTGCATCAACACCCGGGCAGTTCAAGCGCCCGGAGTTGGTCCAGGTGCCTGGACAAAAAAGTTCATCCAGAAAATTGAGTTGGAGCGCGACGATTGGACATCCCACATCAACAGTCCAGGCCGCCGAAGGGGGTTCGGGCCCCCAGAGGTGGATAAACTTCGGGGATGAAGTTTTGACGAGAGCTCGCCATATCAACACGGTCTAGGAGCCCAGGAGGGGATCCAGGCGTCCGGACGAGGTTATAAAAGTGGCCTTCGATTAGCAAGTTCAGAACATCAAGTGCTACGACTTTCATCCCTGTGCGTCATTCCAAAAAAGCTACTATGATGTTGTTAGGGGTGAGTATTCGACTAAAACCGAACCGAACCAATTTTTTTTCGAACAAACCGAACCGAACCAATTTTTGATAAAAATCGAACCAAACCGAATTTTCAATAAAACCGAACAAACCGAACCGAACAAATCAAATAAATCAATTTTTTCCAAAAATTTGGTTTGACTTAATAAAATTTTGGTTCGGTTTAAAATTTATGGTGTAAAAAATCGATTTGGTTAAAAAATTCGGTCAATTCGGTTTAACCGAATAAAAAAATTCAAAACCGAACCTGAACCGAATTAACCGATATTTTGGAGAAAAAATTGAATTTCCGAATAAACTGAACCGAATTTTTAAATTTGATCGGTTTGATCAGTTTATTTGATTTAACCGAACTTTTGCTCACCCCTAGATGCTGTAATGCTCCTACGACAACCGGCGATCAAGTTCTATTCATTATCTTTATTGTCGGTAACATTTTCTTATAGTTCTTATACTTCAATTTTATAACACTTCAAACTATTAGTGGATTGCCTAACAAAAATATTCAACAAGTGCGGACCTTAGAATAGGAGTTATCAAAGGTTCCGAACCAAGTAAAAAATTACTTGTGTTAGCGCGTACTTATCTTTTTCTTTCTAGCTTATTTCTCTTTATCATTTTATCGTTGCGTACTCTCAACTTCCGAAAAAGCAAAAGTCGTTATTCACTCCCTCTAGCGTTTTTACGATCCATCAGGACTAACCGTCGACTAAAACAACAAACAAGATGGTCGGAGCAAGCATCTATCTACCAAAATTCGAGAGGGAGTTCATGCTTTGGAAGCATCGAATGGAAATATTTTTTAAAACTGATTTTGACATATTATTAATTATTAGATATGGTTTTTGAAACATTCAAGGACTAGAACGAAAAAGAAAAAGAAGAGCAACAATAGAACAAGAAGCAACAAACCAAGTTCATGGCAAACGGTAAGGTCAAGTTCCATCTTTCGAGCATACTACTGTCTCAAGAAATCAACCAGATCAGTGCCTATGACTCCGCCAAATAACTTTAAGAAAATTTTTTAAAGTTGCATGAAGGAATCTTGGAGGCCAAATTAGCAAGACGAGATTTGCTTTGAAATCATCTAAGCAACCTCTGGATATAAAAGGGAGAAAAGATAGTACAATCGCAAGCCAGATTCAAGGAGTTAATAACTGGCCTCAACAACCTTGGTGAAATAGTAACAAATAGAGATTCGCTAAGGTATGTATTAAATGTATTTTAAAGAACTCCGGAATGAACTTCAGCTGTAGATTTCTACTACATCTCTAAAGACTTTGAGATAAGTATTTTAGAAAAATTATTTTCAATTTTAGAACTTTACAAATCTCGATGTACATGACTAAGAAAATAAATGGAGCTGAATCAGAATATAACGCTAAAAGTTAAGAAAAATAAACCAGATTTAGAGTCATTTCTTGACGAAGATAAAGAAACATATATAGTAAGAAAATTTAAAAGATTGTTTAATTTTAACAATTTTGATAAGAGACAAACAAAAAGGCTTCTACGAAGAAAAAGGAAAGTTTGTTGTTACAACTGTGATGAAGAGGACAGACATATCAAGGACAAATATCCCAAATTAAAGACATGGGAAAAAAAAAGAACAAAGGCCAAGACAGTCCAAGTACAACAATTTCAAGGCAACTTGAAACGACTCATCGTTAGAAGAGTATGAAATCGAGAAATACACCGGACTAGTACTAACGACCAACCTCCTACCTAAAGACGACGAAAGCGAAAGCTCTTTGAAGGAGAGCAACAATGAAGGGGGAGAAATTGTAAGTTAAAAATGGTAAGTGAGGTACGTATATTTCTCTCAGATAAATTATATAAAGCAGTAAAAATGTTACCTAGAAGACTATGTAAAACAATGACTAAATATATAAATTCGAATAAAGAATATGCATACTTAGTAGTAGAATTTGATAAAAATAAAGATGAAAATGCAAAACAAAAATAACAAATAAAAATATTTCAAATTCATATGCTTCAAACAAAAATTTAGATATAAAGAAAGACTTAATTGGTATATTAAAAATCATAGGGACCAAATTATAAAAGTATTAAAAAAATGATATTCTAGAAAATATTTAGTTAATTTAGTAGAAAAAAAATTATTTTGAGTTATAAAATTTCTATTAACCTAGAAGATTTCCTTTAATATTTGCTAGAAATTTTATTATTAAAAATTCTGACTTACTTGAAAATAGTTTATAAAAACATAATTTTGATTTTTTTTTTTACAGAAAAGCATGCTATCTTCTATAAGAAAAAATTTCAACATTTTTTAACTATTAAATATTTTTTTAATAAAAATCAAATTTTTAAAATTGAAAAATTTTGGATATTGATTTTAGAAAAACTTAATTTTTATATAAATAACCATTATACGATGAATGTTCATAAAAATTAGCAAATTGTTTTAATGCTGAAGCCTATTTTTAAGTATTTAAGTTTAAAATTAATTATTTCTGTAAAAAAAAATATTATCACATTATCAGAAAAATAATTTCTCTTATAATTTTTTTCTATGATTGATTATGTTTTACATTTAAAAAATAATAATATTTTTCCAATGTTAAAAATAATTTTTAAATTATTTGTAGCAAATCTGAAGTTTAATTCTTCAACATTATTTTATTTAAAAAATAGTTTTTGTACGCATACGCAAACTTACATAGTTACATGGCATATGTACATTCCCTAGAAAATTTCTTCAAATTTGTTCTTTACTATTTTTATTTTTTTACATATTTTTAATATAATAAAAAGGGGAAAACTAATAAGTGTTAAGTTAAAGGGAGGACTTAATTTCAATATTTGTGTTATGATAGTATATATTTTTTAGTATATAATTTCTTATTTGATTTATCTAACTTAATTCGGATTCATGCACATCAAAAAGGAAGATATTGTAAGTATTTTGGGTTGATTTGATGTTGATCAACTGAGTTAAGTTATACTTTGTATGTCTGATGTCTTATGTTTAGGTGTGTCGAAACATAGGAATACAAGAAGTCGAGTGGAAGACATAACGAGCAAGAAGGATTTCATGGAAAAAGAGCCGACAGACTTGGTGCATCCGGAGGACGAGGAGCTACGGAAGAGTACACCAGTGAAGTGAGAAGTGCACATGAGGTGCATCCGAGAGGGACAAAAAATCGAGAGGAAGTTTGCTTGAGGAGAAGGTCAGAGTTAAGTTCAACTCCGGATGAACTGAGCATCACTCAAGCGAGTGGAGTGAAAATGATCAACATAGAAGTTGACCATTAGAGGTGTCTCCGATTGAACAGAGAGGCCATGATGATCTGAAGATTTGAGGTGCCTCAGATAGAACCGAGGCACCTCGTATGCAGACTGGTGTCATTGCTAGTTACGAGACTTGAGGCGCCCTCGACTACTCGAGGCGCCTCCAAAAAGTTGGAGTCGTTGCCATGGAGATAAAGCGATTCGCTCGCCCTAGTGCCCCCACCAACAAGTTTTTAGGCTAATACGGAAGAGGTAAATCATGGGTGACCACTAGTGATTAGTGCAAGTGGCCAAGGTATATGGAAAGACATACTCAGACGCTTCGAATTTCAATCCCAAAACTTCATATGGCAACACCCTTGTCTCAACGACCTTACTTGAAGGAAATCTACTTCCCTAACGAAACCCCCCATGATATGGAAGAATCAAACCAATTAATGCTTCAAGTGAACCAAGTTGATTTCATGAGATGAACCATTTCATTGGGATGAGCTAAGCTCCAATTGACTTATCTTAATTTGAACGTGAATTATCTTCAATTGAATTGAACCAAGTTCCTAATTGAACTGAGCTTTTTCTTAATTATCAGAAATCTTAATTTCCTACCAAATCAAGTTCACATCCTAAGAATGAATTAGTGTCATAAATATAGCGAGATATCATGATGAGCTCAAAATGAATCCTATTTGTAAAATATGATATGAATCAACAGGATATAAACGACAAATACAAAAGTTAAAATAATACATCAAAATATTAATTATCATAGAATTGTCGAGCAAGTGCACGATTGAAAGAACGGAAGCGAGGGGGAATAGAGTTTTTTTACTTTTCCGTTTGCTCTTTCACCCTCTTCTACTTATAGTCATGACTTCCTTATACATAGCTCTGACCTTTCATATTAGTAAATAACCGATTAAAAGTCATCCGTTGATCATCAATGGTCGTCCATTTCAAATTGTTGAGCAACAAATAAAAGAATAGTTTGAATGATAAATTATTGGTTAATTTGTTTAGGCAAATTTTGCTCTGATTTAACATTTGATACGTGCACTAGCACAAAGTCACAGTGCTAAGTGAGAGAGACTCTCTTCCCTGTGTATGTTTACAACTTCAATGGACATATACATTATAAATCAATCGTAGAGTCACAAACTCCACGTCGTGAGATTAAACTCCTATGCACTTGGAAGTCTTTCCCATCCGCCTCTTTTATTTCCATTCAAATTTTCAACTCACACCGCGAGTTGAACAGCTTCACGCTTTCGTGAAGAACATGGGGGCCTACGTTCACCATCTGCTTCATGCAAATTTAATTTTTACGCGAGGCTGTCTACTTCCTGCATTTGCTGCTGCCAAAAGCATCGCAAATACCATTTCTACAGATCAATAAAAATTGACTTATGCGTGCCCTTTCATCTACGAAGGCCCAAAACTTGGAACAGAAAAATTGCAGAATATAAAATGTATATATCAACATGCATGATGCACCTGTCTAAAGTTTTACCCTGTGTGCTCGGGGCGATGTGATGGTTAAAAATATGGGGTGTTATCATATGAGGTTTTAGGGTCGAAATTCGATATGATCGAGCATAATCTCCCTTATGTTTTAGCCATTTGCACTAATGGTTAGTAGTCATCCGTGATTTACCTCTTTCGTGTTGGCCTAGGGACGGGTTGACGGGGGCGCTGGAGGCGAGCGAATCGCCTTTTGCCACATGATGCACCTATCTAAATTTTTTTAATTTATTTTTCAATCTAAGTTATAATTTAAATTGGAATGGGCGATAAGAGGTTGTCCAGAGGCCACCAATGCCCTTGCTCGGCTTCCAATAATCCAGCGATCTGTCTACTGTTGGCGACTTTAAATTATCTATTCCAACTCAAACTATAATTTAAATAAAAAAATATTTAAGAAAAGATTACAATTAATTATGACTGTATTACAATTATGATCCAACTATAATTATAGTATAGATCATCTTCTAAGTTATAAAAAATTGATAAGAGGATCCAATCTCTTGTCGACGGTTATCAGAGAATAGAGGCGTAGGCTGGAAGGGTGGAAGGAGTGCAGCTTGCGTTGAAAAGACAGACAGTGGAGTTGAACATTCGTCAATCAATTTGATTGAATTAATCGTTAGTCGATTTTTTGTTTTTAAAAACAAGTATAATGGATCAAAGTTTAGTATTAAAATTGAATTATATAAAATCAAGTAATTCAGTAACCGCTTTAATTAACCAAACTTTTTTTTAAAAAAACAATAAATTAATTATAACAGTGAAGCAATGCAAGTATGCAACGATTGATTGATAATATAAGGATCGACTATGTGAACAGACTGAATCTACTGTATTTGATTTATAAATGTCAATCAATTGTGGCACTATCACGGATCTGGACAGCAAATCGATATCGTTATCTGTCTATTGTAAAAAAATATAATTAATTTAATTGAGTCTCAAATTTTATAACTGAAATCGAATAGAATAAATTGAAATAATATTTTTTTTTAAAAAATAATTTTTAAATTAACAAAAATTTAATTTCTCAATTAAATCGATTTAATTGTGATTTTATTCACGGCTGTCGTTAGAACATGGTCTCCATTTGAAATGTTCAACAGTCGCGCAGGTGATCTGTCGTGTGCATTGCTTAGCGACAAATTTACATAACCAGAATCTGTGGAAAAAGACTGATATAATGAGTTTTTTTTTTAGTGTTTTAAAGCTTCTTTTTAAAAAAAAGTTCTATCGGTAAATTAGAAAACATTCATAGCAGACGATCAATGTTTTTAGATAAATTATCTATTAAAAAATTATCGGTTAATTCATTAAAATCAGTAAGAAAAAAAATATGTACTCAACTGTTGCACCGACGGTTAAACAGAGTGTTGAACTCAGGTCTTAAAAGTCATTACCCCAGGGAAGGGTGCAGAGATTATTGCCTAAAGATTAGGCTGCTGTCTAATCAACCGGGCCAGCGTGTCTTTTCTTGCCTCATGTTTCTGAAAGACTTGGAGTCATAGCGAATTAGAAAGTCCAGAATAAAGTTTTAAAATCTAGATTATAAAAAAAATTAATGGCTCAAGTTTTGTGTGATTGGGGAATGAGGATGTGGGCCCGGACATGACGTAGTGGTCTAGAGGTTGCGGAGTTGCGAGATTTGATTTTTAATGGGATGCGTATTGACGTTGAAATTGATGGACAAATTTGGACGGTGGTCGTGGGTCGAAATGTTCATGGATGGAAAAAATCTGTAAGTTTATCATGACAAGTATTAATTCGACGTTGTCATACTAAATGATTTTAAAGGACATATAAATTTGTCATCATTACTATAATAATAAGGTATGTATAAGTATCATTACAAATCTTATAATGACACTTTTTTATTATTATAACAATTATTCATGATATCAGAGGTGTGATTATTTTTATGCTATAATGACATTAATAAATGTCATAAGACTTTAGACGATATCACTATAAAGTACATTTTTACTTAATGTCACTATATCAAAAATATCAATATAAGTAGTATATGATGACACTTTCAAATATCATTAAAAACATATATTCTTGTAGTGACAATTTATCATAACATTTTCATAATTTATCCTGAAAATTTTGATAGAAAAATTTTATAAGATTTATTTGATGGCTTCCCAAATTAATTGGATTGTAAAAATTAAAATTATCAAAAATAAAATAAAAATAAAATAGGAAAATAAGGTGTGGCCCCCATCGACACACGATAGCAGTGAGTATTGGTCGTCAACCAAGAAAGCTGTGTAAGTACCCATGAGAATTTTAAAAATTTTGATGTGATCAAATAAGTCAAGTTAAGTTTTATTATATTTTGATTTTCTTGTATTTAAGTGTGCAAGAACTTAGGAGCACAGGAGCTCGAGTGAAAAATGCAGCTAGTTAGAAGAATGACACGGGAGAGAGTCGATGAACTCAATATATCTGAGAGACGAGATATTACGGAAAAGTACGCTGGCAGACGAGAAGGAAGCGCGCAGCCAAGGACAAAACATATAAGGGGGCTAGCCTGGGCTTTAGCCCAAGCTAGCTCGACCCAAAGCCCATTAGGGCATATGTTAATCTATTTGACTTTTTTCCCCATTTTCTTTCTTATTCCTCACTCACCTTGTGGCTATGGGTCTGCCGCTTGCTGCAGAAAATTTTTGCTCCACTTGATCAGCGTCTAACTTTTTGCTCCTTGCCTTTGGATCTTTCCTTCTTAAAGGGTGGAGGATGGAGATTCTTTTCTGCAATTAGGGCTGTAAATGAACCAAGCGTTCGTGAACAAGCTTGGTGTTCGGCTTGGTAAGAGCTTGTTTATGTTCGTTCAATATACATAAGATTAATTAAACAAACAAGCTTGAACAGCTCATTAAGCTAAACAAACAAGCTTGAACACATATGTGTTCGGCTCGTTAACGTTCGTGAACAACGTTCGTGAACAATGTTCATGAACAATGTTCACGAACCATATTTATTAATAAAACTCTTTCAATATGCTAAATAAATAATAAAATAAAATAAATTTAAATTATCAATCTTAATAACCAATCAAACAATTAAAAGTTTCAAACAATCAAACAAGCTTAAATTGAGAGCTTGATAACATCTAAACGAACCAAGCTCAAACCAAGCTCAAGCCAAGCTCGAACCAAGCCCAAGCCAAGCTTGAATTGAGAGCTTGATAACATCTAAACGAACCAAGCTCAAGCCAAGCTTCAAACAAGCTCAAATTCATAAAAAATAAACCAAGCCAAGCTTGAACACTCATTTCAAAAGCTTGGTTCATTTTAAGCTCGGCTCGGTTATCTTATCAAACAAGCTTGAACACCCCAAAGTTTGGCTCGGCTCGGCTCGTTTACAGCCCTATCTGCAATGGTTAACAGCGAGTCAGCGACTTTTTGCTCCACTTGATCACGCATCTAATAGTGTAAATCTGTATAAAACTCAGATTCTTAATTTTTATTTTTCTAACTCATTGACCATTGGTTGTGTTTAATTATTTTATTAATGAATATGTATATATGTTATTGATTACAATGTCAAGTGAACATATCCCCAAGCAAACAAAATCAAGGTTAACTCTTCATCAATTTTACAATAAAGCAAATGATGGCCAAATAAGTACAGTTAATTCTTCAATGAATGTTGATGATGCCCCATGTCCTTTTCAAGAATCTCAAAAAATTGAAGTTGAGAAAGTTGATATTCCATCAATGATTGATGCTCCTTACTTGGAATGTGATCCCGGATTACGTTTGCTAATATGGTCGCATCCCGTGGATATGCGTGATGATGCTAGAAAGAATTATATCAAAATGGGGCCATGTCAACCTAAATTGAGTAAGTATCCACCTATTGCATATTCAAATCAAAATCGACATTTTCAGTATGGTTGGTTTGCATAATTCCCATGGTTAGAGTACTCAAAAGCAAAAAATAGTGCATTTGTTTTCCATGTTATCTTTTTGACAAATGTTCTTCGAAGTATGTTACATTTACTCATGAAGGATTTCAAGATTGGAAGAGAGTCAAAGAAAGGAAGAAATGGCCATTTGCACAACATGAGGGCAATGCGAATTCATTACATAATTTTGCTATGGAAAAGTGAAATAATTTAGTGGATTCATATCATCGCATTGACAAAGTTATAAACAAGGTAACTTCTCAAAAAATACTGAGTAATCGATTACGACTAAAGACTTCAATAGAGAGTATGAAATGGTTAGCTATGCAAGGGTGTGCATTTAGAGGTCATGATGAATCTATCCATTCTAATAATCGTGGAAATTTCATTGAATTAGTTAAGTTGCAAGCAAGAGTGAATGAAAAAATTGCTTCAGTTGTTTTAGAAAATGCTCCTCAAAATGCCAAGTATACATCTTCCAAGATTCAGAAATAATTATTGCATATTTTTGCTAATAAAGTGCGAAATATGATTCATGAAGAAGTGGGGGATGCCAAGTTCTGTATTCTTGTTGATGAAGCTCTTGATGAATCTAATAAGGAACAGATGGCCATCATTTTGAGATATGTGGACTGCAAGGGCATTGTTCGAGAATGTTATTTTAAAGTTTTTAGTGTGATTGACACAAATGCATTAACGCTTAAAAAAGAAATATGCAATGTGCTTTCTCGTTACAATCTTTTGGTTGAAAATTTACGAGGTCAAGGATATGATGGAGCTAGTAATATGCAGGGTGAATGGAATGGATTACAAGCCTTATTTCTCAAAGATTGCCCGTATGCCTATTATATGCATTGTTTTCCCCACTGCTTGCAACTTGCTTTAGTTGCGGTATCTAAAGAAGTGCATGAGGTATGGTTATTCTTTTCAAAATTGAGTTCCATTATCAATATTTTGGTTCTTCTTTCAAATGTCAATGTGAGTTAAAATCTATTCGAGAAGATGAAACCACCGATATGATAGTTTCGGGAGAACTTAAAACTGGCACAGGGGCTAATCAAATTCATACTTTACAACGAGCTGGAGCTACTCGATGGAGCTCTCATTTTGCTTCTGTCAATAATTTAATTGATATGTATGGTGCAACTTTTATACTTCTTGAAAGAATGATTGATAATGGGCTCAATAGTAGTATACGTGGAGAAGCTAAAAGCATTTACAAAGAGATGATGTCATTTGAATTTGTGTTTATCTTGCACCTGATGAATGAAGTTTTGGGAATCTCTAATATTCTTTGTCAAGCATTGCAAATGAAATCTCAAGACATATTAAATGCAATCAATTTGGTCTCATCAACCAAGACTTCTTCAAAAGTTACGAGAAGTTGGATGGGAGAAACTTTTGGAAAGTGTATTGAAGTTTTGTGAAAGGTATAGATTTATTTATTTATTTAACTATTTATTTTTCATTTTTACATGAAATTTGTTATATGATGATAATATTTCTTTTCATTTTTTTGAAAGGCATCACATTGAAATGCCCAATATGAGTGCTCGATATTTGGAAGGAACAAGACGTTCTTGTCAACAAAAGAAATATATCATTGTTGAGCATTATTATCACATTAACATATTCAATGTTGTGATAGATTTTCAATTGATGGAGTTGAATAATAGATTCACTGAACAAATAATGCATCTCCTAACTCTTAGCTTAGCCTTGGATCTTATTGATGGGTTCAAATCGTTCCATATTAAGGATATTTATACTCTTGCTCAAATTTTCTATCCTCAAGATTTTACTCGAATTGAGTTAGATGCTTGGAGAAGACAGTTGGAGCACTATGAGTATGCAGTGCTTCGTCATGTAGATTTTCAGAATATTGCTTCTCTTTCTCAGTTATGTCAAGTATTGGTTGAAACTAGAAAATCATATCACTTATTTTTGGTTGATAGATTAATTCGCTTAGTGTTGACTCTTCCAGTTTCAACAGCAACTACAGAGAGAGCATTTTCAGCAATAAATATTGTGAAGACATCACTTCGTAATAAGATGGATAATGATATCCTTGCAGATTGTTTGGTTGTTTACACTGAGCGAGAGTTTGCCAATTCAATAGATGTCGAATCCATAATAGATGAGTTTGCTGAGAAGTCTCGTAGAGTAAAGTATAGTATCAATGAAATTGATTGATTGTAATTCTGGTGTCTTGAAATATTATCATTATTATATGAAAGACTTGCTATATAATATGATAACAATTTTTTTATAATGATGATTTGTTTTAAATTTAGCCCCCCCTAAAATAAAATCCTGGTTTCGCCCTTCCGCAGCGGTTCCAGAGGACGAAAAGTCGGAGCGAAAAGTTATTTAAGAAGGTCAAAAAATGGGTTCAGGTGAGCCCTATCACTACAAAAAAATACAGGTTTACCGACGGATCACAAATTCTGTTAGTAATATCAATGTCACCGACGGAATAATATCTTCCGTCGGTAATATCTGAAATTATCGACGAAATTGAATATTCCGTCGGTCATTTTCAGACATTATTGACGAAATATTTAATTCCGTCGGTAACGTTTTTTTTTAAAAAAGGTTTATCGACGGAATCTAGATTCCGTCGGTAAAGTCGGCTAAAATCTAAACCCTAGCCCCTTTCTTTTCTTTCCAAGCGTGCGCGACAGCTCCTCTCCTCCTCGATTTCACCGGTAAGAGCTCCTCGTTTTTCTCTTCCATTTTCCGAAGCAGCGCCACTCTCTCTGTGGTCGCTGTGCCGGCCGCCAGCGGCCTCCTGGTCGCTGTGCCGGCCGCCAGCGGCCTCCTGGCCGCTGTGTCGGCCGGCAGTGAACTGCTAGCTTTTGCGTCGAATGCTAGTGATCCGACTATGTCAGACGCTACTGTGACGAACACTGCTATACCAGACACTACTGTGTCGAACGCTAGCCCTAGTTGTGTCGGATGCCGCCAGCAGCTTGCTGACGGGTGTGCCAGATACTGTTGTGTTGGCCTGTGCCGGTCGTCATTCTACTTATAATTTTTTGATAAATTTTGTGCTGAATTATTTTTATTTTGTAAACAGATAGTGTTTGCTGCTCTTCTCCGGTAGACCTTCACATCTTCAGGTATAATTTAGTTTATTGTATTTTATATTATTTAGCATGGTTTAATTTAGATATATGTTATATTCATATATTAATCTGTAGCATAATATAGTTCTTTTGTTTGTTTTGTATTTGTACGTTAATCTAAGCTAATTTCTAATTCTTAATTTATTTGTTTTAGGTGAAAATGTCTATGAACAAATCTTGGATGTACAATCGATTAGAAAATAGATTTATTAGAGATGATTTTATTGCTAAAGTTGAAGAATTTGTCAACTTTACTAAAAGTCATCCAAAATGTATGAATTGTGCAGAATTAAAGTGTCTATGCAATCATAAAAAATGTCAAAATAGAGTTTTTCGTGATGAAGATACTGTAAAAATGCATATATGTAGGAATGATTTTGTGCCAAATTACTACAATTGGTATAGTCACGGAGAACCTTATTTCTATGAACTAATTGGGTCTTCCGGTGGTTCATCATCTAGCACAACTTTTACTGTGCATGACTCATCAACTTATGATATTGGAATGCAATTAATGGTTCACGATGCAATGAATGTCGCAGTTGATTATTCCAATATAAATGAAAGACCTGCACCTGAATATAAGCAACTATATGAAATGTTAAAGGCTAGTGAAAGAGAAGTGTGGGAAGGCATTCCCTGAGGTCACTCACAAGTCACAATTATCAGCTACTACAAGGTTATTGAATATGAAAGCAGAACATCATTTTTCTAAAAGATGTTATGATGATATATGTCAATTGATGTCAGAGTTGCTTCCTGCTGACAACATAATGACAGATAATTTTTACAGTACCAAGAAATTGGTTAGAGGTTTAGGTTTGCCTGTAGAGAAGATTGATTGTTGTGTAAACAACTACATGATATTTTGGCATGAAGATAGCAAACTGAGTGAATGCAAAATTTGTACTCACCCTCGTTATAATAATGGAACTCGCATACCAGGGAAGAAAAAGAAAAATATTACTTGGAAAGTGATGTATTATTTTCCTTTAACTGCTAGACTTTAACGTTTGTATGCATCTGTCGCTATAGCTTGTCACATGACGTGGCATCATGAACATGAGCATGAAGGAGGAATTATATGTCATCCTTGTGATTCCTCTGCATGGAAACATCTTGATACTGTATTTCCCTCGTTTACAATGGAACCACGTAATATGAGATTGAGACTTTCCGCTGATGGATTTCAACCATTTGGTCAATCAGGACAGCAATATTCATCCTGGCCAGTTATATTAACACTATACAATTTACCACCCTGGATGTGCATGAAAAATGAATTTATATTTCTTACTGTGCTTATTCCTGGTCCAACCAATTCCAAAGAGAAGATAGATATTTTCTTGTAACCGCTAATTGTAGAATTAAATGATTTATGGAATGTAGGGTCGGTGACTTATGATGTTACAAGTAAAACTAATTTTAGATTGCATGCTACATTATTATGGACGATCAGTGATTTTCCAGCATATTCAATGTTGTCAAGATGGAGCACGTCAGGTAAATTAGCTTGTCCACACTGCATGACAGATTCTGATACCTTTTCATTACCCGGTAGTCGGAAAGTATCCTGGTTTGATAATCACCGAAAATTTTTACCTATTGATCATCCTTTCAGGCGGAATAAGAAAAATTTCCTAAAAAATATTGTAGTCAGAAAACCTCCTCCAACATTCCATACATCGGGTGAAGAAATCATTAAACAAATAGACAGTTATGGATTTTTACCAGTATCTCAATCTAATATATACATTGTTAGGATGTACCAGTATGGTTGGAAAAAAGGAGTATTTTTTTGGAGCTCCCCTATTGGAAGTATCTACTCATTCGACATAATTTAGAAGTCATGCATGTTGAGAAAAATTTCTTCGATAATATCTTTAACACTGTGATGAATGTACCTGGAAAAACTAAGGACACTGCAAAATCTTGTGAAGAATTAAAAGGATTAGTAAACAGTCCAGAGTTGCATCAAAATGAAACAACTAATAGATTTCCAAAGGCTTGTTCTACATTAGATAAAGACGGGAAGCAGACTTTATGTAGTTGGTTGAAGTAAAATTCCCAGATGGGTTTGCCTCAAATATGGCTCGTTGTGTGGATATGAATATGTTAAAGATGTTTGGGATGAAGAGTCATGACTGTCATGTATTTATGCAAATACTTATTCCAGTAGCTTTCCATGATTTACTTCCGTATAATGTTTGGCAAGCCCTCACAGAATTAAGTCTATTTTTTAGAGATTTGACAGCGAGGTGTATTACGATGGATGATATGCTTCGGCTAGAAATAGACATTTCTCTCATATTATATAAGTTAGAGCGCTTATTTCCACCCATTTTTTTGATTCAATAGAACATCTGCCAGTACATTTGTCATATGAGACACAAATAGTTGGTCCTGTGCAATATAGATGGATGTATCTATTCGAACGATTTTTGAGAAAATTAAAGAATAATGTTCGTAACAAAGCAATAGTTGAGGGCTCAATATGTAATGTTTATCTAGTTGAAGAAGCATCTTCTTTCTGCTCCTATTATTTTGCTGATAATGTCAAAACCAGGCATCACAAGGTTCCTAGAAATTATGATGATACTCAAGCAATAGACCATTCGATGCTTTCTATTTTTAAGTTTCCTATCAAACCAATGGGTGCATCTATTTCTAGATTCTTAACTCCAGAAGAATACCATGCTGCAAGAACATACATACTCTTAAATTGTGAATAGGTCAAACCATACATAAAGTAAGTTGACTTCTCTAATTAAAAAATTCCCCCGTTTAATTTGTTGCTTTATATCTCATTTACCTTAAAATTATCATCTTGTACAGCTTATATGAACAACAACTATATCTACAAAATCCATCAATGGATGCAGATGGCATAGCTGAAAAGTTAGAGGTTGAATTTGCATTATGGTTTGAAATATATGTAAGTTTGAGATTTTATCAAATATTTAAGTTCATGTGTGTTAAGTAGTGTTCTAATGTCTACTAATTGTGTAGGTTAAAGATCGTAGAATATCAAATGTGACAGATGATAGGATCATGAATCTTGCATTAGGACCCCTTCGTAAAATAAAAGTCTACTCTGGTTTCTATGTTAATGGCCTCAAATTCCATGTGGCACTATGAGATTCACAGAGATTAACCGATAATTCTGGTGTTTACATCAAAGGATCTATGGACAACAATAACACTCAGTATGATTACTATGGTAGACTTGAGGAAATCATAGAAGTTGAATATCCTGCATTACCTATTAAGAGGTGTGTGTTATTTAAATGTTCATGGTATGATCGTACCCCAAGAATAGGTATCATAATACATCCAAAGTATAATTTAGTTGAGGTTAATATAAACAAAAAGTTCAACAAGTTTGAACCTTTTATTTTCGGGGTACAAGCAGCACAAGTTTTCTATCTTGAATACCCTACAAAGAGAAGAAGACCCAGTGAATGGTTGTCTGTTTGTCGAATAAAGTCTCGCTCGATTATAGAAATGTCGAATACCACTCAAGCTGCTGATGCATTTCAGAATGATGAAATGGAGAGACATTCAATTGATACATAACTTGAATCAACATCTCAATTACTTGTTGATGTTAATGTCACTTATGAGGAGATGTCCAACAGTGAAGATGAATTTGTACTGACAGAGTCTACCGATGAAGATTTGGAAACTATTAATGTTGATTAAATAGTTGCTAATGTGATGTCTGAACTGTTATTTTCTGTATAATTTTGTATTCTGTTGCTAATGTTAATGTTATGCATGTGTGTAGATATATTTTTGTATTGTTAATGTTAATGTTAATATTATGCATGTTAGTAGATATATTATGTAGATATATTATTACTAGTACATGCATGTCATGTTATTGTGCAGATATATTATTATGGCTGAGTAGCAGACAGTGGCACCCCGTGGCTACAAGGTTATTAGAGTTGTCGGAGATAAATATGTATTTTTGTTATTAGTAATACAAGTTCATTGGTTTCTTCAATATTTTTCATATCTATTTTTTTCCTTGCAGATTTGTTTCTGATGGCCACCGGGTAGCCTCTTATATCACTAGTAAGTTTAAAGAGCGAGTATGTGTTTCTGGTACTATATGGAGGCATGTAGACCAGGAGATGAAGACATTTTATTACAATGAATTTGTAGCAAGTAAAATTAATATATTTGGTATTCAATAATATATTTATCCTTTCATATACTAAAATCTATACTTATAATTGTAGAAAAGATATACATGAGAAGATGGCCAAGAAGAACAATTTAAAGCTACATGGAATAGTTATTGTGCTAAACTTTATAGAGACCTCATGTATTATATAAGGAAAAAGGGCACTAGGTCGGTGTATGTTTCAGAGACGACATGGAGAGCATGGATAGCCACCTGGGCTGTAGAAAGATGGCGAGAAAATGCTGAAAAGGCTCGATCTAATAAAAATACATAGCCAGGTGGCCCGAGCATCGGAATCACTCGGCATACACCATGATCAAAATCTATTGTTGAGCATGCTATGGATTTGGTAATTTAATTTAAAGTTATAATTTCTAACAATTTTTAATTTTATTATCACATTAGTATGTATAATTATTGTAGGACCGTTAGATTCGATAGAGGGGGGGTGAATATCGATTCGAAAACACAAGAGTTTAAGCGCAGCGGAAAAAGATAAAGTAGACACAAATATTTTTACTTCGTTCGGAGCCTGTGACGACTCCTACTCGAAGGCCCGTGATCCTTGACCACTTTCGTTGGGCAATCACTAGCAGATCGAAATATGATTACAGAAAAAGTACAGGAGATGCTAGTAATAATAAAGCAATACCGACAAAGAAAAAATTAAACAAAAACCGGAAGAGCACTTTTGTCGGAGCGTCGTTGACGTCGCAGTTGAACATCGAGCAGCAAGATCAGCAGAAGAGTTCTCAGTCAAAAGTTGATTCTGAAGCTCCTGTCTGGGGCTTCTTTTATATGCTGTTCCGGGCGCCTGGATCCCTTCCGGGCGCCTGGAGTGTGACGTAACTGCTCAAATCAAGATGCTCCACGTAGCGACGAGTCGTCTGGATAAAATTCGCCTTCCGGGAGCCCGGATCCCTTCCAGAAAGACTCCTTTTTCCTGCAAAACAAGGTTAGTCCGAGGCAAATATATATCCTGTAAAACAAATGGTTAGCATAGTTAAAGTTCAACAGATAGATAAAGAGAGTATGACTTAGATTCCGTCTTTCCGAGACCGGAATCTAGTCACGATCTCGACTTAGACATCCGAAATGGATCTAAGCCGGATCGACGCCTAATGTCCCCTTCCCGGGAACACGTCCTCACAGTCACTCCCCTCCAGTGACTTATCTCACTTACCTGCCAGACGTCCGGTCAGCCCGTCGACCCGTCTGGACTTCTCGCCTAGCGTCCGGTCAGCCCGTCGACCCGCTTGGACTTCTCGCCAGCTATCCGGTCAGCCCGTCGACCTAGCTGGACTTCTCGCCAAGCGTCCGGTCAGCCCGTCGACCCGCTTGGACTTCTCGCCAGCTATCCGGTCAGCCCGTCGACCTAGCTGGACTTTTCCTGCACACTTGATCAAAGTGTCAGACAACAATACAACTAACTTAACCTATTTGTCATTCATCAAAACCTGGGTTAGACCGTTAGTGCTACCCGCACCAACAATTATGTCCCAAATTATTTGGGTATGTAAGAGCATGATCTTGCTCGGCAGCCCACATGCATGGAGGTATTTATGAAGACCCATAAGAAGAAATATGGGTCATTTGTCGATTCTCGATCTCGGGCCCTACACGTAAGATTATTAACTTTATTACATTTGTTAATGCATTTCTGTTTTGATTAACTTTAATAATTGTTATCAAATTAAATATTGATCAATATTATAATTTTGAACACATGAGCAAATGACGGAAAGAGTGGCTCAGGCCTCTCAGCCACCATCAGAGGGGGAGCAGCCACAGTCTCTATCCACCGACGTGCTAAATGAGATATATGATGATGTTGTCGGTGGAATGACAAAAAACTCCACCCTCTACGACCTTAGCTCCCAGGCTAAAGTGACATTTGATCGTTTGAGGACTCCTAGGAGTTGTGCTAGTTCCTCTTCTTCTAGTGAAGTGCAGTCATTAAGAGGCGAAAATGAAGAACTGCGCACTCAACTGAAGTCAATGGATGAGAGGATGACTTCTATGGATCAATGAAGGGCTATTGAGGGGAAGAGGAGGACTGACCAGGATACTCTCTTTGCCAGTATGCGAGAGATCGTGGTAAATTTCGCTCGCGCCCAGACGCCACATGGTCTTGAGTCACAGGAGACTCAAGACCCATCAGACCATGGTGATTAACATGTTTCGAGGTTTATTCAACTACTATTTAAATCTTTATTTATCATACAAGTTACATTATTCTACTATTCTCATTTCTAAATATTACATTATTATATGTTTCAGGCGTCAGAGTGTACATATTCAGCACGATCATCATCATCATATTCTTTCTATCTAGGTATTTATTTTTTAAATGTAAAATTCATTATACATATATGTAATATTTTGAATTATACATCGATATCAATCTCATCATAATTTATTATATTTTACTTTTTGCAGGATTTTACATTATTAGTTGTTTTTAGAGTATTTGTTATCATGATATGGATTTATATATTTGAGCATGGAAATATTGTGATCTATATATGGATGCTTTGTTTATATTATGTTTGTTTCTATATGTTTTTATATGTATGGAGTGTTTGTTTCTATATGTATGGATTGTGTTATTTTGTTTGTATCTATATGATATGTATACATGGTTGAATGGGAATACAAATAGGCGCTGTCAGGTTTTTTTTCCTAACGAAATACCGACGAAATATATATTCCGTCGGTATTCTTGTATCGTAAAATATCGAAGGAAATACCATTCCCGTCAGTATTTATCGAGTATTTCCGTCGGTATTTGTTGGTCCCTTTGGAAGCCGGCAAGAGGGGAGGGGTGAATTGCCGTACCAAAAAAAAACCACAAACCACTCTCGGATATTCAACTAATTCAAAAGAACTTGTAATCAAAATAAAGAGACTAATAAAATACAAATCAGACACAGAGATTTACTTGGTTTGCAATCAGGAGATTGCTAATCCAAGGAAAGTAAGCGCACTATCTGATGATCTCCTTCGGGCGGAGTAGCCTCTTTACAGCGTTGACAGCACAAATAAAAGAAACAGAAATAAAAGCACAAAGAAAACTGATTACAAGTGAGTTAAATTATCTGTGCAAACCAGTGCTATATTTATAGCACTGGTCGGGGCGCCCCGAAGGGTTCCGGACGCCCTAGGGGGATAAAATTTTATCCCCAATGTTCAGATCGCGATAAACTTCGATCCAGTCAAAATCTTCATTCCGGGCGCCCCGGGCTACTCCGGGTGCCCCGAGCCCTAAAGTCAACAGAAGTTGACTTTTTCTGTTCACGACTTCTGCTCCGGTTCAACACGTCTCGGTTCGGGTCTTTCGTTACGGCTTCGCTAGCTTGGGTAATCTCGGTCATCCGAAATAGGGCTCACTCGAACCCAAGTTCCGGTCTTCTCCTCGAGCAGCCTTCCTCCCCGGTTTCTCATCCCTTGAACGTGGTGCACGTTCTTCTCGTCCACCGGTGTACTCTTCCGCGGTCACCTCGTCCCTCGGACGCACCGAGCCCGTCGGCTCTCTCCCCGTGCTGTCCTTCTCGCTATCCGCGTCTTCCGCTCGACTTCCTGTGTTTCTAAGCTCCTGCACACTTAGACACAAGGGTTAGACAAAACATGACCTAACGTAACTTGTTTGATCACATCAAAACACCTTGGAGTTCCAACAATCTCCCCTTTTTTTATGTGAGCAACCCAAGTTAAGCTAGGGTAAAACAAATGCAATAAAAAAATAATTAATATGCAAATAAGTCCAAATATTTTTCAATTAAAAATTACCTCCCCTAGACTTAACATACTTCTCCCCCTTTGATCACATAAAAATTAGGGTTCTAAATAAGTCTAAGGTAAATTCTCACTTAAAAATCTTAAGTGTTGAGAATTTTAAATTTAAAAAAAAAAATTCTAAGTTTTAAAAGAAAATATTCATAAGGAAAAAAATTTTCTAAGGTAAATTGCAAAAAAATTATGATAATTTTTCAAAAGTTTAAGTATTTGCAAAAATTTCTAAAAAAAATTTGTGCAACAGAATAGATATCTTAAAAGATCTTTAAGTAAAAAAAACTTTAAAGCAAATATTTGTTTTTTAATTTGCAACGTAAAAAATTTCTAACTTAACAAATTTCTAAGTTTTTGAAAATATGAGTATTTTTGAATATATTTTCTAAAATAAATTGAGTAACTCTTTTAAAATATTAAGTAATTTAATGTTTTTTCAGTTAGTCAATTAAACTTTTTATTTCGATACTTAACTTCCAGGTAGTGGCGAGACACTAGGTCTTCTTGGTTATTGGAGCAACAACCACTTTCTATGAGAGGGTTGTTGGATAGCCCTGAAAAAAATAAAAGCAAAAACAAACAAACAACCCTTCCTCGAACTCTTTAAGCTAACACTTGCATAAATAAAGCAAAGCAGTAAATTAAAAACATAAAGAATGAGGCACAAGATATTTACTTGGTTACAACCGATGTGGTTCTTAATCCAAGGAAGTTGAAAGTACTAGAATACTCCTTCAGGCGGAGAAGCCTCTTATAACGTTAACGCGCAGAAACAGAAGTTCAACTACAACTCTAGAGTACACAAGCGTTGAAATTAATTACTTGGAGTTCGTTTTAAAAGCTTCTGGACCAAGGCTATATTTATAGCCTTGGTCGGGGCACCTGGAAGAGTTTCGGGCGCCCTGGGGGATAAACTTTATCCCCCAATGATCAGATCAAGTCAAATCTCGATCCTGGTCAAAAGTCGGGTTCGGGCGCTCAGAATGGTTCCGAGCGCCCCGGAGCAAAAAGTCAACCGCTGTTATTTTTTGTCAGGGACCTCTTCTCTGGTTCAGTCCCGCTTCGGTTTGAATCTTCTGCTCCGGATCCGCTCGCTTGGGTGATCTCTGCCATCCGGAATAAGACTCACCCGAACCCAACTTCCGGTCTTCTCGAGCAGGCTTCCCTCCCGTTTCTCGTCCCTCGGAATCGCCGCGTGCTTCCTTCTCGTCCACCAGCGTACTCATCCGCAGTCTTCGTCCCTCGGTCGCACCCCCGTGCCGACCTTTTCGCTAGCTGCGTCTCTTACTCCCTGAGCAATCTTCCGATCCGGCTTCTCGTCCCTCGGAACCACCGCACGCTTCATTCTCGTCTGCCGGTGTACTCTTCCGCAGCGCCTCGTCCTTAGACGCACCGCGTGCCGTCTTTCTCGCTAGCTGCGTCTTCCGCTCGAGTACCTGTGCTCCTATGCTCCTGCACACTTAGACACAAGGTTAAACCAACACAGGACCTAACTTAACTTATTGATCACACCAAAACAACCTTGGGGTTCCAACAATCTCTCACTTTTTGATGTGATCAACCCAAGTTAAGTTAGGGTCAAAATAGACATGAAAATTAAACAATTTATATTGCAATAACATGCAACAAGATAGAAAAATTAAGTTTCAAAAAATTCTAATTTTCAATTTCTACCTCCCCCTAGACTTATACTTTTTCTTCTCCCTTTGATCACATAAAAAATTGGGGTTGCAAGAAAAATCTAAGGGTTGACACTTAGAAAAATTATAAAAATCTATTTCAATGATTTTATGGAAAATATTTCCAAGTCAAGGAAAATTTTCTAAGTCAAAAATGACTTTTGAAAAATTTCTAAGTTTTCGTCAAATAAAATCTTTCTAAGCCCAAAACTTTATGCAAGAAAATTTAATAAAATTGATAACATTAAAAGAAATTTTCTATGCATTTATTTATTTATATATTTTATTCTAATGATTTTATCAGGAAGTTTTAAATTTCTATTTTAATATATCATAACTTCTTAAATCACACTTTTTCAGATTTAAACCAACAAATATTAAACATGCAACAAATTGTATCATGTTAATTTCTATTAATAATTTGTCGAGATACTTTAATCGACAAGCTATTTCTTTTGACTTTATAGATTTTATTTTACAACATTCTTTCGATAACATAATTTGTAATTCAAAAGAATATTTGAAGAAAATTTTCGGCAATATTTCTAACTTGCAAAATTCTTTTATCAAAATATTTTGTAATTCGTAAGAATCTTTCGTCGAAACATTTTGCAATTCGAATAGTTCTTTTGATAATATTTCTAATTTACATAATTCCCTCGAAAAAATGTTTTGTAATTCACAAAAGTCTTTCGGCAAAATTTCTAACTTGCAAAATTCTTTTATCAAAATATTTTTTAATTTGCAAAATTCTTTCAAAATGATTGGTAAACCGAAGCACTCTTTCGATAATTCAATTTTTAAATCGTAAAAATCTTCAGGCAACTTTTCTATTGAATTAACCAGTTGTTCAGAGGGTAGAGGCCATACCTTACTTACCTCATTGGTCGTTGGTTCTCCCCCTATTGAATTACTTTCTTCCGAAGATTCTCCCCCTTTCTCGATGCTCATCTCGGATGAGTTTTCTTCATCTTTAGGTGGGTCTTCCGTTATGATTGCTGTGTCGGCAATTTCCTTGGTCTCAATTTCGACTTCTTCTGATTCTTCATTAATCTTCAAGAACTTTTCTCAAAGTTCTTTTGTGCTTTTGTATTCTTCGATTCTGTCGAGATCTTCATCTGGTATTACGGTTAGAAGGTGAAATTCTGTCCAACCGTTTGCCATATACTCGTTACGTTGCTTCTCATTCCAGAGACGTTTATTGAGTTATTCTCCATTCATTGTCTTTGGTGCTTCGAAACCAGATTTTAATATTAAAGAAATACCAAAATCTAAATTTAAATATACCTCCATTTTTGTTTCCAAACAGCAAACTCCCCCTCGAATGCAGGTGGGTATATGCTATCTCCGGCCATTGTTTTGTTGCTTCAGCCGACGGTTAGTCCTTCTTGAAGCGTCTCGACTCTGATACCACTTGTAGGACCATTGCGGTCGGCTAGGAGGGGGTTGTTGGACAACCCTGAAAAAAAATAAAAGCAAAAACAAACAAACAACCCTTCCTCGAACTCTTTAAGCTAACACTTGCATAAATAAAGCAAAGCAGTAAATTAAAAACATAAAGAATGAGGCACAAGATATTTACTTGGTTACAACCGATGTGGTTCTTAATCCAAGGAAGTTGAAAGTACTAGAATACTCCTTCAGGCAGAGAAGCCTTTTACAACGTTAACGCGCAGAAACAGAAGTTCAACTACAACTCTAGAGTACACAAGCGTTGAAATTAATTACTTGGAGTTCGTTTTAAAAGCTTCTGGATCAAGGCTATATTTATAGCCTTGGTCAGGGCACCTGGAAGAGTTTCGGGCGCCCTGGGGGGATAAACTTTATCCCCCAATGATCAGATCAACTCAAATCTCGATCCTGGTCAAAAGTCGGGTTCGGGCGCTCGGAATGGTTCCGAGCGCCCCAGAGCAAAAAGTCAATCGTTGTTGACTTTTTGTCGGGGACCTCTTCTCTGGTTCAGTCCCGCTTCGGTCCGAGTCTTCTGCTCCGGATCCGCTCGCTTGGGTGATCTCTGCCATCCAGAATAGAACTCACCCGAACCCAACTTCCGGTCTTCTCGAGCAGGCTTCCCTCCGGCTTCTCGTCCCTCGGAATCGCCGCATGCGTCCTTCTCGTCTACCAGCGTACTCATCCTGCAGTATTCGTTCCTCGATCGCACCCCGTGCCGACCTTCTCGCTAACTGCGTCTCTTGCTCCCCGAGCAATCTTCCGCTCCGGTTTCTCGTCCCTCAAAACCACCGCACGCTTCATTCTCGTCCGCCGATGTACTTTTCGGTAGCGCCTCGTCCCTCGGATGCACCGCGTGTCGTCCTTCTCGCTAGCTGCGTCTTCCGCTCGAGTACTTGTGCTCCTAAGCTCCTGCACACTTAGACACAAGGTTAAACCAAAACAGGACATAATTTAACTTGTTGATCACACCAAAATAACCTTGGGGTTCCAACAGATGGTGTCTCCACTCGACGCCTCTTGCACCTAATCAAGGGCTCTGCTGAGGAGGCTGAGCCTGACGCCGCCTCAACTTGAACGACCGGATGCTGTTCGGGGGATCCACCAGCAACTCCATTGCTGGCCAAAACGGGAGCCGCTTAGCTCTCGTCCTACGGCTCTTCTTGTGAGCCGATCAGCTGCAGGCCGGTGCTCCCTAGTTCTTCCACAGCGGTCGCATTGATAGTGACATCCGCAAGCTTCGCCTTGCTGGTCAGACGTGCGCGTAGCATGACTTTGGCTGCACGAAAAGAAGAAAAATCAATTAGAATCAAAGAAAGGAGTAAAGTGGTCGCATACCTAGGCTGAACGGAAGCTGGGTGCGGATCATACTTAAGCCGAAGATATAGAGGACACCCTCCAGCAGTAACTTGTGGATGTCATATTTCTGACCGACCAACATTGAGGCTGCGTTGAGGTAGTCCGATCGACTCTTATACTTCTTTAATGGAGGCTAAGTCGCCACGTCAAGTTGCCAGTTTGTTAGGAAGTCCGACAGCTCGGGAAAACACACAAAAAAGAAGTACTCCTTCCAGTATTTGTTGGAGATCGACATTTTATCAAAGAAAATCAAGTCCACTCGGGTTTGGAAAAGAAAAGTCCCCAGATCGAAAGATTTGGGATAATAAAAGTAATGAAAGAGTCCGAGAGTAAGGGGAATGTCGTGCAGGTGAAAAAGAATTACCACCCCGCATAGCAACCGAAAGGAGTTCGACACCAATTATAAAGGGAGATTCGGAAATATTTACACACAGAGGAAAAAAAGGGGTGGATGGGATACCGCAAATCGATGGTAAAATGGTCCTTGAAGAAGCAGATACAGCCGGACGACGAAGAATTTTGCCGATCGGATAGAGAAGGAAGAATAACTTCGTATTCGGGAGGAAGCTCAAAAGCGGCTTTCTGACTCTCAGCATCACCGGCATCAAACCAGGACTCAGTAGAGGTGTACCAGGGCCCTGGGATGCTGGCAAGAGGCTTTGAGGAACTTGCCATTCCAAAATAGAGAAAGGTGGAGATGCGAAGGAAAGAAAACCTATTGGCAGAATTATCGCTGGAATACTGAGAAGCCGAAAAACTTAAGAGGACAGAGAAGGACAGATGCCGGAAGACGAGAAAGCAAAGGGTGAGGGGGAGAGAGCTTACTGGAAAGGTTGCCGGAGGAGCGAAAAAGAAGGATGTCGCCGGAGCACAAGAGTGTTGTCGAAGAACTCGCTTCAAGTACACAAATGTGGCGACACCCATAGGCTTATAAGCCTGGGGGTCGGCCGACCGGAGCCGTTTGATGTAGGTCACGAAAACCTAGGCCAAGATCTCACGGTTGAATTTGAACCGCCAAATGTCACATTACAACGGATATTCGTCTGTCACATCAGGCGTGCGGCAGCAGGGAGCAGGACGCGTGGAACATCACCATAGGTCGACATTTAATGAGGGTATGGGGGCGTGCTCAGCCTTAATGCGAAGAGATTTTCATGATTTTTCAAAAATCTAAGTGACGTAAGCATGGCTCGCGCTCACCCAAGACAACCCAAGAAAAGATTTCACAAGTATAAACCTTCGTCACACTGATCGAACTGAGGGAGCATACCTATGGCCGAACGACAAGCTTCAACAGACCGATCAGCAAGGAGCGTTCACATCCCAATCAGAAGCCAAGTTAATGCCGAAGGTCGATCGGGAGGAAAGTTGCTTGGACAATTGTCCAGTTAGTCGGACTTGCAGTCTCCTTCGACTAGACTTGAGGGGGAGACATGTGATGTGGTGATGATGAGGGGTCCCACCCCGCGGCCACGGTGGAGGTCAAAGTCAAGATGGTCAACACACAGACAGCATTGACCGGCTGGGCGAAGCATGCCCCGATCGGGGGAGAAAAGCCCTAATCCGTCATTGCCTTCGGCATGAGGGGAGTCAAACGACCGACGCTCAAAGGATTATTGGACGTCGAACGGAGTAGTAGTTGATGAGATGCAGAAGCCTGCTAAGCGGCTATCCCACTCGGCTAGACGACAGAGCTCGACAAGTGGAGTTTAACTTCGCCCGAGCGGTTACCTCGCTCGGCCTGGCCACACCGCCATAGGGCTCGGCAGTGACAAAGTGAAACTTTAGACGAGTGGACACATGCTCATAAGCAGCGAGGCTCTAGCCGACTGAACACTGCACCAGAGCGGCGAGATCCTAGCCGAGCGGCCAACCCGCTCGGTCTAGCAGCATAGTCTCTCTAGTATCCAGCGACATCTTTTTGGGAGTTGGTGTCGCCTACACTGACATGACAACCAGAAGATCGTACGGCGGAAGCTTCTACTGTCACTTTAGAGATATGCTCGGCATGTTAAGGTACTGTGTCAGGGACACTTTACTGACAAATCTTTTTAGGAAAAATTTTGAGAAGCGTGTCCGTCTTTTGGGAAGCATGCACACGCGCTACTGGAGCTTTATATAAAGGAGAGGTCCAAGTATCGACGGAGGTATGTAATATTCACTGTTTGTGCTACAGTCTTCTTGTTGTCCTGCTTTATTCTTCATCGTCGATGACTGACTTGAGTGTTGGAGGACCAACGCAGAGAACTCTTTCCTGACTCGGCACTGACGTAGTCTGTGTTGTAGGTCCGAGCGAAATCTATAGAAGGTAAGTGTGAGCATCATATCTTAACTTTCCATCTCTTCGACTTTCGGATATTTTCAATTTTTTTATTTTTTATGCAAATATTTATTTTAATAAAATTGTAAAGGTTAAGAAAAATATTATAAGTTTTTTTTAATTTTAGATTATTCATGTTCCTTAGCCGATTGGGATCAACAAGCCGTCAGGGGGCCAACAAGCTGCAAGGAATAACGTGCGTTGACGTTGATTTACTGAAAAATCTATGCTTGGAGGCCCCGATTGGAATATCCACGTGTAAAAAAATCATAAGTTATACCTTCGCAGGCAGAGTACATGATTTGACATGGGATGACTTTACGAGATAGCATAATTGAAGGAATCGATCGTGTTGTATTATTGTTATATTTTTGGAAGGTGGGTGAATGGAAAAGAGGGTGTCACACCTGAATTATTGAGGGTGAGAGGATTGACGGTTCACAGTATGATTTTAAGTAGTCAAAAGGGAATTTAAGGACTTTAAGAATTTTAATCTCTATAATACAATTTTAGTCATTTCAATTTAATTGTCGAGCTAGTTTTCTACCCATCGTTGCGACATTATACATCAAATGGCGATGGAATGAAAATTAAGACACAAATCATTGACATTGACCCCAAAAAAATCATACACAGCTTAAAATAAAAAGTTTCTTAGAACTTTCGTGTAGAATAGTATAATAGCTTTGATTGAACCCTCGTGGCTGTTTCAATATTAAGCCAGCGGAAATTAATCTCATAGTCGAGTGATGGAGACATACAAATGGAAAAGGTGGATTTCTGATAAAATTGGTAGAAAGTATCTTTCCACGTAATGGTGATTCGATTTTTTAATTTATCTCTTTATAGATTATTACATGACCAATCTTATAGAACACTCAGAGTTAACATATGACATTTTACATAAATTTTATAATTAAAAAATATATAACATGATCACATCCGAAAGTAGAGAACATGATCTACTGAGAATGTGATTCTATGGTTAACTTGATGGAAGCTCTTTCTTGTCATATAAAATTGGGAATGTTAGTGTTGAGTCGAAAAAAGATTCTCGACATTGCCCATCCAACGCTTAAGTCAATTTTCGATTTAGTGGAGAGTAGTAGAAAAAACTTTAACTAAAGTGTATAAAATAACAAGATGCCTCCGGCTGTAGACGGGAACCCCCTTTATAGTGTCACTGTAACGTTTGTGCATGCATCTCAAAATGTATGTATATTTTTTGAAACGTTACAGGAAAAAACAAATTTTAAAATGTCCTTCACATTTTTCCTTAAGCTAGCATACGATGTGATAGGCTAAAAGATTCTAAAGTACAATTTGTTTGCTGGACATGTTCTGTTGTCAATGACATAAACCTCCAAAAGGTACGATGAGATATGTAGGAGTCCTACTATATGTCGATCAGACGTCGCTCAACAAGGACGTCCCAGCTTGATCGTACTGACCAGAGTTATTTTCCTCCACTCGACTGTCTGGTTGTTGGAGGACTGCCTTTTGTCTAACCGGATACATCTTCTGCTCAATGGGGATGGTGGCCCTGAGGACTTAAAGTTCGTCACTTAACCCAAGTTGTAAGCTTTTAGAGGATGGTCATTCGAACGATCACGTCCGACCGACCTTGAAAGCCTATTGAGACAATTTTATCTGATCGACGGTCTTAAGCTTTTGACTATCTTAATTTTAACCTTCACGTTAACTATTCTTCTTTTGACCTATTTTTAATGTGTTCTTCTTCGTCACCTTATCAAATAATAATTTTATTATATCCCTCATTCCTCTTTAAGCGCAATAATAATGTGAATTTGCATGCGTGCATCTCTAAATGTTTACATGAGTTTTTAATTTTTTTTTAACAATTCATATACCTCAATTATACTATGGCATTAAATATTGAAAATGCATTGGCGATTCAATAAAATGCTTTAGATTTAATCTAGTCCATTTGCAATTTTAAATTTCGAATCCCTAGCTACTCTATTTAAACAAAATAAGCCCAATGATTTTCATATGCCAAAAATTAAAAGGGAAATAACATTCAACGTATTCTCATCCTAAAAATACTCTTATAAATATATGCTTTAAAAAAATCAATTCAATGTATCCAAAATTATATATATATTTTTTAAAAAAAGTCTTTACTAATTTAAAAAACACTTAAAGTTGATTCATAATAAAATGGTCAACTATGTGAAGTTTAATTTTTTAAACCAAATTATTATTATTTTATATCAAATAATATATATATATATATATATATATATATATATATATTATGATAGATCGGCCTTACAAGTGAAGAAGGGATTTAGGTTAAGAAAGATAGGAAAGATATATAACCGGTCGAATGCAGGTCGAGTGAGCATCCACGTGCTCATATATGCTCGGCGGGGCAAATCTCGCCTGAGCATAAAGGCGTTTAGTCTTATTACCGACCAATTACAGGCTGAGCGAGCATTCCTATACTCATACACACTCGGGCGGGCAAAGCCCGGAGCATAAAGGCGTTTAGCCTTATTACCGACCGACCGAAAGCCAAGCGAGCATCCACGTGCTCATATACGATCGGATGAGCAAAGTCCACCTGAGCATAAAGACATTTAGCCATATATAAGCTTCTCAGTATGTTACCGGTCGACCGAAGGCCGAGCGAGCACCCATATGCTTATATACGCTCGATCGGGCGAAGCCCGCTCGAGCGTAAAGACATTTATAACCTTATATATGATTCTCAGCATCTTACCGCCCGACTGAAGGCCGAGCGAGCCCCCATGTGCTCATATATGCTTGGTCAGGACCTTATATATAATTCTCAATATATTACCGGCTGGCCGAAGGCAGAGTGAGCATCCTCATGCTCATATACACTCGGATGAGCAAAGCCCGCTCGAGCATAAAGACATTTAGTCTTATATAAGATTTTCAATGTGTTACTGGCCAACCAAAGGCCGAGTGAGCACCCATGTGCTCATATACGCTCGACCGGGCAAAGCCCGCCCGTGCGTAAAGGCATTTAATCTTATATATGATTCTCAACATCTTACCGGCCGACTGAAGGTCGAGCGAGCACCCGTGTGCTCATATGCGTTCAGACGGACAAAGCCCGTCTGAGCGTAAAGACATTTAGCTTTATATAAAATTCTCAACATATTACCGACCGACCAAAAGTCGAGTGAGCACCCACATGCTTCTATATGCTCGGCCGGACAAAGCTCGCCCGAGCATAAAAGCCTTTAGTCTTATATATGATTCTCAACATGTTACCGGCCTACCGAAGGCCGAGTGAGCACCTATATGCTCATATACGTTTGGTCGAGCAAAACTCGCCCGAGTGTAAAGACATTTAGCCTTAGATATGACTTCTTATTATCAGTTGACCGAAGGGCGAGCGAACACCCACGTGCTCATATATGCTCGACTGGGCAAAGCTCGTCTGAGCGTAAAGGCATGTAGCCTCATAGAAACTCTTAATACATTATTAGCTGAGTGAAGACTGGGCGAGCATTAAAGTACCTATATGTGCTTGACCGGGCAGAGCCCGACCGAGCGTAAGGTCACTCAAGCTTATAGTACATTTCCAATCGAGACATATTCAGTAGGAGATATTCTTAACAGCATATGTAGATAACTTGAACGACTGACCAAGACATGCCCAACAGGATACTTGGCGGGAAATATCTTCTAGAAGCTTTTTCATTTATAATGATACACCCCCATTATAAATACAAGTCATAAACGATTAAACGGGTACATCTGGGGTACAGAAAAGATTTCTTAAAGGATTATTGCACGAAATATAGAGGATGACTTCATCTTCTAATAAGCCCTAACGAACCGGAAATCACTTCACGACTACGGAGGTCACGTGAAGTAGTATAAAAAGGGGGATCCTCTCCGTTAGCGAGGTACGCAAGTTCTAGCATCTAAACTTTGTTTCACTTCATTTACTATTATTTTTCCTTTTTTCCACCTTTGAGAGATAAACTGACTTGAGCGTCGGAGTACCTAGTCAAGGATCCCCACCCCAGTCTTAGGTCACTAACGCTTTGTTAATTTATTTCACTATGCGTATGATCGAGAAGGACTTATTCCAGATCTTGAAAAAGTTCTCTTCATCAAAGATCATCGTTCACCGAAACCAACACACATCTTCGTATATTTCAAAGAAGATCAATATATATACACAATATTTTTGATAAGCTAAAATTTAAAATTATTTTAATTTAATAACTACAGCTACAACAACATTACAATAATAAAAATGCTAATTTGGGGTATCGTTTTTATTTTTGGCCATATTTATATATCTTATAATATTTAAGTAAATTTTAAAACACCTTAAAAAATTTCATTTCATTTTGTTTTATTATTGAAATATTTGATATGCTTAATTTTAGTTTTTATTCTAAATATTAACCTAAACATTTCGAAAACAAAATAAAAAATTTAAAGAATATTTAATATAAAGAAACAAGAAACGTGGTGGGGGACTTTGAAAATTATCTTTTTTTCTTTTCAGTCGCCCCCATTTATTTTCGAGTTTCTCCCCCCGCTTCCCCACTTTTCTTCTCTTTCTCTTAGTCTACGTCTTCCACCACTCCTTCCTCACTTCTCCCCCTTCCTCCGATCCCCCGTTCAAGAACCCTAACCCCCCAACGGGAAGTTGAATCCACGGACGGGATCTGATCGCTAGGTTCTCTATCGATGAGGGAAGGGGACGCGCTCGAGATGTCGGGGCCAGAGGAGATGGATGCTTCGTGCATGAAGGGGGATCTGGCGATGGAGGTCGACGCGCATCCAGGGCGGGAAGGATCCGCCACCTCGGAGGCATGGCGCCGTGCCCTCGCGAAGGTTGTGCCTGCTGTGGTGGTTCTGCGGACCACCGCCGCTCGGGCCTTCGACACGGAAACCGCCGGGGCCAGCTACGCCACCGGTTTCGTCGTCGATAGGGCTCGAGGCATCATCCTGACCAACCGTCATGTGGTCAAGCCCGGTACTGTTTTTTGACCTCTACTTTTCTAGCAGATCGACGCCACAATCGCATTCACATCTGTTTTCCGCGTCTTATGGCTGCTGCAGGTCCTGTTGTCGCGGAGGCGATGTTCGTTAATCGCGAGGAGGTTCCAGTGTATCCTATATATAGGGATCCTGTAAGACTGTAGTTTATGGATTTTATTGCATTTCCATTAACTTATTGGTTGTTCATTTGCTCATCTAGCCAAGTTTATTCTGTATATAGGTATCTCGTCAGTTTGTAGTATGCCAATTTGATTGCAATTTCATTAACGTAGTGATATAAATTGGATCATCTAACTGAATTTCTGTTTTTGTTATTTGCTATTTTTTCAGATAAGAGCTTGCGTATAGTTTTATATGCGAAGATTTTATTCTCTCTTCTTGATTGCTTCATATGCTAGTGTTCACCGAGCAACCAGACTTTTATCGATTGATCTATTTGTACCCCAATCCATTTTCCATTTCTCTATCTCCAGTTAACTAGCTTTGATGGTTTTTTCCTATATCTTGCATCATTACTTTGTAGTTCTGAAGTTTGTCCTTATGTTTGTGAATACAGGATCACTTTGTGATGAATATATAACTAGTTTTGAGTTCATAGGCTCTTGCACTTTCAGTAAAATTGGAAATTTGAACTGAATACAGGAGTGGCTATAGTCTTCAATTTGTACACAGTGATCCTTGCGTTAGGAGGAAAGAGAAAACATTCATAAAATTTGTCATAGTTAATGGAATTTATGTCTTTTTACCCCTTTTGTTTGTCATCATTATTTATTTTCAACTTTGTGTCTTAAATAGAGGTCCAAACTTAGAGGAGATAAACTATTTCCTAATGCAAATCATTTCACTGTATCTTTTTTGCTATTGGATCAGTATGATATACTGATAAGGCAGTGGAAATAACTAACCGAAGAGAAAAGGGGAAAAGATGATGTATGCCTATATAGAATTTTTGTGATTTTCTTTCACCAAAATTTCTTCCTCAAGTAGTTGGAGAATTTCTCAAAGTACTAGCTGAATGTCTAGAGTTACTGTCTTTTGGGTACTTTTTATTGCCTGAACTGGCCAAACTGATGCTTTTGTTCTTTACCTCAATGTATTACATGTTGATGCTCCATTAGCCTCTTGTTTCTGTAGGAAAATAAAATAGATGCGAACAATTGGTGTTCGTTACTATATGATTAGGACTTGCATATGAGTGTCCAACATGTTCGTGTGTGTTTTTTTTTTAAAATGTATGTGTGAACAAAAGAAACGTGAAGCGTCCACTCAAAGTGTTGGGGCGCATGTGGGTGAGTAGATGAAGAGTCAAAGCACCAAAGTTTCACAATCAATCTGAAGCGTGGATCAATTTAAATTTCCTTCTTAATTTATTATACATGATGAGGAACTGCCAGTTAATTGAATTGCTTCCATACAGATGCTGTAGCTGTTATTATACATTTTCCTAGTTTATTATTATTGGTCTGGCATTTTCTTAGACATAGTTGCTGCTTGAGTGTTCGTTCAGTTGATGCAAAGCAAGCTGCTCTGAGATGATTGCATTACTTTTGATTTTAGGTAGTTTTGTAAATGACTGATGTAGATCCATGTGATGGCACATTGTATAATTTCTCTACATAATATGTAGGGACATGGTCATTGGTTGATCATTTTACTTGTTCCTTTAAATTGTGTTACATGGGGTGTTAGCATTATGTCTCTCAAGCCACTCATTACACATCTTTGTTGTAAGCCATTTTCCTGCTCATTGATTGGGGCATGTCTGAGTTTTTTTCTTCCAAGATTCCTTTTATTTAAATTAATTAATATTCTAAACTTTTCTGATTTTATCTAGATACACGATTTTGGTTTCTTTCGTTTTGACCCTGAAGCAATCAAATTCTTGCTGTATGAGGAGATTCCTCTTACACCTGAAGCTGCTTGTGTTGGATTGGAAATACGAGTTGTGGGGAATGACAGTGGTGAGAAGGTAAATCTTTTGTGATAGAATTTGTAAAATGGAGTGACACTGAATTGCTTTCTTATCTATCAAATTTGATATCTTATTAATTGGGTCCATGTACTTAGTAAGCTTGAGATGATAGTTTTCAAAGTTGCATTTATTACATTGGAAATAATTTATAAGACTTCTCCATTTTCATTGTGTTTCCTAGGCAACAAAAAGACTTAGTCGTACAACAGGTAACTATAAGTAGTTTATACTTGGAAAATGACTTATTCTGGAAAGAGGAATCCACAAGCTGAAAGGCATCTGTTTTTTGTCAGCATCTTCAAGTCAAATCTTGAGCTTCTTGGTCGTTTGGAAATTCTCCATTCAGCTTAGTTCAGTTTGGTTTGCATAATAAATCATATCAATTTTATATTAGCTATATAGCAATGAAAATAATATATAGACTTAAATAAATATAACATAAATCAGATTTTCTTCTTGTGCAACGTCTCTAAGAATTAAGTTGGGATTAAAGGGAAAATTTCAAAAGTCATCTCAATTTGGCCATATTCTAACTTGATTTCATCCCTATTGACTTTAAATTGACCAGAGTTCAATGTGTTTTATCTATTTTTCTAATGTAATCTAACCAATTTTGGGCCACTTTCTTAAAATTGCTAGTTTCTTTTTCTTCTAACTTCTCAATCTTTTTAAGATACCGATTTTGTGGTAAAACTTGGATCAACCATTGCCATGTTGATCCAGCTTGGACAATCCATATTAGTATTGGCAGATTTTGCCAATTATAACCATACCTTCAACTTGAGATTTTTAATTGCTTCCGTCTGTTTCAAGACATACTCACCACTCTTAGTTAAAAGTGTTTGTTCAAACATCTAGTTTGTGGTATCTTATGCTGTGGCTTAATAAAATTTCAGGTCTCCATTTTGGCGGGTACTCTTGCTCGTCTGGATAGGGATGCTCCTCATTATAAAAAGTATGTTATGTCTTTTTGATTTTTCTTAGTTTATGGATCATTTCTAAATTCAATCCTGTTACACTATGAATTTCTTGACGGTATAATAAACAATTTTTTTCTGAATAAATATACGAATTATGAGTAATCTTAATTAACATATGTTCTAAGTACATTACAAACCCCAGTATATGACTCTCTCTCTCCTTTACCTCTTATGCAATGATGGTTTCTTGCCGCCCCCCGCGGGCTGGATCAACCGGTTAAGGCGTGGCATCCTTGCACAATGAGTCGTAGGGTCGAAGGTCCACGGACGCGCACTGGATGAATAATCTGGGCCGGCTGTGTTAAATCCGGAGACACCACGTTTTAACCGGGCCAGCATTCACCGCTGATTTACCTCCTCCTAGGATCCCTATGGGGCCAGGCCTAGGGGGCCGCTGGGCGGCGGGACCCGCCTTTTTGCACAATGATGGTTTCTTGCCACAGGGATGTCAGGGCATAAACCTTCGGACCCTGTGTACCTCACCCCACCCACCACTTGCCCTCTCGGCTACCGTGATTTACCTCTCTTGTGATGACCTTGGGTTGGGTGCGCTGGGGGCGCTTGGGGCGAGCGATTTCACCTTTTTTACAATAGCAGATGATGGTTTCTTGCCTTTCGCTCTCCCTCTATCTCTTCCCAATATATGATTTTTCCTCCCTTGGCTACCATGATTTTCTTCTGACTATAGTACCATTTATGAGGACAGTTCATCCTCACTCATAATATCATACCTCTCTCTCTCTGAAGGTTGATTTGGTCTTGTCTTCTTTTTTTCTTCCTTGATTTTGTTCATCCAATGGTTATATTATAGAGTATAATAGTCGTTAGACATACAAATGGATTTTTTTTTTTCCATTTTCATTAGCTAACTCATTACCAACTTTTTCTCTGGTATTGACCACTGGAATAAATTTGTAATCTTGTTCTCTCATTGGACTAAGTTTGTCCTCTTATTCGTTGACTGTTGTTGAATCTGAATTTTGAATTTTCTTGATGGGATATGGATTAATCTTTTGATTACAGTCTAGCGACGTGATCAAACCTGTCACGCCCCGGAGGTGTACTTGTCTAACGAAATGGACGGTACCCCCTTTGACAATAATAGATACAACATGATACAAGTCTACAAGCAGGAATAAACACAACAACAGAAGATAAATGTAACTAACTACACAATAGAGAGATATACGAAATCCACTCAACATAAAAACTGAAGCAACTGCGTGCCTGCACGGCTTAACATGACAAGTACCATAATCGAATGAATAGTATACCACAAGACCAAAATCCACAGACAAGTTATTTATTACATGAGCAAGTCCGAAAAACCAAAATGCAAACCAAGAAGCAATAAGTAATCGCGGGGAAAACTCTCGATGCGACGTGGGACTAGCGGTCAGGATCTTTAAGCAAACTCCATATATCATCTATCTACTACATGAGAAAAGAATACAACAAGGTAGTGAGTTCAAATGACTCTGCGGTTAATAAGGAAGAGATAGTGCAAGAACAACCTAATGTAAAGAGTTCAAAAAGGTATATAGTCTTAAGGGAAATACTCATCATTTGAAGATAACATAAGTATGCATCTACTACATAATCAGCCTATTCAGCTGCAAATAATACCATGAGTAGGGGTGAGCAATCAACCTGCCAAAGCGACCAACCCGCTCATACCAACCCAAACCGAACCGAAAAAAATAAACCTGTTGGATATAGGGTCGGATGTAGGGTCCTGATATTGCATTATCTGATCTAGTAGGGTAGATAGTTTTTTACCCTAATAACCGAACCAACCTGATCCGCGATCACCCTTAATCAAAATAATATCTCACTTATACTAATGAAATGTTCACGAATGTCGTGTAGATTTGGAGATCAACAGAGGAAAATTAATGTATTAATGATTCAAGTGCAAGTCAAAAAGAGCGGTGTAACGTCCAAGGACTCGTTCTCATCTCATGTCTCCTCCATTAATCCACTATCCACAATCTCCTTCAACCCACTGTTTCATATCCCATAACTCCATGATAAACACATATATTAAACTTAATAATGTGAATAATTCATTAATTACCTTGTTTATTTAATTAAATACAATAAATTATTCATAAAAGCTGCTACACGTTGTAGCAGCTACTGCCGATTAGTTACTACAACGTGTAATGAGTAATGTTTATTATCATTTTAAAATATTTTATTTTTTTGTTGTATTTATATTTATTTTTTATATTTCATTGGATATAAGGTCGGATATCCAAATAACTGACAAACTGCCGGATATCTGATACATAAGAACCGCCAAATATAGGGCTGGATGTAGAGTCCTGATATTGCATTATCTGATCTAGTAGGGCCGGATAATTTTTTACCCCAATAATTGAACCAACCTGATCTACGATCACCCCTAACCATGAGTAGTGTTAGGTAATGATCAACATGGGTACTGCATATCATAAGCATGTACCAGTGCATATGTGGGAGCAAGGCTCCACCACAAGAAATACAAATGATCAAGACACCTAGCTATATAGCTATGGACTATGGGAGAACGCTGTACCACGGATGGTCCCATGGACAGTTCGAAATGTCAGTCCCTGTCTGTAGGATAACGCTCTACCACGGATGACCCCATGGGTAGTCCAAGGTATAATAATCTAATGATAACAGTGTAGCAAATAAATCAACATCATATGAAATAAACATATCCAAATCATTGACGACTCTCCCTATCGCAACGGGGAGATATAATCGACAGGAAATAAACAATGTAATATTACTTACATAGTAACCAACCACATCAACAAGAATATATGAACTCTATGGAATGGTACATAATCATATCTAATATGATAACTATCATCAGCACACACCACACGTGTACTACTAACAAAATATGCATTGCCATAATGAGAAAGTATCTAAGTACACACCATACATGTGCGTACATCTACATAATATGAATAGCTGAAATGACAATCTTCCTACTGTACACCACACACGTGTGTATAACTACAAGATATGAATAACAAAACATAAGCATCTTCCTATTGTACACACCATATACGTGTATACAACTGCAAGATATGAATAGCTACATGTCAATCATCCTACTGTACACACCACACATGTATGTACACCTACAAGATATGAAAACAAAACATGACTTCATGGATACAAACTTAAAGATTAAGCAAACAAGTATCAAACTCATGTAGTAGTGCGAATAGAGTTGAGGTAAATATAGCTACCAACCAAAGTAATAAGGCATGAACTAAGGTCAGCATACTAATGAGAGCAAGGGAAGAAATACTCACCTTTATTTGTGTCTCGTGCTGAATGCCCTTCAATATGAGCTCCTGTCTCTAATAAAAAATTTGCAACAAATAACACAATCAAAACCTAGATCTACCATAGATCGGGTAACGAAAACAAATCCTAAATCGCTTTTAAACCCTCTGTTAGAAGTTCTAATCGTTTCCGATTAATTACTATCAATCTCAACTATTCTCATTCTAATCCGACAAACTGTGTATCAAACTCCGATTACCAAATAATGAACCTAATTAATCATTATTAAACCTAGGCTCAATCAAGAAATGAATCTAATCGTCACCCACATTCTTCTTCTCCGGTGGCGACGCATGGGCGACGACTGAGGTCCAACAACGGCGACTCAGCCGACGAAGTAATGGCTAGCGACGGTGAGTTGGGTCGCCGGTAGAAACACATGGTAATGGTGACCACGAACCAACTATGGTGGCCACTGATTGTTGCACATGTCTGGTCGCAAAGGCTGTGATGGCCGAAGCAGAGGAAGAACGACAGTTGGTTAGTTGGGCTTGGCACCAACGAAGGGTCAACAAGATCGCTAGTGCGGCCCTGATGGCACAAAAGGGAAGGCAAGTAGTGGTGGTTTCTCGGTGTAACCCTTGTGATTTTTCCCTTCATCTTCCTTTCCTCTTCTTCTCTCGTCTCAACAGCACAACACACAACGGTGGTCGTGAGCAAGAGGGGAGGCGACACGTGCTGTTGATCACCCACAACGGGTAAGAGAAAGAAAAACGTTGATCAAAAGCTCAGCGCCGATGGCAAATACAAGGCGGTGGCGAATGTGGACTAGCTGACTGCAGGACATGGTTGCGGGTGTCACAGCTTGCCACGTTTGGCCACAGTGGCTGTGTATGACCGTTTGGAGAAGAGGAAGAGCGACTACGATGGGGAGAGGATCGGCGGCGGCAGGGCGATGGGGAGAGGGTCGGCGGCGTGAATCGGGAGTTAGGGCATTAAGGAAAAGGAAATAAAGAGTTAGGTTTATATATATACTTAGGTTAATAATTATAACCTTATGTTAATTAAATCAATCAACTCCCACTTAAGTGATATTCCAAACAGGCTTCCTCTAAGTCTAATAGATTTATTCCTTTAAACATGACATACGAATTCGGTTTAAATCCCGAATTTTTTTTAAAAAATCTCAGAAAATTTTACAAGGTAATTTCCTAATTGACACTTATTATTTAATTGCTATATCTAACAAAACCAGTGGTGATCCTGAAGGCTGACCAATATGATCTATTCACATGCCTAATTCCAACACTTATCTTCTTTATAATTCTACACTAATATATTCTGATAGGTTCTGTGGACAATATCTCCAACTGATCTTGGATATTGTTTTTTGTTATCATTACCTTCAATTCTTGAGCACTTGAGTTAGAAATGCATCAATTTGTTAGCTGTATTTTGTTAGTGAGTTCTAAGCGCATATGTGAAATTATTGATATTGGTATTTAGACTATGAACTCTGAAAACAAACATCCATGTTAAATATTTGCTACGGCTTATAGTTGAAGTTCTGCAATATTTTCTTTGGGTGCCCGTGCTTCAGTACTAGGACGCACTGATCATTCTTAACGTCCTAGTTTTTAATCTTTTTTCTCTTTGTTCATTTAATGTTTTATTTTTTTTTTACTTTTGTAAATTGTCAATACAGGGATGGATATAACGACTTCAACACATTCTACATGCAGGTATGACCTTCCTGGACATGACAAAAGCTAATCATGAAAATAGTGGATTCAGTATTTTGTCCATTTTATAAATTACCAGTCATGAGATTAAAAATGCATTGAAAAAAAATCAGGATCGCTTTTTTCCCTTCTTACTTAGCACATGTAATTTAAATTGTCATTTTGAGAATTTTGACATTTTAGTTCTTTCCTTCAATACAGGCTGCATCTGGAACAAAAGGTGGCTCGAGTGGATCGCCCGTCATTGATTGCCAAGGAAGAGCTGTTGCCTTAAATGCCGGGAGCAAATCATCTAGTGCTTCTGCCTTTTTTCTTCCTCTAGAAAGAGTCAGTTCTTTTGTCCACTATGTTTATTGATTCTAAATACTGTCATGATATACTCCATTCTAAAACATACTTGACTTTTGCACACAAATATTGTTAATCTTGCAGGGTTAGGACTTATGAATATGTAGATATTTGGTTTGGTGGAGGATAATATCATATTTCAGTCTGGGGCCAATAATGCATCTAATGAATTGTTTATTCATGTTGGCTTATTAGATTTACCTTTTTATTATTTGTATATTATATTGTAATGTCATCTTTTTTTTTGATGGTATGAGCAATATTTTCAAATTTTTATGTGGACACCTCCGAGACTTGAATTCTTCTTCTAATTTTTCTTACCTATGCTGGATCAAGATTCTGCCCAATACTTGTACCCTAGTCCAAGTAATATAAGTGGATGCCATATGGTTGGGTCATTGCAAAATGCACAAATGGTCAACCACATATCAGGTTCTTAATTTAAAGATATAAATTATTTTAAATAAATTATAATTTAACTAATGTTGACACAATTCATAATAAAATCATTCTGCATTTTCTAAAGTAATGATCCATAAAAAATGCAACTGCTGTGCTTGTAAAGTTATTGCACTGCCTTTCCAATAAAAAGGAATATGGGATAAGTTTTGTGCACTATGCAGTGTAACATCTAAGTTTAATCTCACTTTTAAGGGTGTGGGCTAATGAGGAAAGTTTATAAGGCAAAAATGAGTCTATCTAATGTCAGCTTAAGAATATGGTCATTAGTTCATGACTATTCAGTTTGATCAGTTGTCTCCGTTTAATCAGGTCATCAAATATGGTACCATAGCAACCTTAGTCTTAGGTTTGGTTGTTGTGAACCAACAACCAAACCTAAGAGAAGATATGTTCTCCTTAATGGGTAGCAGATCTGAGAATGCTAGTTGTCAGGATGGGCCTCCATGTGCACTTTCCCGATTTTCCTAGGTGGCTGGTGGGAAACTTCAGTGGGGTCGGGTATGTCACCCAGGTTCGACGCTACCTGACCTGGTTAATCATTTTTTTTTGGTTGTTGTGAACCAGGTGGAAAGGATTGCTTGTGATGATGGCGCCACCATTAGGCATGAGCTGTTTGCTAGAATCATGGAGTCTATTACCGCTAGTGTGAGCTTAAGAATTTTGGGTTAACAGTTCAAGCCTATCAAGTTGGATCAGTTATCTCAGTTTAGTCAGGTCATTATATATGGTATCATAGTAACCTTAAGTTTGGTCATGGTGATCCAGGTGGAAAGGGTTGCTTGTGCTGGTGGAGCCACCATTAGGCATCATAAGCCGCCGGCTAGGAATTTTGCCAATTTTGGGTCAACAGTTACCTATCAAATTAGCACTCTAGCATCACAGTTTTCTTGCTTCGTTACATGCATCTCTGTAATATTTATTGGATACAAATATAGTTTAGCTGCATCATGACAAGATTTTATATTTCCAATGCTGGAAGCCACTATGGAATTTATGGTTGTCTGGCGTTTATTGTCTTGTGCAACTTTTTATTTTTATTTTTATAAGAGAACAATCATTGTTAGTTATATCAAAATTTTTCATGCAACTATTTGTCTATGACAATATGAATAAATGTTTGTTTCTAGGAAATTATCTGTTCATCTCGATTTGTTTGTAGTCTTGTTCAGTTTGAATTATTTGCAGGTTGTAAGGGCATTATCATTAATTCAAACAAATTGGAGTTCATTTGGAAGCAAGCCGAATTCTATTGCTATTCCTCGTGGTACACTTCAGGTTGTTTTCTCAGGACATTTGTTATGCTCTTTCTCTATGCGTTCTATGACGTTAATGGAAGATTTAATTTGAAGGAATTAACAGTTACATATGCTAGATAATTTGGCGATGCAATTGTACTATTCCTGGGCAAATCCTGCACTCTTATGCAGCGTACATGTATCTCTACATTCTTCATTTTTACAATATCAATTGGATGTTCTTCATTAATGCTTATCATATTTTTGAACTGCTACAATTTATGTGAATCTTTACATGAAATTACATGTGAGGTTGGATTGTGAGAGATGAGTGATATTTCATAGACACAGTTTTATGTTGACTTTAGATCCCCATCTGACCTAGTACACATTTTAAGATTGCATCAAATATCAAAGTTGATGCATAATCTTTTCTTATGTTAAATGCCAAATGATAGTAATTTTTTGTGTGGAGATCCTTACCTTAACTTGTTGCAATAATGACAGCAGGATGTTGAGCAAATTTACTGCAAGTATGCTTAGGTGTTTTTTACATATATGTCCATCCTAGGTTGTCATTATTTCGATGTTGGAAATATTCCACTGTAGAACAAAGGTGGCACGACTCATTCAAAGAGTAAAACACCCGCATTAATAAAAATTGATTATATGTACTATAGAATTGTGTCTGCCAGAAGACAAGATGGATAGTATCTTGTTTTTTCTTCTACAAGCTCAAGTTTTTCTAATTCTCACGAGAATCCAATTGCATTTCCAAAGTTATTGGTTTGTTGGTTGCTGCATGAAATGTATAATTAACCTTTCATATTAAGTATCATGATAGACATGTGATGTGTAACCTCGGGGCAGTGCGGTGGTTAAGACATGGGGTGTTGTCACATGAGACCTTGGGGTCGAAATTCGTCATGTCCGAGCATGCCTTCCCCTATATCTTGGCTATCTGCGCTAATGGCTAGTAGCCATCCGTGATTTACCTCCTCCATATTGGCCTAGGGAGGGGTTGATGGGGGCGCTGGGGCGAGCGAATTGTCTTTTGCTACATGATAGACATGTGATCCATCATACAGTTGATTCACTAGAACTATGTTCTGTGGAATGCCTGTGTTTTGGTGACCTGTGTTTTGGTGACCTTTCCGGATCTTGTTAGCAATGCTAGTTTAGAATCTATTTAAATCTTAGCAAGTCAACTGAAACAATTGTTATTTGTCTAGTTCATGCTTCTGTAAAGCATTTTGTTTAATTTGGGTTATTTTAGGTAACTTTTGTTCACAAAGGATTTGATGAAACAAGGCGACTTGGACTTAAAAATGAGACTGAGAAGGTATGTAGACAATTACTGGAATACATACAACATTCAGAATGATATATACTGAATGAAAAGTTAGTTTCCAATATCCCAATTTCTTATTTTAGTATTCCATACTCTACTATCAAATCAACTTCGTTTTTTTAAAACTTTGACCTTTTCTAATGATTAGATGGTGAGGCTTGTTTCTCATGCTGGAGAGACAGGAATGTTAATTGTTGAATCTGTGGTTAGTTTCTCTTAATCCCATTGAAGAGTTGTTGTTACTTTGTTTAATGATACAATATATTATGATTAGTTTGGAAATTATTGCAGGTTCCTGGTGGTCCTGCTCATAAGCATCTTGAACCTGGTGATGTGCTTGTTCATGTTAATGGGGAGGTAAGTTCAATTTACTTTGGCCATTCAATATTGATACATCAAATTTGTCGATTCTGGCAGACACAACTCGGAATCATTGCTTGGCTTGTATTTGCCATATGAGGCTCTCTCATGATAGTTGTTCCACACAATTGTGCTTCTTTCTAGTACCCTGTTTAGAACACATTCTTAATACTGTACTAGTATTTCTGTTGCTATAGGATTCCAAGGGGAACTAGTGCGGCCCAAAATCCGTAGGCAGGTGCCAGGCCACTTTGACAGTCAAGTATGCCTTAGACGGTGTATAGCCTTGTGTGTCTAAATACACATAGGATCAGATAATACATCGGAAGATAACTAGAAACCAACCATAGAGGCAAATTCAATCATTCAGAGAAGAGAAGTTGGATTTTTTTGGAAGTGGAAAGAGGAGAAGGAATTTTTTTGGGACTAAAACTTGCTTGATTACTACTGAAAAAAATCTTTAAAATAGAGCTTGCAACTCTTTCCCAATTACTATTAACTTGGTCTAAGTCTTATGGTTTTGGTATCGGAATGCATCCTAGAAAATGAACCTATTACAAAAATAAGCTCATCATAAGTGTATCTCAAATGTTTACATTAAGTGCAGGTGGTTACTCAATTTCTGACATTGGAGACTTTGCTTGATAACAATGTGGAAGGGGACATAAATTTGCAGATAGAACGAGGTGGAATTCCATTAACTGTGAAGTTGAAGGTAAAATTAAAATACAGTTTCTCTTTTTTTCAGTGATTGTGTCCATCGTACTGACACCGTAGGTTGCCGTTTGAATCCCTTATCTGAGAAAGTATTGCAATCTTTACATTCTCTTGAATTTTTATTTTCAGTTAATGCATATGATAATCTGTTGCTACTTTGTTAAAAATGCTACCTCGATCAATCTAATATCATTTATAATTCAAATGTTCATTAAATTGTTTTTATGCTTTGTCAAGTACCAACTAAGATTTTAATGCTTCAGGTTCAAGATTTGCATTCCATAACACCAAATTACTTCCTTGAAGTGAGTGGTGCAGTTATTCATCCTCTCTCATATCAGCAGGTGTTGGTCTCTTCAATTTATGTTTTACTTATAAAACTCTCAAATGGTACTTGGTTAGGAGTTGTGCATAAATAGGATCTAAATGTATCAAAGATTCTCACACATTCCTCGTCTTAAACAGGCTCGAAATTTTCGTTTCAAATGTGGCCTTGTCTATGTTGCAGATACAGGGTATGCTTTTCTGTCAAATAAGCTCATATTTTTTTTTTTTTTATGTCAGATCACTTGCTTCCTTAATTATTACTATACATTCAGCACTCATGGCTACATGTCAACTGCAATTGTTTTTTTTAATAATGCATCTTAATATGGGACACATCTTCATCTTAGTATTAGTGAAATATTCATCATTATATATCTGGCATTACCTTCTTGGATAATAAGTCATGTCAGTATATCCATCACACTTAATCTCAAAGGAAATTTCTGAATGCAGTATGCTTACAATGCATTTCATGTTTCACTGTTTGACAATCAATACCCTAATATCTTGTGCAAAACTTTTTCATACATAATTTTACATAGAATTTCAGTGTTTGGATATATGTTGTATTGCTGTTTGGCCATCTTCTGTCCTTTATATCTTGAAAATGGACATTCCAACTAGTGAGTTATGGATTCTTTTAATGCATTTATGAAACTAATGTGCAGTGTTCTAAAAAGTGCTATAGGCAGTCTCTTAGGAGGGAATGGAAGGAACAATTTTCCCTAGCAATTATGCAGTCCCTTTAGTCGGTTGTCCCAAAAAGTAGTCGCCTAGGAGTCCTCAGCGACATTCTGCCTAGGTGGCCCAAGTAGTCCAGATTGATTCATTAAAAAATGGCTTATTTATTTAATTGGTTTGCTTGATGGAAGCCTAATCACATTCATCCTCCTTTGTGGTATATGTTTATCTAACTTTGTCATATGGGTTTCTTTATTTCAATGTGAAATATGATATGTGTTATTGTTATATATTTACTTATTAGTTATCATTTATTTGTGTTTGTAGACTTGTTTTGATTGATTAATACAATGTTGGTGAGAATATGCAAATATATCTGATATTGTTTTGCACAACTACTTGGGCATTGTTTTAAACATGCTGGAGGGGACCACATATATCATAGTTGTTGCTGCAATAATATTTTTAATTATTGACCTCACTATATTTACAATTTTGGATCAACAAATGTGTCAAAACATCTATATTAATGTACCTAAAATTAATAAAAAGAAAAAAAATCTAATAGAATGCCGTTGGTGCGTGTATATATAAAAATATATATGCCATTTTTTTTTTTACTTTTCTCTATTTTATTTTAATACTATTTTGATATAGGCCGCCCCGTCTATCTCTTAGGTGCTATATAGTGGGTCAACTACCTACCGCCACCTAAAACCACCTTTTATAACCTTGTCAATGTTCCAATCAATGTTTGATAAGCTAACCATGTTGATGACATGGTTTGAGAGTCTGATTAAAGGTCCATGATCAATTTATAGTTTTGGTCTAGGTATTGTCCCCTAGCTCAAATGATTCGCTTTCAGTATTGTGCTTCTGTGCTGATTCGAGCACTGATTAAGAAGAGGAAGAATATATAGGAAGAATAAGAAGAAATTGTAAAGGAGAAGAAGAAATCAAGAATTTGAAAAGTAGATGAGAAGGTAGTGACTAGCTGAGGGAGATAGAGAAAGACCATCGCATGAGATAGAGCTGAAGGAAGTACACTCTACATTGTGAAAGAAGACACTTATTCTGTAGAACCATCACAGGAAATTATGGGGCTCCTATTGTGCTCAAAGCATTGCAAAAGAAGATGCTATGCCAGCCAAGGGGCCACACCATCTCTAACTTGCTCGCATAGACCTCGCGGAAGAAGACAGTGCTCACAATCACGGAAGAAGCCATGGATGCATTGTATATTTGATGGATTCTTACGGCCGATTGGCTTGTGGAACAGTATATGTCAGTTATGCCAACTAACACGATTTGACATTTAAATTTTCCTTGTAGTTCATGATCAAGTTGCTCGTGGAGTTGTATGTTTTAGACGTGTTGTTCAACATGACTCAATATTTAAACCCTCGTTGTAATTCATGATCAAGTTTATTATTGCCTCCTCAGGCGTAGCTGAGTGGGTACTCGGGTGGTAGAATTGCATCACATGATCAAGTTTATTATCTACCATGTCTACATGTTTGATTGTCAAAATATGTTTCTATGGAATGAAAAACTATGCGATCAATGGGGTTGACCGAGAATGAGATGTAAATCATAAGTTTGACCAATCAACATGAGTGGTCTAAACACATTGATTAGAGGGGCCATAGCTGGTTCTCTAGATTGTTATAAAGCAGACTTCTCAGTTGCTTGTTGTTCTATCCTTTTTTTTTTTTTACACTTTTGCAATGCAATATTAGATTTTTTTTATTGTTTCCCCACATTTAGTGGTCCATGCACTTTCAAGTTCATGTGATTTTCATGTAATGCATAATCATGGCTTTGGCTTCTTACATGTCTCACTATTATGTAATTTGTTGTTTCTTTAAATTGATGTGTTATAATAGCAGTTTTCCTCCAAAAGATTTTTGTCCGTAAGTTTGGTTTTATGTGTTTCTGATATTCACCATAAATTGTAATTCTAGTGCATCATGCTTTGTATTTGATAATCTAATGGCCAAGTAGTTAAACTATGTCCTTCAGGTATATCCTCTCTCGTGCTGGTGTTCCACGCCATGCCATTATCAAGAAGCTTGCTGGGGAAGAGACATCACAAATAGATGAGTTCATATCAGTTTTATCTAGATTATGTAGAGGTGCACGTGTGCCTTTAGAATATGTGAGCCATGTGGATCGTCACCGGAACAAGGTCTTGTTTATCTTCTTGTCCGCTTATTCTCGCAGATAGTGCTATTCTCCTTTTTCAGAATTTCATGCTTGCTATATATGCCATTGTCATTAACACTTAGATTACCTCAAGCCAAAACTTCTAGTTTCAATTACATAGCACTATTCTCCCTCGCAACAATCCTTTTCTTAAATAGTTTTGAGTTTTTTATTCATAAAAAGGGCAGTTTGGTGCACAAAGTTTCCGCCAATGCGGGGTCCAGGGAAGGGTCTATTTTATGCAGCCTTATCTTGCTTTGCAAGAGGCTATTTCCGAGACTCAAACTTGTGACCTCTAGGTCACACGGCAGCAACTTTACCATTATGCCAAGACTCCCTTTCATGAGATCTAGTTTTATGTAACCTTTGTATTCCATTTTGACAGGATAACATTTTTTCTTTCCCTGTGCACTCGTTATCTGTGAAATTAAAGTTACTGTTAGTCTGTCCTTGGTTATATCGTACTAAATTAGTTCAATCATTTTATGCTGGAATTATCAAATTTTGTCTGCAGTCAGTTTTGGTTACAGTTGATCGCCACGAATGGTATGCCCCTCCACAACTATATGTCCGTGATGATAGCACAGGGCTGTGGGTGGCTAGACCAGCTATACCTGAGTCCACCTTATTGTCTTCAACTGTTAACTGTGGTAGAATAAGCACAACCTCTGTTGGAACGCCGGTTATTGCTGCAGAACAAATGGAAGATGATCATCAGAACAAGAGTGAGAACTGGGAGAATAGGTGTAACAGAATGCAGACTGATGATGAAAATATTGTTGATGATTCAATTTCTGGGGATGGTTCTTTTACTGAGAAAAAAAGGCGACGATTGGAGGAAGATTCGATAGTAGAAGGAAGATTATTCTCTAATGTAGCTTCAAATGACTTCAAAGATCAAAACTTTGAGCGTCAACCCAACTTGGAAGATACTGAGGTTTTGCATCATCAGGTAGCAGTTCGAACCAATGCTTCAATTGCAGAACAGGCGATAGAGCCCACTCTCGTAATGTTTGAGGTAGGAGAGCTGTCTGTTTTTTCAATATTTTGGGCTATCTGGTTTAGCTTTTACATTCAGCTGAAAATTTTTATGCTACAGTTATTTATTGATGTTTGGTCTTGAGTTTTGTTTATTTATGTATTCTTCTGCTTCCTGTTACCAGTGATGCTTCACTATTGGTTTTTATCCCAGAAAGGTATGGATGGTTAGAAGAGCATTTATTGATTTTTAATGAACAGAATATGATTTGATAATATAAGACTGACATATGCTACTCAAAGCATATAACTTGATCACTGTGCAGATTTTTCTCTACTCTACACTATAATTCATTAAGTTTGCCTTTAGTTTTGTTTGAGTTTTTATTAACTTTAGTGGTTATGTTATGTGCTTTTGCTAGAAGTATGTGAGTTGGCTGATAAGAACAGAGAACATATGAAGGCAGGCAGCTGTTTTCTAAATATTCAATTATAAACAAGTTGGGTGCCGAGTGAGTGAGTTGTATTAAAGCCAGAAATGAAGTGCAAATATTTAGGTAGAAACTAATAAGGACATTGTAACTGAAATGCTTGATGTAATAAATTTCTTTTGATGCCTTTTTCAATTAGATATCCACTCAGGTTACAACAAGTCTTGGATACTCAACTAATGCGTGTTATGATACACAAACTCTTGTGCTAAGCTTATAAAACTGTTATTATTGAGGTATTCTGTCAGGCTTTAATCAGTACATAAATGGTTTGAAATTTTAGCTATGTAACATCAGATAATGTAGATATACCTATAAAACGATGAAAAGAACCTGAATTTTTTTTTTCTGAATTAGACATAGACATGCATTTTTTTTTGGTCAAAGCATGCAGAAAATGTCAATACAATCAATGTTATGTGAACCCACTGACTTTGATTTCCAGTTTCATTAATTCAACTCCTATGCTTTGAATTCTTTTACTGTCTTTTGATCTTCCAACCCCTTCAACTTCACTCTGTATTGCAAGTTAATTACTATAAATAAACCACTCTAGAGAATAGCCACAAAAAAAATCTCTGCTTTATTTTCTTCATCCATCTTTCTTAATTCCGTTACATTGTCTATGCTAAGAAATGGTAATCACAACAAGCTCATGGTGGAGAAAATCAGCAACTGTACATGTAGGTTTCATTGAATCCAAGAAAGAGGTTGTCAATGTTCTCCTCAGCTTCTCATGCTGCCTATTGACACCATCATCTGTGTAATAACAACATTCCATTGGCTGCATTGATAAGCTCTATCATGGAGTTCTGCAGCTTGATCTGCAATACTGGTAACTGAAGATTCCAGGATGATTTTGACAGACCTAGTGAATTCCTCGAAGAGTGAGCTGACAGAAACTAAGAATTACTATTGACAGAATGCAAGAATTTTATAGATACTCTAGGTATCACTGCCCCGATTGTATGATAAGCTTTTATTCAAGCTCCAAATGTGAATATGATGTGTAATGTGTATCTGGATCAAGATTTTGTTAATGAATCTAGACTATAAAATGGACCACCAAAGAATTTAGGATTATATATATTATTGCTTTTTACTTATTTTTTTTCTGTTTTGTTTTTTTTTGTAAAATTTAGATACCTTTGACTGACAAAAAAGGAATTATAGAGAAGTTGAACAGATGCATTTAAGATGGCTGAAAAGAAATACCATGGAGAATGTGATAATGAGGAGAATCAATGGTAGTTGAGAGGAGAATTTGATGTTTATTAATGAAATAAAAGGTAAATTAAGAGTAGAAAATTAAATGGAAATGAAACTAGAAGGTAAAATAGGTAAGCAAACATTTAGGATTAAATCTTTGTGGAGGGATGGTACAACATGGCGAGCTCAATGGCCCATGCTTCATGAGAAGGTGGAAGGGGGAGGATCAGGGTCATCAAAGAGGAGTGCCTTGAGGTCCATGAGGGTTGAGCACGACAAGATGCAATCACTGGCACCAACATGAGTTTAGGTTGAGGGGGTATTTGATCATTGGCAGCAAAAAGGTGAGACCGTCACCTTGACAACCCCTCCAGGGTGGCCCCTCACCATCTGGAAGGGAGGTAAATCAGGGGGGATTTCGCCCAGCAACAGCAGCGCATGCAAGGGATCATTGCCTATACATGATGAGGACGATCAAAGGGGTATTTGACAATTGTATAAAGAGTGAATGCAGTTAAAATATTTCCCAAGTAAAAATTCTAGTTATTTGTGTTGCTAGAATGAATGAAAGAAACTTGGATCTTTTCCTTTGTGATCATGGTTTTTCTATCAAACTTGCATGCTAGAATTGACATTGCTTAAGTATTTACAATGATCATATACTTCTAGATAATTTAATATATTATTTTTAAATGATGTTTGATTCAATTGATCGTATCATCTGATTTATTAGTTCTAATATTTTATATATTGAATTAGTTTAGCATTGTATACTTTACCACAAATCGCTGGGTATTTATCTAGTTATAGAAAAATAGTTATTCTTGATTTCTCTACTTCTGCAGATGCTTATTTTTGTAATTTATAAAGAACGAGAAGTTAGCACATTTACAGTGAGATAATCCTCGTCTCATTTTTATACTTAAAGAGGCTTGCATTTTATTTTATTTAATGTGCTTGAGTTACTTCTTTAAGTTTGGATCACAGTATTGCTTTTGCATCATAAATATGTTTTTTTAACTATTTTGTGAAATGCCTCTTCTCTTAGTCTGAGGATTCACTGTTGCCTTTATCTGAAATTATTATTAGTTTCTTGAAGTTGCATTGTAATTAATAGTTTGTATTAATGAATATGCTTATTCTTGCAATCTTGTGTGATAATGTCTCGCCTGCAGGTTCATGTACCACCATCATGTATGATTGATGGTGTCCACTCTCAACATTTTTTTGGGACAGGAGTTATTGTTCATCATTCAGAAACCATGGGTTTAGCTGCTGTTGACAAGAATACAGTTGCCGTATCTGTGTCTGATGTAATGCTGTCATTTGCTGCATATCCTATTGAAATTCCGGGAGAGGTAAGAGTTCATTGATTAATTGGAATGTAGGTCAGTATGCTGATTATGCAATTGCACTTACAGAACTTCCTCAGGTTGTTTTCCTGCACCCGGTTCACAATTATGCTCTTGTTGCATATGACCCTTCTGCTCTGGGGGTAGGTGCTTCCAGTGTTCATGCAGCTGAACTTCTTCCTGGTTAGTTTATTTTCAGGACAGTCTTTTGTTGTAAAAATATTATGCATGATTATTTTGTGCAACTTATATTGATTATTTACATAAAACAAGATTAAAAAATTAATACTATGTGACATTCTATTTCTCGTTCTAGATGAGAATATTCTGGGTATTTGACTTGTGTCTTCATTGCTAAAAAAAGGGCATGTCTGTAGGAACATTTATAAAGAGAGTATTAACAATTAAAATCATTTCTTTGACTTCCCTACTTTCTGTGATGGGGATACCCTTGTATCAGCAGTTAGTTTAATGCAAGTATGTTCATATATTGATAAGTGTTGATGTTAGGACTGTAAAATCAAGGTAAGTAAATGGACTGTTCATTCAAGAATCAGACAATGACCAAAGAAAATTATAAAAAATTCAGAATGGAAAGTAACACAAAAAATCCACCGTGCAACAAATTAAAATTTAGAACAAACCAATTCCATCTAATTGTTTGCATCTAGTGCTGGCTACGTGTTCATCAATGCAATTGAACTCAAGCCTTTATAGACAATTGGCTGTGGCCATCTTTCACTGTCTTTTTGCTCACTGCCCACTCAATTAGGAGAAGGCATTTTGTAGAATATTGGTCGAAGTCACATGGTTAACATATAAATTGGTTTTATCAATGACATAATCCCATATTCTTCTTGTTGTCCCAGACAACATAGACCGCTATTTAACTTGATTTGATGTTAGATACTTTTGGTTCCTAGGACACTTCATTCTTGTGCCTTACTATTCTGTATGCTTTCCTCTTCCTGGCACCTGCTGCAATTTGCGCCATAGCACGGTGAAGCTGTCCACTGCATCCCAGGTTATCACTTTTCCTTTGCACATAACTCCCATATTCCTCCCTCTCTTTTCTCACATACACTGCTTCATGTGCTCACACATTCATTCTGCATCTGGCACTTGAATTCTTAGTACATCTCACTATGCTCGCAATTCTATTGCATGTTCTCTGCTGTAGGTTCTTCAACCTGCTCCCTTCTTAAGGTCAAAAGACTAGATATAAGGCAGAGCCTCCTTTGACAATTCCTTCCTATCCAAGCATCTCTACTACCTTCAAAGTTTATTTATGTGATTGATTCTGCTTCCCGTTACATGCACATCCAAGCACTAGCCGTGCAACTGGCACCAACTTTATTTCTATCCATATTAAGAAAAGACTTGGACGAGAGATAGGCAGACGATTGTATTGTTGTTACATTTGATTTTAAAAAACACTTGTTCTATTTGATGGATCTTGTAAGAAAATTTATGCACAGTAGTATTCTTATTGTTTAGTCAAATTGGGGTGTAACACTTATCATGTATAAATCACATGTGTTTTTTTTTTTTTTTTTCTTTATTCCTTTGTCTCGTTACACAAGATATGCACTCAGACCTTTTATACATGGGTGAACTTGCTTTGTTTGTCTTGTCCTTAAGTAGTGATAAGTTGCCTCTTATGTTTGTCAAGTGTTAGACCAGGATGCAAAAATGACTACCGCTGCTATCTCAAGTTACGGCGGTTTTTTTTGTTTCAATTTAACAGTTGAGTCCACTTTTTTTTTGTTCACTCACATCCAAGACAATAGTAGAGGCACTTTCCATGCCTTCTTCTGGTATAGCAATTAAAATTAAAGATTGTTACTCCAAACATAGAGCAGACTTTCTTAGCCTGTTTCAACAATGCTACTGCCACTCTAGACTATGCTGCTCTACCAGAGTTTTCTATGATCTACCATATCTCTAATCTTGACCTTATTTTTCAAAAAGGTACTCATAAGAGCAACACTTTCCATCCTCTTTTCAGTACATTTTTTAATGTCTTCTTGTTTCCACTGTACTTTTGCTTTCTTTAAGAATTTGTAGTATGTTTAAACATCTGAAACCATCTCAGAAGCTCTATTTGATCTAAGGTGGAGAATGATTATGATATTTTAGATGGCAATATTGCATTCTAATGGTACATGAGAAATTGTCATTCTTTTAGCAAGTCTACTATTTGTTGCAAGTGAGTATTTTACCATTAAAACATTTGTTAGCTTGATTGACTAACTTGAAGCTTGATTAATGGTTAAAGCCTTAAAGGTACACACAAATGTATGACGTTGACTTAATATGGACACATTTGTTAGAAGGTGCAGTTGATAAAATCAGCATTGTACTTTGATGGTTTGTTAATAGGTCTGTAAAGAGACACAGCTATCCTGATGGATTATGATTTGGTGGTTAACAATGAGAATGATGGTGGGTACGTATACAAATAACTACAGCATATGGGCTATATATCAAACTAGCATCATTAACCTAGCGGATATATATTTTGGTTCCTTGCGATCTGAAGTCCAGCTTGGATCCTCACGGTCACAACATAACACAGCATTCTAAAGAACGGGAAAAAAAAAAACTAATTTGTTGCCCCATATTTCATACCAAGTGACAAGTCTTCAAACACTATATGCCCTTTAGACTGTAACTAAGAAACAAAGTAACAAATACATATTAGTTTTATTGAGAAGCATTGCAGAGAAGCCATTTAGGACTTAAGGTACTAAGATGCATCCAAGGTATTTCCGCTAAAATATTTATTAGACTGGTATTTGCTTGCTCTACAAAGTAGCTAAGGTATAAGCAATTCACATACTGGTTCTTAGAGATGGTGTGGCAGTTTCTTAATTATAGTTAATCTTTTTGATAATTTCTTGTTTATCTTCCAGAACCTGCTTTACAGAGGGGAGATTCTGTATATCTTGTGGGATTAAGTAGAAGTTTACAAGCAACATCAAGGAAGTCTATTGTTACCAATCCATGCGCTGCTCTAAATATTAGTTCAGCTGACTGTCCTCGGTATCGAGCAACTAATATGGAAGTTATTGAGCTTGATACTGGTAACTGTATTGCAATTCAGTTTTGTCATGTATCGGAAAGCTTTTATGAAAATTGTCATGTATTTAGTGACGTTTTGACTCCAGATTTTGGTAGTACCTTTTCTGGCGTGCTTACCAATGAACAAGGAATGGTTCAAGCACTATGGGCAAGCTTTTCTACTCAGGTAAAGTTGTATAACTGTAAATATTTTTTTTAGACATGTTTGTGAATAGCACTTTTCATGATATATGGTGCAGTTGAAATATGGTTGTAGCTCTTTGGAAGATCATCAATTTGTTAGAGGCATACCCATCTATGCAATTAGTCAAGTTCTTGAGAAGATTGTCCATCAGGAACCAGGTCCATTTCTTCTCATCAACGGTGTAAAGAGACCGATGCCATCTCTAAGAATTCTGGAAGTGGAGCTTTTTCCTACCTTGCTTTCAAAGGCTAGAAATTTTGGTCTCAGTGACGGATGGGTGCAGGTAATCCATTTACTCATTCCTAATTGCTGTTCTTTGATTCTCTTAAATGAATTTAATGTCACTTGATTCATAGAATGCACTTCAATCAATTTTATAACTTAGACCAAGTTTTATCAGTGTAAACATTTCAGGATCATATTTTGAGTATTGCTTTAGTTTACTTGTGATCTTTCTTTCTGTGTTTCATGTGCATTTTGATTTTTCTTTATTGCTTATGTCTTAAACAAATTAAATCCAACTTGTGTAACTAAAGTACTTCCAGAAACTTCTTTAAAAATAATCAATTTTCTCCTCATTTTATTAACTTGCGAGTACCTCTAATTGCTTGCAGGTAATAATACTTTACACTCTTATGTCTACTATTTTCACTTATTTGTGTTGTTACGTTTGCCAAGTATATATTCCTTGGTACTAGACTAATTTGATAAGTTAATAAGGCGTAAAATGTTTTCATTTTCTTTAAATAATACATTTTTAATAACATATGTTAAGCATACATGCGATAGTGTATAAAATGGCATGCAATTGTACAACTAAGCTGCATACAAGTCATATAACTTAAAAAATGTTAACTTATGTCTAGCAGTTTAAAGAACTAAATTAAACAAATAATTCCATGCAAAATTTTATCCTAAATCTAGTATGCTGTAACCTCAGCTAGATGATAGTAATTTTTTTACCACACTGTTAATGCTAAAACTTAGGGGGTGTTTGGTTTAAGGGAATAAGAGTAGGGAATAGGAATAACAATCATTGATTGTCATTGTTGATGTTTGGATTATAGAAATGGAAATACAAATAAGGGAATGAATCCTTATAATTGGGTAATAACTCATTCCTATGTCTCCCCCATTCAATGAGTCATTACTCTATTTTCAACAATCAAAATATTCCCTTATTCCAAAAATACCCTTGACCCAAAACTAAAATTTTTTCCCTTAATATCAAATATCAAATTATATTTATTCTCCTTAATTCTCTCTCATCATATTTTTTCTCTTCTCATATTATTACTCACTTTCTCTCTCCTTAATCTCTCTCATCATATTTTCTTTCCTCTTTTTTCTCATTACACTTTCTCTCTCCTTAATATCTTCCATCACTCTCTTCGTTTTTTTTTCTCATCATATTTTTTCTCTCATCATACTTCCTCTCTCCTCAATCTCTCACATCACACTCTTTTTTCTCTTTCTTCTCGTCACATTTCTCTCTCATCATACTTTCTCTCTCCTCAATCTCTCCCATCACATTTGCTTTCCTATTTTTTCTCATCACACTTTCTCTCTTATCATACTTTCTCTCTCCTCAATCTCTCTCATCACATTCTCTCTCCTCATTTTTTCTCGTTACACTTTCTCTCTCTTCATTCTCTCTCATCTTTTATCATCATGCGCTCTCCCATTACACTCTCTTTCCTCATTTTCTCTCATCGCACTTTCTCTCTCTTCATTCTTTCCCATCACACTTTCTCCCTCATCATACTGTCTCTCTCATCATATTTTTCTCTCACATTCAACTTTCTCTCACATCTAATTTTTTTTCTCTTATTTTCATTTAAGGGTAAAAAACAAAATTTTAATTTATTCCGATAGAAAATATTCAACTAACCAAATATTACTTTTATGAGTGATATCCATGCTCATACCCATTCCCATTCCACAATACTATGATTTCCATTCTGATTCCTATTCCTAGGAAAAAAAAAACACTCCCTTAGTACTTGTGATGACATTGTAAATGGATCCTATGATGAGTTTATCTACTCTTGCAATCATTGTAGCTAGACAATCTTGGAAACATACTTCTTATCCTTCACATTTACGGATTAAAGTTTGATAATATAGCATAATGTAATGTATTGACTTTTCTACTAATCTAACAAAGCATGCTTATTAATTATTATGCTCTTGTAGATAGTTTATTCAGTTGGGCAAAAGTGACAATTATCCGTTTGTATCTAAGGGCTTATCTTTGACTTACTTCCATAGTTTGAGTTTATATTTCTATTATTGCAGGCCCTTGCCAAAAAGGATCCTATTAGAAGGCAGGTTCTGCGGGTAAAAGGTTGTTTAGCAGGATCAAAGGCTGAGGGTCTGTTGGAGCAAGGGGACATGATTCTGGCAATCAATAAAGAACCAGTTACATGCTTTCTTGACATAGAAAATGCTTGCAGGGAGCTAGACAAATGTGACTACAATGCTGGAGAACTTAAAATGACTATTTTACGTCAGGTAATGAGTTACTTGATTCAGAATATATTAAGAAACGGCTGAGTTTAAGTTTTCTCTTGATATAGGGTCAAGAAAGAGAGATTATTGTTGGAACTGACATAAGGGATGGCAATGGAACAACTCGCATGTTGAATTGGTGTGGATGTGTAATTCAGGACCCACATTCAGCGGTTCGTGCACTTGGTTTTCTTCCTGAAGAAGGTCACGGTGTGTATGTGGCAAGGTAAGAAACTAGTATATGAATTTATAGTTATTTTGTTCGTATTGTCCTTTGGCATTCACGTAGCACGTTAACGAAGCTTCATACCATGAATAAAATTGTAACTAAATGCCTTGAGTGAAATAGTTAACTATATAAAAATTAATTATTTAAATTAAATAAATATAACAATTTAAAAAATAGCTTCTGCACATTGTAATTAATTTGACCATTAAAAATGATTAAAATAGCTAGTACATTAATTTATAGAAATACAAAATGCAATTGATTGAACATTAAGATTATTTAAATAAAATCTACAAATATAAATTTAAATTTTCATCAAGAATATTGGTCTAAACAAAATCTATAATTTTTAAAAAACAATATTGTATAAATATAAATTGATATGAAAACATTTTTTAGACATGGATATCACAAATAGTTTATTTAAATTCATATAACATACAAAATGCAATTAATTAATATTATAAAGAAACATAACATTATAATTTAAGTTAGAATGATAATAAGTAAAATTATCTAAATATAACAAAATATTTTCTAACATTTTGATTTTAAAATATTAGCTATATTCATTTTAGTTGTATAAGAAAAGAATTAATCAAAATTTAATTAACACTAAATTTATATAAGTTCAATAATATATAAAAAATAATTTAGTATTACAATCGAGTTTAGTGGTAATGACAAACTATAAGTCTGTAAATCTGATCATTAATTTTAATTTTGTATTATTTTACAGAGTAATATTAGTAATGATGATAAATTTTAACTTTTCTCTTTGTTGAGTTGTATAAATAAAGGGTAGCCTGATCCACTAAGCTCCCGTCAATGCGGGGTTCTAGGGAAGGGTCGGACCACATTGGATATATTGTATACGATCCTATTCTGCATTATACGAGGTGTTTTCATGATCGAACCCATGACCACCAAGTTCAAAATTTAAAATAGCTGAATTGATTTGAAGTTTATATTTTCCAATGATGCAAAATATTCATAATCATAGAAATATATATAGAGAGATTTGATATTTTGCTCACCTCCGGTGCATAATTCTGTGTGTATATCTGTTGGGTGCTCACCGTGGGTGCCTAGCTAGGACATTGCGTGTTCGTGGGACATGCGGGGCTCTCCGGGAGTGACTTGGGGTGCGTAATGTCGCGCAGGGAATGGTACAGCATATCAACGTTGTGTGTGTAGGAGATTTTTATCCTGCACTCCTTTGAACATACATACATGCATATACAATCGTTTCAGCGGAAGAATTTAAATTTAAACATGGAGAAGCAAACATTTAAACATGTAAATCTCTTAAAGCGTGTAAACATGTAACACATGTGAGCATGCTTAGCATTCTTGCATATAACTTGTTTTAGTATCTATTTCTTGAAACATGATACATGATTGTTTAAAACTAGAGCATAAAGCGTACTTGTAAAGAGAGGATGAACTACTAAGCATGTATATTGTTCTCTAAAGGGGTACTTGGTATTTTTTTAATGAAAGTTCATGATAACTAACCTGATGGAAGTATAGGAGTCTAAACACAAGTATGAACATTAATATGGGGTTTGAAGCATAAACTAAGTACCTAGTCGTCCATCACTTAACACTTCAAGCATGATAAGGAGGTTCTTAACAATTCTTTAACTAAAACAAGTGCTTATCATTTCAAGGTTTCATGGAAACAAAAGATAGTATAGTTCACATCAAGTAGCAACCATTAAAAGCATCAAATAAAAGAACAAGTTAACATGCAAGACTTAGAACATGCATAAGTTTTCAAAGTGGAGCACATATCTCATTCTCAATATAGCGAGGCACGGTGGATGAAAAAGTTTGTATTTATAATGTTTAGGATGTCTTTGGTTAAGTAAAACTTCCACCACAGATAGGCAGAATAGAAGAATCTCAAAGTTACCTCATGTTCTCTAGAAGGTTCTTCCAATGATCTTGATGCCTGAAATTATTTTCAGTTTTGCTATTAATGCCCAAGCCAACAAGATAGTTAAGTCAAAGAGAGTAAAATGGACTTACAGCATCGAGTAATGTTGAACTCTGAACTTCATTGTCTAACATGAAAGAATGTGGGGAACCTCCTTCCTCTGATTCCTCTGGAACTGGTGAGGGAGGATTAGCAGGTATATAAATGACGCGTAGCTTAAACTCCTCGACAACTTTACCAGGTACTTTATTGAACTAAAATTTGAATGAGTTCATCAATTCTCAAGACATACGAGGGATTAAGAAATAAGACTCCAAAAGAAACTAAGTAATATCACCAAGCAAGGTACCATTTCAGTGGTTATGTCCTTGGTTGTGGTTCCTTCATCTGCTGCAACACTTTGGATTAGGAACTTGTCTTTGCTCTGCAAATCAGGTGGAGCCTCCTTCTGAGCTTGCATTGTCACTAACGGAGAGGATAAATAGCAAAAATAGCTTCAGAAATAAAAAGGGAGAAAACACGAATTAAATCCAGGCTTTTAGTAGGATTTCACCTGTTATGCTAACTGATGATCTCGGCTGGACAATTCCCATGTTTGGTCGCACACTGTATTTTTTGGGGCTAGTTGTTTTAACCTAAGAATTGCAAGGAATCCACCCAAAAATTCCAAGAAATAAACCCTTCCAGAAGATTAAAATCTCCGATGATAGGCACAAAAGAGTAAATTTTGGAGAACAAACCAAACCTTATAAGCAACATAATGATCTGTTTTGTTGGTCAGCTGCATACTACAAGAGCTTTGTTTTTTCATCTCGACTTCAGGAAACAATCAGTCGCATGCAAACAATCATCATCAGAATCCATCAAAAACTCGATGAAACCAAGAGAAATTTTCCGGACCATGACCCCCAAAATAGCAATTCAATGCACATCGGTATTAAACAAAAATTAAAGAAGGTCAAATCTAGAGACGGGAGAGAGATCTGACTCAGATTATAACCAAATTCGAAGTATTAGAAAGGAAATAGAAATTACAAGGCAATTTCAGCTCCGAGGGGTAGATCTTGAGAAGGCCGCCGCTAATCATGATGACGGATTGGTATCAACGACGGCGATCAGCTGCTTCCACTCCGTTACAGATCTCGAATTCTCGATCTGGAATCGGACTTCCTTGGCGACGACGAAATCGGGAGGAAACGCCGGTGGAGGTCCGATTCTATACGTAGCGCATAAACAATAATAATTTGATCCGAACGGTGGAAGAGACGAAACCTTGGACGGGATCCCCTTCGATTGCGATACCGCAATAGCCACATCGAAGCCGATCATTCGGCTTGTCCCACACTTCCAATGGCCAAGATTTAATCATTGATTTGGGTAGTTGGAGTCTCTCCGCATTTGATCAATGGACATGGGTTGACATTGGTACATCCGCACTGATCCGATAATGGAAATATAATATGAAATTTAAATGAGTCAAATTTAAATATTTATTTATGGTGATGAAAATATTAATATATAATATATATATAGTGATATATTATAATATTAAAATTAATTATTCGAGCCAAAAAAAATGGACTATTAATTCAATGATTAGAATCGATCGTTTGCGTATCAAGTCGCAACATGTTCCTCAAGAATTACCGCCACGTCATCATCATCTTCTTCTTCTACGGTCTCCTTCTCTTCCGGCGATCGCAAGCTTCCTCCTTCATCTACGCCAGCTGCTCGCCGGGGAAGTACGATCCCATCACGCCGTTCCAGTCCCATCTCGCTTCCCTCCTCGCCTCCCTCGTCGCCGGGGCCCCACTCGCCCTCTACAACAGTTACTCCGTCGGCGACAACTCCACCTTTCCCCCGGGCCTCGCCGCCTTCGGCCTCTTCCAGTGCCGCACCGACCTGCCTCCCGGCCACTGCGCCGCCTGCGTCCGCGACGCCGTCGATCAGCTCTCCGTCGTCTGCCCCCGCTCCTTCGCCGGCTCCCTCCAGCTCGCCGCCTGCTTCGTCCGCTACAGCAACGAGAACTTCCTCGGCAAGCCGGACGCCGCGCTGGTGTTCCGCCTCTGCGGCACCGCCGCCGCCGGCAGAGCCTCCGGCGACGCCACGGCCTTCCTGCAGCAGCGCGAGGCCGTGCTGGCCGACCTCCTCGGCGCCGCGAGCTACCTGGTGAGCACCTCCGGCACGGTGCAGGGCGACGCGCAGTGCCTCGGCGATCTCATCGCCGCCGACTGCGCCGCGTGCCTGGCGCAGGCGGTGTCGCAGCTCAGGGCAGTCTGCGGCGACGCCCTCTCCGCCGACGTGTACCTGGCCCAGTGCTACGCCAGGTACTGGGCTCCCGCCCACTACTTCCAGGCCGCCATTAGCGCAGGTGCAAGCTCCTTTCTCAGCAATGAATTCAGATTGTGATGTGATTAATTAGCCTGAAACAGACATTTATTACTTCCATTGCATGACTTTTCAAACTTTTTTACATTTTTCTTTTCCTTTTTTTTTTTTGTTTGTTTGTTGTCGGTGGTGAATGAAAGATTACTCTGATGATCATGATCACACTGCAAGAAATGTGGCGATAGTTCTGGGAAGCTTGGCCGGGCTGCTGGTCGTCATAATCCTCCTCTCCTTTGTGAAAAGAACATGTAAGCTCGTCCTTTTCCTTCCTTCCTTCACCGTGTTTTGAGATTGCAGCTGGCTTGAGAACTGATGGAGGTTGTTGTCGCCGTTGCGTGCAGGTTAATGAATGGAGGAGTCATATGATGAGCTTGGGGGGATCAATTCGATTTTTACTTGTACGTGCGAGGGTAGATGATGGACACTTGCGAGGATGAAAGCGAGCGGAAGAAAGGGGGCGTGCAGATGTAAGCATGTTTATACGGGTGTTATTAGATAAAGAAATACTTTCGATTGAACTGGAATTTTTGATCGACCCCCACCCTATTTTTCAAATACCAAAACACTCTTTTCTACAGTGATATTTTACTATTTTATTAAAAATATGGACCTTTTACTAACTAATTCTCAATTAATTTGATGAAATATAAAATTAAATTAGGTCAATGTCTTTTTTTTTTTCTTTTTCACACCGGACATAATTTTAAGATTTTTAATAATTTTCATATACGCATATGAAGGATCTAGAGTTCAAGATTCAATTATAAAATATAATTAAAATTTTTTTCTCATTGATCAATCAAAGATATATAGTTCATGACTCAGTTGTGTCATATTATTGAAATTTTTTTTATTAATTAGTCAGAGATCTAGAGTTCGAAATTCAAATGTGGCGTATTATTGAAAATGTTTCTTGATCTTGTAAAAAAATTAGAGAGATGGCTCGTTGGCAGATGGCGATGTGATTGATTGGTAGAAGACTTTGCGAAGGAGGAAAAAATGATGAACTGGATCGATAAAAGAGCTTTGAGTCATTGAGTGTCTTTCTCTTCTTTGTACACACTCAAGTGAGCCAACAGAACGTCAATGCCCAAAAACTAAGGAAGGGGTTCATGACGAAGACCCTCCGATCCTTAAGTCAGTACGATGTCCGAGCGGAAGAAGAAGAACAATGTGAGCAAATAAGATAGTTGTAAAAGCATGTCTCCCCAACTAACAAAGAGGACCCCTTTATATATCACCTTTTATAACCTCCGCAATCATGAGGTGGTAGAGAATGTCAGAGATTGTCGAGTAAGGGAAGACATACAACTTGGGTGATGTATAGTAATAGTGCGAGGAATCAGGAATCCTCCGTTAACTATATGTGCACCTTTTTTATCTTTTATAACTTACATCATTAATGAGGTTGTTAAGGAATATGCTTTCATAAATTGTTGATTGATAGGAAGTGTAATCACCTTCGAAGAAAGTTCTAGAGAATACTCATATTATAATAAGGAAATATTTTCTGACAAATGGTTGTTATTCTGACAAGTTGTTATAATTCTCTGATCATGCTGTCTGCTGAGTGTATCTCGATCGTATCTATAAATCATTAGACTGTATAGCCGTCCTTCCCTTAAGCTACTTGGTTATGCACTGGGCGTTGATAGAGATCTATTCTGGAAGTAATATAAAACTAAGTTTCCTAGGTCCTGTCGATTTTTTAGCAGATCGGCCGTGTACCGGGATACTTGCCTTTGAGAAAAGAGGAACTATGTCCTAAGAGATTCGATCGGTACTTTAAGTCGATCGTCCATATAAGAGAAGACTTGCTTTTAAAGTAAGACCTTGAGATCTGGAAGTCCGACCGAGTTTATAAGGAGAGTTGTTTCACACTTATCTTCTGTACGTATAAGAGGTGGGCTTGATGAGCTATGTAAATCTGACTAGAATTATTACTAGCTAGTTGGATATATGAAGGAGGACACATGTGAGAAAACTTATAGGGTCGACTAACATTTGAGTCGACCGGTTATATGTTGAAAGACTTGTACTGAATGGGAAGTTGGGTCCCCATACTCAGGCCAAATGTATGACCTACCGCAAATTCGACCGGTCATACATCTGACCGGAGTAAGGGGACTCAGCTTCCCATTCAATACGAGTCTTTCAGCATATTACCAGTCGACTCAAATGCTAGTCGACCCTATAAGTTTTCTCACATGTCAGTCTTCCTTTATATAGCTAGCTAGTAATAATTTTGGTTAGATTTACACAGTTCAGCAAGCCCGCCTCTTATACGTACAGAAGAAGATGTGAAGCAACTCGATCGACTATCAATTGTTCGGATATATAATAGATGTCTTAATACAGGAATGGAGCGTTAGGTACCCTAGATCTGACTGACTCATAGGTCGGTCATCCTCGTACAAAAGTGTTTAGCACTGGGCGAAGAACAAAGTCCTGTTAAAAGTGACACATTGGCTTCTACCTCCTCTTGACTTTGACTGTTATATCACTTTGACTTTGATTACTACGTCATACACAAGTCTGCCCGTAACATCTCGTATCACTTCTCATTAGTAAATTTTTCCAGTTATCTTTAGTCTCATATCTTATGATTGACAACACTTCTAGCGAACAAATTTTTATAAATACCTTCGATTGACAGCGTTAGAAAACATACTTTTCTCACCTTTTTTTGACTAAGATCAAGTATGATATTAAATTAATTTATTTTATAGGTAAAGTCCGTTAAAATAGTTTGTTGTTGAAATTCTCAAGCGTCACTTTTACATTGCACTCGAGAATAAATAATAATGTTATTTTTTATTTTATAAAATTTACGTGTATATTCATATATTATATTACATGCAATCTAAGTACATGATCACTAATATCAAAAGTATTTTTGACACCACCAAACTTTTGTTACTAGGTTCGGACATGATTTTGCAATCAAGGCAAAAATATAATTTTGGAGAAAAAAAAAGATGAAATTGTCATTTTAATGGCTCTTTCAAGGTGATCACATATTCTCTAAAGGAGATAAATTATGGGGATATTTATTCTAACACAGCGGCTCTATTTTTTTTTTTTATAGAAAGATAAGACATTCAACAATATACTTTATCTTACTATCTTACTATTTTATTAAAAATCTCCCCCCTTTACTAACTAATTTTGGTGAAGCCTAAAATGAATTTACGTTAATATCCTTTTTTCTATTCACACTAAAAATAATTCCAATGTTTATTAGTAATTCCACAAGTGAAACAATCAGTGATTTAGAGTTCGAAACTCAGCTGCGGCATATTATTATGAATTTTTCTCATCATTAATTTTCTCAGGTTGTTTTATATAAAAAAATATATATATATAGTTCTCTTTAGTCCTACATCTTAGAATTGACAACGCTATGATCAAAGAAATTTCTATAAATATTTTCGGCGACAATGTTAAAAAATATACTTTTCTTAGTTTTTTTTACTAAGATAAGTATAATATTAAATTAAATTATTTTTTTCATAGGGAAGCCGTGAGGGTGACACTCGAAAATCCAAACAATTCGGATTTTCAAAGACCTAAATAATTCAGATTTTCAAAAGTCAGGTACTTTACCTTCATGACTCTACTTTAGTATTTTAATGATAAAATACTTTAATTAATATAATTTCATTATAGAGGGTCAATGTGATTTCAATGTATTATATTACACACGTGACGCGTGTGCATGATTACTAGTATTTATGGTCCCCTCGGGGCGGTGCGATGGGTAAGACATGGGGAGTTGCCACATGAGGTCTTAGGGTCGAAATCGGCGTAACCGAGCATAACCTCCCCCATCACTACAACATTTTTCACCAATGACAACGTCCAACAAATGTGGCCTAAAGTATAAAAACCGTTGCCTTTTCTTTAGACAACGGTTTTTAAACCGTGGTATAGTCAGACGTTGCCTTTTGTTTAGGCAACGGTTTTACTAATAATTCGCAACACTATAAAAAAACCATAGCCTTTGATGAATATAGCCAACGATTTTTTAATCATTCTATGGCAACAGTTTATGACCGTTATCTATGATAGCAACAGAAAAAACCGTTGCCTTTGATTGCAACACAAGAAAAACCGTTGCCTTTGATCAACACAGGAAAACCTTGTTATTGATAACAACAGAGGAAAACTATTGTCGTTGATAACAACAGAAAAAATTAATACTAAAAATATACCAATTAAAGAAAATTATACCAATTAAAGAAAAACATGCTCAAAATATATTAATCATCCACATACATATTGAAGAAAATTAATTACGTTGTTATCCAAAACAAAATATTATAATACTCAAACAAATATACTAATTAACAAAGTATGCATCATCTTGATCCACATTTGTCTTAATATTTCTCTACCTTAAACTTAAATCTTTGCACACAAAATATAAAATCATTTGTCATCTATCATTACTGATCAAAACATTTGATTTGCATCCACATTTGACCTTCATCCACTATCAGTACTTGTACTAAAAAATCAAGCTATATAGCATCATCTTCTTCCGCTTCTATGTCCAAAATTTGATCTTCATCCACATGATCACCATCCATATTAGGATCCTGTATATAAAATTTAAAATATTAAGACCTCACCAATCATCATAAATAATAATTGAAAAATCATAGCTACTAGAGAGTTATAAATGTTGACTCATGGTGATGGCATGACTCATGTTGAATGACATAATTGGATTCATACTGATAACTGAGAAAAATACACAGAAACTAAAATGCATAAAAGCAACAATATGATATCACAGGGATGAGTGAGCACAGAAGTAAAATGCATAAAAGCAACAATCCGATATCACAAGGGTAACTGAGAAAAATATTGATGACATGACTCATGTTGAGTGAGCACAAAAGTGTTGTCAATAAGAAAAAATAGGTGTGATATCATATCATAAAAGCAATATTCTTTTGGCATCGAGTTATAGATTAGGTCCATTTGAGTTCTTGATACCATCATCTGCATTGGATAGGGGTCAAGCATTGGAGGTAGTAGCGAAGTGAATAGCATACAGACAAATCGGATAAGAAACAACAGATTGGTGCTTGCCATCATCAGGGAGGAAAAAAAATCAATCCTAGAGGGAAGTAGTGGTTAATGGAGTCTGGAATCAAATAGCATAATAGAGAATATTAAACTACAATTGCAGACCTTAGATTACCTGACTACCACAAAAGATTGTATTCCTCAAACTCGAGTTGGCCACTGTTAAGTTACTAAAGTCTCTGGGTGCATCAATGTCTTTGGCAAAGCATTAGACATTCGCACACCACAAAGCCTTGCTCAAGTCTAAGAAAAGACATTTAATTATAGAAAATATTAAAAAAAAACATATGTATAGCACAAAAAATAGGAATATTGTAGAATTACAAAGAAAACATAAGGTGCATAATGAGAACTGATATTATCTAACCCACTACAGATGTTAGTTTGGTGCATATTCAATACTTGTAATGTGACACTCATAGCATGACCAACCAAATCTGTTTATATATTACTGGTTATAATTTGCATGTCTCCTTGCATTGCTTCTTCTAGTCCTGTGCTAATGTAAGTGAGTCTTTAAACCAATTCAGAGCCTAAAATGATACCTAAGGTCAGAGGTAGAATATCACACACATACTAGGGCATCCATAATATGGTCCGCTGATGATGCCTTGCATCATGAAGATTCAGACTCAAATCCTAGTACGTGAATGAGTTCTTAGCCCAAACCTAAATTTCTATTTGCCAAACCCTGAGCAGGTGTCTTTGTTTGATTACACACATTAATTACCAGGCAAGAATAGGTGACTCCTAGAGGAAAAGATGTGTCAGTATAGGTTAATACCCACAACTGAATTTGACTATTTACATTTGAAATTTATCACGTGATTATGTATAAAAACAACCTAAAATCAGTACAAAGTAATTATCACAAATGTAGGGGTGGTAAAAGATGCAACATTTTGCAAAATAGATCCAGCTATTTGTTCCAATTTTCAAACACAGTGAAAGTCGAGACCCCAAGTTAGTCAGGTATACCAAGGACAAGATATGAAGGTATGTAAGCAGATATGGATATAAATTTGCAACAAGAGACTAATAAATAACAATTAACCTTACCATACAAGACTAAGGCTTAAGGGAACGTATTCAATTCTCATGGCAACTATTACTTTACCAGTGTTACCAGTAATCAATTCAACTAAATTCCTACCCCCAAATGAAAATTTGCCATAGCAACAAATCATTCTATTGAATCACTACAAACCGTAGCCTCACAAAAGTTCCAACAGCAATAAATCTCCAAGGTAAACAAACTTACTAACAAGATTATTAAATCTCCTACCCAACACGAAGAGCACCTTCACCAAATGAGTCAACTAAAATTTTTCTACTTCATTATAGAAATTGAACCAACAATATAGCAAGATCTACACAAAATCTTCAATTCAAAACCCGTAAAAGAAATCATACAGCAGAGTAGGCGTTTTGAGAGGAACTACACAAAGATTTCAAAGCGAAATTCATGGAACCCACAAGCCACAAAACCAAGTTCAAAACCAACTCATCCAACGAGATGTAAATTTGTCCGCAACGAGGAAAACTACCTTCAAATCCAGAGCTTCCCAAAAGAAAAACCAAGACGCAGCTTATTCCACCTCTAACATCTCAAGTCGACATTTAATCAAACAGTTAACCTACATAGAACTCACGGCATCAACAAATCTGAAGGAAAAATCGAAGTTCAAACCCATCTTATGCCAACAAAACCCATAAATCCCAAACAGAACAATCCCCTAGCAAATTCGCACCATCTATAATAGATTGCTCCGACATGAGGAAACCAGAAACCATACGAGCCAAGCGAGAGATAAATGAAACCTCAAATTGGAATGAAAGAACTCGAAATCCTCGGTTAAATCCAAAGAAAAATGTCGCCGGAACCTACATAGAGTTCCATTCAACCAACCAGTAACCAAAGCTCCATTCGACACACAATAAAAAACCGGCACCTCGATCAGACATTTAAGCGAACATAACACAGGAATTGAAACCTCGACATCACGGAAGAAACCGAACCTCAACTCACACACACTGTTCGATGGACGCTAGTAGGAACACAAGAAAGGCACTCCAAGGAAATCGAACACTTTCAATGCAGACCTCACCGATCAATAATCCGAAACATATGCAAACCAAATGACCGAATGAAAACTCAACAAAGAAGAAGCTCTAACAGGAACGAACACACAACAAACATCTTCTCCGTTCTAGGTTTCGACCCCTCTATACCTCACAGATCTTATGCTATCACCGTGAGATATACTTGCCTTCCCTTCCGCGATTCTCTGTTGAAGCCCCTTCCCCTAGCCATAGCCGCCGGTGGTTGTCACTGGACTCCATGCCCGCTTGCGATGCTCCCACGAAGTTGCCGAGGTGGTAAATTCCGGAGCAGGGATCTAAGCTCGGTGACAAGCTTGATCGGTCCAGCGAGGGGTTGAGGAGGGGATGAAGCGGCGATTTGGGCACAGTGGCTGGGTGTGGGAAAAATGGTTGAGAAGCTTTTATACCTAGGTTTTAATACCTAGGGCAATTTAATCCCTAATCTAGGGTAACTATAATTTATCAATCCCCATTTTAATCCCTCTATTAAATAATTTCACTAGTTCGTTTAACTTTCCTACATTTCGTAGAAAATTTAGTGGATGATTTCCTTTATTGTTGCTCATAAGATCTTAATTTATCAATTTTATTTTACCTTATTCAAATTCCATACCCTTACTTTATTTAAAAAAATAAAGAATATTGTAATTTAAACTGTTGCCTAATGTAGCGCAACAATATTTAAAATAAAATATTAAAAACGGTTGCCTAATCTATTTAGTATAATTTTTTTTAATAAATGTATTTTAGAGAACGGTTTTTAATCGTTGCATATTAAAAAAATTTATTAAACCAACACTATTAAAAACCGTTGCCTAATGTACTTTAAGAGAACGGTTTTTAAACCGTTGCAATGAGAGGCGTTGCCAAAAATAAAAAATGTTGTAGTTCATGTCTTGGCCATTTGTACTAATGGCTAATAGTCACCCGTGATTTACCTCCTTCGTGTTGGCTTATGGATGAGTTGGCGGGAGCGCTGGGGGCGAGCGAATCACCTTTTACCACATGATTACTAGTATTTATTAAAAATTAACCTCAAAATTGGAGCAATCATTCTACCATATAAACGCTAATTACATTAACACGTGAAAACAACCATAACGACTTATCCTGATTTTACAGCTAGACTCAGTCATCTCGCTTCTCACTTCTCACTCCAGCCCGATAGCTAGACTCAATCATGATTTTGCACTAGGGTAAAAATTATATGTATACGACTAACTACTCAATCAACTCGGCCGTGATTTTTTGATTGACTCCGGGCCTCCGTCGCCTATTTAAGCGATCGTTGATCGGACAAAGGGTAGAGGAAGGCAGGCGATATTTTGGAAACCGGGTGTGTACCTTGGTGATTTTAAAACTAAGGTGGACATATTTAAATAAAACTGAGGTCAATGATTTATTTACCTAAGTTTTTTTAAAATGTTTCCGAATGTAATTTTGTAATTTAACACATGAATTTTTTAAAATAGCATGAAGCTGGAGAATGGGAGATAACGAATTAATTGGGCGGACATCGTGATTCCCAGACCACTTACAGGTCCGATCCCATCAACGGCTGCGATCTGTCTTACCTCTCACAGTCCACCGTGCACCCACCGCCTGGTAACGGTCGGTTGCTGCCAACGGTTGTATTCCCTTGAAATTCGAACTGTCTAAGGACCTAAAGGAGGCAAGCGATGGATCTAATGAACCTTCCCGCTTGCCGTCTCTTCCCATTTCAAGATAGGCCAGTAATAGAAGTGGCCCGATTCTGATTTCCCTCTTCGTCGATTGAGTTCCGCCGGTGATGGAGGACATGCTCGACTCGATGATCTTGGTCTCCGGTCCAAGTTTTGTTCGATCAGGGTTCGAGGAGCAAGCTTTTGGAGGTCAGGCTTTTATTCAAGGTGTTATTGCGTTGTTGGGGGAAATTAGGGCTCTGCCATCTCTTAGTCTCCCGTTCAAGTTTTGCTCGATCAGGGTTCTGGGTGGGTAGGGGTTAGATTTTTCATAAATTAGAGTTGTTCAATTCCATATCTTAAGTCGCCAGTCCAAGGTTTGTTCGGGGAGGGCTCAAGGAGCAAGCTTTTGAGGTCAGAATTTATTTTGGATGTTCTTTCGTTGTTGGTAAAATTAGGGTTTAACAACTTCTTTTGGAGGGAAGACTAACGAATCAGGATTCAGACAAATTCTAGGGTTTTGGAACTGTTGGTCGAAATGAATCTCCTTTTTGTCGTGATTGTATCAGCTCGCATTCTCAGAGCTGCGAACTCTGTTGTTGTTTCTTGCTGAAAGATTAAATTTTTTACGTTTCACCTGAACTTAGATTAGACACTGAATATCCTGTTACAACCCCTTAAGAGATGAAAATTTGAGCTTAGCTGAATTAGCTAATTTTTCTATTATTCTGCCAAGTTGATATTACTCTTTCATTCCATTTCTGCTATATTCAGACGATGTCGTGATGTTCGTTAATGCTGGAGGATGCGAGATTCAGGGAAAAGATTGCCATAAGAAATTCAATGGTGATGCCTATTTCCAAGGTGGAGACATAATAGAAACCAATGAAATCATAGCTAAAAGTGGTGACCACCTATCACTTTATCAATCTGCACGATATGGCGACTTCCACTACACGTTTAATAATCTTGCTCCAGGAGACTATTTTGTGGACTTGCACTTTGCGGAGATAGTCAATACCAATGGTCCTAAAGGAATTAGGGTATTTAACATATATGTACAAGAAGAGAAGGCAAGATCTCTTGCACCTGCTGCATTGTGTTTTATATTTTAGCTTTATAGATTCTGAGAAATCCTTTTCTGGGTTAGAATTGCAGATATTATCTGGACTTGACATATATGCTGTTGTTGGAGCTAATAAGCCTCTGCAGCTAGTTGATATCAGAGTTTCTGTGGTACACAATGAGAGTGTTTTAATAAGATTTGAGGGAGTCTGTGGATCACCAACAGTTTCTGGAATTTGCATCAGAAAGGCTCCAGCCTTATCAGGTATATTATATTTATTATCTCTCTAGGATTGAAGTTTAATATTTATGGTTTCTTAGTTTTAACTTCGTCAGAGTTTAGCAGCCACGGTAAGACCAGAGCTTCAGTTATGCACCAAATGTGCCACTGAGGTAGAGGGTTCTCCTATTCAGGTCAGGAACTGAACCTTAGTTCTGAGGTCCTCAGATTTGAAGTATAGTTTTTTGATCGCTAAGAATGATATGTTTTGCAATTGCAGAAAAAATTACAGAGTAAAAATATTGCCCAATATGAGAAGAAAATACAGGAGCTAACTAATGAGTGTAAAATGAAATCTGATGAATGTTATGAAGCTTGGATGTCACTAACCAATGCAAATCAAAAACTACAGAAGGTCACTATGGAGCTTGACAAAATGATTTTCCAAAATGAAACACTTGGTAGGGGAATTTTTTTGCCTTGTTAATGATGCCTCTAATAAACTATCTAATTATTCTTTTCTTGCTTGTAGAACAGGCTGTTGGAAGGGAGATTGAAAATTTTATAGATGTTTCTGATAAATACAAGAAGGATAAGAAGTTGTGGTCTTCTATAATCAATAATTTGGAAAAGAAGATTAAGGTACATAAGACTAAGATCTACATCAGCAAACTTCTGTCATTCGAATATAGACTAGATTTTGATTTATTTATCTTTTTCACTCTGACTACAACTTCTCTTCTTTGTTTTAGACGATAAAAGAAGATCACATGCAACTTTCTCAAGAAGCACATGATTGTGCTAACTCAATTCCTAATCTAAATAAGATGACTATTGCAATTCAGGCCTTAGGTAGGTTTTCACACTTCCAGATACTTGACAATGACTAGAAAGGAAATTCAAATATAACTTTATGTTTGCAGTTGCACAGAGCGAAGATCTCAAAGTAAAATACAATGAGGAGATGATCAAGAGGAAAAGATTGTTTAACCAACTCCAGGAGACAAAAGGTATGCATCTGTTATTACTTATCTACATGTTTCTTGCATCATTTGACTTACTAGAATAGTTATTTTCATCCTTCCAGGGAATATTAGGGTATTTTGTAGGTGTCGCCCCTTGAGTGAGGAGGAGATTTCATCTGGTTGTCATGCCATTATAGATTTTGATGCAGCTAAGGATGGTGAAATTGGAATGGTGACTGCTGGAACAACAAAGAAAAATTTTAAGTTTGATCGTGTCTATGCACCAAAGGACAATCAAGGTATTCAAGACTGCAATCATTCTTTGAGAATGCAGATAACAAGAAATTTGTTGAAATTTGGGTCATTCAACACAGTAGTTAACTGTACTTAAATTAATAGAAATACATTTCAGTGAGTCAGTTGAAGTATGCATCCATAACTAAGCTTTGTCAATTTAATCAAAATAACGCAAGAAACTGAAAAAGAAGATACTATGGAATCCTAAAAACATGGTGCAAAATCTTCATAGTGAAAACTTTGCAGTTTAAAGAAATGGAAAAAAGGATGTGAAATTGTTCTTTAGGGGGTGGTTGGATTGACTAACTTTCCCCATTCAACAAAACTCCTTAATTTGGGATGATGTATGCTAATAATTACTTAAGTGAAATTAAGGTAACGTACTGATTTAGTTTTGACTGGACTTGTTGATACTTGATATTGACTTACACTATCGTTCTGCCTTATTTAATAGTCATTGTTATAAATGATGATGTGCAGCTGATGTTTATGAGGATGCTTCACCTTTGGTCACATCAGTCCTTGATGGCTACAATGTCTGCATATTTGCATATGGGCAGACTGGTACAGGGAAGACATTCACCATGGAAGGTTCTGAGAATAACAGGGGAGTGAATTATAGAACCTTGGAAGAGCTTTTTAAAATAGCTGTAGAGAGGAAAGAGACAATTTCCTACAGCATATCTGTGAGTGTTCTAGAAGTGTACAATGAGCAAATCAGAGATTTATTAGCAACGTCTCCTTCAAACAAGAAGTAAAATCCTTTCTCTATTAATACATTTGCCTTGTCCTCGGTTATTGTGCTTACAATTATGCTGTTTGCCAATACTTTTTTCATGTAGGTTGGAAGTTAGGCAAGCAGCTGAAGGATTTCATCACGTGCCAGGAATGGTAGAAGCTAAAGTTGAGAACATGAAGGAAGCTTGGAATGTGCTGCAGGCTGGGAGCAATGCCAGAGCAGTTGGTTCAAACAATGTAAATGTGCATAGCAGTAGATCTCATTGGTTAGTAATTAACTTGGTTTTGAATTGTTTATTTGTTATCTCAAGCATGGTTTTATCTTGTTATAACTAGTAGAACTTTCAGCATGCTTTGTATAATGGTGAGAGCAAAAAACTTGGTGAATGGCGAGTGCACAAATAGCAAGCTTTGGCTTGTGGATTTGGCCGGAAGTGAGAGACTAACAAAGACAGATGTTCAAGGGGAGAGGCTCAAGGAAGCCCAAAACATTAACAGGTCACTCTCCGCCCTTGGAGATGTCATTTCTGCTCTTGCATCCAAAACTAACCACATACCTTACAGGTTTGAAATGATACAATGCTGCCTGCTTCAGATTTATCACTTGGCTTAATTCAGAATCTAAGAAAATCTCCCTTTTTTTTTTTGCAGGAATTCCAAGCTTACACATTTACTGCAAGATTCATTAGGTAGATTGATAGATTAGAAAATTAGCATTTCTTCAATTCTTATTCACTTAAATACTTAAAATATCTGCATTTGCTATTGTGAATTGCAGGAGGTGATTCAAAAGCTTTGATGTTTGTACAAATTAGTCCGTCAAACAATGACATGGGTGAAACTGTCAGTTCACTAAACTTTGCAAGTCGAGTGCGGGGAGTAGAATTGGGTCCTGCTAAGAGGCAGACTGACACAGTTGAGCAGCAAAAAATGAAGCAGATGGTATTGGTTCCTGATGGTTATTTATGTTATGTTTTAATAACTAGGCGTCTTTTATAATCGCTTGGTCGATGTAATTACCTGCTGTTGTCTTTTTGTTGAAGCTTGATAAACTGAGACAGGAATCTAGAACCAAGGATGAGTCGTTAAAGAGGTTTGAGGAGAACTGTCAAAACCTTGAGGATAAACTGAAAGAGAAAGAACAACATTATAGGATGCTACAAGAGAAGGTACTGTATCAAAGAATGCACTATTTGATTTACTCAAAAAAGAAAAAGAAAACGTTTTCACGCTTAGGTTTACTCTTGTTAGAATAAAGACCTTGCTAGCCAAGTCAACTCAAGTGCAGAAATCCAAAGCCAATTGGATAGGAAACAGTGCCAGTTCATGGAAAAGTTGAATAGGAAGGAAGAAGAATCCATGATGTTAAAGCAAAAGGTATGGTTTACACTAATAATAAGAATTCAGTATTTTCTGCAAAGAAAAACGTTAACATTACAGATTAACAAATCGAATTTATATTGTTTACAGATCAAAGAGATGGAACAGAAATTGAAAGAGCAGCAACACAGAGAATCAATTAGTCTTCAAGAAAAGGTTTGTGTTAATAATACAGGGAAACTTCATTGTTCCCTTTTCCAGAGTTGATTTAAGTCTGCCTGTCGCTTATAAAAGGTCCTCTCAAGTATTGTGACTATGGCAGAAATTTTCATATTAATATTTGATAAAATAAAATTTTGAGTAAAACAAAATGCAAAATGAAAATCTCTCAACACTCATCTACATTACATATTTCAGCTATTCTTTTATCGTTGTCATACAGGTTAAAGAGCTTGAATTCAAACTTGATGAACAAACACACTCTGAAATTGCAGTAAAGGAGAGGGTAATTTTGTCATGCACACATTCAACCATTTCCTACCTTTCATTCTACTTAAAACTGACATCCATATTTAACAGGTTAAGGAGCTACAATGCCAACTTAAAGAAAGACTGCAAATTCAGTTTGCTCTTGAACAAAGAGTAAGAGAGTTGGATCTTTATATTTCGATTTTCAGTTCACTTATCTTCTCAAAGTTCATAAACTTGAATGTCTAATTTTCAGGTTAAAGAGCTTGAAACTCCCATTTTACTTTCACAGTCTGCCAATAGATCAAGAATTGGAACAGCAAGTGATGAATCAACAAGCTATACTGATCCTCACATTCTTAGAACTTCAACATCTATAAACAGGCCAAAGACGGGTCAAGTTTCAGCTCTCTACAAAGTCGCATCTCCTTATGGAATCAAGAGGAAAGAAGACCGCAAGCGTCTGAGTAATGTATTGACCAACGACCACGAGAATCATGGTGTGCTTCCTAAAAGCTTAGTAGAGAAGAAGACAGAACCAAAGGAAATTAACAGAACTAGGGAACTAGATCAAGAAAAAGCATATGGAAAGGTTACAAGGACAGCAAAAGTTGTCACAATCCCAAAGCTCTTCCCTCACAGTAGAATTGAAAAAGAACAGCAAATCAAAGTAAGAGGATGGGCCAGGTAGTACTAGTGTTCCTGCACAACGTCATTGTTTGAAAAATTTAAAGTTATTCTGAATTGTATCAGGCTACTGGAGTCAAAACCAAGCAATCTGAATTGTATTGATTTTGTTACATTTTGTTGTTCTTGGAATCCTTGCTGAGATTTAAGATGCACCCCAGTTAATTTTCCTTGTTGAGATGTTTAAAACAAAAAGAAAGATTTGAGAGCACAACACACCATTAAAGTTTTGGCAACTGACCAGAGAGCGCATTTGAAGTTGTGGAATTCTCAAAAGTCGCATCTAACTTTTGGATTTTCAAAAGGACATATTTATTTTTCATTTTACCGCTCTATCTGTTGGAGAGATAAAATGAGAAATGAGTGCACTTTTGTGAAATTTGAAAATTAGGTGTTTTTTTTTTTTTTTTTATAAATTTCATAATTTTAAGTGCTCCCTTCATTAATTGATGCTAAAGTTTACTTGAGATTATATATATATATATATATATATATAATCATTTCCTACGTTAAACTTATTAAATTGTTGTACCGTTATGTCTCCGCAAAACAGCATAAATAACGATATGTGAAGTAACCGATACCGGTAACGTTCCATTATAATGTGAAGTGCTTCCATTTCCCACGCTCTCCTTCACCGAAGGCGACAGCGAGGAGGAGAAGGCAAACGGAAGCGGAGGAAGACGAAGGGAGATGGAAGTCTTCTACTACTTGGTGTTCGGCGGGCTCTCCGCTATAGTGGCGGTTTTGGAGCTGAGCAAGACGGTTAAGGACCGTGTCGCCACCTCTCCGGCCTTCAACGCCTTCAAGAACAATTATATCGTTGTCTATTCCCTCATGATGGGTTCGTTGCAGATCTCGGATTTTTTTCTTCTCCGCGGGAAGTTGCTTTTTCCCTGTCGATCTGCTCGCCCGTTGGCGGATCTGATTTGGCTTTCGCCAGAGCGGAATTATAGGGTTCCTTATACATTTGCCGTAAAGTTTCTCTTTCTTTATTGAGATTGTAAATGACGTGTTGATTTGATTTTTTTTTTTTGTCTTATGTTTGAGCCGGACGCCATTTTCTTCGGATCTGAGAATTTTGGAATAATTGAATATAGATTTTTTTTTAATGATTATGTATCTCTTTCCAGTATTGGGTTGATTGGGTTTTGTTTAGATTGTTTTCAGCTGGTGACTGGTTGCAAGGCCCCTACGTCTACTACCTCTATAGCCAGTATGGCTTCGACAAAGGGGACATTGGGCGGCTTTTCATCGCGGGTTTCGGATCGTCAATGTTGTTTGGGACGATCGTGGGATCTTTGGCCGACAAACAGTGAGATTTTCGTCCTTCGTGCTCGTTTTGCTCCCCAATTGATTTGCTCGAGGTCGAGCACCTTAAGTCACAAACCATTATTGTGATCAAATGCAGGGGGCGTAAGAGGGCTTGCATAACATACTGCATGACGTACATTCTTAGTTGCATCACAAAGCATTCTCCGGAATACAAAGTTTTGATGGTGGGACGTATACTGGGAGGAATTGCTACGTCTTTGCTCTTCTCGTCATTTGAGTCATGGCTTGTTGCAGAGCACAATAAGGTGAAGTTGGCAGATTATCTATCATAATACTTAGGATTGTTTGACATATCCAAGGTTTCTTTGTTTATTTAGTTTTGTTATTGTGGTTCACTTCAGTTGTCACCCTTTATTTTCTGCTTCTTTTATATATATATAACATTCAAATTTTGAAAATTTGGGCATTCATCCCGCAAAACTTGATGGAATATGCTTTATCCCTCTAAATATTGTTGTGTTTCAATCCACCACTACTGTCAATGCGTTATCAGATTTGTCTAACTACCGCAAACATATTCTGGACAGGGTTACTGATGATTTAAAATACAGGCCAAACATTAAATGCCTTGAATTTTAAGAATCAATCAAAAAATTTCCCTGTATTTGTTGACAAAGGCAATGCCAATTGGATTTTAACTATCAAGGTATAGTCTTTACAACCATCCATTGAACTCAAACTAAATATTCACTAATCATGGTTGTTTGTATGATCCAGTATGATGAATAAGTAGGTGCAAAGTGTTTAGTATTTGTTATATATATAATCTATGCTGTGTTAGTTGAAAATTATGCTAAGAGTGTGTTAAAGCAAATTAATTTCAATATCATATTTGTGGTTAATTATGAATTTTTTGAAGGGATATATTTGTTAGTAATTACAATTTAATTTAATTTTTCCTGCCTCATATGCTTATCTTTATTTTGCTAGTTTGTATTGTTCTTGATTGAGATTTGAGTTGTATTATCAAGAGTTTTAACTGCATATTGGGTTAGTCAAATAATACTTTATTGCTTGAAGACTGAGATGCCATGGTTAATGGGGGCTTTGAAAACCATTAATGCAGTCGGACAGCTAACAGAACCAACCATGGATGTAAGGCAGTTTTATTGAGCATCTCCCATTTTTGACCAAACTTTCACATTCCTAGGACCAGTCATAAGCTACGTTCAATGCTTGGCATTTCTACTATGGGAAAAGCGATAATTTTCTAGGCCCAAGCCCCATCTAATAGACTGGTTTGATCAGCTATGTTTAAAATACATGATCAATTGAGATGCATTCACAGTGATAGATAATTAAGATTATATACACATTGATGCTACTAGGAGATGAATTCTATACTATGGTAGGAACTACTATTATATATATAAATATATAATATGAAGAAAAAAACGTTGGATTGTTAGGAAATAACACGAACAAAAAATAAAAAATATTGGATTGTTAAGAAATAACACACACAAAAACTTAATGTAGCAAAGATGAAAATGCTAGGATGGACATGTGGAGTTACTAGAAAGGACCAAGATAAAAAGTAATAATTTCATACAGCAAGCAATTAGGTGTAGCTCGATTATTTTCTTAGAAGAGTTGAGTTGATTAGAACAGAGGGAGACCAAAGAAAAATTAATTAAGAATAGTCTGGTGCATGAAGCTCCCGCTAATGTAAGTCTCGAAGAAGGATATATTGTACACAATTTTACCTTTTATTGCAAGAGGTTGTTTCCGAGATTCAAACCTGTGACCACTATGTCACACGACAATAATTTTGCTGTTGCACCAAGACTCCCTTCACCAAAGAAAAATCAATTGATGTAATAAAAATTCATTTAATTATCTTGAATATTAATCGTGATATAGTATTATTCTACAAAGCTCAATGGAGATAAAAATTTATATAGACGATCCATCCCAAACAGTTGGGACAAGCACAACTTGATATGTTGGTGAAGATAATGTGGGCCAAAGATCCTCTGATTAGTGGGCTGAAATGGGCCCTGCTAGCACACCAATAATGAAGGAGCTCGTCCCTGTATTATAGTTGCCCGTCCTCACTTCAAAACATTGAAATACTTATCTATTGTTTGGTTGCAAATGTCAATTAGTATCCCAAAGTTTCCCATTTAGTTTATTTCTCAACTGGATTTTTATGGATCAGATGTATCTTAGCTTTTAAATATCAGTTTTACTATGATGTAATCTTGGATAGAGTTCGATGGATGGACAAAATTGATCCAGGTGATATAAAGTAGTTGGGACTGATACCTTGTCTTTTTTGTTGTTGCATTATAGTTTTTATTCCATCTATGATAGGAAATTTAGTGAAATTTAGCTGAGTTATTGATTTATAAGTTGATATTAGATCAATATATTAGTTGTTGTGGTATCATAGTTTCTATTCCATCTGTAACAAGGAAGTTTAGCAAAAGCCATTAGTTTGTAAGACAATAGTAAATCATTTTTCTTTCTTCTTTGTTCAGAGAGCATTCGAATTACTTGGTCTGAGATTTAGAATCACTAGTCCATTGGTTCTACTTGATTTCTTGACTGATTTTCTAGTTTTTGTTCTGATGCATTGGTTTCTCCATTCTCTGTGCAGAGAGGTTTTGATCCACAGTGGCTGTCTATAACTTTCTCTAAGGCTATATTTCTAGGCAATGGTCTTATAGCCATTGTTTCTGGTCTTTTTGCCAATTTTGTGGCTGATACCTTGGGATTCGGTCCTGTGGCTCCCTTCGATTCTGCTGCATGTTTTCTTGCCATAGGCATGGCTATTATCCTGTCATCTTGGAGTGAAAACTTTGGAGATCCATCTGAGAGCAAAGATTTAATGGGACAGTTCAAAGCTGCTGCTGTAGCTATTGCTTCAGGTAAACTTTATTTTATCCCATCAAACAATTGCCTCAATTTTATAGAACAAGAGTTTGTGAGAAATTATATTGATCACAGATGAAAAAATTGCTTTGTTGGGCGCGATACAATCTCTTTTCGAAGGTTCAATGTACACCTTTGTGTTCTTGTGGACTCCTGCATTGAGTCAAAATGATGAGGATATACCCCATGGTTTTATTTTTGCTACATTCATGTTGTCTTCAATGTTGGGGAGCTCCATTGCATCTCGGCTGATGGCCCGATCAACTCTTAAAGTTGAAAGTTATATGCAGCTCGTGTTTGCAGTCTCCGCGTTCACTCTGCTGCTTCCAATTATCTCTACTGTAAGTCTCTTCTCAGTTTTCACCAATATGAAACTTTCATTTGCTCATGCGAGTCTAACTTAAGTTCTAACGTGAAACAGTTCTTATTAGCACCTTCGGATGTGAAAGGCAGTAGCGTCTCTTTCGGAGGCTCTATTCAACTCCTCGGCTTTTGTGTGTTTGAGGTGTGTGTGGGCATATTTTGGCCATCTATGATGAAGATGAGGTCCCACTACATCCCTGAGGAGGCCAGGAGCACCATCATGAACTTCTTTCGCATTCCCCTCAATCTATTCGTCTGTATAGTACTCTACAATGTAAGTACTAATGAATCTTTAGTTTCTGTAGTTGTTTTTTTGCAAAATAATTTAAGCTTAGCCACGTAGGGACAAATAACTTTTTATTTTCCAAGTATTGACTCCTGGTTTCATGTTGTCTTGAAGGTAAATGCTTTCCCAATCACTATCATGTTTGGAATGTGTTCTATTTTCCTCTTCATGGCCTGTGTCTTGCAAAGAAGACTCATGGTGGTTGCTGATATCTACAAAAGTAATGTGCCATACTGCCACTGGTTTGTTGATACTTGATACCGAACTAGTGTCCCAAGGAACCGCTTAAAACTTCAAGGTTTCTCACTGCTGTTGCTTTGTTCCACAGAGCCACAGGATCGAGCAGGTCTGAAGGAGACCGATGCCGAGGCAGAAGCTCTTGTCTGAGTTGAAAGAACAATCAAGCTTTCATATCGATACTAACCTCAAGTAGATGGTGACACGGCAAAGAAAACAAGGGGATTAGTGGTGGGAAAAGAAGTTGAAGTTGCAACCTGCTTCCATTGAGATTTGAGAGCAACATATTGCAAGAGAGGGTTCTCTTTATAAAAATATTCTACGCTTCAGATCCTGATTGCTAGTCTGTTCAAGATCTTATACATTAAGCTCCATTTGTTTGATGGAAATAACTTAATTGTGAAAAATAGTTTGTAGAAATATCATTTCTATCTTTTGGTAATTACTTTATTATTATTATTTTATTTTTTTAATCTAAGTATTTAATTTTTATATTAATTCTCTAGGTGATCGATTTGATTCTACTAAAATTTTAATCAGCCATCAAGTCAATTGGGAAGCACATGCGTAGGTGTCTTGGTCATTTACATTAATGACTAGTAGTCATCTGTGATTTACCTTCTCCGTGTTGGCTTAAGGACGGGTTGACGGAGACGCTAGGGACAAGCGAATCATCTTCTGTCACATTATATAACTAATTACAATTAGTACAATAATATAGTAAAGATTTTTACAGCGGTATAATAGTTACTTTAGAGACGCTATTATTACAATAATGGTATTTTTAGGATAAAATATATGATGAGAAATTCTGATTTTTATATTAAAAAAAAATCTATTTGATGATTTGTTAGAAACGCCCTTTCAATTTTTATCCATTTTAATTTGGATAATTGATTATAAAGAATTGATTGTCAGGAAAAAAAAAAAAAGAAAGTATAAATAGCACCATCTGATGCCCACCCTTTGAGTTAAATTGTTGAATGAGACCACTTAACTGAAAATCATAATAATTTTTAAATTTTTTTTATTAATCAATCTGTTTGTTTTCAATTTTAGAAACACAATTAATTAAAAATTCCGTTCTTAAACTGTCCCATGAAATGTCTATTTGACTTCTGTCCATTCATTCTTAAATTGTTTTGTCCCTGGTCAAAGTGTCACACTAAGACATTCATATTATTATTCAGGTCCATGATTCAAACCCTAATTATAATATATTTATAAATTTTTTTTTTTAAAATGAGAAATATAATCAAAGGATACTAGACTTCTGAGTTGACCAGCGCGTACACTTTTTGATTTATCTTGATGACCAATAAAAAATTTTCATAGGACTAGACCGATTATTCCAGAGATAGTCAATGAGATTAACTGGGATAATCTTTTTAATGGTTTGTTTTGATTTATGAATCATAAACTGTAATATAAACTAAAATGAGATAATTTTACACAAATTGTTCATTAAAAACTTATTTAGAGTTAATCGCGTGGAGTTAATCAAACTATTTTTATAATATAATTTTTAAATTTATTTACTGATTTCCTTTGGGCCTTACCCGAGCCTGCTAGCGCCTGGACCGATTCCGGTTGGCCTGGGCTCAAAACGGCCTTGTTCGATTTTTTACCTTACCTTTTCTTGACACCCGTGCTCTTTGATCCGTAGCTTAGCGCCGCGGCGGCGGAAACACCGTCAAGATCAAGATCTCCGGTCCGGCAACAATCTCTTACGTGGTAAGATGGAGATCCGGTAGGGCAACGCATCGGCCGCGTCGATCGATGACCGGCTTTTGGATTTATTGTACGAGTTCTTCCGATACGTTTTTGGCTTTCAATCTCATCTTCTCGTTGCATTTTTTTTTAAAATTTGATTTGGAACTTCAATCCCTATTCTTGACTACCTCTTTTGATCTGATATCATAATCCAGTTTGATCTCTCTATTCGTGAACTTGATGAGGTTGTTGTCGTTGTCAATTTGCTTTACCTTTTTCAATATCTTTAGTTTTTCCTTTCCTACTTTTCGTTTCCGAAGAAGGACTTACGCAACCTATTGGTCCATTTAGCAGTAATACTTTTTTTGTTTATCTTTTTCTTTGTGTGCATAGGAGTTTTAACAAGCATACCTTAATTTTGTTGCCGAAAATTTGTGTTTTTGTTCTTTCTTTCTTGTTTTTGGAAATAGTTTGCATCCTTCATCTTCTTATCAAAAATTGTTTTTATTTGCAGCACAAATAATCAGCGAAATTTATTTATTTATCAACGATGTAGGGTACTTGATTGAATGTTTTTTCTTATCCTTCTCCTTCTAAATGCATGCTTTTGGTCAATTTGTTTGTCGTTTAGATATCACTTGATAGGAACCTGATACGATCCTCAGATTGATTAATCGAAACCCGCTTCAAAACATTATTTAGAATAGTCATTTCAGTTATCATTTAGAATAGGTGGTTCCATTTATTAATTTTATCTTTTAAAATATTATCATTCAGAACAGTTCATTACAATTATTATTATTGTTATCTTGACAAGGTAATTTTATATGCCTATAGTATAGAGACATTCTATAGCCTTTGGAGTCAAGCAAGAAAATTAAGTAATCAAATTAATTTGATTATTGGAGGTAGTTTGATTGTTGGAGGTCATCCCCTTGAAGTGATAATCCTTTTCCCCCTTTTTTCTGTTTCCCTACAAGATAAGATGTGGGGTCCTATCAACTTGGTATAAGAGTGAGGTTCCTCACCACCTCCATTATCGCTATCATTCCTAACACAATTGTTATTATCATCCCATATCACCAATTATATCCTTTGCTAGCATTGGAGTCTTTAACAACTTGAGCCTAATTCTTCTTAACACGGTTATGATTTTATTTGAAAAAACTTCCTTTATATTTTTCTTATTTGTTTATTTTCTACTAAAAAATAAAATGAATGTTATTTTAAAATATATATATACGTTTGGTCAATTCTAACACAATGGTAAGGGAATTTCATATGGCAACAAACCGGAGATCCTATGAGATAAAAGATGAATTCTCTTGGAGAAGTGGAGATCATATGGGATGAATTTCGAGAGCTAAAAGATTTTTTCTCCTACACTACATGTTAGATAATTCCAAGGTGTAGATAGCTTCTTTGCATTTGAAGAATCTTCCCTTCCAAATGTAGAGAAGCTATGACCACCTTGGAGTCATCTGGTGTGCCTTGTTGGAGAGAAAATATTTCAGCTCTCGAAATTCATCTTACATGATCTCTACTTCTCCAATAGGGGAATTCTTATTTTTTCTCATGGATCTCCTGGTTTGTTACTATATGAAATCTTCCTGCCATAGTGTTAGAATTAAACAAACATAATATTTTTTGATTCTTCTAATAAAAATGTACAAATAATAAAATTATAAAGGAAGCTTCTTCAAATATAATTGTAACTATGTTGAGGAGATTTATACTCCAGTTGTTGAAGATTTTGATACTAGCAATGGATATAACTAGTATTGTGGGATGATGATAATGGTTGTGTTAAGGATAGTAGTAGTGATGGTAGCGGAGGGATTATAATGTAAGAATAATTGGTGCTGGCGAGGAAGTCACTTTGATACCAAGTTGATCGGAACTTGTGTCCTATCTCATAGGAAATCAGAGAAAAGAGGAAAGCAATAATCACTTCAAGGGGATCAACCTCTAACAATGAAACTAATTTGATTAATTGATTGTCTATTGCTTTCTCCAAAGACAGCATAATGTCTATATATAGGTATATAAGAGTGTCTTGTCAATATAGGAATTAATAATAATAATAGTAGTAATAATAATAATAAATCTAATGACCTATTCTTTAAAGGATAATATTTTGAAAGAGAAAAATAATAATAATAAATCTAATGACTTTAGTCTAAAGGATAATATTTTGAAAGCGTTATTTGAATATGTCTATTTAGGAATCATATTGCCACTGGAATGACAATTACTCACCATTAAATCATATGTTTGAATTTTGATCTTGTAGGTTTTGATGAAATTCATTATAGTTCCATAGGTTATCTGTTGGTTGATAACTTGCGATTAGTTAGTTGTTCATCCACAAAGTTAATACTTATTCAAAGATAAGAACAATCTCAGATTAAAGGACCTTATCAGAAGAAACCAGTAGCAACTTTTACCTTTGAAGTTTTAGCTTTGTTGGGATGGATCCTCATCTGGTTCTGGAAATCCCTGATACTCCAGAAAGATTGGTACAGTTGGTTGAGTCATCACCTGGCAGCTCACCCATGGAAACAAATTTCAGTCCATCGCCACAACACCAGGATACAGAGCATTTTTTACTAGAAAATTCTTGCCATTCCAGGGATGTTGGCTCAAGGGATGTCAGTAGAACAAGTAAAATTGACCAAACAAAGCATATTTATAGGAAAGAAAAATTAGGGCAAGTTTACTCTGGAATCTTTGGTAAAAGACCTTTGCTTGGTAGCTCATCTGAAGTTGGACAAACTAGAGTGGAAAGAACTGACTTGAAATATGACACACTTGCTACAAGGAATGATGACATATTTAAGGTTGCTGAGAGAAAGATGCAGAAAAAATCACTAGGTGAAAATAATGAACTGCTGAGAAGCCCTGGAAGGGATGGATTGCTTGTTTCACAATCATCAGTTGGACAACCAGAGAGTGAGACTGATATTATTTTAACTAGGAAAGGGAAAAGAATTCTGCAGGATTCTAGTATGAAGTTCCAAGACAAGGGGAAAGGAGTTAGTTCATCTTGTGATTCACATTCTGAATCTCACTGTGAATTATCAAGTGCAACACATGATGGTATTTATCAGAAGCCCAGGATGCAACGTCATCTGGTACGAAATGGGCGCATCTCTCCTTGTAACACAGCGAGAATTAGAATTGCATCTGAGGTTCACAGCCAAAATGGAACAATTTATTCTAATGGAAGAAACTTCTATCCAGCTACTGAGATTAGCGATTGCCATAAAAACCATGGAGATAATTGGGCTGTTAGTCATCCTGTAGATGATCGAGAGGGGATTGGACTTATAGGAATGCTAAACAATGTCAACACTTCACATCAAACACTTACTGCTCCTGATTCTGAGGACGGACATAATGGTATTTCTCACTGTGAATTATCAAGTGCAACACATGATGGTATTTCTCAGAAACCCAATGTGCAACGTCATCTGGTACGAAATCGGTGCATTTCTCCTTGTAACATAGCAAGAACTAGAATTGCTTCTGAGGTTCACAGCCAAAATGGAACAATTTATTCTAACGGAAGAAAATTCTCTCCAGCTACTGAGGTTAGCGGTCGCCATAAAAACCATGGAGATACTTGGGCTGTTAGTCATCCTGTAGATGAGCGAGAGGAGATTGGACTTATAGGAGTGCTAAACAATGTCAGCGCTCCACGTCAAACACTTACTGCCTCTGATTCTGAGGTCAGACATAATGATGATGACAAAGGAAAAACAATTTGTGATACCATGATGACTGACAGACAATCTGGAAATCTACCACCATACAGGTGATTCTTCATGCTTAAGTACAGTATATTTATATAATTGAATAATGTGCTCTGCATTTTACAATATTAACATATGCTACCAAGTCCTTTTATCTTCTCATAGATAACTTTCTATTTAATTGTAACAAACACCTCTCCATACCAAGTAGTGGAATCAAGCCATGAGAAGTAGTTGAATGAACAATTAAAACTAGTTGACATGCCATTTTTGGTCATTGATCAGATGAGCACTCTCATGCTAATTTATATATCAACATGATACTGGTTGCCATCATCAGATTATGTTGACCAGTTTGAAGCAATTCCTTGTCTTTTTGGTTCATTCCATAGCTTTGAATTAAACTTCATCAATTAAATTATTTTAGGCATCAAGTTATTAATTTTTTGCTTGAATGTTAGTGTTTGTTTGGGACTTTTTAGATATTGTTTAATTTTCATGTACCTAATAATAATACAGACTTTGCTTTCTATTTCTTTCATTGAGTTACTCAAGACCCCATGTGATTCATTGGTAACAATTGCTATCTTAGAGTGCAATAGTTAGTCATATGAGGAAAAACAAACTAGTGTTAGGATTATCTTAAAGAGTGTCTTTATAGACTTTTTTTTTTTTAGTTTTTGTCATAAGTTGGACATGTATGGCATCTACTCTATCTTCAGAGGAGTATTGGAGTTACTAGTTTTTTAAGAATGATAGTTACAATGGCATGCCGAATAGGTCTAGTCCTACTTTGGGAATTAGTTCTAGGGTGTTATGTTTAAGTCTTGTATGTATGGTATAATAATAGTTGTCTATGAATAAAAACAAAAAAAGAGTATATCCAACTAACTAACGTGAGTCTTTTTATTATGGCATGAGTGTGAATAACTACTTGTGAGGATTGTCAAAACAACTAATATCATGGTTTCAAGTTGTGGATGTTAAGACAAATTGTTATATATGACAAAATTGTTAGTGGAAAATTAATATAATTCTTGCATGACACAACATACAGGAGTGCCTCTGTACTAGATTGTTTTTCATTTAAAAAGTATAAATTGTGATATCCTAGTTTAATTCTACCTAGTGAGTTTTGAGCTAATGAATGAGATATATCCTAGATTAGCAAGCTATTACTAACTTGGGCATAAGTGTATTTACTAATGGTTGAGCCTAACAATGTTACATCTAGGCAGGTCCTGTTCTTATCCTAGGAATGTTGAAGCCTTTGAAAAAGAATTGTCTATGCTATGATGGAATCATTGGACTTTGTCTATGCTATGGTCATCGAGTCCTAAGTTGGAGAGTTTGTGAGATCCTAATTTATTTCTGCATGGTGACTTTGGGCTGTAGAGAATGTTTATAAGCTTAATTAAGTTATCTACGATTAACTTTGGGGTAAGCATTTTGGATGAATGATTGGGCTTAAAAAAAATTAGTGGGCTAGATTTCTTATTTATGTGGCTATGCCATAAACTGCCAATTTCCTATTAACTTATACATTCAAATTACTATAAACTATAAACACTACAACAAAAATAGCTTTTCGCAGCGCGCAAATTCACTTTCTGCAGTGCACATTGCAAGCTGCACAATTGAAAGCTGTTGAAAGTTCTAGGTTATTGGCAGCGTGCAATGCATGCTGCGGATATTATTATCCGCAGCGCGCAACGCACGCCGCGGAAAATAATATCCGCAGCATGCATTGCACGTTGCGAAAAGTGCCTTGCATGTTACGGATATTATTATCCGCGGCGCGTAATGCACGCCGCGAAAAATAATATCCACAGCATGCATTGCATGCCGCGGAAAATAATATCCGCAACATGCGTTGCGCGCCGCAGTTAAAATACCATATAATTATCACTAATATTGATATAAAATATATAATACAAATTTAAAATTTAGATATTATCACAATTCATACACCACTTAAAATAGTATAAAAATTATAAAATAAAATCAAAATGTGAATACATAATTTTTATTCATCTAATAATCATTTTACAAAGCTCATCAATTTCTCTAAACAACAATATAAATATTGACATGAACCAAAGAAAGACCCTAAGTCTATTGCCCATTACAAAAGTTACAATATGGTTGGACCATCTGGATCTATCGTCGCGGTGATGCTTCCTTTTGCATATGGCGCAAACCTTCGTGCAGATGGTGCACAGCAGTGTCGTAGTTCACCCAAGAAGAGCAACAAGCTCCACTAAATGCTTCAGAATGTTCTTTTGTAGCAAATCCTTTTCCTTCAGAAGATGAGATAGTAGCTTCAAAATGATCCTAATTCTCCTGCCTAGGTACTCATTTCAAGGTATATAGAACAGAAATAAATATTGCATGTTTACTATTTCTTTTCCAATTTCTAATAATTCTTTAAGTGAATTTTGTAGCAACAACAACTTCAAGTGCTTGTGGAAACTTTGAGCATAACATAAACAAATTATAGAGCCACATTATATCAGGTGTGTGAAGCACAATGCAATGCTACAACCAAGCATGTTTGAAAATTTCAATGTGCTAAACCAATTATGTAGGATAAATGAAAAGGGTAAGTGAAACTTCACTGCCTGGATTAGAATGTCATCTGAATCCCATCTTACAAATTCAAGTAGTCGGTATATCCAAAAAAAGAAAATTTGATGAATTTGCCAATTAGCTTGAAATTTTTGTAGTAGATATTTTAGACAGATACATGATATCTTCAAAAGAAAGCCAACATAATCTTTCTAATAAAGCATCAAAAACCATGGATTTTGGTTCCATACTCTTTCTAACTCCTAAGCACAAACAACTTTCTTAATCTCATTTGATAATCAACATTTTCTCTTAATCACTTTCTTGAATACTTCCAAAGTTCAGATATGTTAAAAAGTTAAAACTATATGTGTTTATTCTTTGAATTTGCCCTCTCCTAAATTTGCTTACCTCTATTTGTAGCATGGTAGGAAATGGAAATAAAGCAACAACATAGTGTTGCTATTCCATAATACACAAGTATAGAATCACAGAAATTAGAAATATAACAAGACTAAGTAGAACTACAAAATTCCTTTTACCTACTATGTAGAAGTAGACTAATCAAAAATACAACAACATAGTGATTATATGAGCAAATTTTCAGTTATAAAATTCCTTTTACCTTCTAAGTAAAAGTATCCTTTTTTAATTGTTATCATTATCACTTGTTGTAAGATCTCCCAAATTATTATTAACTTAAGGACTAGAAGCACAAATAGATTTAAGTATTACATTTAGGATTATCATACCTCCGCAGAATTGAAGATGAACCATTGTCTGTCAAAAAATAACAAGATTGATGGCAAAGTATCTTGTGTGGTCATGTCAATTCCAAAGATCTACAATAAAAAGCACCACACATGCAACTAATTTCAAAAGAGTTGAGACTTAAAAGTAAAATGGATATACATTATATTTGTAAAATAAAATATTTCAATAAGGAGGAGACATAGTTCCATACATGACAAAATATGCAATTTTTCTCTCAAGTCAAAGGCATATACAAGAAATATGCAATAGACCCATACTACGGGAGCTTATCAAATTACAATTAAACTTACCAAACCCCTCTACACTAAGGTAGTATAGAGATGACTCAGGTCATCTCCCAACTAATGTAATGGTAAGTGATAAACTTAGGATCGTATGTTATTGCATAGGGTTTTTTATATGAAAATAGGGGTTTGGATTTTAGTGCTAAACCTAACAAATGAAGAGCAATGCAAGTATGAAAATCTAGTCTAACTTAAACTATGATTTCAAGGAAATTAAAGACAACATAAAGAAAATATCTTAAGCTAACCAAATCTATTGCACCTAACCTACGAGCACTCATATAAAGGAAGGAAAGCATTTAATGAAGTCTATGCTAAATCTAATCAGATTGCATTAAATCAAAGAGAAATTATCACTAACGGTTAACCAAACAGACATTGCAAGAAATTAAGGAACTAAAATGTATTAATAAAATTGTCAAAGGTATTGGGGAATTACATCAAACAACTTGTGAGCAACATTCATCTTAAGCCTAATGTAGGGAATTTAGAACATGGAAGCTTGAATTCGATTACAATCAATCATCAGGAACTCATTCAAAACATAAAAAACCAAAGAAGCAATCAACAATCAAAGAAATATACCAATCTTGGTGACGAAGAAGTTGCTGTTGGATGCGCAAAGAATATCGAATCTGCTGACGGAGTAGCTGCATTGATGAATGCGGATCTGATAAAAAATCGAAGCTTGTTCTGTCCAGATCTAGTCCGGATGAAGGAAGTGGAGGAAGAGCTTCAGCTCTTCTAACCCAAAGAGAGGAATAAGAAAATGAAACTCCGGTTCTCCCTCTTCTAACCTGTAGAGAGTTGGCCAGAGATGGTAAATGGTGGACCGATCTTGGATCTTGGGCGTCAAGTTGAAGGAAGGCGGAGTACGACAGAGATGAAGGTGGAGCATGGATGCAGAGCGCGGAGGCAGAGAGGGAGGCGGAGCGCGGAACGTTTCGGCAGAGAGGAAGGGTTTCGGCGGAGAGGGAGTTAGACTTGCGGCGGAGAAGTTTGGGCGAAGAGGGAGTCGTAGGTGGCTTTAGGGATTTGGCCGAAGAATTCGGCTAGAATTTTAGGATTTAAAAATTAAAAAAACTAAAATGATTAATATTTCATGTTAATAATGTCGTAAATAATATTTATTAACGGTGTGTATTTTTTGCACGTCATCATTGATATAAGTATAATAATATTAATAGCGCGCTCTGCACGCCGTTAATATTAAGTTTTAACAGTGTACTCTGCATGCCGTAGAAAATTTAATTAACAGCGTACTTTTTTCTTGCACGCCATCATTTGTATAAATATTATACTATCCGCAGCACACATAATTGGGCGTGCCGTAAAAACTATTATTAACAGTATGCTCTAACCGCGCGTCGTTGATAATGCGCTGCGGAAAGTCATATTTGTTGTAGTGAAAGCTTGATTTGGCAACCATATCTCCCAAACTTTAGTTGTTCCAAAAGCTTGACATTTTTTTGTTCTTTATACTCTCATTAATGGACCCACAGACTAAATTGGGTCAATCTAAGCTTTTGGCTAGCTTTGTTGATGGTATATATATTTATCAATTAAATATGAAACAAAATTTGAATATAGATGACTATCACTTATCCAAAAGGCAATGGTTTGGGATAAATATTTTTATAACATATCATGGTTGAAATTTTGTACTGTGCTAGGTGACGTAGTTGAACCAATAAATTAGTGAACCTCAATACTATCAATACTACTTGGCACATGCAATCATGTCAATGAGTACAACATTATATCAACATTTAGCATCTCGTAGCATGCTACAATATGGGTCAAGATGAATTAAGATAATAATAATATTGTTGTTTTTATTTATCTTATGTCCATATAAGATACTGTCAAAACTAAAGCTGTGAAATGGAACAAAGTCTGAACTTAAATATATCTTATCTTCTTTGTTTTCTTCATTTCCTTTCTCCTCCACTTGCACCATATATATCGAAACGTTGTCACAATACTGAAACCATACTGTTTTAGTCAAAGATTGAAACTTCAGTTCAGCTTGATATTTTAAATCTTGTAACACGTGTCCATGATCTAAAAAATGCACCAGAAAGGAATTGATGTGACTATCAGGTATATATTACTAAATTGTTCTACAGTGTTCGTTTACTAGTACAAAATCATCATCAAGGACTAATTCCAACTTTGTCAATTGTTGTACAGTCTTTTATTATGAATTTTTTGTTTTGGGGTTAATTTGGTGACATTTGACAGGTCTTATAGGTCAGCAGGACAAGAAGTGACTAATATAGAAAGCTGTGCTCAGGGCATTGAAGATTTGTGTTGGACTCAAAATGAAACAAGTAAAGGACATATGCCCTCATCAAGAAATGAAGATGGAATTGAAACTACAGATCAATTGAATATTGTACTTGAAAATCATGAAACATCTGCTTTGCCTAGGTCGAACTTAAGGGCAGAAAGATCATTTTCTCGGTCAAATTCAGAAAACTGGAGAAAAAGGTATACAGATGGAAAGAGGAAACATGGATCGACTCCTGAGGTCTCATATTTAGGAACTTCATGTCAGCCCTTGAAGTCAAGAACCACTGGCACTCATAGTTCTAGGCAGCGTGGCATTATTTTAGGTCCAGTTATTGAAGTTGATGAGCTGCATTCACCAGGATCCAGTTCTTCTGATAGCTCTAGTGCTAAGGCTAGACAGATTGAGTCTGATGAATTATTAGCTCAGCAACTTCAAGAGCAGCTTTACAATGAATCAGAATCACTAATAACTTTTGACAGTGAAGTGGTTAGAACACCCTTACTAATACCTTATGATTGTATATTGTTTTTTGTGCGGGCTTTATTTTGGGTGTAATCCTAAACTTTAGATGGTTTTCAGTTTTAGTTGGAACTAATTTTACTTAATGTCTTGTTTATACTATGTAGTTTATTTAGAATGTCCAAATCTGTTTATTGACAGATTGATGAAGCCATAGCACGGCAATTGCAAGAGGAAGAGAATAGTCAGCGTGCTTCTTTACATTCAGATCAAATTCAGCACAACCATGTACGTAAATATTCTACTTGTCATGTTTTGCTTGAGCTTAAAAATTCTCTGGTTGGAAGGAGGGATGCTATCAAGCCTTATGTTTTTTGTCTGAATTCATCTGGTTCAGTAAACTCCATGCCTATGCTTTTTGTCTCCTGATGAAATTTGTTCTTAGGCAAGAACAATATTTTTAGGTGCTGACCTATATTGACACCCTATATTTTTGTTGGATCGTGTACATTTAAATTCAGTTACTTCTCCCAATTTGTCCCTGAAAATTTTCTTCAAGAGCAAAACCTGTATCATACTTTATAATTAACTTTTATCGTCTGCATATCCATTTGTCTTCAGTAAAACGGAGAAAATTCATACTAATGAAATTCTTTATTAGCATTTCACATGACATGCCCTTCTTCTTGTTCGGATTAAGCCAATTTGGCTATCATGTTCAAGAAAATAAATTGAATGCAGATATATTTAATGCAAGCTTAAGAGTGTAATTGAAATATCCAATTAGATCAGTTCCCTTTAAATTTAAGTTAGAATTTGGTGTGAAGATAGAGGAGTACAATTATCTGTTTGCTATAAGAGTGCCAACTTGGTCAGAATAGAGGATCAAATGTGGACTTTTTAACACTATGATATTAGAAAAGAGAAAAAAAATGATGTGATTGTCTAAAAGAAAAGACCAGTTAATTATTTGATAGAAAGCTTTTCTAATTTGATGTGACATCAATGCTATTATCTCCCTTCTTTGGTTTTTCATGTTAAGCTTCACTTCTTAATCCTCTTTTAGGTCCAAAAATATTAGCCAGTGAAGTCAGTTTAATTCTATGTTAGTCAAGCACCTATATCAGGCATAGAGGTGGGCATGGTTGGGGTTATCAAATTGAGAGAGAATATGTAAATCAAACAAGCATTTAAAATTTGTTTCCGTGTCAAACATAACAGGAGAAAATTCTTGTTTCGCTCGGCATCATTGGCACCACAGAGATTCACAGGTCGCAGCGGGGACACGGAGGCCGCTGCGACTTCCGTGAATCGTGGCGACGTCACACGGAGGGTGCAGGCTAAGAGAAAACTTAGGTTAATAATAAAAAGTTAGGTTAATAATTTCAATCAACTCTTAACTAAAAATAGATAATCAAACCCTTATAAAACTACCCCCATTAACTTAATATATATCCATATATGTATTTTATTTATTTTAAATTCCAAAAATATATAATAATTTTTTTGTTTATTTATCATATAAGACACCACAATCTCATTTTTTTTCTTTTTTAAAAAATTATTTTATTATTTAATTTTTTAGTATTTAGATTATTTTTTTATTTTTAATTACTATATTTTATATTTAAAAAATATTGAAACCATATTGGTGGCACATACGGTATCGAAACCGTGTTGCTCCGGTCATAAACGGAAACACCAGTATGGGTTGAGATTTTAAATCATGAATCAAACCAATATTTCCAGTTTCAAAAATGGTACTAAAATTCTTTCATTTTGAATTAAAAAAACAATATATCATCTTTCTGTACCACCTGCCATATTCTGTTCTTTTTTGACAACTGATAATCTTTTCATACTATTGCACATCATAGACTTAAATTTGGGTTCCTGTATTCACTTTGACCTTGAGATTTTCAGATACTTTGACATCACTGTCATTTTTCATATGGACTCGTAATATTTGATTTTTTTTCTTTGCTAATACTGAATTATTTTGATTTACTAGAGAATATGTTCTTGACATGCACTTTTCATTTCACTTTACTAAAACATAACATTGTTGTTTTTATTTACTAGAGAATATGTTCTTGACTTGTACTTCTCATTTCACTTTACTAAAGACTAAACATTGTTGTATTTTTCATGTTCTTTTATCTTTCAACCATATGATTTAGTTGAATCTTTATTATATTTACTTTGAGCGTCTCTGCTGGAAATGGAATTTAGCTAGTAGCTTCTCAGCATTTGCATTTGCCTTTATGTTTTATCTTCAGCATCTATTGGTCTGGTTCTTGTCTTTGTAAGTTAACTCTTCATCTGATTTTCTAGAGAAGCAGATTACTTGCACGCCTACATTCTCAACAATCTCAACCATCCAGGAATTATATTCCCCGGTCAGCAAACTACCGAAATGGATTATCGGCAAGACGGCCACGATTAATGAGGGATATTGAATTCGATGATCTGGATATGCAAACGGTAGTGTTTTGCAATGCTAACTTCCAAGCTGAAAGCCTGGTTTTACTCAAAATTTCCTTAAGAATGAAAACTTGAATAATTTGTCCATGTAACATAGTTAAATATAAAGAATGGAATGTTGCATGAATTCAAATTTTATGTCTGCATTTGTGTTTGTGCCTTTTTTATAAGAAACTTATGCTTGTTTCTGTGATTCTTATCAGTCTTTCGATTTATGTTAATTCTTTTCTCTTTAAGTTTGAAAACATTTCTATGCTTTAGGTCTATAGAATTTTGTCCTTTTAATTGGCCTTCGAAATCTATTGTAGAGATCAAATAAGGTTGTGGCTTTCTGATTAGAGTTATTCTATTATTTAAAGCAAGTGCCAGATACTGTCAGTTTGTGGCTTGGAGAAACACGAGTGACGAGAAAGAAGAAAGTCAAAAAAACAAGAGTAGAATGGACATGAGAAAATAAAATAGGATATGAAATTAAATTTATTTCAACTCTTTAAGAGCACCATCCAATATTCACCTGCCTGTCTACTGGTATCTGGTTGAACTGCTATTACTGAAGACACTGCCAATTGCTATTTAACAAAACTTCATCCATGGTAAGTATTTAGGTCAAATCCTTGAGCATTTCAGCATTTCAGGTGCATCAAAAAAATCTTAAGGAACCAATAATTGCTTGGTCTAGTGGTAAGCGAGCTAGGGGGTTTTGAATCCATATAATGATATTGGTGGGAGGGATTTAACCTTGTTCCTTTCATCCTGAACATAAATAGTTTGATCCAATGTAGTGTGATGACACTTGTGGTCAAGACCAAAAAAAAAATCTTAAAGAAACAAGAATCTTTCACTAGGATAATTTTGTTGCTCATGATTTTGTGATACCTATTGGTGACTGGCCAGCTTTCTTTGAAGAATACTGTTTGTCTATAACAGCAACAAACGAAAACCTTAATTATATTTTACAGCATCTATGAAGTTTTATTTCTTCTTATTCCTCAATTTTCTCAGTGCCTTCCTAGAATGTTAGTAGGTTAGTTTTGAATCTTGCATAAAGGCATTTTCATTTCCATTTTTCAGGGATTAGATGCTTTTGAAGAAATGGAAGTTGGGATTGACCTTGGTAGTCACATATTTGCCTCCAATTTCCTTCACAGTCATAGTTATTTTGCTGAGTAAGTATTTGCCTTATATTATGCAACATTTTATACTTCTTTTAAACAATAACTTCACCCGTATGCGGAACTTGTTCAGCAACACTATAACCACATGATCTATTGACTAATGAATGATACTTCTCTGTTACTTTGGTAGATACTCTCTTTGTTATTAGTGTACACTGTGAAAATTAGGTGACCTAAGTAACGGTTACATATACTGTTGTAATTTATTTCTTTTATTGAACTTCATATTTAATAGTTCAACAGTACTCCAATGTTATTCTGTGGTGATGTCTGAATTCAGCTATAGTACATTCACGACAGACATTATTAACTATTAAGAGAGTGAGCTTGGCGCCATGCTAATTGTCCTAACTAAAAGTGCAAGATTCATGTGAACAAGTGTCATTAGTTTGACCTATTTTTTTTTTTAAAAAATGATAAACCCAGTTAGCCTCATTGACTAGCCCAGAGATGACCGGTCCGACTCTACGGAATTTTTCCACCGGCCACTAGACCTATTCTTTTTAACATACTAGACATCAAGTAGATGATTATAATCAAATTTCTTTTAAATCTGTGTGAAACAATAATGACTAATAAGAAGAAAGGGCAGACAATCCTTGACTGAAAAGATCAGTATAAAGGAATGCAATATGTATATTCATAATTATCAATTGTTTGCCCCAACTTTGGGGTTTGCTAATCTTTTCCCTCATTAAGCTTTATGCAATGCCTTATGTTTATAGATATGTACTCATTGTGAGGGATGATTTGTAGTCACGACTTTATACTCTGCGCTTCTAGGGCTCCCAATCGATTGGGCTTACTCCCAATCGATTGTCACGTCACATCCACACAATCGAAGCCGTCCATCGCTCATTTCCTGCGCAACGGTCATATCCCAATCGATTGACTAATCGATTGGGGAGCCTTGAATCGATCGGCTGCCTTGAATCGATCGGCTGATCATTTCAGAGCGCCTCTGTGCTATGCTAGAAACAGCCTGAATTGATCGACAGATCGATTTAGGCTTCCTCGCGTTCGCGCGAGAAAATCCGCCCTCAATCGATCGTTCGATTAATTGGCGGTGCCCAATCGATCGGCTGATCGATTGGGGACTGTTCTGTGCATGCGATAACGCTTCCTAATCAATTGGTTGATCGATTGGGCCAGCCTTCACTCGCAGCACCCCTTCAATCAGTCGGCTGATCGATTGCTCCACGGTTTAATCTATCGGTTGATCGATTGACCTCCCATTGACTTGCTTAACTCAAGTCCAAGGTTCCCAAACCTAACATCCGGACAACCGTGACCTGTTGGGACTTCTCATGCCGAGCATCCGATCAATCTTGACCTGCTGAGACTTTTTCACCAAGTGTTCGGTCAATTTTTTGACCCACTTGAATTTTTCTCCTCGTGCCAAGTGTCCGGTCAACCTTGACCCCCTTGGACTTACCGTCTCGTGCCAAGTGTCCGGTTCTCCATGACCCACTTGAACTTTCTTCCACCAGATTCCGATCATCCTTGACCCATCTGGATTTCCTTGTGCCAAGTATCCGGTCACTCTTTTGACCTATTTGGACTTCCCAACACCAGGTGCTCGGTCAACCTTGACTTACCTGTATTTCCACGTGCCTGGCTTCACTCACTTTTCATCTGTCTAGCTTTACTCATTAGGACTTTCCATCTGCCTAGCTTCACTCACTAGGATTTTCCATCTGTCTAGCCTCACTCACTAGGACATTCACCTAGCTTCACTCACCAGGGTTTCCCACTGTCCGGTTTCACTCACCGGGACTTTTACCACCAAGTGTCCGGTCAATACTGACTTACTTTCCATCACCTTCCACTAGATGTCCGATCACCCTTGACCCATCTGGATTTTCTTATGCCAAGTATCGGGTCACTTCTTTGACCTACTTGGACTTCCCAACGCTAGGTGTCTGGTCAACCTTGATCCACCTGGATTTTCACGTGCCTGACTTCACTCATTTTCCATCTGCCTAACTTCACTCACTAGAACTTTTCATCTGCATGACTTCACTCACCATACTTTTACCTAGTTTCACTTACCAGAATTTTCTCACTGCCCGACTTCACTCACCGAGACTTTCACCACAAGTGTCTGGTCAATACTGACCCATTTGGATTTTCCTTTCTGCCAACCTTCCTGTTGGACTTGCCTATGTCTAACCTCCAGTTAGGACTTTCCCAGTCAAGTACCCGGTTAACCTTGACATACTTGACTCTTCTTCATATCAAACTGGTTAAATCTTGACCAGAGGAGAATTGCACTAACAATTTTCCCAATCGGACGATTGCAATTGCAATCTCCACATATTGTCAAATATCGAAACCCAAACATCAAGACTCAAGCTTGACCAAACTCAAGCTTAGTCAACTTGGTTAACCTTGACGTAGGGATATTGCACCAACACTCATGATAGCCTGCTCACCTTTGGTGAGTGACTATCATGAGTGCCTCTAATGAGATAAAAAAGCTGGTGATTTTTTTAAAGTTCTCGATTATGTCAATAAGCTTTCGTTTTTAGGATTTAGGGTTGAGTTATAGTATTATACTATTATATAGGATTATTCATAGTGGGATTAAAAAAATGTTATGCCTTCCTACTCAGATTCCCAAATTAACACACTATTTTATTTTGAAACTTTTTTTAGACATAAACACTATGTTTTGTGTACATGTAAAGTGATAGAAACTTACCCAGATTTTGTTATTCATTGTGTGTAAACCAATGTTTATGAGTTAATTATTTGTTAAGTCCTTAAATGCTAAATAGTCTATTAAATAATAGCTATATGCTTTATATGCTCCTGGATAATGCCTATGCACTTTGTGGTAACTCATCACATGCCATCTGCATAATTGTTTTTATAGATCTCACTGAAATGCTGAATTGACGATCATAATAAGTACATAGGAAAAAGGAATTCAAATTTCAAATTATATATATATGCAGTGATCAGATAAATTTGATCTATTTTAATATGCTTCTATTTGATATTTTGATAATTTGATAATGGCAATTGGTCACATCCATCAAAAAGGTGGAGAATTTGAACCTAATTTCGTTTTATTATGCAGAGGTGATTATGAGACGCTATTAGCCCTTGATGATAACAACCATCAGCATACAGGTGCCACAGCAAATCAGATTAACCAGTTACCACAATCAACAGTGCAGGTGTATATAGGAATTTTCATTCTAGTTCTGAAATTCCTGTTAGGAATCCTGTAACCAGCAAACCATTTTCGTGATTTTTTTATTTTTCCCAACAGACTGATAACATGGAACCATGTGCTATCTGCATCGATAAACCATCTATTGGAGAGATTATCAGACACTTACCATGCTTGCATAAGTTCCACAAAGACGTACGAAATACTATAATTATCACCAGTTGTTCCTCTATTGAGAATAATGTAGTTATATATATTCCCTTTTTTTTCTTCTACAGTGCATTGACCAATGGCTGAGGAGGAAGATGTCATGTCCAGTATGCAAGAGTAGTATTACTTAACACAGCCATAAGTGATTTGCTTGGCTAAAAGATCTGAAGGTAAATCTAACAGCTGTGGATTATGTACCATCATTTGCTGGATGATTTGTTTTCACTACAATCTTAATAGTTGTCAACTTGTAGGTAAACACTAATAAGCCACAACGCAACTACCAAAGTGAACATGCTTTCCATGTCAACCTTTAATTTCTCCTTTTTGGAAATCAGAGATTAAGCCTTTGTGATTTTTATGTTATAATGTGTAACCCTTTTGCTAGATGTTACTGAAGGCTGTACTTGTTTTTTTTTTTTTTTGTCAATTAGTGAAACTGCAATCTTGTTCACAACCTGTTCATGTAGCCAGGATGATTGCCGAGTCTAAGAATGCATTTTCTGTACCTTCTCTTCCTCCTTTCTGAATTTTCAATTGTCTTTTCATTGTAAGTGCTGAGATTTGTTTCAATTGAACAAGGAATGGGATTCAACATATATTTGAGCAAACTACAACCAATGCTCCAAAATAAGAACATTCTTCTAACATGACTCCGAATAAAAGCCAAGCTGGCATCAAAATGCAGAGATCCTATTATAGCATAGGGGTGGCTTTTATTCTGTTTCATGTTAGAAGAATGCTCTTATTTTGTATTTTTGTAACATCGGTTGTAGTTTGGTCAAATATATGTTAAATCCCATGAGTTACTTCTGTGATGGAATGGTATCATGAGTAAAATAATTCAATTTATGTTTGATTTTGTTTTGCTTGTTCTATTTATTTAGTTGGTTAGGATTGCTTGGTCCATTCCATAGCTGACTCGGTTCATAAGGTCCATGTAGTTTGGCTCTCGACCCTCAACCTATTTGTTTGGTCTATTCGGCACTCTAAGACCCTTACAATTCACTCATCTAGGGTTGTAAATGAACTAAGCATTCGTAAACAAGTTTGGTACTCGGCTTGGTAAGAACTTGTTTATGTTCGTTTAATATATACAAGATTAATTAAATAAACAAGTTTGAACTACTCGTTAAACTAAACAAACAACCTTGAACAAATGTGTTCAGCTCGTTAACGTTCATGAATAACGGTTGTGAATAATGTTTGTGAATAATGTTCACGAATTATATTTATTAATAATTTTTTTAATATATTAAATAAATAATAAAATAAAATAAAATAAATAAATTTAAATTACCAAGTTCAATAACTAATCAAACAATTAAACAAGGTTGAATTGAGAGTTCGATAATATTTAAATAAATCAAACTCGAGTTTATAAAAAATAAATCAAGTCAAATTTGATCAATCATTTCAAAAGTTTGGTTCATTTTAAGCTTGGCTTGGTTCAATTATCTTAGCAAACAAATTTGAATACCCCAAAGCTCGACTCGGCTCAACTCATTTATAGCCCTAACTCGATCCACTTAGTTTGTGTATTTCGGTTCTTTTTGGCATTTGCCCAGATCAGTCCTTTTAGGTTTGACGCCCCGTTTAAATCGTCAGGCTTTTTAGGGTTTCTTAGTTCGCCCGGTTTGCCTCATCATTTGGTTTACTTGGACTTCCCTTGTCCATTCACCATTCTCTCGATATAGCCGACTCATTTGGTTTGTGTAGTTTGTTTGATTTATCGGTTTCGGTTAGCTAGTCTCGTCCAGTCCGCTTGTCTTGCCCTATCAACTGATACTCTCCACTCCACTCGTTCTATGTAAATTCGCCTACTTATATATCTCCATTCGCTATTTCGTACCTTTCTGTCAAATTCTGCAAGAGTTATTCTGTTATTACTTTGGATGTCCACTAGTTAATTAGCTTATCAAGTTCATAACACAAATATTGATGATTTGGTCGCCTATTAAAAGAGCCGCCTAGTCTAAAATTTAAGATAATAATTGATCCTGTTTGAGAGTCGAGTCAATAGACGTTGGGGACGTGACATTTTCTGTTGCTTTCGGATGACCTCCAAGACAATGTGGGCCTTCAGCGAACCTGCAACAAAGCCGAGCCGGGAAGGGGTTCCCGGCGACGACCCTCCGACGCTCAAGTCAGGCAATGGTGAGATGAAGCAGAAGCAGAGTAACAAGATTGTAGCTACAGTAAAGAATATTGCATACCTCCGTCGAATTCTAGGAGTCCTTATATAGAATCCCGAGGAGGCACGTGCACGCTCTTCGAGACATACACGCTTCCCAAAGCATACCTCATAATGGACATGTCAGAAAAGTGTGTCTGACGCTATACCGCAACCGTCCGAGCATATCTCTGACATGACAGTGGAAACTTCCACCATACGATCTTCTGTCCGGTCCGGCTGCCGACCATGCTGTCCGTCGGCGGTGCATGTTTCGAGAAGGATATCGTCAACTGCCCATTTTGTCCTCTTTTGTGTCTCTTGTCCGTTACTAGGTCAAGCAAGGGGGGGGGGGGGCGGGACCTCCTTGGCGTTCGGGAGTGAAAAACGTACTGGACCGAGCGAGAAAGTCACTCGGTCATATACTCAAACGGGCATGCAGCCGTGGTTGTTCGTAACTCAGCCGAGCGGACAGAGCGGCTCGACGTATCGGCTCTTTTATACGAGAACCCCTGAGCATCGGAAACCCGACTTGCGGTCGAGATGTCTTCGCGTTGGCCCGGGCGCTATCCAAGCCGATCGGCTAGGTGACCCCTCCGATCGGCAAGACCCTTGGGCTGACCATCTTGACTTTGACTTCCACGTGTTGTTGACCACTGTACGGTCGGGCCTCCTCCTTCACCACCAGATCACGTGCCTTCCTCTCAAGTCTAGTCGAAGGAGGCGGTAAGTCCGACTGACTGGACTATTAGCTTGGTGGCGTAACGGTCGCTCGGCCACTGATGTGAGTGCCTCTCCGCCCGGGCACTGTGAAGGTGCCCCGCAGCCGCTCGGCGTCCCACCCGCTGGGACTTGAAAAGTTTTGCTTGTCGCTGATTGCCTTGCCGACCCGAGGGCGGTTAATGCCGACGTCTTTAGGTTCTCCTCGAAATTCATGCAAATCCTTGCCATTAAGGTCGAGCACGCGACCACGCTTGTGCAATGGAGTTCATTAAATGCTCCCTATGAGTTGCTGCCACGTGGCCATGCAGCCGTCACCGCCTGCTCGAGCTGTCATGGTTGATGTGACCCTTGGCCCTTTGAATTCGACGGTCAGATTCACTCCTCGGATCCCGTGACCTGGATCGGACGGCTCCGGTTGATTGAGCCCAACCCTTATAAGGTCGTTTCTTCTTCCTCCGCCGCTTCGCATCATCGTGCTCGCGTTCAACGTCTTTGCCTGCGCTTAGTGCTCCGGCGACCCGACTTTTCGGCCTTCTGGTGATCCTCCGTTCTTTCTTCGTTCATCCTCTTGTTTAGTAAGCTCCTTTGCTCTCCTTTTTACTTTTTCGTTGCTCGCTTCTCCTTCAGTCAGTGTTTTTTCCACGTCCACTGGAGTTCTCTGCTTACCTTTTCCATTGCAATCTGTTTTCTCATTCATTGTACTGTTCCGGCGATGGCCAGTACCTCTCAAGCCTCTGAACTTGCTCTTGGCCCATGGTATACGACCATGGAGTCACGGTTCGATGCGAGTGACGCGGAGAACCTGATCAATGCCTTTGACCTTCCTTCTGATTTTGAACTCATTCTGGCTTCGCCTTCCGACCGGCCACACATGCCACCGCGCGGAACGATCAGTTTCTTCCGAGATCAATTTGTGGTCGGGCTGCGGTTTCCTATCCACCCTTTCATTATCGAAGTCTGTAACTTCTTTTGCATTCCGCTCGCCCAGTTCGTCCCTAATTCCTTTCGCCTTTTGTGTGGGGTTGTCGTGTTATTCAAAATCCATAACATACCTCTTCGTCTGGAGGTTTTTTACTATTATTATCCCAAGCAATCCGACCTGGGCACTTATCTGTTCCAGTCTTGGGTTGGCCTAGTCTTTTTTGATAAGATGCCCTCCTCTAATAAACATTGGAAGGATTACTTTTTCTTCCCGCGACTCCCCGAGCTCCCTCCTTTCCGAACAAATTGGCAGGTCGGACTTCCTACTCCTCCCGCATTGAAGAGATATAAGACCCGGCCGGACTATCTCCAAGCTGTAAATATGCTAGCCGACCTGAAGCTCGATATCCATAAGTTGCTATCAGAGGGGGTGATGTACATGTTTGGTCTGAGTCCGAGCCGAACGAAGCTCCCGAGCAACCTTGGTAAGGAGTTTACTTGTGTCTTTACTTTGAGTCTAACTGATTTTCTTCCTTTGCTTTCGCAGCGAATATCGTGATGGAGTCTGTGCTGTTCGGCATCCTGAAGAAGAAAGCCGACGCGATCGACGCGGCGACAGCCAAGGAGATGGAGCGACTTGACATTGCTCCGGTAGGCTCTCACGAGGGTGAGAGCAAGGCGGCTGTCGGGGAATCCACCGCCCAGGCATCTCCTGTCGAGGTGGTGGGCGAAGCAACTTCCAACAGAGAGCTCGCCGCTCGGGGAGATGACACTGAGTCCGAGGACAATCTTCCCCTTTCCGATCAGAAGCAACTCAGGGCGGGAACCCCTTTGCGCTCGACCACCTCAGCCGTACAATTGTCGGAGCGTCCGAGCCCACTCTTCCCTAGAGACGATGCTCCTTTTGTCGAGGCCTTCTCTTCTGATCGGACTCCCTCCCAGCTGGATCTGCCAATGGACCCTATCACTCCGCAGCCGGCAGTTCTTTCCTCCAGTGCGTCAAGGCTTGCCACCAGCCCGCTGGAGGCTCCGCCGCTCGGGCATACTCTCTGGACCTGCCGACCAGCCATCTGGTCCCTCGGCGTCTGCTCACACCACGCCCGGCGGACGCTGCACCATAAAGGTCGTTATGCACCTTCCAATTGAGGCCTTCGTGGCTGAATTCGATCAGCCGACGACCCCTGAACACGTTATCACCATCTGAGGGCCGCTCGCCAAAGTATGGGAGGACGCCCGCGCTCGCGTCGCTGCCATGCCTCCCGGTCTACTGGCCAACAGCTACCTGCAGCACACCACCGGTGTAAGTTTTCTATCAGAATTTATTCGCGCTACCTTTCTGATCGGTACTTAACAGCTTCGTATTTGTCAGAACTGGGTGGAAAGCGTGGCCGTCGCCAATCGTATGAGGATGTTAGAAGAAGAGCTGAAGCAGCTCAAAAGTTCTGGCGGGACGTCCTCCTCTCAAGGACCATCATACGCCGAGCTACAGAAGGAGCTGACCAAAACTAAGGCACAGCCGGAGGCCGAGCGGAAGAAATCGGCTGATCAGGCGTACATGCTCAGCCAGTTCGAGAAGCAGGTCAAAATCTTTGACCACAAGATAGAGCTAGCGACCACTCGGAAGAATCGTGCCATCGCCGATCTGGACGCCAAGAATGTGGAAGCTCGAGCTCTGGAGCAATGGGTGAAGGAATTGCCCGACCTGCTGGACGCTGAGAAAAAAGGCCGCTCAGCAGAGGTGATAGCTCTCAAGGACGAAATGAAAGCCCTTCAGAAGGCTCTTGAGGCCTCTTGTGCTGCTTTCAAAGAGTACCAAGAGGCCGAGCCGAGCCGTTTCGCTGTAATGAGGCAGAACTACATTCGCTCGGACGAATTCGTTTAGAAGGTTTGCGAGTGGCTCGTCCTGGCTTTTGAGCTGGCCATTACTACCACGACGGATTATCTGAAGGCTAAGGGTCACCTCCCGGAGTCCCTGACCATCCCCGTCCGGGAACTCGCCGCACTCCTTAGCAACATGCCTAAACACCTCTTTAACTTTCTCGAGTGAGGTTTAAGTGTTATTGTAATTCGGCTGTTTGGCCAGCGAATCGTATTTTTAATGGAACTCTACTTTTTGCTCTTGTTAGTTGTTTTCTTTGGTCGGCGAAGATAATCGAGTGACCCGAACGGGTGTTGTGCCAGTAGGTCATGGTTCCCTCCCTGTCCTTGGAATTTACGATCTCAACTTGGTCGGGGGGTTTATAGTCGTCGGTCTGACTCTGGCGTTGAACGTCGCCGCTCGACGATCTTCAGGCCGGGAGGTTTATAGTCGTCGGTCCGACTCTGGCGTTTAATGTCGCCACTCGACGGTCTTCAGGACGGGAGGTTTATAGTCGCCGGTCCGACTCTGGCGTTTAACGTCGCCGCTCGACGGTCTTCAGGCCAGGAGGTTTATAGTCGCCGGTCCGACTCTGGCGTTTAACGTCGCCGCTCGACGGTCTTCAGGCCGGGAGGTTTATAGTCGCCGGTCCGACTCTGGCGTTTAACGTCGCCGCTCGACGGTCTTCAGGCCGGGAGGTTTATAGTCGCCAGTTCGACTCTGGCGTTTAACGTCGCCGCTCGATGGTCTTCAGGCCGGGAGGTTTATAGTCGCCGGTCCGACTCTGGCGTTTAACGTCGCCGCTCGATGGTCTTCAGGCCGGGAGGTTTATAGTCGCCGGTCCGACTCTGGCGTTTAACGTCGCCGCTCAACGGTCTTCAGGCAGGGAGGTTTATAGTCGCCGTTTTGACTCTGACGTTTAACGTCGTCGCTCAATGGTTTTCAGGCCGGGAGGTTTATAGTCGTCGGTCCGACTCTGGCGTTTAATGTCGTCGCTCGACGGTCTTTAGGCCACGCGGTTTATAGTCGCCGGTCCGACTCTGGCGTTTAACGTTGCCGCTCGACGGTTTTTAGGCCGGGAGGTTTATAGTCGCTGGTTCGACTCTGGCGTTTAACGTCGCCGCTCGACGGTCTTCAGGTCGGAAGGTTTATAGTCGCCGGTCCGACTCTAGCGTTTAACGTCGCCGCTCGACGGTTAAATGGAGCTTGATCGTTCGGCGCTTACTTGGTATCTTGTTTCTTGATTTCATTCCTGTATTCAAAGGGTGCCGAAGAAACGGAAAGTACACATAATGAATTAAATTGGTGCACCTTTCACCCAGCTCGGTATGGCTGGAGATAGTTAGCGCTCCATGGTCGTTCTAGCCGCCGTCCGTCTTTATCTTCAACGTAATAAGCGCCCAATCGGAGCTTTTCGATGATCTTGAAGGGCTCAGCCCAAGGAGTCTCCAGCTTGCTTACGTCGCCGACCGACTTTACTTTCTTCCATAGTAGGTCGCCGACTTGGAACGCTATGGGAATTACTCGTCTGTTGTAATTCTACTTCATCCTTTGCCAGTACGCCAATAGCCGGACGGCTGCTTTGGCTCGCGCCTCATCTATCAAGTCCAGCTCCAGCTGCCTCCGCCCGGCGTTATCCGCGCCGTACTGTTGCACCCGATCGGATTCTATTTCGATCTCCACGGGAACGACAACCTCCCCTCCGTATACCAAGTGGAAAGGTGTGACCCCCGTTCCCTCCTTAGGGGTCGTGTGGATCGCCCATAATACTCCTGGGAGCTCGTCCACCCAGCTGTCTCCGACATGGTCGAGTCGAACTTGAAGAATCCGAAGGATCTCTCGATTGGTGACTTCGGCTTGTCTGTTGCTTTGCGGGTAGGCCACGGAGGTGAAGTGCTGCTGAATGTCGTACCCCTCACACCATTCTCGAAGATGCTGGCCGGCAAACTGCCGCCCATTGTCGGACACGAGCCGACGTAGAATGTCGAATTGACATATTATGTGCTGCCATATGAACTTCTTGACCATCTGCTCGGTTATTTTTGCCAATGACTCGACCTCAACCCATTTGGAGAAATAGTCCACCGCCACGAGTAAAAACTTCCGCTGCCCGGTCGCCATAGGGAAAGGTCCCACAATACACATACCCCACTGGTCGAACGGGCAGGACACTGTGGACGCTTTCATTTCCTCCGTTGGCTGATGGGAGAAGTTATGATATCTTTGACAGGACAGGCAGGTAGTGATGGTCCGAGCAGCATCTTCCTAGAGAGTTGACCAAAAGTACCCGGCCAGCAGAATCTTTCTCGCCAACAAGCGGTCGCCCGGATGACCTCCGTAAGATCATTGATGCACTTCCTTTAGTATATACTCCGCGTCCTTCAAGTTGACACACTTGAGTAACGACCGGGAGAACGCCTTCTTGTAGAGTTGATCCCCGATGAGGGTGAACCGACCCGCTCTCTTCCTTAGCAACTGGGCCTCTTCCCGATCAGACGGCGTAACTCCCGATCGCAAAAATTCCATTATGGCTACCCTCCAGTCGCTCAGGAATGTGAGGCCCTCCATCCTGTCAATGCGAGCCACTAATGATACCTGCTCAATCGGTTGTTGTATGACGATCGGAGATATTGAACTTGCAAGCTTAGCCAACTCATCCACCGCTTGGTTCTCCGCTCGGGGGATCTTTTGTATGACCACATCGCTGAAGTTGGCCTTGAGCTTTTCGAATGCCTCCGCATAGAGCTTGAGTCTTACATTGTTTATCTCTAAAGTTCCTGAGAGTTGTTGAGCAGCAAGCTGAGAATCTGAGTAGATCATCACTCGGCTTGCTCCTACATGCCGAGCAGCCTACAATCCAGCGATGAGGGCTTCATATTCTGCTTCATTATTGGTTGCCCGATAATCCAACTGGACGGACAGCTGCACCCGCTCTTCTTGGGGAGAAATCAATAAAATACCAATACCGCTCCCGAGCCGAGTGGAGGATCCGCCCACAAATACTTTCCATAAAGATTCGGGCTCGGGATTATGCACTTCGGTGACTAAATCTGCCAAGGATTACGCCTTGATTGTCGTGCGAGACTGATACTGGATATCGAATTCACTGAGCTCAGTTGTCCACTTAATCAAATGTCCGGACATCTCCAGGTTAAGGAGAACTCTTCCTAGAGGGTTATTCGTCATGACGATTATCGTGTGTGCCAGGAAATATGGCCGGAGCCTCCGAGCGGCGAGGACTAACGCAAAGGCAAGCTTTTCTAGACCAGTGTATCGGGACTCGACATCCTTTAGAATGTGGCTCAGAAAATACACAGGTTACTCTTCGCCGTCTTACCGTACTAATGCCGAGCCAACAACATGCTCAGTCGAGGATAAGTAGACGCGGAGTGGCTCGCCAGCAGTTGGCTTAGCTAATATAGGTAAAGAGTTTAGATAAACCTTCAATCCTTCGAACGCTTGATCACATTTTCTATCCCACTGGAATTTGGTGGCTCGGCGCAGGATCTTGAAAAAAGGCAGGCTCCGATTGGCCGTTTTGGAGATGAACCGCGACAAGGCCGTTATCCGACTGGTAAGGCGTTGCACTTCCTTCAAATTTCTGGGAGGCGGCATGTCCTGTAACACCTTTACTTTGCTGGGGTTCACCTCTATACCCCGCTTGGTGACAATGTAGCTCAAGAAGTGTCCGCTTTTCACTCCGAACAGACACTTTTGAGGATTCAACTTGACACTGTACGTCCTCAGCGTCCGGAAGGTCTCCTCTATATCTGCACAAAGGTTGGCCGCTCGGCGTGATTTAATGAGCATATCATCAACATATACCTTGAGGTTCCGTCCGATCTACTTCCAAAATACCTTGTTCATGAGTCGCTGGTATGTGGCACTGGCGTTCTTCAGTCCGAATGGCATCACGTTGTAGCAGTAGGTGTCGTCCGCCGTAATGAAGCTCACTTTCTCCTGATAGTCCTGGGCGAGTGGCACTTGGTGGTATCTCTGATAGGCATCCAGCATGCATATCAGCTCGCATCCAGCGGTCGAGTCTACCATTTGGTCGATCCGGGGCAGAGGGTAAAAGTCTTTTGGGCACGCGTTATTCATATCCCGAAAATCGATGCAGACCCTCCACTTGTTACCAGGCTTGGAGACCAGCACCACATTCGCGAGCCAACTCGGGAATTGCACCTCCCGTATATGACCGGCCTCCAGGAGCTTCTCGACTTCCGCCCTGATGATGACGTTCTGTTCAGCACTGAAGTCCCTATTCCTCTGCCTTACCGGCCGCGTGTCCGGCCGGACATGGAGTTCGTGTTGCGCGACGCTCGGCGAGATGCCCGGTAGCTCGTGGGTTGACCACGCAAAGATGTCGTGGTTGAGCCGCAGACACCTAATCAGTTCTTCCTTCTGGCTTGCTTCCAGGTCGGATGCAACGAACGTGGTGGCATCCCGTCAGCCAGCCTGGATCTGCACCTCCTCTTTCTCTTCATAAACTAAAGTTGGAGGCTTTTCGGTTATGGTGTTTACCTCCAAGCGCGGCGCTTTCTGAGTGGACCTTGACTTTTCTCGGACCATCTTCACATAACATCGTCGGGCGGCAAGCTGATCTCCTCGGACCTTCCCCACCTTGTCCTCCACGGGAAACTTGATCTTCTGACAAAAAGTCGAGACGACCGCCCGGAACTCGTTGAGAGTCGGTCGCCCTAATATCACATTGTAGGCGGAGGGGGCATCGACCACGATGAAGTTTGTGGTCTGCGTCCTCCGAAGCGGCTCCTCGCCTAGCGATATAGCCAGCCGGGTCTGGCCGACCGACATAACCTCATTGCCTGTGAATCCATATAACGGAGTTGTCATCGGAAGCATCTCGGCTCAGTCAATTTGAAGTTGGTCGAATGCCTTCTTGAAAATAATGTTGGTCGAGCTACCTGTATCAATGAATACGCGGTGAATAGTTTAATTTGCTATTACCGCTCGGATGATGAAAGCGTCGTCATGCGACACTTCAACTCCTTCTAGGTCTCTGGGCCCGAAGCTGACCACAGGCCCCTATGCCCCTTTCTGACTACATCCAACCGCGTGGATCCTGAGCTGCCGGGTGTGCGACTTCCTCACCCAGTTGGAGTCACCTCCCGTTGGTCCACCGATAATGATGTTGGTCTCGTCCCGAGCAGCGTTGCTTCTATTTTCCTCCTCCCGAGCGGATGGTCTTGCTCGCTCATGCGAGGCTCGGGGATTGCCCCTTGGCTGGTGATGATGTTGCCGTTCGAGGGACTCCCTAGCCACCCGCCGCCCGGTACTCTAGGGTCGATGTCGTCGATCAGGTGAAGACGATCGGCAGTGGTAGCTTCTTGGAGTCGGGTGAGCGATCGGAACATGGGAGTGAACAGAACATGGGAGTCCACACCTTTCCTTTTTCCTTAGGCTGATCGGTCACTATATGTTGGACGGCGTGCAGCTTTGCTTCTTGATGAGGACGTGCCCCCTCAGCGCGGGGCCCTCTTGGTGGCTGATGGATGACCATCGGCCGCCGCTCGGCTGAAGGCAAGGGCTCGGACGACGCTTCTTTCCTCCTAGGCGCCTGGGCTTTTTCTACGTTATGATATATTCGCTTGCCTTCCTCAGCATATGATCGTAATCACGAGGCGGTTTTCTGATGAGCGAGCGGAAGAAATCCCCGTCGACTAGGCCCTGAGTAAAGGCATGCATCATTGTCTCGGATGAGACCGTGGGGATGTCCATCGCCGCCTGATTGAAGCGCTGGATGTACGCTCGGAGGGTTTCTCTCGACCCTTGTTTCATAGAAAATAAGCTGACGCTGGTCTTCTGATAGCGCCGACTGCTGGCGAAGTGGTGGAGGAATGTCATTCGGAAGCCTTTAAAGTTCCGAATTGATCCGTCCGACAGTCTTCGGAACCAACGTTGAGCCGAGCCGGACAACGTGGTAAGGAAGACTCGGCACTTAACTCCGTCAGTATATTAGTGGAGAGTAGTGGCATTGTCGAACTTACCGAGATGGTCGTCAGGGTCGGTCACGCCGCTATACTCCCCGATCGCCAGTAGGGCGTAGTCCCTCGGGAGCGGGTCCTGTAAGATCTCCTCGGAGAATTGGCGATTAATCCGCTCGGGAGATGACTCAGTCTGAGGTGCCTTGCCCTTTTTGACATCCCGGGCGGGGGCTTTATCAGATGATCCTTGGTTGGCTTGAGCTAGCTCAGACGGAGTTTGGAACAGGGTCCGATCGAATGGAATGGGGGCGGGCGGCGCATCTCCTGGTGTGCCGGTCTGCTCTTTATTCTGTGCCCAAGTGGAGTACTGCTCCGGTCGATCTTCTTGCGTCGCTCGACCGCCCGATGTCGAGGTCGCCTGCTGCGCCATCTGCTCAGCTAACGCTTTTTGCTGCTGCTGCTCCACGATTTTTGCTGCTCTCGCCTCGATAAGAGCGTCGAGCTCCTCTTGAGAGAGCGTTACGGTGTGTGGTTGTCCAGCTCCTTCCATCTTCTCCGCTCGGATTCAGGTGTGTTCCCACAGATGACGCCAATTTGATCCTGTCCGAGAGTCGAGTCGATTGACGCTGGGGACGTGGCGCTCTCTGTTGCCTTCGGATGACCTCCAAGACGACGTGGGCCTTCAGTGAACCTGCAACAAAGCCGAGCCGGGAAGGGGTTCCCAGCGACGACCCTCCGACGCTCAAGTCAGACAATAGTGAGATGAAGCAGAAGCAGAGTAACGAGACTGTAGCTACAGTGAAGAATATTGCATACCTCCGTCGAAGTCTAGGGGTCCTTATATAGGATCCCGGGGAGGCACGTGCACGCTCTTCGAGGCATGCACGCTTCCCAAAGCATACCTCAGAATGGACGTGTCAGAAAAGTGTGCTTGACGTTATACCGCAACCGTCCGAGCATATCTCTGACATGACAGTGGAAATTTTCACCGTACGATCTTCTGTCCGGTCCGGCTGCCAACCATGCTGTCCGTCGACGACGCATGTCTCGAGAAGGATATCGCCAACTGTTCATTTTGTCCTCTTTTGTGTCTCTTGTCTGTTGCTAGACCGGGCGGCGTTCGGGAGTGAAAAACGTACTGGGCTGAGCGAGAAAGCCGCTCGGTCATATACTCGAACGGCCATGCAGCCGTGGCTATTCGTAACTCAACCGAGCGGACAGAGCGGCTCGACGTATCGACTCTTTTATACGAGAACCCCCGAGGATCGAAAACCCGATCTGCGGTCGAGATGTCTTCGCGCCGGCCCGGGCGCTATCCAAGCCGATCGGCTAGGTGACCCCTCCGTCGGCAAGACCCTTGGGTTGACCATCTTGACTTTGATTTCCATGTATCGTTGATCACTGTACGACCGGGCCTCCTCCTTCACCGCTGGATCAATAATAATAATAATAATAATAATAATAATAATAATAATAATAATAATGGGAGGAATTTAACTTTATCATTCTTATTAAAAAAAGGTAGTCCGAAGTTTCCATTGATACGGATCTATTATATATGGTATTATCTTGCATTGTAACAACTCTTTCTATGATCTAATTTTACTGTTCACAGAGACAAAATAGGATCGTTTTCAATAATTTATATGCTTTTTTACTGATGGCATCTCATCAAAGATTACTACAACAATCAGTTCATTGAATATTACTAAACAAATTATGATCCGGCTGTAAGAACGAGGGACCTTCTTTTTGGGGAGTCAACGTCATGTGGAGGTTAAAATACCAGACGTCCGAGCGGAATACCGTCGAGTTCCGACGTTAAAAATCGAGAGACGAGCCGACGTCTATAAATATTCCGAGCGGAAGACCGTCGAGCTCCGACGTTAAAAATCGAGAGATGAGCCGGCGTCTATAAATCTTCCGAGCAGAAGACCGTTGAGCTCCGACGTTAAAAATCGAGAGACAAGCCGGCGTCTATAAATCTTCCGAGCGGAAGACCGTCGAACTCCGACGTTAAAAATCGAGAGACGAGACGACGCCTATAAATCTTCCGAGCGGAAGGCCGTCGAGCTCCGACGTTAAAAATCGAGAGACGAGCCGGCGTCTATAAATCTTCCGAGCGGAAGACCGTCGAGCTCTGACGTTAAAAATCGAGAGACGAGCCGACACCTATAAATCTTCCGAGCGGAAGGCCGTCGAGCTCCGACGTTAAAAATCGAGAGACGAGCCGGCGTCTATAAATCTTTCGAGCGGAAGACCGTCGAGCTCCGACGTTAAAAATCGAGAGACGAGCCGGCGTCTATAAATCTTCCGAGCGGAAGGCCGTCGAGCTCCAACGTTAAAAATCGAGAGACGAGCCGGCGTCTATAAATCTTCCGAGCGGAAGGCCGTCGAGCTCCGACGTTAAAATCGAGAGACGAGCCGACGTCTATAAATCCTCCGAGCGGAAGACCGTCGAGCTCCGACGTTAAAAATCGAGAGACGAGCCGGCGTCTATAAATCTTTCGACCGGAATACCGTCGAGATCCGACGTTAAATATCTAGAGTCGAGCCGGCGACTATAAATCCTCCGAGCGGAAGAAGGCAATAAAAAAGACTTGCGAACAAATACCCAAAGGTATTCGCCATCGATAATCGTTCGACCGCCTCTATGTTCCGCTCGGCCTAGTACCCGAAGGTACTTCACTATCCGCGAACTTCTGGCATAGCAGGACATATTCAGCCGAGCAGAATACTTACTCAATACTTCGTAAAAATTCCTTCCGAACACGAGAGGTATGATAAGAGGCAATCAGACAACACACATGTTGATTAGCAAAAGGACAAAGCAAGAAAAAGGATATTATATTAAAGAAACTAGGGCTGAGCGGCCGAATTACAAAAGGTGATAGTTTATCGCCAAGCGGCTAGATTACATTTAAGCTTCTACTCTAAATAATCGTAAAGATCCTTCGGGATGTTATCGAGGAGCGCTACTTGATCTGCGGCCGGGATGACGGTGGACTCGGGATGTTTCCCCTTGGACTTCAAATATGTCGTCGTGGCGGTCATAGCAAGGTCGAAGGCAGTGTACATCCGCTCGCAGACCTTCTCCGAAAATTCGGCCGAACGGATGTATTTCTGTTGCAGGGCAGCGACACGACTTGGTTCGGCCTCCTGGTATTCTTTAAGGGCCGCTCGGGAAGCATCGGCGGCTGCCTTGTGTTCTTGTAAAACCGCCTCGAGCTTTGCCACCTCGTCCGTTCGGGCAACCTTCTCTTTGGCCAGTTGGTCCATCAGCTCCTTTACTTTCTGCTCCAGCCCCCTAGGCTCGACATTCTTTTTCTCCAGATCGGAAATGACCGTGTTTTTCCGAGTGGTGGCCAAGTTTATTTTTTGGTCGAGCGACTTGACTTGCCGCTCGAACTCGGCCAACGCATGGGCCTGATCGACTGTCTTCTTCTGCTCAGCCGCCAACAAATCTTGAGTCTTTTGGAGCTCTTTTTGCAGCTCGACATATGATGGACCTTGTGAGCCAGAAGGGCCGCTCGGAGCCTTCAGCTTCTTTAATTCTGCGTCCACCATCGCCAGACGACTGCAAACGGCGATCTCCTCCACCCATCTCTGTCACGAGCAAGGTGTTAGAAGCCAATCGGAAAGAATGCGTAACGGACTATATGAAATAAACTTACCCCCGTGGCCTGTTGTATGTGGCTGTTGGCCAGATTACTGAGGGGGATCAGTGCGACGCGCGCCCGAGCGTCGGCCCACATTTTGGCTAAGGGCCCTTTCATGGTAATCAGGTGCTCGGGCGTTGTTGGCCGATCGGCTTCGGGCATTAATTCCTCAGTCGGGAGATGCAGGGAGACTCGGATGGTGCGGCACCGACCGAGAGTTGTCTGGGCAGATGCCGGAGAAGGATCGGAGGCCGGCGCCGAAAACTGGGATAAAATGGTTGAACGTCGGACTTGACGAGCAGGTAGAAGGACGCTGACTGGAACGGCCTTAAGAGGGTCCGCCGGTGCGTCCAACTGAGAAGGGGTCCGGTCGGAGGAAATAGCCTCGACCTCTGGAGCCTTGCCGCGAGCGGTTGCAGTAACCCGCTCGGATGGTTGGACCGCGGACGCGGCCGATCGGAGTGGAGTCTCCACTCGGCGCCTCTTTTGTCCAGGTTGTTCCTCTTCCCGAGCGGAACCTTCCTCTTGGACAGTTGGTCCTCCGCTGGGGGTAACTCCGCTTATCACGTTCTGTTGAGAGGCCTGAGCAGCCGACTTTTCATGAGTCCCGCTCTCCCCTTCATGCGAGCCGACCGGTTGGATGCCGAGCGTCTCCATTTCTTTGGCTGCCGCGGCTTCGAGCGCCGTCGCCTTTCTCTTCAGAATACCAGCCATGACCGACTCCATGACAATATTCGCTGCAAAGGAAAAAGAAGAAAATCAGTTAGCAATCAAGGCAAATGTTCAAGCAAAATTCTTACCGAAGCCGCTCGGGAGAGGGGTTCTGATCGGACTCAAGCCGAATATGTACATAACCCCTTCTGGGAGGAATTTGTTGATGTCGAATCGCAGACCGACAAGCATATTGGCAGCGTGTAGATAATCTGGCCGGGTCTTGAATCTTTTGAGCTCTGGGGAGGTTGGTGGTCCGATCTGCCACTTCGTCAGAAAGGGGGCCCGCTCGGGCATGCGGAGGTAGAAATAAAATTCTTTCCAATACTTATTGGAAGAAGGAAGTTTATTGAAGAAAACTAGACCGGGCCGAGCCTGGAACATATATGTGCCCAGCTCGGATTGTTTAGGGTAATAAAAATAATAGAAAACCTCCGGTCGGAGGGGGATATGGTGGATTTTGAACAGGACAACGACGCCGCATAAAAGACGGAAGGTATTGGGGACTAGGCTTCCGAGCGGAATGCCGAAAAAGTTACAGACGTCAACGATGAAAGGATGAATGGGAAATCGTAGATCGGCTGTGAACTGGTCGCGGAAAACACAAAAGGCTCCGCGCGGCGGTTTATGAGGCCAAGCGGAGGGACCGGGTAAAATGACTTCGAAATCAGAAAGGATGTCAAAGTTTTCTATCAAAAGATCGGCGTCGCGCCGATCGAAGCGCGACTCCATGGTAGTGTACCATGAGCCGAGGGTTTGGTCTTCGGGTTGAGAAGATTGGGCCATTATCCAAGCGGACGAAACCAAAAAGGACGAAGGCAGAAGATAAAAGCAAGAAGATGGCAACGGAACAGTATCCCGAAGACGAAAACTTGGGAAAGAAATGCAAAGAAAACACTGGAAACAAAGAGGGAAAGAAAGAGAACCTTGCTACGAAGAGGAGGATCGAAGAAAGAGCACCGGAGATCGCCGAAACCAGAGGAATGAGATCGCCGGAAAGCTGGAACACGAGAAGCTGGGGGGCACGCAAGAGCAAGAGTGCGGCGAAGGGAGAAAACGGAGCTTTTTATAGGGTGGAGCCCGAGCGGCCTCCACCGTTGGATCCAGGTTGCGAGAATCGGAGCACTCATCGCGCCGTTCATTTCGAACCGCCTCGATCCCATCAAAGCACCACGCCGCCGCCGTACGATAACGGCAGCACCGCCACGTGGCAGCCAGCCGCTGGAACGCATTTAATGGGCGCGTGCTCGACCTTAATGATAGAGATTGACAAAAACTTCGAAGAGATGCTGAGTAATGTGGTCGTTGACTGGCGTTTTAGCTACCCCTTTTGTTTCCGAGCGGATGATGGTTGCAGGACGCCACTCGGTTCAACTGATGGTCCAGTCAATCGGACTAATTGCCTCCTTCGACTAGACTTGAAGGGGAGGCAAGTGATCCGACGGTAAGAACGGGGGACCCCCTTTCTGGGGAGTCAACGCCATGTGGAGGTCAAAATACCAGACGTCCGACCGGAGGAGGGTAGACCGGTCGGCTGAACGGGGTCCCAGCTGAACCAAAGACGACCCGACTAGGGATTCCGATGCTCGAGTTGAACAAAATCATATGGCCGAGCAGATAGCCCGTTCGGCCGAAGGCATAAAGTAGCATACTGCGAACAGTCTCCACCGAGCACATTACCGGGAATCTCCTAAGTAGACCAGTACGTATGACCGGCCGGACGTGAGGTGAATGCCGGCCGGCCGGACGCCCGCCATGGAGTAAGGAGAAAAGGACAAGGAACATCTTCTGACGGCGGACATGCTCTATGACCAGGCCATACTCCAAACCTTACGACAAAGGGTTCCGCTGTCCCATCGAAGACGTGCTTGGACTGTAGCAGTATGGTGTCAGGTAAGCTTTCTGACAAGCCCTTACTGAGATATGGGCTGGAGACACGTATTCGCCTCGATATGTGTGCATGAGCTCCTTCCCAGCTCTATATAAGGAGCTTCGCACTTCACCGAAGGTACGCATATTTTTTCTGAGATTTGAGTCATTTCTTTGTTGTCCACTTACCTGACTTGAACGTCGGAGGGTCGTCGCCGGGAACCCCTTCCCGACCCGACTTCCTTGCAAGTTCACCGGAGGTCCATACGATCGGTCGGAGATCTACGTCAACAACTCGGAGAGCGTCACGTGCCTAGCGTCCGTTGATTCAGCGTTCGGGCATGATCAAATTATATAATAAAAATATTTAAAAAAATAGGGAAAAGTTCTTTGAAATGGGAGTAAAAGGTAAAATTTATCACCCGAACGACCCGACAACCATATGTAACGACATAAATTGAAAAGCTATAATTAACAAGTACGGGAAGGATTTTTTTTTCTCAACTTTACCGAAATTCAAACTATTATCCTATAATAACAACTCTACCCCACGCTAACTAACTCAATAGTAAATCTACCTATAATGTAACTTTGATTAAATAAGTCAGTTGATGAAATTAAGCAAAGTGAAGCTTTTTTGAAAGGAAAAACAGACGCCATAAATATAATAAAAATCTAAAAAATCTCTGACAATAATGATAACTTCTGGATTTACAAAAAAAAAAAAAAAAAAAAAACTAATTCAGTATATTGCTCTACAATTGCCCTTGGCACTTAAATCGAATCTTTACACAACTGGAGAAAAACATATTTCTATCACAACTTTATCTAAAACACAACTTGCCTATGATGAAGGCAATGTTCTTTGGATCAAACAAAGAATTGAACCAAAATCAAGCGCAATTTGCTTCCACTCCTAAATCAACAAACCTAAAGGAAATGGAAACTATAGCCCTCAGGATGGGACTGACAGACTTGACAAATCTGCGATGAATATTAAAGAATTTAAATGGTCGCATGGAGATGTTCCTTCACATGTTGAAAACATATATGCATGCTTGGATCACCAAACTTTAATCTAGTAAGAATTGGAATGCTGTATATTTGATGAGTTCCTCGGGTGGTTTGACGTCGAGTAAATCTTTATCATGTACAGAGGTTGAAATTTCATCCAGTGAGAAGGGAATGCTGTATCATGAGCCAAAAAAAAAAAACAAAGATGAAATTAAAATGAATTGCTCTATAGCTTTAACACCACTACAATATGTTAAATAACATTGTTTCTACCTCAGATCATCATCCAGCAAAAATGTAGCTTCATCGTCGTCTGCGGAATCATTTACCATGAGTTTACTCATGTCAGAAAGTACCTGACGAAGAATGAATGAGAGAAATTATTGGTTTTAAATGGCTTATGTATGGAATTCGGAGACTAACAGGAAAAGTAAAGAGGATTAGCACATGAATGATTTTAATGTAATATCTCCTTTACTGAAGAATTCCAGAATGCAAAGATTCCGTCGTTTGAACTTACAGTTGGTGAAACACTTTGACTATTGTATTTGTCATCATAATATTGGGTGCAAATTCTGTACAGCTGTTGGACAGTCAGCGCCTGCATATAAATTGGAGGCACAAGTAACTATCAAAAATATTCGAATGGCATGCTTTCAGTACTCGATGCACATCTGATGGGTTTGAGCAAATAAGAGTAAGCTTTACCGGGCAGAGATCATTGACTATCTCATCGTATGAAATCCTATACTTCTGGAATATTACCTGCAGAGGACACCAAGAACCATCAGATGAAAACAACACAGTATTGCTATTTTTTTTATTCCAAACTAAAAACAGGAATATTTCAGAAAGTGAATTAACAATACTTGAAATCCCATGACAGTTGTGTCCTTTCATAAAAGGCAGGATGCTCACTGTCATTGGCAATATGTAATATCTCAAAGTTTCACAAATTGGATAGGAGAACATGTATCTGATTCTAGAAATAAAGTGCCACCACACGTTGACAGTTTAAGTCGTCATTCTAGCAAAGGAAGTAAGCCAGTTGATTGTAATGAGAGCTAACAGTAAAAAAAAAAAATCAATACTACAGATTAACATAGTTCATACAGTCAGTATGCAAAACTATCAGTATGCAAAACTAGTGGGCCGAGTTGATTTATGTTTGTGGACAATAGTCAATTAGAAGCTTTGTGAATTACTGACGACACTAAGAATCTACACTCTAATATTCACTTAAAAGCTTCTCAGGTTCTTCTCAAGTAGCAAGTATAACCACCAAAAATTAAATTTAATAGTAAAGAAATAGAATTACATCAACTAGTGTTTCTTTGCAATCTTCTTGGGGGTAATTCCACATTGAGAAATAAATGTGTAATTAATAGGAATAACCAACTCAATATACACCAGTAACAGATCAAATGGACAAACTACAATTACACTCGAGAATAAAATGGAATGATATGATATTATATATTAGTTAATGATTCATTCATGAAAATGGTGCACAGAATTTACAGATATCTAAGAGACGACTGCTCCACGTAGATTGACAAACCACTGTATATTGAAATGAACTTACCAAGAAACCAATAGCTTGTTTTGTGTGCTTCAGTTCATCCGAGGATGATCCAACAAGCTACAATTAAGAAAACCCAAAATATTAGACGTATATACAGAGTCTACCAGCTAAAGAATATAAATATATAGTAATTACCTCTGGTTTTAATTTATTACACCACAATTCCATTTCATCCAAACCAGATTTCACATACTCTCCGTTGCTAAAGGAGCAACATTCTCGGCGCAAGAGAAGACTATAACAACATATAGTAGCATACTCCAATCAAATGGCATGTAAATAAATTTGAAATTCAATATTCAGAGAGAGAGAGAGAGAGAGAGTCACCTATTAAAAAGTTGAATATTAATGAAGAAGAAGACTTGAACAAAGAACTTCTGAATAAGAATCTCGGGTACCTAAAATACAACATACAAACAAAGGTAACCTAATTGCCAGAATAAACATTTGTTCCTAATTTATACACAACAAAACAATCCTTACATAGTTCCCTTGCAACACTGCCAGGAGATTATCAAGATTGTCGATGATGCTTTGCCACGGGCTGTTCTGAGCATTACTTCCAAATGAACGCCCTCTCAGCATACTTTTTGCTCTTACTGTCCTAGTTACCTTCAGTTTCAAAAATTTTTATCAATAAAGTAAATAAATGTGCGCTTAAGGTCTTAAGACACCATCAAACATGTTTATAACTTGGAATGTGATTAATGGTAATATGTCCCTGTAGCATTTATTAGAGCCAAGAATATCATCTAAAAGAAGCTATTCTGAGATACAAGTTGGTATATATATTCTCCGATTATAGCAACACCAGCCACACCAGTCTGATGAAGTTAGTGTCTGGCTGGTATTTAAACCTTTCTCCAAACATAAAGCATATTGCACCAAACACTGATTTAACCTGTATGTACTGTAGGACATGATATATGTAATAGTATCTGAGTAATGAAAGAGCATAAAGAACGAGTGGAACACTTACAGGCATTATAGATAAGCAGTCAGAGAATTTATGTAAAACTAAATTGCAGAGGCAAGTAGAATATGAGATAATAAAATATACACATTTCCTAATGATGAATGGCTATTAAATTCGTGCTTGTGGAATCATAGATGTGCACAAATTTTGCCAATGTTGATACTCATAATACTCAAAAGAAAAAATTACACTCCGGGTTAAGATTGTCAGTCTTAGAGCATGCGCCACCTAATGCAATCTGCTCATGCATGTGGTGTTAAGAGCATGAAATTGTAGATTTTGCCCATATTTAAGAACTTTAGTTTTGTGATGAACGATGACTGGCAAATTTTTAACAACCACGGAGATATGAAAATCATCTCACCTGTATACACTGTGAAATTAATGAGCTCAACTCTTTCTTTGCATTATCACGAAGGATCCCAAAAATTTTTTCAGCATAAGCTGAGAGCTGTTGCTTGAACAGCAATGCTGGGTATTTGGCCTCTACTTGGCGCACAAAAGCAAGTTCATCCACAGGAATGTTTGAAGAAGAGCGGAACCCCTGCACCACATTACACAAGAAATGAAGTCGATGAATTTTACATTTACTGAAGAATTCGTTCAGTAACTAAGAAAAATTCACAACAAATTTGCATATCAAAGAAAAGACCAGATGAATTGCATACTTGTGTCATCCGCCCAAATAATGATGTTGGTGTTGGAGGCTTCCCTCGTGGTGTAGAACTAGTTGCACCAGCAGCTTTTAGACTCTTTTGCAAGAGATATAACAAAGTAGATGAATTTGACAACCAATAAGCTAGGTGTTCGGTGCTCTGATCATCCTGCATCACACATTTAGTTGGGTTGAGTACCTTATAGTTACACAATTCTTATAAAATAAAAGAGATATAGCTGACTAGCAACATCAGATGGTACCAGAAAAGGGTGCAAAGAAAATTAACAGTTATCCGACTCGTATAAATAAAACAGATATATAGGCCACAGCATATGCTAATGGACAAAAGAGCAAAGGAATTTAACAAGTAATGCTGATACAAATTGATCAACAAAAAAAAGTGCATTTAAGTATCTGAAAATGTAAATTTGTTTCACCGTACACCCACACAAGTAAAGGATCTTGCTATTGCTGAAAAAGTAAGGGACCAATACTTAAAATTAGTCTGCTAAATAACTTAATAAAAAGAACAAGTACCAGACATCTAATTGAGTTCTGATCTCTGTCCAACAAATAGTTAGAAAGCAAAATATATGATTCAATAAATAAATATATATTAATTGATAGAACTAATGAAATAGGCTTCTGACTATAGGCTGGATGAATTAAATTTATGCCCTTAACTGACCAAAGTGATCATCCTTTCCAGACCCTATTCTATGTTTTTTTTTCTCTCAAATTGCATGGTCAAAAATTTCCCAAATTTCCAGAAAATTGTACCCTGAGATGATTCAACATACTGTATATCTTTTGCTCAAAGAACTTAATGTCAAAGTTGATCATTCAACTACAAATAATTTGTCCGAGCATAAGTAATTAAAAGCATACTTTGGCTCTTTAAAATTCTTTTAAATATCACCAGAAGAACATATTCCATCCACGGGACAAATCAATTACAGTGCGATAAGTTTAATGATCTTCTGTATTGCACATATGTGGCAAGAATAAGTGACTATTCAACCATGGTCTACAAAAAGTCAATCACAAGAAGAATTGGTTTTACCTACATAAAGTTCTAACTGCTCAATTAAAGGGCACAAAGTTTAGTATAAAGAATAAATACAGAAATTGTATATATAAAAAAGAAAACTAATATAGTGTGAAAGGAGCATATTCACCATTTACCAACAACAATATGTTTATGCCACATTTCATTCAAGGCTCTGTGGGTTTTTAGAATACCAGAATAATTCAACAGTACGTGCAATATAAGTTGGTCCCAACCAGATTATGGACCGACTTATTGCAATCAGTATTGAATAGCCAACTAATATCAGACCAACTGAAGTTCCTTTATTTTGGTCAGTCCGTGCTGAAAATTGATTCTGGGTCAATTAAATTCTACTAAAGAAATCTAACCAACATCAGCTGAGATGTCTACTGTGCACTGGGAAAATAGAAAGGAAATTAACAAAAAAGATAAAATAAAAGCTTAGATTACAAAGACAACTCAGAGGTTCTTTCGCAAAGCAAATTTGAGTTTCACCAGCACCAAATTAGGTTGTGCCTACCATACTGGGATAATTTGTTGTCAATTTGTTCTGAAGATTCTAACCAAATCAGATTTTTAGAAATATTTTCATAGTTATGTATTTCATTTACTTTAAACTAAAAACAGTATGATCAGGTTTTCAAATATTGACAACCCAATACTTGTCAGGCCAGGCTGTTCAAGTTTTTTGGACATCCCAACGTGTGTTTCATTTTCAAAAGGAAGAACAGGTCAACTAGCAACAACAATTATAGTTGTAGTTGGAACTAAATAAACAGAGATCTATGTAGTATACAAGAACCTCAATTGCACAGCCAATCATCTGAATAAGACGGTCAAAAACACTTGTTTTCTCTGCTTCAAATAATTTCCAGTGAAGAAGAGATTTGTATATAGTCACTGCAGCTGCTGGCTTTCCTTCATCAAAACCAATGTTTTGAACCACGCATTTGATCAGCATGTCAACATTCTCCTGAGAGTAAAACACAGTAGGTGAATCACCTATCAAAGAATAGGAATAACATAAATTAAACCTTGATAAGAAACATTCATTACCTGCGGCCTGTCAACATAAGATTTCCTCAACCTGGAATCAGTCTTGGCAATGTGTTTAATAGGAGGAGGAGCGTTTGGTAGGTCCTGCAAAAATAATGCAGGAGTAACACAATTCAACTCATGGAAGAAGTCAAAAGAGAAATTGACACCGGCGTCTGTTGCAGACCTTATGATCCATAAATTGGTGCGGAAGGTTGTCCATACTCTGCAAGTAATGACGACATGCAAGTGAAAATGAAAGGAGAAAAAAATTTGCAAAGATATGGTGGAGATATTATAGAGGGCAGAAGTACTTGTTTCGATGGGGTAGAGGGTGTGTTTTTGACTGATGCAAGGATTAAGGCTTGCTGTCGCAGTACTTGATTCTCAGATTCCATATTGGACAACTTTTCTTGAAGACTGCAGTAGGAACATACAAACTTAATCCATTGTGGAATAGAAAAGGTGTCTAAGAATCAAGGTACAACTCTGGACTCAAGTTCAAACCTTTTTAGTTCTACACTTCTACCTTGATTCTTAAATTCAAATCATAATGTCAAGCTAAAGACAAAAAATGACAATAACTATATAAACCTTTGCATTGATGTTTTCAGATCAATTAATTTTGCTTCTGACTCATCAATCTTCGATTCTGTCTCAAGAATTTTCTTTAGCCTCTCCTCACTTAGGGCACTTGTTTCCTCAAACTTTTGCTCTGTTTCTTGAATTTTTGTTTCAAGAGAACTCACCAAAGCCTGAAATTCATACCAAACATTATGCAAGCAAAAAAGAAAACTAAACAAAGCATAGCATATCAACACTTGGCCCCAATACCCACAAGATGTTATTCTCAATTGAAACAAAGAGGTCATGGAAGGCATACAATACACTCATGTAGAAAATAAGAAATAGAGTAAAATGAGGCAAACTTATTCTAACTATGTTTTGCACTAAATCAAGTATGCCTAACCAACCTGATGCTTGATCAATATGTACTTGCTGCCAAGTCCAATTTGAATATTTAGTATGTGTTTGCTTCCTAAAACATTTTCCAGTTCTCTCTTTCCGATTTTCCTTTTCTAGAAAAGAGTTTGGAAATTGAAAAGAAAACAAGTCTGACAAATTTTATTTTTTTTTGCAAAATGATCGCAACAAGTAAAATCTTACTTCTCATTAGTCCAAAATGGGTTGCCTAGATTTACTTTCAAAACTAACCTGGAAACACAGATAAATCTAATTAATTATCATTATCATTCAAAAACTCAAAACAACAGGTAAGGATGACCCAATTTTGAACCACCAGTTCCCTGAAGTGACACTATGATACCCTTTGGCACAATAGACAAAAGATTGTCTGTGCCAAACAATATTGAATGCCACTAATTTAAGTTTTGACCATGTCACCCAACCCAGTACAAGAATTCAAATCATGCTTCAACTTTGTACATTTTGATAATTTACTGGGATGTCACTTAACACAATACAAGAATTCAAATCATGCTTTATCGTTGTTTCTTTCCTATCAATAATTTGCTAGAAGAATCATTTGAAAATGTACATTTGGAGCATCAAATTATCAAAAATTCACTGGAGTTCTAACACCCTCACCCTGTTTTCATAGATTTAGTCTGCAATTATCAAAATGTACAAAGTTAAAGCATGGTTTGAATTCTTGTATTGGGTTGGGTGTCATGGTCAAAACTTAAATGAGTAGAAATAAGACAAATTCACTAGTAGAAATTCCAAATGATTCTTCCCTATCAATAACTTGCTGCTTCAAGTCTATGAAAACAGGGTGAGGGTGTCAGAACTCTAGTGAATTTTTACTAGAAGAATCATTTGGGGGATACTTGCAGATTAAGTGTCCTATTCTGGAATTTCCTTGATTCTTCTTGTGCTCTGCTGCTTATGCAGTTGGAGCTAATGTTAATAATCGCATTTCACTTATGCTTTTAGATCAAGTAAGAACTTTGTTAGTAGATATTCCTCCTGGTTTGAGCGTCCTACCAGTGTGAAGACTTCTCGTGTGAGGGTTTTTCCAGTGCAACGACTGCTTACTCATATGAGAGTTCCACCAATGCCACGAGACGACTTCTCCTCTTCGCTTGAATCCTCCTCACAGGAGGGTTTCCCGAACCAGGGTTCTGCTTCCTTCCCTTCTCCTCCTCCTTGATGCCTCCGGCACAATGTGTTGGTATGTTCAACACAACACCCCAACATTGTCTTGTTCGGGCCAACAATTGAACCCCACAAATAAGGGAGTTTAGTCTTACTTTAGCTGGAAGTAGAGTCTCAAGCTATGAATTTGAAGAGAGTGATGCCTTTTGATGAACTACAAGAGATCTTGACAAGCTATGATTCATGTGGTCCAAGCCAATACTTAACAAAATGACCTCATCACTACCTCTACTCATTTTCCACTTATTTCAAATTCTTTTAGCCAACCCAACCCAACATAACAATTGTTATTCATCTTTCCTCATCCTCAGTCTCAACAATTGTTCCACCCATCAAACACTACCTGGGTAATAAAGTGTTGATGCAACACCAATATTAAATCATTGAACCATACAAGAATTTGGTGACAAGATTTGATGAGGCAAATGAATAACTATCTCACAAATAAAGCATAAACACATACATCGATTACACAGAGGAAATTTCATTAATCAAAGATTGAATATTACATAGACATGACATCACTTTTATAAACTCAATATCAACTAACTAGAAAAGAAATACCCCTGAATCAAACATCTATCATACTAAAAGATACCTATTAAACTTTAACCAAATTTAAATTATTCCCTAAAATTTAATAATTATTAAACTTCAACAGATAAATTAGGACAATTACCAAAATGTATTAAAATTAAAAAAAACCTAATTACAATGAATTTTCAGTTAAAAAACTATTTCATTATTTACCAAGCTTAGTAATCACCACTACGCTGCTGAAGGAAAGAAGTGGCTGTTTGACCCAATCAATCTCCCCCTCCACAAGACTTTGCCATTTCTACATCTTTCCTCAATCCTCCTTTATGTTAATATAAGTGTGCAAATATAACTCTTTGTTTCAGTTGTAGATAATACCTTTTATTTGTTCCAAGCATACCAAGAAGATATTATTACGTAATAGAAATATAGATGGTAGAATTATGTGACTACAAAAATTATTTATCCAAGTTTGTGTATACCCAAATTGGTGTCAGTAATAGGTATATACAGCCAGTCATGGCTGGTCTCAAGCCTGGATAAAGGAGGGTTGACAAATGTTCAATGAATGAATTTATTAAATTATTGTACTAATGCTAGGTTGTTCCCCAAAAGGAACGTGTTACAGGTCCAACTATAACGTCTCGGCAAAGACCGCTACATCTCCAAAACTCGGGTGTAGTGCTAAATATGTAAGAGTTCGCGTTATAGGGTCCGACTGTAACGTATCGGTAAAGACCGCTACATCTCCATGATAACTTGGGTGTAGTGTTAAATGGGTAAGAGTTTTCACACCATAGGTTGACAAATATAATAGGAAAACTAATAGAGAAAATAGATAGGCAAGAAAGCAAAAATGATACAAAACTCAAGTTTTAGGTTATAGTGCACAGAAAAGAGTAAAGTAAAAAATGGAGTGGATATTGTTGTAGTAGTTAATTAAAGATTGAAGTTGTAGTTAGAAAATGGGATAGAATTATAGCCCTTAAGATAATAGTGGCGAAAAAACTATGAACATAATTAGCGTATATGCATCGTAAGTAAGATTAGATGAAGCTACCAAATTAAAGTTTTGGAACGACTTAGATGAAGTATTACAAAACATTCCGCCAAATAAAATGATTTTAATAGGAAATGATCTAAATGGGTATGTCAAAGTGAAAATGAGGGATATGAGAGGGTACATGGAGCTATGGGTTTGGAATGAGAAATGAAGAAGGGAAACCTATATGAGATTTTGCAATAGCATATGGCCTTATATTAGTTAATACATTTTTTAAGAAAAGAGAATAATACTTAATCACATTCAAAAGTAGAAATAATAAATCGCAAATTGGCTTTCTTATAGTTAGGAAGAAGGATGGAAAAATTTGTAAAGATTGCAAGTCATCCCTGGAGAAAGCTTAAATACCCAACACAAAGCTTAAATACCCAGGTTAGTAGTTTTGGATATACACCTCAAGCATAGTGTTAATAGAAAGAAAATATATACGACTCCTAAAATTAAATGGTGAAAGTTAAAAGATGGGAAGCAAAATATATTTAAGGAGGAGATAAAAGTATAAACATTAGGTTGAATATACGGTGACTCTAATACGACATGAGATAAGATGGTATCAAAGTTGAAAATAATAGCTAAGTGTGTACTCGGTGAGTCAAAGGGACATGCACCACTAAGTAAAGAATCTTGGTGGTGGAATAAGAAAGTACAAGAGAAAGTGAAGGGAAAACGAATAGCTTCTATAGAATTATATATTTGTAAGAACAAGGAAAACTTTAAAATATATACAATAGCTAAAAAAGTAGTGAATGAAGTAAAAAATGAAACTTTTGAATGATTATATCAAAAATTGGATACAAAAGAAGGGGAAAGAGATATATATAGAATATCTAAAGGGAGAGAAAGGAAGACAAAAGATCTTATTTAAATAAAATATATTAAAGATAAATGTAATAGGATACTGGTAAACGATGGAGAAATAAAAGAGCGGTTAAAGAGATATTTTCATCAACTTTTTTATAAAGGTTTAGGTGACCAACTTAACTTACGTAATTTAAATAGGTCAAATAAATATAGAAATTTATATTTTTATCGTAGAATTCAAACTTAAGAAGTAGAACAAGCTTTAAATGGGATGCACAATGGAAAAGTTGTTGGATCAAATGATATTTCGATGGCGGTATGGAAGTGCTTAGGGAAACAAAGCATTGAATGGATTACAAAATTATTTAACATAATATTGAAAATGAAAAGAATGTCTGATCAATTGAGAGTAAGTACTCTAGTTCTCTTATATAAGAATAAGGGAGACGTACAAAATTATACAAACTATAGGGGTATTAAATTAATGAGTCATAGCATCAAACTTTGGGAAAAAGTAATAGAAAAAAGATTAAAGAAAAAGACCATGGTGACCGAAAATCAATTTGTGTTTATGCTTGGAAGGTTGATGATGTGCGTAGATCTTATGATCATTTATACATGTTTTGACGCACATTCACTTACTTTATTCACGTATATTCTATGCATGTTCACCTCTCTCAGCATATATTCAGCATAAATACTCTTTTGTTCGGAGATATGCTCTTTGTTTGGTTTTGTATTGACAAGGACAACTTTCGGATAAAAAAAAACAGCGATTGTCGACGCACCGGAACGAGGTAGAGAACACGACCGTACAACCTTGCACGGTCGTGTGGCCAAACAGAGGAAGAACAGTGCACGACCGTGCAACTCTTGCACAGTCGTGCGGCCAACCAGAGATAGATCCGTGCATGGCCGTGTAAACCTGCACAACCGTGCCCCCACGACCGCAGCCAAGCAATGCACGGTCGTGCAATCCTACACGGTCGTGTCCCAGGAGCAGTGCCCCAAACCCACACGGTCGTGCCAATTGGCACGGCCGTGCAGCACGGCCAGAGACAAAAGAAGGCACGGTCGTGCCAATTGGCATGGCCGTGCACGACCAGTGCAGAAGGAAGACACGACCGTGCAAATCTAGCACAGTCGTGCCACTCAACCCGAAGGGAGGTAGTTGGCCGTGCGGATCTCGCACGACCGTGGCACGGGCCGTGTGGCGCCCGTGCCCTAGCTTATAAAAGGGTCAAGAACCCTATTCTTGGGGACATCTTTGGTTCGGGACTTTGTCCCTCTCCGGGGGAAACCCTAGAGCTTCATCCACCGCCATCCCTTGACGTTCCGTCCATCTCCAGAGCAAGGAGGCATCTCCAAGACATCGGAAACCTCGGCAAGCATCTCTTCTTCCCCTTCTTCTCACATTAAGGGTTGTAAGTATGCTTTACTTTATGTTTTGAGGTTGTTCTTCCCTCGCAATGGAGTAGACCTCTTCTAGGATTAGGGAGTATTTGCAATATGATGGAGATGTAGAACTATGTAGATTCGCCATATTTCTATTCAATGATTTGTTAATGCCTTGTTCATGATGAATTGTGTGTGTGACATATTTATATTCCTTTGCACGCTTTGTTGATTGATGTGGAGGATTGTTAATCACGCAAAGGGGATGCCCTAGAGCGTATTGACAAGGTGTCCTAGTGACAGGGGTAACCCTTTCCAGACGTCTAGGACGTTCCCTTCAAAAGAGAAACAATCCCTTAGGAATTGCTGCTCTTGTAGAAAGAGTGTTCTAGATCGTATACCCGAGAGGCCCTAGTGATAAGGAAAACCTGTTCACGGACGTCTAGGACATTCTCTTGAAAGGAGAGGCAATTTCTCCATAAGGAAGTAGGAAACCGTACCAAATCTTTACCTTTATCCTTATTGTTATCTACTAGACATGTATTCCTGTGATCTACCAAGACGCTCTCGTGACAGGGGTTAACCGTTACAAGATTTCACAGGAATCGTCTCTATACGATACTTAGGGATATTGACCAATTTAACTTCCTGCAAGAGCATGGACATAGAGGGTAGAAACTAAGCAATCTATGTAATATCTCCTAGTATTATAATGAAACCGAAATCCTAGAATCCATCTCCCAAAGCTCATTCCCTCCAAGATCAATTCTCTCTCTCCTCTCTCTTCGTCTCAACCCTCTTTCCCTCTCTTTAATCACACTCGTTAGTTCGTAAGCGTCAAAGCCAACTTTCGACCGTGTAGATTGTTAAACCCCGTGGTTGTTTTGATGTGATCAATCAAGTTGGTTAGGTCCTGTTTTGTGTTTGATCCCTGTGTCTGAGTGTGCATGAGCTTAGGGGCGCAGGAAGTCGAGCGGAAGACGCAGCTAGCGAAAAGGACGACACGGGAAGGGAGTCAACCGGCTCGGTGCGCCCGAAGGACGAGAGAGCTGCGGAAGAGTACACCGGTGGGCGAGAAAAACGTGTGCGATGTTCTAGGGACGTTAAGCCAAGTCGGAAGACTGCTCGAGGAGAAGGCCGGAAACTGGGTTCGGGTGAGCCCTATTTCGGTTGGCCGAAATCACCCAAAAGAACGGAACTTCGAAAGTTGAAGCAAAGAAGAAAACGAGCTGGAAAGGCAGCTCAAGGCGCCTTCATCATGGCTTGAAGGCGCCTTCAAGGCTTGATGAAGGCGCCTTCATCCCGGTCAAAATGTCCGTTGTCGACCGGATAGAGTTTTATCCGTTCACTCGACCTGAGGCGCCTTGGACCTCAGTTGGAGGCGTCTTAGACCTACGGGATAGACTTTCCAGGGACTATAAAAGGACCCCTGGACCTAGGAATTAATCATCAATTGTTCAATCAACTCTATAGTCATTCCTAGCAATAGTTCTGAGCTGTTAGAGTGTAAAAGACTTCTCCGCCTTCAGTAAAGGAGACTTTTTCTAGTGCGTTTTTCATCGCCCTGGATTAACAACCTTCTTGGTTGTAACCAGGTTAATTGCTGAGTCTTTGTTTTATTTCTGTTTCTTTATTTCAGTTATTTTATTATTGTTATTGCATTTTTGAGTTGAAAGCACGAGCAGGGTATAGTTTTTATTTTTCAGGCAATTCACCCCCCTCTTGCCGGCCTCCGCTGCACCTACAATAACTTACTTTGTGACATCTCTAGCGCTTAATCAACAGTCTCCATGGTTCGACAATCTTATATATTACTGACGACGCATCCGTGCACTTGCGGTTCGTAACAAGTTTTTATTGGCACGACCGTGCCTTCTTTTGTCTCTGGTCGTGCTGCATGGTCGTGCCAATTGGCACGACCATGTGGCTCTGGGCACTGCTCCTAGGACACGGTCGTGCAGGATTGCACGACCGTGCATTGCTTGGTTGCAGTCGTGGGGGCACGGTCGTGCAAGTTTGCACGACCATGCACAGATCTATCTCTGGTTGGCCGCACGGTTGTGCAAGAGTTGCACGGTCATGCACTGTTCTTCCTCTGTTTGGCCACACGGCCGTGCAAGGTTGCACGACCATGTTCTCTGCCTCGTTCCGGTGCGTCGACAATCGCTATTTTTTTTGCTCCGAAAGTTGTCCCTGTCAACACAAAACCAAACAAAGAACAGATCCCCGAACAAAAGAGTATTTATGCTGAATATATGCTGAGAGAGGTGAACATGCATAGAATATACGTGAATAAAGTAAGTGAATGTGCGTCAAAACACGTATAAATGATCATAAGATCTACGCACATAACAATAAAAATTATACATCTTCTCAGACAACTAATTAAAAAATATCAGGAGCAAAAACAAGATCTACACATGGTATTCTTTGACTTAAAAAAAAAATTATGATAGAGCCCAAAGAGAAATTATATGAAGAATTCTAGAAAAGAGAGATGTTAGCATAACATATATTGAACTAATTAAGAATATGCATGCAGATGTAACGACCAGAGTAAAGACTTCAAACGGAATAAGTGAAACATTTCCAATAAAGATAAAATTACATCAAGGATTAGCTCTATATACCTATCTTTTTACACTAATTATAGACGAACTCACTGCACACATTCAAAACACAGTACCATGGTACATGTTATTTGCAGATGATATTGTTTTGATAGATGAAATATGTGAAGGAGTAAATACTAAACTAGAATCTGGGTGGGAAACACTAGAAGGGAAAGGTTTTAGGCTTAGTAGAATAAAGATAGAATATATGGAATCTAAGTTTAGCAATATTAGACGTAATGAGACAATTGTTAAGATAGGAGATGATGAGTTACCCAAAACCGAGAGGTTTAAATATTTAGGATCATTTTTGCAAAACAATGGAGGGATTGAGAGAGATGTCTTACATAAAATATAAGTAAGATGGTTGAATGAAGAAGATCGTCGGTGTTTTATGTGCCCGTAAAGTACTTCTAAAGCTTAAAGGAAAGTTTTACAAAACTGCAGTTAGACCTGCTATATTATATGACGCTGAATGTTGGATTATGACTCGAGCAGAAAATGAGAGTCGCAGAGATGAGGATGTTAAGGTGGATGTGTGGACATACGAGGATTGATAGAATAAGAAATAAGAGCATTAGAGAGAAAATCGGCGTTGCATCTATTGAGGGAAAACTCTGAGAGATATGTTTAAGATGGTATGGATATGTACAGACGACCAATAAATGCTCCAATTAGACGATATAAAACTATGACAAACACACATATCAAACGAGAAAAACCAAAAAAAGACTTCGATAGTAACAATAAAACAAGATAAAATTTATTTAAGTATAGACGATATAATAGAAGATAAAGTTCAATGGCGTAAAGGATCCATATAGCCGACTCCACTTAGTGGGATAAAGTTTGGTTGTTTTTGTAGTAGTAGTAATAATAGTTATATATAGCAATATAAAGCAGTATCCAAAGAAATATAGGCCTACTAATAAGTATCACCAGCACAGGTGATTTTGAAATATAGGCCAGTAGCATTGTATTGGAAGTAATAAAAGTTTATTTACTCTTTGTGCTTAGACTTGTTTTGTAGCAGAGGCAAGTGAAGAATTCATAAGGGATAACTATGGGGACCAAACTCACCTTTAATTTTTCATTTTCAGCTGTGATTTTATTCGTCAAATCTGTATCAATAACTTGGACCTCATGTACCAAAGAAGCATTTTCTGCAGTCTTCTTGGAAGCTTCTTGCTCTGCTGCAAGCATAGTTTTTGTTTCTTTAACCTGTAGTTGCATATCCTGCAAGGCTACTTGCAACTTTGTAATTTCTTGAGACCTTGCTTCCTCCAGGTCAAGCTACAAATGAAAGTAAATGGTATGAGAAGGGCCTAAACATTTGTAGTCATACTTGTTCTAAATATAAATTACATTGAAATATTCACTTTTTGTCAATAAAATATATTTAAGCCACAGACGCATAAAGTGCCAGCATGTTGTGATGAGTTATGCATGGCAGCCACAGACACCTATCTTCATACACTTTTCAAAATTTTGATAAAGAATACTGAAAATTTACACTATACTAACCCTCATTCGTTTCTCCAGCTGTAGTCTCCATGTGAGTTCTTCAACTTGCTTCTCTAACTTATTTTTAGCTTCTTGGAGTGCACCGGCTTCTTTTGCAGCCTAAAAATCAAGAAAAAAAAAATGTAAGGTGATGCTCAAAATAGGTAAATGTAAACGCACAAATGTTTTGCTCAAATAAGTGAGTTTTTCATCGGTAGTAAACTTGAATAACAGAGAACAAAGACATTTGACAGCAACATTCTAAATTTATCCATTTGACACTTACAACAATAATTTTACATTAGTTTCTCTTTATCTATTCAAATTACAAATAAGCCTTCAGTGTGCTAACTATTCAAGATAAGATATGCTGTATTGTTGTGTACTTGAAAGATGAGGCATTTCAACTATTTTACATATTCATAAATCTGCTCCTCAACGGTAAAGTTGAGGAGCCTTGGCGCAACGGTAAAGTTGTTGCCATGTGACCAAAAGGTCACGGGTTCGAATCCTAAAAACAGCCTCTTGCAAAAAGCAGGATAAGGCTGCGTACAATGGATCCTTCCCCAGGACCCCGCATGGCGGGAGCTTCGTGCACCGGGCTGCCCTTTTTTTTTTATAAATCTGCTCCTCAGTAAACTATCAGGTTGCTCTAGATTTGCAAGCAAACCTTTTTTCTTACTTGAAAATACAAGTTCTTTCTTATGGCACAATCTAATGCATAATTGTACAACAAAACTTTACGAGATAATATAGGAACATTTTAAAGTATATTTGAAGTTGAAAAAAAAATACCAATTTAAGTTTTCGTAGTTCCCTTCTAGCAACTCTTCCTCTCCAAGCACATTGCATCGTAATTGTTGCTTTCTTTAGTCTCAAATAACACAAGCACGCTAAGTGTCTGCGGAAATAACTCTGAAAAAAGGACATATGGACTTAACACAATAACTGGAAAAAGATAATTAGTGTTGAAAACTAAAGCATCCAGCACATACACATGTAATAAATACTTCTGGAAATAGGTTGATTTTATAGATGAATGAATATGCATATGCTAGGGAAGATATTCAACTAAAAAAACAATAATTATGAATATGGATAGATTCATGGAACTGAAAAGTGTCACTTCTTAACAGACCAATACAACAATATATTGTTAATTTTTGTTGACAGGTAAAAGTAAACACAATGTACTTGTACCTGAATAATTATTGCAGCTCTTGTCTGTTTCCTATAATGAAATTCTTTATGAGCAACCATCCCACGTAAACCAGATTGAATGGTAATAGATGCAAGACAGTTGTTGGTGTACATTTTCCTTGCAAGGTGCATGCGAAAATATGCCTGGATTATTGAGGCAGCAGCTTGCCTACGCATCTTTTCATAATGTCGACATGCATTGTAACCTTCAACAGAGGGTGAAATTTACTTTTAGTGCAATCATATTAATCCTTCTGGACATCAAATATGCAGAAATATACAGAGGGAACATATCCTAAACCAACTAAATTAATGCACTGTTCTTGATATTACCTCTGCATGCAGTCTGTAACAGTATAGCTGATTTTTGGAGTAAGATGAAATGTTTGCGAGCCAAATAGGATCGAACTTTCCTTTGAATTTTCTTAGCAGAGAGTCCAAGAACTTCATTCCTACGAGCATCTAATTCAGCCATCTGACCAGCACGAAGAAACACCTTTGTTTTGCCTATCTAGAAATCCATATAGTACAATTAAAATTTTGTCAGCATTAAAACATGGCAAGTCTCTGCAAGAATATGCAGCTTGACAAATGTAAAATTTCTTCCTTCTGTTTAAGTAATTGGGCACAATTTACCCACTACGGATACCAATTAGCAAAATATATAGGGAAAATCTATTTGCACACTTTTTTTTGGACAAAGACATTTTGAAAAAAGTCAAAAGCATTGACTACATCTTTCTACCATTCCTATCTACCACTAATACATGGAATATGGAACTATAATAGCCTGAATGAAAAGGAAAAAACAATGAGAAATTCTTTGAATGATATTTTTTAACAAAAATCAAAAGGGTTCTCCTAATTATCAGAATCCTTAAAAGGGCTCCTCTTTTTCAAAAAATCAAAAGGACACCCCACCATATTTCTAATACAGAAGATACTCTTATTCCAGCATATTGTTAGAGCAGCTACGACATAGGCTGCTGCTACATGTAAAAAATAAATTAATTCAACTTGGTTAAAAAATAACTTTTATATAAAAAAAAATTCAAACTTGATCAAAATTGCTTCAACATGAACAAATTCACACTAAAAATATTGTAACGATCAATTGGCTACTACAATGTTGTAACACTCAATTAATCCTTGTTACAATAGTTTTGAATTTGACCATGTTGAAGCAATTTTGACCAAGTTGGTAAAGAATTTTTTTTATATATAAAAGTACTCTATGTATAAATTTTTTTAACGAAGTTGAATAAATTTACTTTTACACGTTATAGAAGCTACATCATAGATGCTACATCCATAGTTGCTACAACATTATTGGAATAAGGACATCTTCAGAAATATGATAGGACACTCTTTTGACTTTTTTTTTTAAAAGGGTTGCCCTTTTGACAATTCTGATAATTAGGCTCTTTTGATTTTTAGTTTTTTACCCTTATTTTTTATCTCTGTGAATTCTTTCAAATCCATATAAAGCTAATGAAAGTCAGGTAGATCAGAGAGTTTATGGTTATTTTATGCTCATACTATTCTATTACATATTAATATATTATTATAGAATAACAAGCAATGAGTCCCAACTATTTGACCTAATTTTTATATCAAGTTACAGGAGTTGAAATATGACTATTATTCTGTATTATTGCTTCTGTTAGAAGATGACTTAATATTTTATTAACTGCATAAGGAATTTAGAGGATGCTGTAACATATATACATTCTTGGTAATTGTTTTTAAAGTATGGTTGATGTGGATCGTGGATATTTTCCTTTAACAATTAAAGTAGTTTCATCTTTGCAGTAACTTCTCCAATGGCGATAACCTTCTCCAGCTACTTAACCCAAAAATTTTGTTGTTCATCTTCCCAAACCTATTACTTTGCTCTTGTTCCTTATGAAATACGTAGAGGCATGCTTGTAGGTTAAACCTTTCATGTTGTATTGACTTATCCATAGCAAAGCACAAAGCAGCCAAAATCAAGCACCAAACGTAAACATAAAAAAGTTAGCAACAAATTGTATGGAGCATGTGGATGATGTTGGATGAACCTGCAGATAATTGGATTTTTCAAGGAGACAATGCAATATCATGCTTCTTAGTGCCAACTTGTTTATTTACCTGATAACCTTTGAGACCCACTTTCTCTAACAATTTCTTAGTAACAGTCACCTCATCAAAATTCCTACTGTGACAAAGAAAAAAAAATGTAACCAATTATAAGCCAAGATGCTTATTTTCCAGACATTGAGATTGATAACAACTACCTCTCATCCAATAAATTGGGCGCAAAAATGCCAAATCGATCTACAAATTCATCGAATGTGCGTCGTGTGGGATATCCAGCGCAGCTTATTCTGATTGCCTCCAACACACCCTATATGACACAAAAAGGAAAGCATCTTTCCATGTAACTGATACACTAAAACTATACTAACAAAAATGACTAGTATTTCAACATAAGGTTGTCAAGAGCTGTGAATCGCATGATAAATTATCAAATCGTGAATCATACAATTTGACAACTATAATTCAACACGCTCTCACCATGCCATTTGGCATGAACAAGCATGTAGATAGAAGAAACAGGAGTCTTTTCAATAGTATAGAGACCAAAATTTCAGAAACTAATCAAGTACCAATTTTAACTACTTCTGAAACTCATGGCAATGAAATGCTGAATGGTAAACCAAGTAATATCAACTCATTTAAGCAACAAAAGGAGTGTTCAAATGGGTTATCTAGCAGAATGGTCCATCTACAATGTTTGGTCTTACAAGTAAATAATAGTTCGGGATAAACGAAGGTGAGAGCAAGGTAGACAAGAACAATTACATAGCAATAATCTAAGTGGATGCAAAATTACCCCACAACGAAGCTGCTGGAGAATATTAGTGTTCTCAAAAATTGCAGGTCTCAGAAGATTATTAGGCTTTACACATCGTATGTAGTGGGGCTCAGTATGGCTTAGAGTTTCTAATAAAGTTTGAAGTTGTTGCTGCAAAGAAGTGCACACAAGTGTTACATACATATACAGCATATTAGCATCAGAGATTGTAAAATGGGAAAGAAAAGACCAACAACTCACCTTACACCTTAAGCCAATTGATGAGAACTTCGAAGACTTAGATGAGTCCTCTGTAAGTGATGGGAAAAGACCTGCAACAAAGGGACACCTTGAAGCACCCAAGAGTTCTTGGTGTTCAGCAACAACATAATCTTTGTTCTTATCCAAGAAAAGTTCTGTTTGATATGTAACCTGAAAGATATTAAGAAAAGATGACATTCCTGACCATGCACAAGAACTACTCAAAATGGGGAAGAAACTAAGAGATCGTATCTAGACTGTGGACTATGAACCATAGTTCAAACTGAAGCTGGGTTCTACAGAATTATGCACTTATTGCATACTAATCAGTTTTTTGCCACTTCAAAGAAGCTAACAAAACTTGCTTAGTTCAATCAATCCAGTTGAATTTAAATGTTTGAAGGTTTTCAACTTACATCGCCAGCATAATGACGGATGGTAAAGTCGGAGCGTGAAAATTTAGGTTTGATGAATCGCTGGTGATTCTTAAATGTTTGGTACAACTTCTCAGCAAATGTTTCATGTGTTGACCTTGGCAACATACTAAGAATATGAACATACATCAGCTGCTGAAAAAAAATTAATACGCAATGTAACAAAATAGAAAAATGGAGGGGTATTATCATACATACCAAGCTTCATCTAGAAGAGCAATTATTCCACCTGGTTTCTGAAAAATGTTCAATGAAGGGTGAAAATATACTCTTAATACTGAAATTTCAATTTACTTTATAATGAAGTGCATATGAGTGTACAACTATGAACCACACATAAAACAATAAAAAAACACAGGAGTGCCTAGGATTTGCTAGTTAGCACAGGAGTCTTCTCTATTTTTCCCTGTCATTGTTACAAACTATGTAAATTAATTTACTATAAAGAAAATAGACAGTAGATGTCGTAAATCCTATCAAGCCAGTACACAATCGAATATGGCATAGTGTTCCATGTTACAGCATGCTATCTAGCACATATACTGGTCCAAAACTCAGATCTGGTGGACCAATTCTGACATTTTAGAAGTTGATTACAACAATTAATCCTGTAACACATATCTGTCAATTCTCAAAGTTAACTAAAATAATTTTCCATAAAATTCCTATGATCTTTGAAGTGCATACTTAGATCTTACTGCTATTGGTGTACCGTGTATCATCACATATCTTTGGCAAAAAGTCATAGCTCATATAGTAGTACTCTAAGACACAAACAGACCATTTATATATGAGGCTCATGGATAGTTTTAACATATTCTCTCCTTTCATCAAGATATCAGACTGCATAGGCCAGATTCTAGATAGAAACAATTTTTTACATTCCTAGAAAGCCTCTTCCAACTTCTGTTGATCATTGTTGACAAAGAAATAAGTGGGTCTTTCTAGTCTTTAGTGCGAAACAAAACCATTATGGGTCATAATCCTTCATTCGCTTAAAGGACAATTTGAAATGTCAGATATAAACTGTTAAGCATGGGAGAAGACAGATAATCATCACTAATAAGGAGATTGTTTTTCTTTACAACTCATCTGTGTTCACCAAACTATTGAAGATGTAGCAAGATACACAAAAGCAATTTACACTGATTTTGCAATTTATTTACTTGGGTAATTTTGTAATGGAAAAAGAAAGAAAATATTTAGAATAGCAAAGTTCAACCATGGAGAAATTTGCAATCCATATAGATGAATTCTTGCAAATGTAAAAAAGAAGCTTGTTCACCGGACATAACCCAAAAGATTTATAGAAGGAAAAAAATTTTTAGGTTGAAACTCATTACAAACCTTCTCAATAAGATCAAGAATATCCTGATTGTCAATAAATTCGATATAACTCCAATCAATTTCTTCTTTTGTATATTCTTCTTGTTCCATCTTAAAAACATGCTGTTGCAATAAGCAGAAAACAGATTAACAATCATCTTCTAGACATAAAAATGTTGCATTCTCAGCAGAACAACTAAGTAGGAATTCTCATCCAGTTTTTATGATAATACTAGTATGTCAAACCTGATTAAAATGTTGTTGCAGTTTTTCATTAGTAAGATTGATGCAAAACTGTTCAAAACTGCAAATGATAAATATGTTAGAATCAAATGGAGGGGCCTTAAGCACAGATAGGAGGGAAATAAGTAAATGATTAGCTACATGTTGTTTAATAGGTAGAGAGAAAAAAATACAACTATTCGTAGGTAGAAGGGCATCAACATTCCAACATGAATATACGTCACATGCATCTGTATCAATATCTATCCTCCAGGATCAAAGAGGTCTGAATTATGAGAAATAGATGGTGTTTGTACCAATAAAGCCAACCAGAAATAAGTATAAATTTTAAACAAAAGCATTTTTCAACAAATATATGCATCAAAGTATACATGTAAAAGGCTGCATAGTGAGTGAAGGAAAGAGATACCGCTCTTGGCAAGCAATGCTTGTCCTAACTATTTGAGGTAGACTTCATGGATATAGTGAAAGCATTAAAACAAGTTGGAAAATATCTGTTACCATATCAATACAAGAAGCTTAGAGGAAGATAAGTGATGTACAGTAGACCTAGCCCAATCTAAAATCATTAGTAGACCACTTGGAACACACACATGACTCCGAATCCTGCACTTGGCAATACAGAAATGAAGAGTTACTTCCTATCTGCCACTAGTCATTTCCTACCTCAAGTGACACCAAGCGCCAACTTGAATGTGGAGGCAAGTTCCCACATGGAATGGAGCTCCTAGCAAAGAAGTTGTAACAGTGACTTGTCGAGCAATGTGTTCATCCTCCCTAGTTGCTCCTCCCTTCAACACCTTACAGGGTGGCAACAAGGCAGTATGGATCAAAAGCATGGGTGATAGGGGAAGAAGAGGGCAGAACATAGAAGGCAAAGAGAATAGAAGGAGTAGGTTTCTGTCATGGTGCTAGGGTAGAAGCTAGAAGGCAAGGAAGAAGGTGTAGGTTTCTGTCATGGTACCAAGGTTGTGTGACAAAGCAGAATATGTGACAAGACTGAAACTAGAACTTACAGTTGTGGAGGTCGCCGACAACTGAGATACAGAACCAATCATGGTGGCATTAAAAGATCACCATGCATCCACATTGAGACATCCTGTGACACTACCCACATTGAGTGTGTTGCAATCCACATGAAGCTCGACTCCATGATGATGGAGAATATATAATGGGGAGTGCATGGGAAGGGGGAATAAAATAACTATGTGGAGAAAGGAGAAGGAGAGAAGTGAGGATTGGCAAGACCTTATGAGGAGACGGGCATTAAGTGTTGGTGGGTCTACTTAAAAAGTGAAATATGTGAAGGAACTAAAGAAAATTGAGATGTGGAAAGTAAGCGATGTTGGGTGGAGGAAGACTGAATTAACTTGTGGCATCCTCTTAAAGGGATTTAAAAATAAAAACACTAAACAATTACCTACATTGATATCAAGCTGAGAAATAACAATGTAAAACATTCATTAAAAGAGACTTGTGTGTAATAATTTGAGGCTTACGTGTAATCTATGTTAGCCTCCAACATAATAGTTAATGTTTAGCATCCCATGTAAGGCTAATTTATCATATAACTATTATCTCTTAACAAGAATAAATTCCAATAATGTTAGGGCAAAGATACTTATGGTGTTTCATAAGAGGGAAGGAAACTAGAAAGGAAATAAGTTACCAAAAAGAATTCCTAGTAACACTTTCCTCCATTCAAAAACTCAGAAAAAAATCTTTCTCAAGTTCTCCTCTATATAGTTTCTGTCCAATTTAGGTGGAAAACTCACTTTTCCAAGTAATGATTTTTTTTTTTTATTTTCAAATATATTTTTCATTATTTTTCTATGTTTGTTAGGGATGGCGATGGGTAGGATTTCATATCCTCCGTACCCATCCCCATTTATTATATCTATACCCATCCCCATATCCGTTGGAATTTCGGGTATCCATATCCTACCCATCATCTTATTACTTCCTACCATTCTTGTTTTAAAAAAAAAAAAAAATTCAAGGTACTTGTAAGCTCTTCCTCGTCTCACGCTCCTTCGATCAGGTGAACATTTCTCGTGGAAAAGAAGATGAGATACGTGTTGATGACGGGATAAAGAGACAAACTAAGTCTTTTTTTTCTAAGACGAAAAGTGGGCTAAAGTTTTTTCTTTCCCATATATATATATATATATGGTAGAGTATCGGTAGGATTTTACCACATCTGCCTCCATATCCATACATGAAATACCCATATCCGAATACCCATTTATTATAATCGAGTATAAAAATTCCCTCTATATCCTCCTCCATTCGGGTCGGATGTCGGATTACCCATCGGATTCGGGTGAAATTGTCATCCCTAATGTTTGTATGAAGGAAAGCCTTGGCGCATAGTAAATTTGCTGTCATGTGACCTAGAGGTCACAAGTTAGAATCTCGGAAACAACCTCTTGCAAAGCAAAGTAAGACTGCATACCCTTCCCTGGGACTCCACATTGGTGATAGTTTTGTGCACAATGCTGCCTTTTTTATTTTTCTATGTTTTTGATAAATAAAGTTTTAAGACTTAATTTCCTCCCTCTTTCTTTCCTTCCAAGGAACCAGTCAGATGAGTTTTTCCCCAAAGTTTTTTTCCCCTTACCAATTTCCTCCTTTTATAGGAAAAAAAAGGAACTAGTAAGATCTAAGAATGATAGGGACAGGCAAAGCATATGTTTCAAGACTCAAACAATTCAACTTTTCAGCTAATGGAATACATGTACTTAAGACTTTGCGTAAAGTTTCTTTCTTTTGACAAAAACCAGTTACAGAAGCAATGTTGCTGGAAACTTCTTTTCTAATGCAGAAAACAGATGTTCAGAACTATAGAATAGAGAAAAAGACAAAAAACCAATGGAATGATCATAATGAGGCACCCCCCAACCCCCAACTTGATGCACAACATGATGATTTTTTTGGCGTCTTCAATGATGAATATAAAAGCATACCAGCTAAGCACCTGTTTGTCTTGAAACTTTCAAATCCATAAATATCCAGCACCCCAATCAAAATCTTTGAATCAGGATCTTGGCCAATTGAGCAGTTGATTTTATCCACAAGCCTGTAGACACAAGTAAATAGCATAGTGACTAAAGACTATCATACAAAATGAATATTGAATATTTTAAACAAATTCTTGGAAGGCAAGTATCAGTTAACAAAAAATGTCCACAAATTTGTTGCAATTCAATGACACTGACCAATCAAACAACCGTGAGTAGACAACCTTTGCCAAAGCATCTCGGCTAAGAGTTGCAGCTTCAGGATTTAGATTTTTGGTAATGCGATCACCACGAGTTATGATAATCCTTTTACACAAGGAATCCTCAAGAGCTTTCTCATTACACCTAAAAATTTATTTGACTTCTCAAGAGATTTGTTTACAGATTATAAAAATGCAATGAATAGGACATGTGATAAGAAGTGGACTTACATGAAAAGCTCTGCAGCAGTTCTTAGATGGTACCAAGATTTATCGTCTTTAGGTACAGATGAATCAGGTTCTTCTCCTTCAGCAAATTCAATATTTCCAAGGTGAAGAATGGCAGCCACCACACTGAAAATTGCATCCTGAATAAAGCATACACGAAAAAGAGATATAAAATAAACTACATACTTAATAGTAGGATGTAAAATGTTTGAGAATGAAACAGGATAAATTGTACCTGTTCATCAGTGCTAATTCCAACAACATCCATGGCTCTTCTAGTTGTTAAGTACTCCTTTGACTCATCTACCCCATCAAGTGCAAAGCAATTGGACTGATTAAGGTAGTGAAACGTTCTAGGATGGTCCAATTTGTATTTATCAATGTCCTGCTTACCCATTGCAGCAACTGAGTGTGACTTAGCCAACTAATCAATCATACTAAGATTATAGATCAATACAAGAATAAAGGGAATAAATCACTTTAGTATCTTTTTTATTTTTACTTATTTCACGCTCTGGCTCTCCTCCTAAGATTCCCATAGTTCCCTCAGAAGATTTATTATTAAATTGTTCCCATGAGACTCTGATATGGTAGCATTGACTTCTGGACTAGGTTTCTGGGTGCAGGAATAAATATCGAGTGCAATTAAACTTGATTTATCTTTTCTCTCTTTGGGATACATGGTCTCTCTTTCATCAAGTAGAAAGGGAAACCTGCTACCACAGAGACTACAACAATAGGATATGCTCCAACCTCAATAAGTTTCACATAATTAGAGTTGAACTAATTCTAGGAACAGACAATAGTATATATAACAACTCACTATCCTTTTACGGTCAGGATAGCATCACAAGAACTCAAATTATAGATAGCCCAACTCCTTAAGAAGGGCCAGCTCAAGATAGTTACTTAACATTCCAATTCTCGCCAGGCATAAGAAATTAAAATACAAGTGTGAAAGAATGAAGCAAAGGAATGTATATGTGCACACAGAGTGAACTGATCAGCCAAATATTGGTTTATGATTTTTAATTGGTGATGATAATCTCTTCAAGTAAGACCAACGCAAAATAAAGGCAACTTGATATGATAAAATAAATTTGCTTGACAGTGTTGAGGCCAATTACCCAATTGATTCACAAGGCCAACGGAAATGAATATACTATGCTGTATCACAGTAGTATGAACACAGCAAGCATGATGAGTGCAACCCCCTATGAGGCTACAAAAGGCCAGATAGTTTTACAGGTTCAACAAGGAAAAGACAAGTTCTCTTGTGAGTAGCAAGGAATACCACAAAGTTTAAGTGGTTTTATGTATTAGCTCAACAAAAGATGGTTTTCTTCCATGCTGAGCTAAAAAACTTAGTGGGCATTAATGGTAGAGCCTTGCATGATGTACAATAGTGGAATAATATCCATAAATTCAATCAAGTTGTGACATACATCATGTTTTTGTTGCGTGATTAATTCCCATTATGTCAGATCTTATGATGAATAGAAACTAATAAACAATCTTTTTATGTAAATAAGTTTTTGATTATAAATAACTAGATCTCTTTCTCTGAAAAATTATTTATTTTAAAAAGGACAATAACTACCAAGAGGAGAAATTACCTCAGATGGAGCAGCACATAGCATGTAAAAACAGTGGTAGTTTCTCTCAGGATCAGATATTTGACAGACACGAGATCTTTCAAGCAAGTATGTTCTGACAGCAGCTCCTGAAATCCTTGCTTTTTCATCAAACTGGATCTCAACAAACTTTCCAAAACGACTGACAAGGTAGGAAATTCAACGTTGGTCATCATAAATGACAACCAATCCTCCACTTAAATCTTTCTTCCACTTTATTGACCCAAGGGATTAAGAAAGGAAAAGGGAACAGAGAAGTGAGAAAGAGTGAGGAAATAATGATTCACTACCTGGAATTATTATTCCGTACTGTCTTTGCGTTGCCAAATGCCTCAAGCACAGGATTGGACTGGACCAAAGATGAAATAGTAAATGATACTCAAGTTAGTTTCCAGATGAAGACATTCTATTGTAGGCACAAAATCCATAGTTCAAAAAATTTAATCTAATAAAGAAAAAATTCAATGTGTGACCTCCAAAATTTGTTGCTCGACAGACCGTGCATCAGTTGCCACTTTACCACCCATATGAGCAAGAAAGCGCATAAGCATCTTAGTGCTTTCTGTTTTTCCAGCACCACTTTCTCCACTTACTAATATTGCCTGGCTTATTCCATCAATCATCATGCGTCTGCATTTAAGATCAGATTATCAGTATTAATAATCAGGAAAGGAGATATAGTAGCATTAACTTAGAGAAAATATGAGTATTACCTATATGCAGCATCGGCAATTGCAAAAGGATGGGGAGCTAATTCACCAAAATCTGCCCCTTTATACTGTTCCATCATGTGGGTACTGTATAGGTGTGGCAGTCTTTGAAAAGGGTTCATAGCAATCAGTATATTCCCAGTATATGTCTGAGAAATTGGACATTATATTAGCATAGTGAATAAATATCTATCTAAAATGCCATAAAATAAAGTGGGGAATATACATCGAGTCCACAATCCATACTTACATATATTTCATTCATCATAAATCTTGACTTTAAGTTCAGCAAGACACCTGGTTCATGAAGATAAGCTAGCTTTGTCATGTCATCGACACCACAAGGTGATACATCGGTATCTTTTGGAAACACATTGTTCAATTTTGCCGTAACCTGCAGTGGGAAACAGTATATCATAAAATAGCAGTTGATTAGAAATGGAGAATACTCGAGTAAAACACTCACTGTCTTTCCAGAAGTACAGGTGATCGTGACTTCATCTCCGTTGACCTCCACGACCTCCCCATCAATCCAAGCCTCTTCAGGATCCTCAGTCCATACTTGTGACCCTACTGTAGGATTGCTAAGATTGGCCTGTTAACAATGAGAACAATAAATCGAAGACCATATAAATAGTGAAAATCAAGTGACTAAATAAATCAACAGAGACTATTGGTAATGATAAGACACAGCCGTTCATCAATCACTCAATCCACCTTCATTTGATCTTTCAACTAATTGAAAGAAAAAAACAATATATTTTACGATTTTAGCTTATTCAGAAACTAACCTATGAAAGCACTGGAACTGGAAGACCAAAGGAAAACATGTTTGGTTTGTATTCACTAAATTTCTCGGCTTATAATTCCAAGTAAAGTAAGATCAAGTAAGATCTTAAAACTTTGCCGTACACATTTATAGGACTACAACAATCAGCTGCTTCAACGCAGACATGGAGGCCCTTTGTACATCCATTAAATCTGCACGGACTACACCAAATGCTAGATCTCCAGAGAATGGAAGGTACAAGAGCGATGTAAGTATGTAACGTACCATTTCGCGCCCCAAAATCAGGTCAACGCCTGATCTCCTTGATTCTCCCTCAGGCCGATACTTCTAGAGATCCCAGATCGCACCAATGAGAATGCCCACAAACAATCAAGGTAGGATCCACACAAAAACAAACGGGGGAAAAAAAGAAGGGACTTTCCGTCCGAAAAGATCAAATGTTTCTTCTCTCGGCCATTAAATATTTCCTCTTTTTCCCTGCTCGCCGTGACTCCGAGATCCGCCTCGGAAATATCCGTTCGAGGGCACAAAAGCCGAATACCTCGCCGTGCCCGCGCCGTCCTATTCGACCTCCCCGCTCGGAGCGCCTCGAAGAAGAGAGAGCGAGAGGGAGGGGGCTTCTCCTCCGAGGTCGGAGTGGCCAAGATCCTGCCGCCGCTCCTGCGATCGCAGCCCAAATTGATACCTTCACCCCTGCTGCTATTGCGAAGATCCCACGAGGCTTCGATCGCCGCTTAGTTTTCTTTGCGTTTAATTTCTACTCGCAAGCGTTTCCTTCTCCTCGCCAGGAGTCGATGAGTTTTATCAATGTAGCCCGGACGTCGTGTAGCACTCGTTCGCGCGTTGCGTTGGTCTGGTAAAATTTCATTCTACCTCTTACATTTAAGAAAATTCTCATTTGTTTCAATCTGCCTCCTGTACTTTCAGTAATTAACATTTAGCCCGGATTGTAACGCATTTTCCCATCATTTCCAGTGTCATGGCATTTGCAACCCGATCCGATTTAAGGCGTGAACGGCGCGGCCCATTGAGTTAAAATTGTGTCCTCGGCATGGCTTGGCGCAATTTGTTCGTGAGCTTTGTGGCTCAATCTGTCACTCGGCTAGCCGCAATGACCGCGCACGCCTTCGGAGGAGACGCACAGGTGCGTTCGGCCAGCGACAGCTCAGCATCTACAGTGTGCGTCGACGACCCGGTAAGGGCTGGTGGCGCGACTAACGGATTTAAAAACTGAAGAAAATTTCCCGTAAGAAAAATTATACATTTCTAGGAAAGAAGGATGAATCATCTTTTTCATTATTTACTTGTTATTAAATAATGGATAGATGGAAGGATTTGTCAATTCATTTGTGGATTAATTTAACTTTTTTTTCATCCTTCTAAATCGGACAGAAAATCCTCGTCCGTCCTCCATCTGTCTCCTTCAAGAGTTCCTCTTTTGTTCGTCTCAATTCCCCTACAGCCTTCGTTATCGGGATCATTCTCCGGCCTTCACAGTCACAGATAGGCACTATCATACTACCTTCTCTTCTGTTCGCTTCGCTTCTCTTCTCCACTCTGCTCTCTCTCTCAAGCTCGTCGCCTCTATTTGCAGAGGTTGATGTCACCGCCTCTCGAGTATGACTACATAAGCCTATCTGAGCTCCAGTTCCCTATTTGGGATCTTCGGATCGGTTAGAAGAGGGTTAAATAGATAATCATCCTAAGTCGTTAACTTCCTATCATGTTAGCATAATAAAAAAATAAAACAAGTAGAAAGTTAATCTAAAAATAAGATGAGCAAGTAAACCACAATATATTCATTTAACATGTGATCCGGCGGTAAGAACAGAGGACCCCCGCTCTAGGGAGTCAACGCCACGTGGAAGTCAAAGGGCCAGGTGAGCGACCGGAGATGGGTGGGTCGAACGCCCGGCCGGCTGACCGGGGTCTAACTGATGGCAAAAGGCACCCTAACAGGAAGCTGGGCCCCGACGCTCATGGTACAGGATCGTAGGGCCGAGCGGAGGGCACGCTCGGCCGAAACATGAGGAAACATACCGCTAACAGTCTCCACAAAGCACATCACCGAGAATCTTCCAAGTAGACCACTATATGCGCTCGGCCGGACGTAAGGCAGCAAGCCGGCCGGACGCCCGGAGCGCAGGCCGACCGACCGGACGACCGGCCAGAAGCAAAGGGGAAAAGGACAAGGGACATCTTTTCCTGACAGCGGGCATGTTCCACGTTTAGGCCATACTCCAAATCTTACGACAGGGGATTCCGCTGTCCCATCGAAGACATGCTTGGACTGTAGCAGTATGGGATCAGGTAAGCTCACTGACAGGCCCTTACTAGGGTATGGGCTAAGGACACGTGTATACCCCGGTATATGTGCACCCGCTTCTCCCCAGCCCTATATAAAGGCCATCATCCTTCGCCGGAGGGACGCATTCTACGATCCTTGGAGCCACTTTCTTGTTGAGCTTTGCTTGACTTGAGGGTCGGAGGGTCGTCGCCGGGAACCCCTTCCCGGCCCGACTTCCTTGCAGGTTCGCCGGAGGACCGTACGACCGGTCGAAGATCCACGTCAGCGACTCGGAGAGCGCCACGTGCCCAACGTCCGTTGATTCAGCTTTCAGACAGGATCAATTTGGCGCCGTCTGTGGGAACACTCCTGCATCCGAGTGGAAGCAATGGACGAAGCTGGACGACAACAAACGGTGACGCTTTCCACGGAGGAACTCGACGCTCTGATCGAGTTGAGGGCCGCCAAGCTTGTGGAGCAAAAATAGAAAGCACCAGCCGAGCGGCCGGAGCAGCAAGCAACGTTAGCATCTGGTGGCCGAGCGGAAGCACCACAGGCCACCGTTGCATTCCATCGAGCCATATTCCGCACCCCTGAAGCCGCAGCAACTAATCGAGATCGGAGATCTTCTTCGGATGAAATGCCTAGACGAGACGACAGAAAAGGGAAAGCCCCCCGAGCGGACGCATCGCCCGAGCGGATTAATCGCCAATTTTCAGAGGCTATTCTACGAGACCCTCTGCCCAAGCACTACGTGCCTCCGACGATCGGCGAATACAATGGAACCACCGATCCGGATGATCATTTGGGCAAGTTTGATAACACGGCAACCCTGCATCAATACACAGATGGGGTGAAGTGTCGGGTTTTCCTCACCACCCTCTCTGGATCGGCTCAACGGTAGTTTCGGAGATTGCCGGACGGATCTATCTCAAGCTTCAAAGACTTCCGAACGGCTTTCCTCCATCACTTCGCAAGCAGTCGGCGCTATCAGAAGACTAGTGTCAGCCTGTTTGCCATCAAACAGGAAGCCCGCGAATCGCTCCGAGCCTACATCCAGCGGTTCAACAGAGTGGCCATGGATATTCCAACGGCCACCTCGGAGACCATGATGAATGCCTTCACACAAGGCCTAGTGGATGGGGATTTCTTCCGATCACTCATTCGGAAGCCGCCTCGAGACTACGACCACATGCTACACCAGGCCAACGAATACATCAACGTGGAGGAAGCCCAAGCAGCCCGGAAAAAAGAAACTCCGACCGAGCGGGCTCCTCCTGCCGAGCGGAAGCCGCACGTTGCTCAACCACCCAGAGGACCGAGGGCCGAAGCAATCCGCTCCCCCCATGCAAGGTCCCACGTGCAAGAGGTAGCTGCCGCTCGGCCCAAGCCAAAGAACGCAATGTTCTGCTCCTTCTACCGGACGGATACGCACAACACAAGGGATTGTCGAAGTCTTCCCTTGATTGCTCATCTCGTTTCCCGAAGTGGTGGTCGACGATCACCCTCATCCGATAGGCGACAGAGAACTCATGAAGCCGATCAGACTCAAGCTGACAGGAGAAAACAACAGACTCCCGATTGGCATCTCTCTCCGAGGCGGGAGAATCGCCGAATGTCTAGAGAACGGTCCCGACCGTCCGCTCGGGAAGAAGAAAATAGAAGTAATACTTCTCGAGGTGAGATCAACATTATTGCTAGCGGGCCAATCGGAGGCGACTCTAACCGAGCAAGGAAGGCGAGCATCCGACAGCTCCAGATCCATGCGGTCGGCTGCAGCCAGGAACGGACAAGTGGACCCGAAATCAGTTTCGGGCCTCGGGATTTGGAAGGAGTCGAAGTCCCCCACGACGATGCTCTTCTCATCAAAGCGGTAATAGCCAATTACACTATTCACCGCATTTTTATTGACACAGGAAGCTCGGTCAACATCATATTTAAAAAGGCGTTCGATCAACTGCAAATTGACCGCACCGAGCTGCTGCCCATGACAACCCCCTATATGGGTTTACGGGCAATGAAGTCCTGCCGGTCGGACAGATCCGACTGGCTATCTCACTGGGAGAAGAGCCGCTCAGGAGGACGCGGACAACAAACTTTGTGGTGGTTGACTCTCCCTCATCATACAACGTCATTTTGGGACGACCGGCGCTCAGCGAATTCCGCGCGGCCGTCTCCACCTTCCACCAGAAGATCAAATTCCCCGTCGAGGACAAAGTGAGAGAAGTACGGGGAGACCAACTAGCAGCTCGGCAATGCTACGTCGAGATGGTCCGAGCAGAAGCCAATTCCGCTCGGAAGTCGCCACGGATCGAGGTGAATGCTATAACTGAGAAGCCTCCCTCTCTAGTTTATGAAGAAAAAGAGGAAGTGCAGATTCACCCGACCCGAATAGAGGCCACAACATTCGTTGCGTTCGACTTGGAGGCAAGCCAAAAACAGGAAGTGATCAAATGCCTCCGAAGAAACTGTGATGTCTTCGTCTGGTCAACGCACGAGCTGCCCGGAGTTTCGCCGAGCATAGCGCAGCACGAGCTACATGCCCGATCGGACGCTCGGCCGGTGAAGCAAAGAAAAAGGGATTTCAGCGCCGAACAGAATGTCATCATCCGGACGGAAGTTGAGAAGCTTTTGGAGGCCGGTCATATTCGCGAGGTGCAGTTCCCGAGCTAGCTGGCGAACGTAGTATTAGTCTCCAAGCCGGGCAACAAGTGGAGAGTGTGCATAGATTTTCGGAATCTCAACAAAGCTTGCCCGAAAGACTTTTATCCTCTGCCTCGGATCGATCAACTGGTGGACTCCACAGCTGGCTGCGAGCTGATATGTATGCTCGACGCTTACCAAGGCTATCATCAAGTGCCGCTCACCCGAGAAGACCAAGAAAAAGTCAGTTTCGTTACAGCCGACGACACCTATTGCTATAATGTGATGCCGTTCGGACTAAAGAACGCGGGAGCCACTTATCAGCGATTGATGAACAAAGTGTTCAAAGAGCAGATCGGGAGAAATCTGGAAGTATACGTGGACGACATTCTCATCAAGTCCGTCCGAGCGGCCGATCTCTTTGAAGACATGGAAGAGACTTTCCGAACGTTACGGAAATATGGAGTCAAGTTAAACCCACAGAAGTGCCTGTTCGGAGCAAAAGGAGGGGGTTTCTTGGGTTACATAGTGACCGAGCGGGGCATCGAAGCAAATCCCACCAAAGTGAAAGCCTTACAAGATATGCCGCCTCCAAGAAATCTGAGGGAAGTGCAGCGCTTGACCGGTCGGATAACTGCTCTGTCCAGATTCATCTCAAAGACCGCCGACCGGAGCTTGCCTTTTTTCAAAATATTGCGCAAAGCCACCAAGTTTCACTGGGACGAAGAATGCGATCGGGCGTTCGAAGATCTGAAGACATATCTAAATTCTCTTCCGGTACTAGCCAAGCCAACTATGGGTGAGCCACTTTGTATCTACTTATCTTCAACCGAGCAAGCCGTCGGCTCGGCACTAGTAAGGGCGAGCGGAGAAGAGCCTGTATATTTTCTGAGCCATATTTTAAAAGATGCTGAATCTCGCTACACTGGGCTCGAGAAACTAGCTTTCGCTTTGGTCCTCGCCGCTCGGCGCCTCCGTCCTTATTTCTTGGCTCATACTATCATCGTCCGGACGAATAGCCCATTGGGAAGAGTGCTGTTGAATCCCAAAGCGTCCGGACGGCTCATTAAATGGACGACGGAGTTGAGCGAATTCGACATCCAATACCAGCCCCGGTCGGCGATAAAGGCACAGTCCTTGGCAGATTTTGTCACCGAAGTACAAAAGCCATAACCCGAAGCCATGTGGAAGATATTTGTGGACGGATCGGCCACTCGGCTCGAGAGCGGTATTAGTGTATTGTTGCTTTCTCCCCAAGAAGAAAAGATGCATCTATCCGTCCGGCTTGATTATAGAGCTACGAATAATGAAGCAGAGTATGAAGCCCTTATAGCCGGCTTACAGGCTGCTCGGCATGTAGGGGCCGGACGGGTGACGCTACATTCAGACTCCCAATTGGCCGCTCAACAACTCTCATGCTCCTTTGAAATCAACAACGCTCGGCTCAAGCTTTACGCTCAAGCCTTCGAGAAACTCAAGGCCGACTTTAGAGAGGTTATTATCCAGAAGATACCCCGAGCAGAGAACCAAGCGACCGATGAATTAGCCAAACTCGCAAGCTCAATAACGCCGGTCGCCATCCAGCAGCCAATTGAACAAGTTTCGTTGGTGGCTCACGTCGACCGGATGGAGGGCCTCTCGCGTCCGAGCGACTGGCGGACACCCATCATGGAGTTCCTCCGCTCAGGTGCTACACCGTCCGATCGGGATGAAGCCCAGCTACTAAGGAGGAGAGCCGGTCGGTTCACGCTCATTGGCGACCAACTATACAAGAAGGCTTTCTCCCGCCCGCTGTTGAAATGAGTGAGCTCGGAAGACGCGGCGTACATCCTCCAAGAAGTGCACCAAGGATCATGCGAAGGACATCCGGACGGGCAATCATTGGCTAAAAAGATATTGCTGGCCGGATACTTCTGGCTAACTCTGCAAGCAGATGCCGCTCGGACCGTCGCGACGTGCCTTTCTTGTCAAAGGTATCATAATTTCTCTCACCGACCAGCGGAAGAAATGAAGGCAGCTACTGTGTCTTGTCCGTTCGACCAATAGGGAATGGATATCGTGGGTCTGTTTCCTATGGCGACCGGACAGCGAAAATTTTTATTGGTGGCGGTTGATTATTTTTTCAAATGGGTGGAGGCCGAGCCGTTAGCCAAGATCACCGAGCAGATGGTCAAGAACTTTATTTGGCAACATATCATCTGCCGATTCGGCATCCCCCGTCGACTTGTCTCAGACAACGGTCGGCAATTCACAGGAAAGATGCTCGAAGATTGGTGCAGAAGCTATGGCATCGAGCAACACTTCATGTCTGTGGCGTATCCTCAAAGCAATGGTCAAGCCGAAGTATCCAATCGGGAAATCCTTCGTATTCTGCGCGCTCGGCTTGACCACTTGGGAGGAAGCTGGGTGGATGAAGTGTCTGGCGTCTTATGGGCCATCCGCACGACCCCAAAGGAAGGAACGAGCGTCACGCCTTTCCATCTGGTGCACGGAGGCGAAGCGGTGATTCCTGTCGAAGTCGGCGTCAAGTCCGTCCGGATCCAGAATTATGATGATAGCAACGCCGAGCGGAGGAACATGGAGCTGGATTTGGTCGACGAGGAGCGAGCCAAAGCGTCCGTCCGGCTGATGGCGTACCGGCAACGGATGAAGCAAAACTACAATCGGCGCGTAATCCCCAGATCATTCCAAGTAGGCGACTTGGTCTGGAAGAAAGTAAAGCCGGTCGGCGGGCAGGCCCCTTCAAAATCATCGAAAAGCTCCGCTCGGGCGCTTATTATTTGGAGGATGAAGACGGGCGACAGCTGGACCGACTGTAGAGCGCGAATCATCTCTAACCTTATCGATCTGGGTGAAAGGTGCACTGATGTAACTCGCTTTTGTGTATATTTTGGTCGCCTATGTATTTGTAATGCAGGCAGCAAAATGATAAAAAGGATGACAAATAACTTCGCCGAACGGCGGTGTTCAAATTAGCCTTAAAAGGCCGTCGAGCTCCGACGTTAAATATCGAGAGACGAGCCGGCGTCTATAAATCATCCGAGCGGAAGACCGTCGAGCTCCGACGTTAAATATCGAGAGACGAGCCGGCGTCTATAAATCATCCGAGCGGAAGACCGTCGAGCTCCGACGTTAAATATCGAGAGACGAGCCGGCATCTATAAACCCACCGAGCGGAAGACCGTCGAGCTCCGACGTTAAATATCGAGAGATGAGCCGGCGTCTATAAATCATCCGAGCGGAAGACCGTCGAGCTCCGACGTTAAATATCGAGAGACGAGCCGCTGTCTATAATCCGAGCGGAAGACCGCCGAGCTCCGACGTTAAATATCGAGAGACGAGCCGGTATAAATCATCCGAGCGGAAGACCGCCGAGCTCCGACGTTAAGTATCGAGAGACGAGCCGCTATAAATCATCCGAAGGAAGACCGCCGAGCTCCGACGTTAAATATCGAGAGACGAGCCGCTGTCTATAAATCATCCAAGCGGAAGACCGCCGAGCCCGACGTTAAATATCGAGACGAGCCGGCGTATAAATCATCCAAGCGGAAGACCGCCGAGCCCGACGTTAAATATCGAGACGAGCCGACGCCTATAAATCATCCGAGCGGAAGACCGCCGAGCTTCGACGTTAAATATCGAGACGAGCCGGCGTCTATAAATCATCCAAGCGGAAGACCGCCGAGCTCCGACGTTAAATATTGAGAGACGAGCCGCCTATAAATCATCCGAGTGGAAGACCGTCGAGCTCCGACGTTAAATATCGAGAGACGAGTCGGCGTCTATAAATCATCCGAGCGGAAGACCGTCGAGCTCCGACGTTAAATATCGAGAGACGAGCCGGCGTCTATAAATCATCTAAGCGGAAGACCGTCGAGCTCCGACGTTAAATATCGAGAGACGAGCCGACGTCTATAAATCATCCGAGAGGAAGACCGTCGAGCTCCGACGTTAAATATCGAGAGACGAGCTGACGTCTATAAATCATCCGAGCGGAAGACCGTCGAGCTCCGACGTTAAAAATCGAGAGACAAGCCGGCGTCTATAAATCATCCGAGCGGAAGACCGTCGAGCTCCGACGTTAAATATCGAGAGACGAGCCGACGTCTATAAATCATCCGAGCGAATGAGGCCAATAAAAAGGATGCAATTGTCCAAGAAACTCGCCGTTAATATCGTTCGATCATCTCTACGTTCCGCTCGGCCCAGTACCCAAAGGTACTTCATCGATGTCTAGCGAGCGGTCTCTGCTATCAAAGCGGAATGTTGCATATTGGAAATATTACATATTTAGCCGAGCGGAAGGGCAACGCTAAATACTTTTCAATACCAGAGATATGATAATAGGTGAGCGGACAACACACATTAACTAGCAAAAGGACAAAGTACGCGAAAGGAAAATGTTGCATTAAAATTAAAACTTTAGGCCGAGCGGCCTAAGTACAAAAAAGGATCATTTTTTGGCCTGGTGGCCTAATTACATATAAAGATGTCTACTCAATGTAATCATAAAGATCTTTGGGGATATTGTCCAGGAGCGCCACTTGATCGCCGGCGGGAATAGTAGTGGACTCCGGAAGAAGACCCTTGTGTTGGTGCAATATCCTTTAGGTCAAGGTTGACTGGTTTGACCAAGCTTGAGTCTTGGTCATAGTTTCGATATTTGACAATACATGTAGACACATGAACAATGCAGGTGCAGTTGTTCATATGGGGAGATTCTGATCAGGGACTGATCAGTGTGAATGAAAAAGAGTCAAGTAGGTATACCTGACTGGATGGAAATCCTGGTGAGTGAAGTCGGTCCCCAGTGAGTGAAGCTAGGTATGGAAATCCTGAGTGAAGCCATGTGAAAGTCCTAGTGAGTGAAGCTAGGCGATGGAAATCCTGGTGAAGCGTGAAAGTCCTAGTGAGTGAAGCTAGGCATGGAAATCCTGAGTCGTGAAAGGCCTAGTGAGTGAAGCTAGGCAGTATGAAAATCCTGGTGAGTGAAGCTAGGTGAAAGACCTAGTGAGTGAAGCTAGGTAGATTGAAAACCCTAGTGAGTGAAGCTAGGTGAAAGTCCAAGTAGGTCAAGAGAGTGACCGGATACTTGGTATGAAAGAAAAGTCCAAGTGGGTCAAAGGGATTGACCGGACACTTGGTGAGGGAGTCCTAGCAGGTCAAGGGAGTGACTAGATGCTAGGCATGACGTACCAACAGGTTAAGTTTGACCGGATGTTGGTTTGGGAGGTTTGGGACTTGGTTTTGGGCAAAAACCAAGCTCTGGATCGATCAGTGGATCGATCCAGGCTCTGGATCGATCAATGGATCGATCCAGACCTTTCCCAGCGAACAGAAAGCCTCTGGATCGATCAGTGGATCGATCCAGACCTTTCCCAGCGAACAGAAAGCCTCTGGATCGATCAGTGGATCGATTGGGACGCTGCTGCTTCGCGCGATAAGCGCTGGATCGATCCGTGGATCGATCCAGGCGTTTTTCCAGAGCACAGAGGCGCTCTGGATCGATCCGTGGATCGATCCAAAGCCTCCCTGATCGATTGGGAATAATTGAATCGATTGGGATCCGACCGTTGCGTCGTATTTGAGCCGCAGGCGAGCGTTGTCTTCGTAAATCACTTCACAGATTCATTTCAGATCTTCACCAGCTCCTCCACAACTCTTCTCAAGCTCGAGATCGCCAGTTCTTGAAGGTTCTTGGAGGCTCTTCCAAGTCAAGAGGCGGATCAAAGCAAGAAGAAGAAACTATGGTTAGGGTTTGTGCACTCATTGTAAGCTTGTAAGCTTGTATTTCTTTACTACCCTTTCTTCTTCTTGTATTGAGTCTTGTAGGGCTTCTCCATAAAGGAGAGTTTCATTAGTGGAGGGTGCGTGCGTTGTGTGGATCCTTGGATTAGTCACCTTCCTTGGAGGTGGATACCAAGTAAAATCCAAGTGTTAGCGTGTTTGTATTTGTTTCTTTGTATTTCCGCTGCGCATCCTTGAAGAAACAAGCAACGCCGAGCAACGAGCACGCGAAGAGCTATTCACCCCCCCTCTAGCTACTTTTCGGTCCTAACAAGTGGTATCAGAGCCAGGTTGCTCTTCACCGGAATCATCGCCGGAAGGGTCAAGCATAACAAGAAGAGCTAGAGGGTGAAGAAGTTGAAGCAAAATTGTCAAAGTCAAAGAAATTCAAAAGCTCAACTTCTACAATGGAATTCCGAGATGGGCTCGGATTCGACACGAGGGTGGCTCCACCATACACTTCCACGAGCTTCGATTCTTGGAAATCAAGAATCGAAAACTTTCTTATGATGGAGATAGAGCAATGGTTTGCTCTAATGGAAGGATTTGAAGCTCCAACAAACTCCAAGGGCAAGCGTCTCAAGAAAAGCAAATGGAGCTTGGAGCAAGTCCAAAGGTGCGAGGCCAATGACAAAGTGACCAAGCTTTTGGTAAATTTATTGCCAAGCACCATCCTTTGCAAAATTGGAGAATTTGAAGATGCAAAGGATTTATGGAGCAAATTGGCCAAGCTTCATGAAGAGATCCCCTCCACTGTATAAGAGCAAGAAGAATCCAGAGAGGGTGACTCTTTGGAGCAAGACCAAGAGGAGGACTCCGAGGTTGAGAGATGCTCAACCTCCGAAGAAGAAGTCCAAGAAGAAGCTTCATCTTCAAGGGAGTGCAATGAAGAGAACAAGGAGGGAGCATACTCCTTGTTCCATGTACAAGATGATGAAGCCTCCACCTCTAGGATTGAGGGGGAGCAATCTTCATTTACACCGGATCAAGAGCAAGAAGAATCGTCTACATCCGGGTCAAGAAGAGAAGAGGATGAAGAAGCTTCCACCTCCACAAGTCAAGAAAAATCAAATGGAGGAGCATCACTATCAGATCAAGAGGAAGTCTCTACATCCACATCACATGGAGGAGAAAGCGTCACCCCTACACAAGAAGGTATAAATGTTTCAATTAAAAATAAAAATCATATAATATGTTTTGAGTGTAGGGAAAGTGGGCACTACAAGAGCAAGTGTCCCAACTTGGCCAAGAAGAAGGGTCAAGTGACACGAAAGGGCAAGGAGAAGCCAAAGGAGACCACCCCCGGGACAAAGAAGAGCAAGGAGCACATTGTGTGCTTCTTGTGTCAACAAAAAGGGCATTACCAAGTCATGTCCCAAGGGAAAGAAGATGGTCAAGGCTCAAGGAGGCACTAGTCAAGGGGGAGCCTCCAAGGTAAAGAAGAAGGTAACATTTATTGAGCCTACCCCTTTACGTTATGGTAAAGAGCATGATAGTTCTAATTTTTATCATTTTAATGCAATTTACCATAAGAATAGAAAACATGAGGGCATTAAGGAAAAGCATGTGGCCCTACATGCCAAGACTACCCAACCTAAGGTTAGGAAGGTAGATAGACATTTGGGCAAGAACACTAAGGATAATAGATACAAGCCCAAGAATAAAAATGCTCATGGATCAAATGAAAAATCAAATCCTAAGGACTTAGTGAGGGAAAATCAAGTCTTGAGGTCAAGACTTGATAAATTAGAAAAGACCCTAAAAAGATTGGAAAATATCCTATTAGGGAAAAATGAGCATAACCTAGGTTTAGGGGTACAAAAGCCATCCATTGGCCATAGAGGTTTGGGATACAAACCCAAAGCTAAAAAGGATGTGCCTAGTTATCATAGGGTTCCATATAGTTATGGAACAAACCCTAAGTCTAGAGGTCAAGTCAAGGATACAAGGGAAGATATCCCTAGAAGTATCTTTGCAACCAAAGTGACTAAGACTTCTAAGAAGTCTAAGAAAGTCACCAACAAGGTCACAAGGGAGGCTATCCCTAGAGTTGACCTAGAAAATGTGACCAAGGCTTCTAAGAAGCCAAACAAGGTCACTAGGAAGGTATCTAGGGAAGTTATCCCTAGTGAATACCTAGAGCATCCAAGGAGCACCAATAGGTGTTGGGTTCCTAGGAGCATTTTCTCTACCCCATAAATGGGTTAGAGAGTATCAACTCTAAGTGAAAGGGTAGTTAACCCAATCATGAAGAAATTGACACTCAAGGAGCATTTTCAAGGTTTTTGTTAACCTTTGAAAATGAAATTGAATTATTATTTACTCCTTGAAAGAGTAAAATGTGTCTAATGGTGAAAAATTGATTTTATCTTAAAATGACATAAATTGGGAAAACCTAGAGAAATACCAAGTTGAGATTTTGGTATTCTCTTAGAAATTTAAGGCAATCCGGGCCTTGATTTATGTGATTATTCTTGAGGAAAAATGGAATATGCCAACATTTGAGGATATGCTTAATTTTTAAGTGGCATAAACAAATCAAGAGAAATAGAAATGTCAATTTAGGTTTTGGCATTTCTTTGAAGCATTTAGGGCAATCTAGGTTTAACATTTTAAGTTAAAACAAGTGATATATTTTGGGTTAGCTAAGTGGTTAAGGATACTTAGATAGGTAATCTATGTATATTTTACTTATGCTAAACCTTGCCATGATTATTTGCTCATCATATTGTTGGAGTGTATACTGAAAGCCTAAGCTTTGTAAACATTCATTTTGAATAAAGAATCACATTTGGTCAAATTGTCTACATTTAGTTGTAGTTGTTCAATTAATTTATACTGTAGATAACATAGTATGTGGTGTCACATACAGAAGATAATGTTATCAGTACCTTATAAATTATAAACAGTAGCTCACGACCAAAATGGAAAGGAACAAACCATTAGAAGGTCGTAGTGTAATTAGGTATCAGTTTATCTTGACTGTATAATTACACTAGTACACTTAGAGTGTATTGAGTAGGACCATTTAAGGTCGTTTCTTTTATACTGACTTTATAAAGAAACAAAGACCTCGGTTATTATGGAAGTGTGTGCTCTTAATCCTGATATAATAACAAGCACATATATTTGATATTTATTTCTTTAATTTATCAATGGGTGAGATTTAGTTCGATGAATCAATAAGCCCGATAAGTTGGGAAATGGTATCACTTATAGTGTGTGTTGTTGATTATAGAAGGAAACTGTGTCCTAGAGATACTAGGCTAATAATGTCCTCAAGAGGAGCTCATAAAGATTGTCATGTTAAACCCTGCAGGTGGACTTAGTCCGACATGATAATAAGGTTGAGTGGTACTACTCTTGAACTTAGATATTAATTAAATGAGTTGTCAGTAACTCACTTAATTAGTGGACATTCGATATCTTAAACACAGGGAGACTAACACACTCATAATAAGAAGGAGCCCAAAAATGTAATTTGGGATTGGTGCGGTAGTTCAATGATAGTTCTCTAGTGGAATGAATTATCATTGATAAAATTAAGTTGTGTGTTCGGGGCGAACATGGGATGCTTAATTTTATCGGGAGACCAAAACCAATTCCTCCTCTCGGTCCCTATCGTAGCCTCTTATTTATAGAGTTCTATACCCACCTATACCCACCTTCTATACCCACAAATAAGGGGCCGGCCAAGCTAGCTTGGGAACAAGCTAGGGCCGGCCTAGGTATAAAATTGGGTGGCCGGCCCTAGCTTGAACCCAAGCTAGTAGGGCCGGCCAAATTAAATTAAAAAAGAAATTTAATTTTAATTTTTATTATTATGTGGAAGATATAATTTAAAGAGAATTAAAATTAAAATATCTCTCTTGTAAAAGATCTACAAAAGATTAAAGAAAGAGATTAGATCTCTTTCCTTATTTGTAGATTGGAGAGATGTTTTATTTTTCTCTTTAAAATTATTCACATGTTAATAAAATTAAAATTATAGAAATTTCCTTTTATTAACCATGAAGAGATTTTTAAAGAGAAATTTTATTTTTAAAATTTCCGGAAACAAATAAGGAAAGTTTTAATTGTTGATTGAAACTTGTCCAATTTGCTTCCTCTTGATGTGGCCATTAGAGTTTATTTGGGAAATTTTATTTTATTTTTCTCAAATAAATCATGTCAAGGAAATTAAGGAAATTTTATTGTAAATAAATTTCCTAATTTGCCTAGGCCAAGGAATATAAAAGAAGGGGTAGGGGTGCCTTCATGAGACACAACCTCTATTGTTTTCTCTCCCTCTTTTGTTCCTTGGTGTGGCCGGCCATCCTCTCCCTCTCTTCCTCTTGTAGTGGCAATACTTCATCTCTTGGAGTTCTTGTGGTGGCCGGATACTACTTGGAGAAGAAGAAGAAGAAGGAGAGAAAGCTAGCATCTCTTGGAGCTTGGTTAGTATTTTGGTTTTTCTCCTTGGTGAAGCTTTTCCTTTGTGGCCGAACCTTGCTTGGAGGAGAAGAAGGTGGTTGGTGGTTTCTCATCTCGGTAGATCGTTGCCCACACAACGTCCGAGGTTAGAAGAGGAATACGGTAGAAGATCAAGAGGTTTTCTACAAGGTATAACTAGTAATTTTATTTCCGCATCATGCTAGTTATTTATGGAAATAATACCAAATACAAGAGGCTTACGTTCTAGAATTTCGAATATGTTTTTTCGATGCTGTGTTCTTTTATTTTTTCTTTTCCTTGTGATTTGATTGTTCTCTTTGGTTAACCTAAAGTTATTTTAGGAAATTAAATATTAGCTTTCTATAAAAGGTTTTGTCTAGTCGGTGGTGGTTGCTCCCATATCCAAGAAGGTCATGTGCCTCGCCACGTCAGTACTGGGAACCAATTATGGAAATTAATATTTAATGGAATTAATAACTTAAGGAGACTTGGGTCGAACGTGTAAAGTTTCGCAGGAGATCCAAGTCAAAACCTAAAAGAACAAATAGATTAAGTTTTGGATCAAACGTGTTAAGTTCCGCAGGCGATCCAAAATTTAATTTAAAAGAACACATGGTAGCTAGGAAAAGGTTTAGACCTTTGTACAAAATTTTTGTACAGTGGAACCTATAGGTTTTCCGAGTAGCAACCAACACATATGTCATGACATCATGTCTATTTTTGCATTTATGTTTTATTATGAAAAATCCAAAAATACCATGTCATGACATTCATACATCAAGTAGTTATAGGATATTTTCTTTTGAAAATTATTTCATCTTGATGTATGTCATAACATAATCATGCATTAAGTTTAATTCCTTGTAATTAAGGACAAATGGCATTTAACAACACTTATTAACAAGTGACATCCTGGGTGGATGTCTAATATCTCTAAAATGCCTAGATAGATATGCATGATCCCTAGAATAGGGCAAAACCAAATTTTACATCTCACAAAGACCTATAAGATGACTTGTATGTGTTTTGTCCACAATAGATACAAGTGAGATGTTAGGATGATGAACAAAACTCAACATGTTGATTTAGTGCATTCTTTTGAGTTTTAGGTTCATCAAAACACATAGTTATGTGTTTTCCCATCATTGGGAAAGCTAATGTACAAGTCATGTGCATTAAGCCCAAGGAATGTGATGGGATATTGGTTTTGAAAATTATTTTAAAAGACTTTTGGAAAACCTTGGTGAAGGCTATCTTTTGATAGTAATCACCATTGAATAGTTAGACACAAACTTGAAGAAAACGCTAAAGTTTTAGCAAGTTTTCAAGATTGTGTCAATCTTTGAAGATATGATATATTTTCATAGAAAACTATTTTTCCATGATAAAGTATGCCCTAAATAATGTCTACACGAAATTTCATGATTTTTGGATTTTTGTAGAATTTTCTAGGGGTTTCTGAAGTTGGCTGAATTTGAAATTCAGCAACTATCAGATCCATGGATCGATTGGAGTGTCTGAATCGATCAGTGGATCGATTCAGAAGGCAATTCTAGCGAGCAGAAGCTCGCTGGATCGATCAGCCGATCGATCCAAGAAGACTGAATCGATCGGTGGATCGATTCAGCAGGGTTCAATCGATTGGAACCCAACTCCAATCGATCGAAGATGCTGATTTTGGCTAGGAAAGCTTATTTTCAGCATTTTGAACCTATTTTAGTCTAGGTAACCATTCCAAACCCCTAAAAATACATTTGTATACATAAAAAGGGTGTTTTCGTGTGGAAAACAAGGATGGATTGGTTAAGGAAGGCTAAGTTGAAGTTTAGGTTGAGGTTTGTTTCAAATTTTGAATATTTGAATCTCAAAACTTCTAAAATTGGGTTTCCTAAAGTTTTGGGGATTCCAAGTCATTGTTGGTGCAATGAAAGAAGTTACCACCATGTTTTTTAAGGGGAGGGACTCTTTAAAGGCATGAAAATTATTTTTCATGAACCTTGGAAGGTGGTTAACCTTCCGTTAAGAAAATGCTCATGGATAAGTGTTTGAACTTGAAATGGGGAGTGGATATCCTCAGTATTTCAAGTGGTCTCAAGTAGTTGAAAAATGCTCAACGTTGGGCATTTGTCTACATTGAGGAAGAATTTAGCGGGAAGAATGAAGGGTATGGGACCTTCATTTGGGTCATTAGACCATGTTAATGCTCCAGAGCGAGCTTTATTTGAAAATGAAGGGAATGGATCCTTCATTATCGTGTTGGTCACAACGAGTGAAGTTGTGAACAACGATGAGCAACTCTTCAGGGGGAGAGTTTTCAACAATGGGGCATTTGTTGAAGAGTGCCCAAAATTGAGGCACGGGTTGATGTGTGCTCAAAGATGGGTTGATGTGTGCCAATAGGGGGAGAATGTGTGGTTTAAGTTAGACCTTCATTACCTATGGGGGAGGTCATAGGGGGAGAATGAAGGGAACCAACATTCATACCTTGGCATGAATGGAGTTAAGGCTATGGGATTAGCTTAACTCAGAATGGTCCAAACTTAAAGGTATTGTCAAACATCAAAAAGGGGGAGATTGTTGGTGCAATATCCTTTTAGGTCAAGGTTGACTGGTTTGACCAAGCTTGAGTCTTGGTCATAGTTTCGATGTTTGACAATACATGTAGACACATGGACAATGCAGGTGCAGTTGTTCATATGGGGAGATTCTGATCAGGGACTGATCAGTGTGAATGAAGAAGAGTCAAGTAGGTATACCTGACTGGATGGATATCCTGGTGAGTGAAGCCAGGTAAAAGTCCTAGTGAGTGAAGCTAGGCGATGGAAAACCCTGGTGAGTGAAGCCAGGTGGAAATCCTGGTGAGTGAAGCCAGGTGAAAGTCCTAGTGAGTGAAGCTAGGCGATGGAAAACCCTGAGGACTGTGAAAGGCCTAGTGAGTGAAGCTAGGCAGATGGAAATCCTGGTGAGTGAAGCCAGGTGAAAGTCCTAGTGAGTGAAGCTAGGCAGTATGAAAATCCTGGTGAGTGAAGCCAGGTGAAAGACCTAGTGAGTGAAGCTAGGCAGATTGAAAACCCTAGTGAGTGAAGCTAGGTGAAAGTCCAAGTAGGTCAAGAGAGTGACCGGATACTTGGCATGAAAGAAAAGTCCAAGTGGGTCAAAGGGATTGACCGGACACTTGGTGAGGGAGTGCTAGCAGGTCAAGGGAGTGACTAGATGCTAGGCATGACGTACCAACAGGTTAAGTTTGACCGGATGTTGGTTTGGGAGGTTTGGGACTTGGTTTTGGGCAAAACCAAGCTCGATCGATCAGTGGATCGATCCAGCTCGGATCGATCCGCATCTTTCCCAATGAAGCCTCGATCGATCGCGGATCGATCCACCTTTCCCAACAATGTAAGCCTCGGATCGATCGCTGGATCGATTGACGCCGCCGCTCGATAAGCGCCGGATCGATCCGTGGATCGATCCGTGGTTCGATCCAGAGGCGCTCTGGATCGATCCGTGGATCGATCCAAAGCCTCCCCGATCGATTGGGAATAATCGAATCGATTGGGATCCGACCGCTGCGTCGTATTTGAGCCGCAGGCGAGCGTTGTCTTCGTCAATTCTTCACCGATTCATTTCAGATCTTCACCAGCTCCTCCACAACTCTTCTCAAGCTCGAGATCGCCAGTTCTTGAAGGTTCTTGGAGGCTCTTCCAAGTCAAGAGGCGGATCAAAGCAAGAAGAAGAAACTAGGGTTAGGGTTTGTGCACTCATTGTAAGCTTGTAAGCTTGTATTTCTTTACTGCCCTTTCTTCTTCTTGTATTGAGTCTTGTAGGGCTTCTCCGCCCTTGGTAGTTACCATAAAGGAGAGTTTCATTAGTGGAGGGTGCGTGCGTTGTGTGGATCCTTGGATTAGTCACCTTCCTTGGAGGTGGATACCAAGTAAAATCCAAGTGTTAGCGTGTTTGTATTTGTTTCTTTGTATTTCCGCTGCGCATCCTTGAAGAAACAAGCAACACCGAGCAACGAGCACGCGAAGAGCTATTCCCCCCCCCCCCCCCCCTCTAGCTACTTTTCGGTCCTAACACCTTGGACTTCAGATAAGTGGTGGTGGCGGTCATAGCCAAGTCGAAGGCTGTGTACATCCGCTCGCAGATTTTTTCAGAGAATTCAGGCGAGCGGATGTAGCTCTGTCTTAGGGCAGCGACCCGACTCGGCTCGGCCTCTTGATATTCTTTGAGGGCCGCCTGGGAGGCAGTAAGGGAATCCTGCAGATTCTGAAGTTTCTCCGCGTCGGCCGAGCGGCCCGCCTTCTCTCTATCAAGCTGCTCCATCAGCTCCTTTACCTTCAGCTCCAGGCCCCGAGCCTCCACGTTCTTCTTCTCCAAGTCAGAAATGGCCGTGTTTTTCCGAGTGGTGGCCAAGGTTATTTTTGTGTCGAGCGACTTGACTTGTCACTCGGACTCGGCCAAGGCATGGGCTTGATCGGCCGTCTTTTTCTGCTCGGCGGCCAACAAATCTTGAGCTTTCTTCAGCTCCTTTTGCAGCTCGGCATACGAGGGGCCTTGATAGCCGGACGGGCCGTTAACCGCCTTCAGTTGTCTTAATTCCTCGTCCACCATCGCCAGGCGGTTGGAGACAGCTATCTCTTCCACCCATCTCTGGCGAGAGAATTAGAAGTTGTTAGTGGCCGAGCGGAGATAATGCATACCAAACACTGAAGAAAACAAACTTACCCCCGTGGCCTCCTGCATATGGCTATTGGCCAAATTTCGAAGGGGGGTTCAGCGCGACGCGCGCCCGAGCGTCAGCCCACATCTCGGCTAGGGGCCCCTTCAAGGTGATGGTGTGCTCGGGCACGGTTGGATAATCGGCCTCTGGCAGCAGCTCTTCAGTTGGGAGATGAAGAGGGACTCGTACAGTGCGGCCATGGCCGGGGGGCGTCCGACCAGCGGTCGGAAGAGGATCAAAAGCCGTCGCCGAAAACTGAGAATGAATGGTTGAGCGCTTGACTGGTTGACGAGCGGGCGGAAGGGTGCTGACCGGAATAGTTTCAATAGGGGCCTCCGGCTTGTCCCATTCCGAAGGCGTCCGATCAGACGAAATAGCTTCGATTTCTGGCGCCTTGCCGCGAGCATGTGCAGTAGCTCGGGCAGACGGTTGAACGACAGAGGTAGCCGAGCGGAGTGGAGTTTCCACTCGGCGCCTCTTCGAGGCGGGTTGTCCATCTTCCCGAGCGGAACCTTCTTCTTGGATAGTTTGTCCTCCACTGGGCGTGGCTCCGCTTGCCACATGCTGTTGAGAAGCCTGAGCGGCCGACTCTGCATGAGTCCCGCTCTCCCCTTCATGCGAGCCGACCGGCTGGATGCCGAGCGCCTCCATCTCCTTTGCTGCCGCGGCTTCGAGCGCCGCCGCCTTTCTCTTCAGAATGCCGGCCATTACCGACTCCATGACGATGTCCACTGCAAAGGAAAGGAGAAAAATCAGTTAGCAATCAAAGCAAACGCCCAAGTAAAATTCTTACCGAAGCCGGTCGGAAGAGGAGTCCGTATGGGATTCAGACCGAAGATGTACATCACTCCTTCGTGAAGAAGCTTATTGATGTCGAGCCGTAGACCGGCTATTATGTTTGCAGCATGGAGGTAGTCCGGTCGGGTCTTGAATTTCTTCAGCTCAGGAGTGGGGGGTAGGTCGACCTGCCACTTGGTCCGGAAATTGGTCTGCTCGGGCATACGGATATAGAAAAAATACTCCTTCCAATGTTTATTGGAAGAAGGCAGTTTGTTAAAGAAGACTAAGTCGAGCCGAGCTTGAAACATGGAGGTGCCCGGCTCGGATTGCTTGGGGTAATAGAAATAAAAAAAGACGTCCGGTCGGAGGGGGATGTTGTGGATTTTGAACAAAACAACAACCCCGCAAAGAAGGCGAAAAGTGTTGGGTACTAGACTGCCGAGCAGAACACCGAAAAAGTTACAAACATCGATAAACTGGTCGCGGAAGACACAGAAGGCTCCGCGCGGCGGCCTGTGTGGCCGAGCGGAGGGATCGGCCAAAAGAAGTTCAAAATCATTGGGGATTTCAAAATTGTCTGTTAGAACATCAAAATCACGCTGGTCGAATCGGGATTGCATGGTGGTGTACCATGGGCCGAGGGACTGGTCTTCAAGATGAGAAGAACTAGTCATGATCCGAGCGGAAGGAATAAAAAAGGCGGAAAGGTAGAAGAAAGGCGGCAACAAGCGAAAAAAGGCCCCAAGGATTGAAACTGGGGAAAGAAATGCGGAGGAAACACCGGAAATAAAGAAGAAAAGATATAGAGCCTTACTGCGAGGAAAAGGATCAAGGAAGAGGCGCCGGAGAGCGTCGGAGAGCAGGAATGGAATCCCCGGAGCACCGAAATACCAGGGACGAAGGTAGAGGTCGCGAAAGTAAATGAGGGGGATAGGGGAGAATGAAGATTTTATAGGGTGGAGGCCGGGCGGCCTCCACCGTTGGATCCAGGTCACGGGAACTAAAGCGTGCATCGCACCGTCCATTTCGAACCACTTCGATCCCATCAAAGCACCACGCCGTCGCCGCCGTACAATGACGACAGTGCGCCACGTGGCAGTCAACCATTCGAAGCATTTAATGAGAGCATGCTCAGCCTTAATGTCGAAGATTGGCACAGATTACGAGGAGATCCAAGGAATGTGGCTGTTGACTAACCTTAAGGCCATCCCGGTGGTAGGCCGAGCGGAGTATAATGGCACGGATGCGCCGCCCGGCTAAACTCGCAGTCCAGTCAGTCGGACTAATCGCCTCCTTCGACTAGACTTGAAGGGGAGGCAAGTGATCCGGCGGTAAGAACAGGGGACCCCCGCTCTAGGGAGTCAACGCCACGTGGAAGTCAAAGGGCCAGGTGGCCCGCCGGAGATGGGTGGGTCGAACGCCCGGCCGGCTGACCGGGGTCTAACTGATGGCAAAGGGCGCCCCAGCAGGAAGCTGGGACCCGACGCTCATGGTACAGGATCGTAGGGCCGAGCGGAGGGCACGCTCGGCCGAAACATGAGGAAACATATCGCTAACAGTCTCCACAAAGCACATCACCGAGAATCTTCCAAGTAGACCACTATATGCGCCTGGCCGGACGTAAGGCAGCAAGCCTGCCGGACGCCCGGAGCGCAGGCCGGCCGGCCGGACGACTGGCCAGAAGCAAAGGGGAAAAGGACAAGGGACATCTTTTCCTGACAGCGAGCATGTTCTACGTTTAAGCCATACTCCAAATCTTACGACAGGGGATTCCGCTGTCCCATCGAAGACATGCTTGGACTGTAGCAGTATGGGATCAGGTAAGCTCACTGACAGGCCCTTACTAGGGTATGGGCTAAGGACACGTGTACACCCCGGTATATGTGCACCCGCTTCTCCCCAGCCCTATATAAAGGCCCTCATCCTTCGCCGGAGGGACGCATTCTACGATCCTTGGAGCCACTTTCTTGTTGAGGTTTGCCTGACTTGAGCGTCGGAGGGTCGTCGCCGGGAACCCCTTCCCGGCCCGACTTCCTTGCAGGTTCGCCGGAGGACCGTACGACCGGTCGAAGATCCACGTCAGCGACTCGGAGAGCGCCACGTGCCCAGCGTCCGTTGATTCAGCTTTCGAACAGGATCAACTTGGTTTAGAGATAAAGCTCATAATCCACGACGTGTCCTTAAGGTGAACAATCTTTATAATCCTTCTGTAGATCAAGCTCCGGAACTCTGGCTAACACGGACTTTTTCTTGGTGGAGTAAACCTCACACAACCTTGATTAATATACCACACACCGATCACAGCTCAAGATAGACTACTAAAAGGGGTTTTCCACTCTTGTTTCTTCAACCATAACCAAGCTCCAAGGGCTTGGTTATATAGGCCACGAGCTGGACATTCCAGTTCATTTTCACCTACCAGTCAACTGATGTCACTGTGGGACACAGCCAACGACACTCCGCAGAATCCATGATTCTATCAATGGTTATATACCAGTTGATTGGTATTTTTATCAATTAACTGATTTTTACAGCCGAAGGCACAGAAACATTTTGTGCCTTGGACCAGCCGATTGGCTTTCATACCAGCGGATTGGTAAACCCTAACACTAGGATTTTTACCTTGAATATAATCACTTATACACTCGTCCTTGCCTTCTAGCCTCTTCCATCGCTTTAATATAAAGAAAGTCAAGTACTAGTAGACATCCACTTTACTCGAAACTATTGGTTTAGTTGATTGATTTCTCAACTTAAATCATGTATCAAGAGCAACTCCTGCTTCTCGGAGAAAGAGTTCGTGTCGCTAGTAAGTAGTAGGATCGCTCATACCTCCGCATTGATTTTCCTCTCCTTATTAACTTGAATTTCCTCTCGGGTACAGTTAGGGCAACGATAGTTAGGGCACCTACTTAACAACATAATGAGAATCAGTCGACTGGTAAACCCTAACACTAGGGTTTTTACCCTAAGTACAATCACTCATGCACTCGTCTTTGCCTTCTAGCCTCTTTCATCAGTCTTGTATCCCTCAGATGTTTCCCCATCCTTCACACCTTACCTTCAAGAGCTTCATTCGGCCTCACGTCCCTTAGATGATTCCTCATCCTTCACGCTTTATCCTTATTATCGGCTCTTCACCATGTCAAGTCACACATGGACTTAAGTTGCCAAGGTTAGACACTTGGATTTACACCGCTAAGGCTACACATTTATACTTCACCATGCAAAGTCACACTTGGACTTACGTTGTCAAGGCTACACACTTGGACTTACCTTGTTGTACCTGCATCCTACACACTCACAAGTGCATATCAAATATAACAATAACCCTAACTTAAACATTTATCCAAACATCAAAACCTAAAGTCACACCGATTTCTCCAACAATCTCTCCATTTTTGATGATTGGCAACCCATTTAAGTTAGAGAAACAAGTAATGCAAACAATATGCAATCTACTCATGCATATATCATGGAACCTAATCTTAGGCTCCTCCTTCACCTAAGCTCCCCCTTGAATTAAAATTTCTAGCAAAAGTATTTAGGTTTCCCGCTTAAACTTAAATTTCTCTCCCTTTCTCATACATCAAAAAGAACTCCAACAATATATTGGATCGAGAAGCGCTAGAGGGGGAGGGGGGGGGGTGAATAGCGCTCGTGGCTTTCACGCGTTTCGGATTCGAAAAACTTAACGAGTAATGCAGCGAAAATAAGAAAACACAATCGCGAACACAAGTTATTTACTTGGTTCGGAGCCTGTGGTAAATCCTACTCCAAGGTTTACGTTCGTTGAACGTTTACTTTGGGTAACAACTATAATCACATAAATAGTTACAACTAAATATTACAATAAGTGCAATAAAAGCTATACCAACAACAAAATCGAAATCTCGAAGCTCCGGGTCGTCGAGGACTTGTCGTAGCTTAGCCGGGTCATTTCTTGAGCAGCACACGAAGGATGAATCGCTTTTGAATTGATGTTCTGAGGTGCTGGTCGAGATCTTCTTAAATAGGTTGTTGGAGGCGCCTCAAACCCCTCATGGAGGCGCCTCAAACATGAAAGCTTATCCCGCTTTCTGTGCTGCGATGAGCTTCGGGTCGTTGCCGCTTATCCACCTTAGGATGCCTCCATCATCACTCTAAGGCGCCTCCAAGCCAGCGTCCAAGACGCCTCCAAGTCCCATAGAGGTGCCTCGAGCTCCTCTACGCAGCTTGTAATACCCCGGTTCTGAAATTCTGGTTAAGTATGACTTAAAAAGGTTAGATGGTACTATCCATATCACCAAGGTGCACCTTCCTTTTCGGAAGCCCAAATTTAATAACTCCAAAGTTAAGCGTGCTTGGCTTGGAGAAATTTGAGGATGGGTGACCTCCTGGGAAGTTTTCCAGGGTGCGTGCGAGTGAGGACAAAGCACGCTGAAAGGACCTCCGGTGGTCTGTGGAGCTAGTCATCAAACTGATAGGTAATTCGTGTCGCCCCGGTTCGGTCCGGGGCCCGCCAGCCGGGCGCATGATGGTATCGAGCGACTCATGACCGTGAGTGCGCCTGTGGTAGGAGCACCCAGGCACCACCCAGCGAGGGAGATTCTCGGATTTGTTTGTGGTGTGATTTAGGTTACACAACCAGGACGCCAGGTTTTTGGCCGGGGTGATCAGAATACCCCTGCCCGAGATTCGTTAAATACGACTTAAAAGGTTAGATGGTACTATCCATATCACCAAGGTGCACCTTCCTTTCTAAGCCCAAACTTAAGAACCCAAAGTTGCGTGTTTGGCTGAGAACTGAGGATGGGTGACCTCCGAAGTTTCCAGGTGCGCAGTGAGGACAAAGCATCACCGAAAGGACCTCCGTGATCCGTGGAGCTAGTCATCAAACCGATGGACAATTATGGTAGCGCTCCTGCCTCGGCCTGGTGGGACCCGCCCGGCCGGGCGCCATATTAGAGCGACCTTGCGACCATGAGTGCGCCTGTGGTAGGAGCACCTGTGGCACCACCTAGCGAGGGAGATTCTCGGATTTGTTTGTGGTGTGATTTAGGTTACACAACGAGGACGCAGGTCTTTAAGGGGTGATCAGAATACCCTGCCTGAAATTCGTTAAGTATGACTTAAAAAGGTTAGATGGTACTATCCATATCACCAAGGTGCACCTTCCTTTCTGAAGCCCAAACTCCAAAGTTAAGCGTGCTTGGCTTGAGAAATTTGAGATGGGTGACCTCCGAAGTTTTCCAGGTGCATGAGTGAGGACAAAGCACAAAGTGACCTCCTGTGGTCCTGGAGCTAGTCATCAAACCGATAGGTATGGTGTCGTTCCTGGTTCGGTCCGGTGGGGCCCGCCGGGCGCATGATGGTATCGAGCGACTTGCGTGAGTGCGCCTGTGGTAGGAGCACCCAGGGCACCACCTAGCGAGGGAGATTCTGGGATTTGTTTGTGGTGTGATTTGTGGTTACACAACGAGGACGTTGTGTCTTTAAGTGGGGGTGATTGTAATACCCCAGTTCTGAGATTCTGGTTAAATATGACTTAAAAGGTTAGATGGTACTATCCATATCACCAAGGTGCACCTTCCTTTTCGGAAGCCCAAACTTAAGAACTCCAAAGTTAAGCGTGTTTGGCTTGGAGAAATCTGAGGATGGGTGACCTCCTGGGAAGTTTTCCAGGGTGCGTGCGAGTGAGGACAAAGCACGCTGAAAGGACCTCCGGTGATCTGTGGAGCTAGTCATCAAACCGATAGGTAATTTTGGTGTTGTTTCTGGTTCGGTCTGGGTGGGGCCCGCCCGGGCCGGGGCGTTACACAGCTAACTTTGCCTTGCACCCGAGGTGCCTCCAAGCTTCACGGAGGGTGCCTCGGGTAATGTTCATCCGAGGCAAACTTTGTTCTTTTGACCCTGCAAAACATGTTAGTCACAAAAACAAACACATATCCTACAAGACAAAGTTAGCACATAATAATAGCATAATTATAAATGTTTGACAGTCACCAGACTGTCCGGTTCTGACTTCGAATTTTCGACCGGAAACCTTAGGTCGAACCGACGCCTACTGTTCCCTCTTCCGGGGAACGCGTCCTCACCTACTCAACTCAGGAGAGCATACCTGATGCCAGTCCGGTCCTCCAGATCGACTGGACTTTTCGCCTAGGGTTACCACCTCCTAGGACCTAGGGTTACCACCCCCTAAAGTTTTTCGCCACCTAAGGTTACCTCCCCCTATGACCTAAGGTTATCCCCCCCCCCTTTAGGATTTCCTCCATCTAGGGTTACCACCCCCTAGGACCTAGGATTACCACCCCTTAGGGTTTTCCTTCACCTAGGGTTACTACCCCCTAGGACCTAAGGTTACCACACCTTAGGGTTTTCCACCACTTAGGATTACCATCCCCTAGGACCTAAGGTTATCACCCCTTAGGATTTTCCACCTGCCTAACCGCAGTTAGGACTTTCCTGCAAACTTATTCAAGCACATTAGATAACAACACAACTTAAACCCTTTGACATAATCAAAACATAGGTTCAATCGTGTGGATGCTTCCTGCACCAACACAATATTCCAATTATTGGTCTCTTAAACCTTTGATGATCATAAACATCATGTATTAATCCTCCATAAGCTTACTATTAGAGCAAGTAGATTGGCAAGAGAGGGAGGTGAATTATTCTGAAAATAAGTTAGAAGAATCTCGAGCTAGTTTTAGTAGGGGAATACTATTAGTTAACCAAATATGACATAATAAATAACAACTTAAAAAGAACTAAGTAAGAGACTATTAATTTTTACTTGGTTAAAACCTAGATCGTTGTTAATCCAAGACAGTGTAAAACTTCACTAAAAATATCTCCTTTAATGAAGGCGGAGAAGCTTCTTACATTTTTTGAAAAGCTCAGAAAGTTGCTAGGAGATTAATACAGAAGTTCTTGAATATTTCCTAACTCTAGGATTTTTTTATAACCCCTAGAAAACTTATCCAAAGCTAAAAGGCCCCTTTAATAGGGTTCAAGGCACCTTCAATCAGAGAAATCTTATCGCCGAAGATAAAACTTTATCTTCGACTAACGGTCACTAGAATGCACCTTCTATAGGCTGGAAGACACCTTCAATATTATTCATCGAAGGCGCCTTCCAAGTCATGGAAGGCGCCTTCAACATTATTTATCAAAGGCATCTTCCAAGTCATGGAAGGCGCCTTCCATGAGGTAGATAAGCTCCTTAGCTGATCTCTTTGCGTAAGTGATGTTGCGGCTAATCGAAGTTGAGCTCACCCGAACCTAACTCTAACCTTCTCCTCGAGCATGTTTCCTTCCCGACTTCTCGTCCCTCGAACGTCGCGCACGCCCTTCTCGTCCATCGGTGTACTTCTGTAGCACCTCGTCCTTCGAATACACCGAACTTGTCGGCTCCTTTTCCGTGTCACCCTTTTCACTAGTTGCATCTTTCCCTTGACTTCTTGTGTTCCTAAGCTCTTACACACTTAGACACAAGAATCAAATCCAAACAAGACCTAACTTGATTAGGTTGATTACATCAAAATCAACCTGGTGTACTTACAATTACATACATGTATATTATCCTTTTTGGTCATTTCCTAATACTGAAAAATAATTCTAAACTGTATCAGCCGATTGCCATAGACTTCAGTCGATTGCCCTCATCAAATTCAACTTATAGAAACATTCTATATTTGATGAACACTATTACCAATCGACTGGTCCCTAATAGCAGTTAACTAGTACCAATTTTTAGCCCAAAATATATTCTAAATCCGATTTCTAAAATACATAAAAAAAAATTCACAGATCTCTAAAAATCTCTAAATTTTATGGAGAGATCTGTTTTACCCCTAATTTCTTGAGAAAAATATATTTATCATGAATTTCAATATTGACATAAAATCTAAAACTATCTAAATGGTTCAATTGAAACATGACCTAAAGTCCTAATTTTGGTTTCCTCTTGATGTATTTATTCATACTAAACCATAATGCATCCCTAGCATTAGTTTATATATATATATATATATATATATATATATATATATATATATATATAATCAATTTTCATGTAATATGAACCCAATTTCATATTGTCATGTATGAAACCCATCCTAAATGTGTCAACTAACTCGATTAGAGACTCAAGTCCATCTCTAAATCTTGTGGCACATTTCATGACCCATCTGGAATCCTAAACAACGCCCACTTGAGACCCATTGACCATGGGTCCCGAATTGACTTTTTGAACTCCCCCTAGAGCTCGTAACCTTAGCCACATTATTAGATGACTTCTCTAAACCACAATGGTGCACCTTGGGTGATGATTGGTCTAATCACTTTACCTTCTTAACCTTGGACACCTCATCCTTGCCATAATCATATGTAATCATTGCATATTTCTTTCATTGGCCTTGGATGACTCTCCTTTACCCTTGATTACTCCTCCCTTTCCATTATCATGTATCACTCTAGCATAGGAAGGACTAGATCAGCATTATAAACCCGATTTATCATTGTTGGGTCTTTGACTATCTAATACCATGTCTAATCCCTTTGATCCAACATTGAATCTCTCTAGAATTTTCTCCAAACTATTAAGTTTTGCCTTCAAAGTTTAATTTTATTTTTCTAGACTCCTAATTCTAGACTCTTGTTGTTCACCTTGGACATTTCTAGACCTACCCATCTTTCTAGACATGTGCTTTCCCTTCCTGGGATGTTTACCTAAGTCCTCGTAACTCATTACATCATTAGGTAAAATATCAATCAAAATTGATATTACCTTTTCATTTGTCTTTGATCGTGAGCTTTGTTCCTCAGTCTAATAATGTGGTTGCAGTCTCTTCTCTTTCTTGCCTCTTAGAATTTCAAACAGGGTCCTTGATAACCATCTGTTGGTGCAATTTACACTAACAATCTAACTCATGTTTTAATGAATGTCAAGTGAGTTGAGTTAGGCATTGTCGTAGTCTAACCTTGTTATTGAGTGTGCAGGGTTGACTAAACCTAATCAGAATGTTCGATTTCTGATTGATTGAAGACCAAGTGTGTGATTCCGGCAAGTAAGGATGTTTGATTCCAGATAGGTTGAAATCCAGATGTGGGATTTTGGCCAGGGTTGGGATGTGCAATTCCAGATTGGAAAAGACCGGATGTGCGATTTCGTTAGGTCGAGATGTTGATTTCTGAAATCCTGACGTGTGATCCTAGAGGTAACTCTACACTTGGTAAGTAGAGATAAGTCATTGAAGGAGAGTGACTATGTGAAGACACGTTCCCGTTCGAAGGGACAGTAGGCGTCGGTCCAATTTAGGTCTATTTCTGAAACTTAAATTGAAACTCTAACTAGATCCTTATCTCAGGGAAACAGGATATAATTATTACTTCATACTATGATTTATTAAACTTTGTCTTGCAGAGTATACTTTGTATTATTGGACTAATATGTTTTGCAGGACAAAAAAGAGCAAAAAAAGCCTCGGGTGAATAGTGCCTAAGGTGCCTTCCATGGCATGGAAGGTACTTTCGTACTATTCATGGAAAGTGCCTTCCACAAGATAAAATTCAGACTTCATAGTAGATAAAGACCAGACTGTTCAGGATCAAATTTCTCATATTGGAGGCACCTTCAAGACTATGGAAGGTGTCTTCCACACCCTTTATAAGTGTGTTTCGCCCAAGTCATTAGAGGCAACTACTACACAAGCTTCTACGTGTCCGATCATCTTTCTGACTGCTCTGCCTTCCTGTTGCTACTTCATAGAAATCAATCTGCCACCAAGCTACCCTTTTGAGCCATTCAATCATCTCTGGCAGACTGACAGCAACACACGAGCGCTCTTAATTGTTGGTAATATTTTGTTAAGTATTGTATTTTTTATTACTTCTTTAAAAAGGAGAAGTGTAGATTGTTACATTGTCCCAATCTCTTGTATTTGATCATCTCTTCTGGCGATTCCAGAAGAGGCTTTTAGTGAATTATCCATTGATAGATCCATAGGACCTGGGTCTTGGAGTAGAAGTCGTCAAAGGCTCCGAACCAAGTAAATCTTTGTGTTCGCGTCTTTTTTCATTTCTGTCTATTTCTTTCTTTGTTGCGTACTCTTGTTTTAAAACGTAAAAAGATGAATTTTTGAAAATCATGTAATTCACCCCCCCCCTCTCACGTGCATCTCGGTCCAACACCATCATGGTGTCCCAATCTGTCTCGAAGAAAGCCTCCATTTTTACCACCCAAAAGGTGATATCCCATAGATTCTCCCTTTTTAATTTAGAGGAACAATCAAGTCAACCATCCTTAGCTTTCTCAACGGTTAGTCTGATGAAGAGCAACCTTATTCTGATACTACTTGTTGAGGATCTTTGGGATGGCTATAAGGGGATTAAATAGATGATCACCCCAAGTTGTTAACTTCCTACAATGTTAGCGCAACGAAAAAAATAAAACAATAAGTAGAAAGCTAATCTAAAGACAAGAAGAGCAAGCAAACCACAGCACATTCGTTTAACATGGTTTGGAGATAAATCTCTTACTCCATGACGTGTCCGTAAGGAGGGCGATCCTTGTGATCTTTTGGTGGATCAAGCCCCAGAACTTCGGCTAGAACGAACTCATTTTCAGTGGAGTAAACCTCGTACAACCTTGATCAATACACTGTACACCGATCATCGCTTAAGATAGACTACTAATAAGGGTTTTTCACTCTTATTTCGTCAACCATAACCAAACTCTAAAGGCTTGATTATATAGGCCATGAGCTAGACATTTCAGCTCATTTTCTGCCTACCAATCGACTGGTCTAATAGGAGTTTTCCACTTTTGTTTCGTCAACCATAGCCAGACTCTAAAGGCTTAGTTATATAGGCCATGAGCAGGACATTCCAGCTCATTTTCCACCTACTAGTCGACTGATGTCGTTGTTGGACATAGCCAATAGAACTTCATAAAATCCGTAATTCTATCGACGACTATCTACCAGTAGTCGATTTTCATAATTGAAAGCACAAAAACATTATGTGCAATGGACCAATCAACTAGCCTTTATACCAGTCAACTGCTAAATCCTAATACTAAGATTTTTACACTGAGTACAATCATTCATACACTCGTCCTTGCCTTCTAGCCTCTTCCATTAGTTTTGCGTCCCTCATATGCTTCCCCATCCTTCATGTCTTGTCCTTATTGTAGTGTCTTCAACATACCAAATCACACTTGAACTTACATTGTCAATGCTACACACTTGGACTTACACCGCTAAGGTTACACACTTGGACTTCACCATGCCAAGTCACACTTAGACTTACGTTGCTAAGGCTATATGTTGGATCGAGAAGCGCTAGAGGGGGGGGGGGGTGAATAGCGCTCGTGGCTATTTCGTTCGATTATCGAAATCGTAAAACACTCGAGTAAAAATGCAGCAGAAATTAAAGAAATACAAGCAGATGAACACAGTGGATTTACTTCGTTCGGAGCCTGTGACGACTCCTACTCGAAGGCCCGCGATCCTTGATCGCTTTCGGTGGGCAACAACTATAAGTTCGTTAAGAGTATTACAAACTAATTACAATTCAAAACTGTAAAAGATTATACCGACAACAAACAGATTAAATCCGAAGCTCCGGGTTGTCGAGGTGTCGTTGCAGCACTTCTGGATTGAGTCGTTAGCAGCTTGTCGCAAGGAGATTGCTTAGATAATTGTTCTATTTTGAAGCTGCACCTCAACCCTCCTTTTATATGCGGTTCCGGGCGCCTGGATCCCTTCCGGGCGCCTGGAGTGTGACGTGGCCAACCAACCAGGATGCTCCACGCAAGTCGCAGAGGGATAAAGTTTGTCTCGGCCCGGACACTTTTTCCAGCAGCCCTCACCGCAAACAAAGGTTAGTCCGAGCAAAATACCGCAAGATGTTGTTAGAATCGATAAAACATAGTAATAATAATTGATGCCTTCTGACCGTCCGAATCGACTTGGATTTCCCACCGAAGCTCCTAGGTCGACCTGACGCCCACTGTTTCCTTCCTGGGAACGCGCCCTCACCTACTCCACTCAGAGATTTATTGCAGCGATCCTCCAGATCGACTTGAGCTCAGCACTCGATGCTTCCTGACTTTCTTGGACATCCGCTTCCCGGCTAGTCCAGTCTTTCACCTGTTCACCTGGGATTTTTCACCTAAGGTTACCACCCCCTAGGACTTTTTCCTGAAGCCATCGACCTGCCAAGACTTTCCGCATAGGGTTACCACCCCCTATGACCTAGGGTTACCACCCCCTAGGGTTTTCCCTTTGCCTAACCGCAGCTAGGACTTTTCTCCACCTAGGGTTACCACCCCCTAGGGTTTTCACCTGCCTAACCGCAGTTAGGACTTTCCTGAAATACTCATTCAACATGTTAGATAACAGAGAATCTTAACTTTGAATCCCTTTGCCATTATCAAAACTTAGGTTCGATCGTCGAATGCTTCCTGCACCAACAATCTCCCCCTTTTTGATTATGGCAACAAAAATTCAAAGTTAAGAAAATAATGCCATTAAAAGATAAGCATGAAAATACAAGCATAATGATAGTTAAGTGCAGAGCTCCCCCTTAATATAAAGACTCCCCCTTAATATAAAGCACACTTTTTTAAATTTGAATTTCTTTCAATTTTCTTTAATTCTTTGAATTTTCTTCTACTCTCCCCCTTTGCCATATATCATAAATCAGTTGAAAGCAAGTTTTAAGATTTTAAGAAAATAATCTTTCTGAGAGAAGGAAGAAGAAGGCTTGTGAAACTTAGTTAATCGAAGTATTTTTAACTTAGAAAAGTATTTTAGCATTTAGAGTTAAAATTTATAAGGGGGCTAAGTTTGAGAAAGTTTGAAGGTTGCTATATGAGTCACTTTAGCTAAGCCTTTTGCAAACAATGAATTTTGAGAATGTAGGTTCAGTTTAAAAGGTACTTAGCGTTAAAACTTAATTTTGAAAAGATAGGAGTAAGAATTTGTTAATACAAAGAGGGAGTGACTAAATGTTTAATTTAGGTTATTTATTTTAGCTGGTCTCTAAGTCCAAGCAGGAGGTTAAATAGATTTTAAGTTATCCAGATTGTTTTGTTCAGGTATCAGAGCTCTAAAGTATGAGCATGCTCAAACTTCAAATCTCCATTTCCTTCAGGGCTAATTCCATATTCTTGTAAGTCTAGTAAATTTAGGGGAGCAAGATTTTCAAGTTAGATTTTCAAGTATTTTTCAAAGGATTTTGAAATTAGTTTTCCAAAGATTTTTCAAAGGTTTTTGAATAAGTTTTTCAAATTTTTCAAAGGATTTTGAAACTAATTTTTCAAGTATTTTTCAAAGGATTTTGAAACTAGTTTTTCAAGTATTTTTCAAAGGATTTTGAAATAAGTTTTTCAAGTATTTTTCAAAGGATTTTGAAATAAGTTTTCCAAGGTATTTTTCAAAGGATTTTGAAATAAGTTTTTCAAGTATTTTTCAAAGGATTTTGAAATAAGTTTTCCAAGGTATTTTTCAAAGGATTTTGAAATAAGTTTTTCAAATATTTTTCAAAGGATTTTGAAACTAGTTTTTCAAGTATTTTTCAAAGGATTTTGAAATAAGTTTTTCAAGTATTTTTCAAAGGATTTTGAAATAAGTTTTCCAAGATATTTTTCAAAGGATTTTGAAATAAGTTTTTCAAATATTTTTCAAAGGATTTTGAAATAAGTTTTTCAAATATTTTTCAAAGGTTTTTGAAATAAGTTTTTCAAGTATTTTTCAAAGGATTTTGAAATAAGTTTTCCAAGGTATTTTTCAAAGAATTTTGAAATAAGTTTTTCAAGTGATTTTGAAATGATTTTTCAAAGATTTTGAAATTAAGTTTAAAATGATTTTGAAATGATTTTGAAATTAAGTTTAAAATGATTTTGAAATGATTTTTCAAAGATTTTGAAATTAAGTTTAAAATGATTTTGAAATGATTTTTCAAATATTTTGAAATTAAGTTTAAAAATATTTTGAAATGATTTTGAAATAAAGTTTTGAAAAGATTTTAAAATGATTTTGAAATAAAGTTTTAAAAGATTTTGAAATAATTTTTGAAATATTTTGAAATTATTTTTGAAAAGATTTTAAAATGATTTAGTTTTGAAAAGATTTTAAAATGATTAAGTTTTGAAAAGATTTTAAAATGATTTTTGAAAAGAATTTTTAAAAGATTTTGAAATGATTTTGAAATAAAGTTTTAAAAGATTTTGAAATAATTTTTGAAATATTTTGAAATTATTTTTGAAATATTTTGAAATTATTTTTGAAAAGATTTTAAAATGATTTTGAAATTAAGTTTAAAAATATTTTGAAATGATTTTGAAATAAAGTTTTGAAAAGATTTTAAAATGATTTTGAAATTAAGTTTAAAAATATTTTGAAATAAAGTTTTGAAAAGATTTTAAAATGATTTTGAAATAAAGTTTTAAAAGATTTTAAAATTATATTTGAAAAGAATTTTTAAAAGATTTTTTAAAAGATTTTTCAAATTGATTATAGAATTATAGTTATGAGTTTAATTTGAATTTTAAATTCTTTAGTCATCTCACCCGATCTAAGTTTTCAATCAGGTAATCCTATTATTTTTGTGAGATGAACTGAGGTTCAATTTAAGGGTTTGGTTTAACTTTGTGTTAGATTTAGATTTAGTTTTGGGTTCAACAAGTAAGTATTCTTTGGATAAACTTCTGGGCTATGGTGAGTCACAAGGAACTCATTAAAGTAACCATGTCTTCGAAGTTTTCCAAATAGTCCTACCCACTGAACTTAATTCTAAACCTTGGTCTATCTAATTAGGATCCATTTAAGGGTAATTTCGGTCAGTTTCACTTGGCCAAATGCACCAGGTCGAAGTCATATCTTCCTAGACATGCGATGCCCAAGCTTCCCTAACGTACTATCATCCAAAAACTTCATCAGTACCGTGGGTCAAGTTAAACCTCGCCCATTTATCTAACCTTAATTACCCTGCCGGGTAGTCTACTCTTGTTTACCCATTCCGGGTAAATTAAGTTCGGTTACCCAGTCGGGTAATTTAGTTGGGGGTGCCAGCTATTCTGGATCCTCCATCTATATTTAAATTTTGATTTTGATTTGAATTTTGAGTTAATTTCGAATTTTAAATTTAATTTTGAATTTCAAATTTTGAATTTTGAATTTAATTTCGAATTTTTAATTAATTTTTAAAATTTTTAATATTGTTTTTCTTTTTGCTCCCCCTGGATCATAGCCTCGATATGGTCTATCGAGGTAGTGTATTTGATCCTTCGGGACCCAATATTGACCAAGTCCAACTTGATTGACCAAGTTGGACTTAGGTACCCATGCTTGGACTACCTTTATATTATTTCTATTAACTAATGATAAATACGATTTGTATTTCGTTTTGGTCTTAAATCCAAGTCCGGCTTTGTTGTAAACGGCTCGCTGTTTTCCAAGAATCAGATCTAGATTCTTGGAACCCAAGGTGAACCGTTCCAATGTGTACTTGAGTTCTTTAATTTGAGCTTTCAGATTGGAATTTTCTTCCTCAAGTTGTTGGACTTGAGTTGAACTTCCAATTTGAACTGACTCAGTTAAAGAACTCGAGTCAGTCGCTTCCTTAAGGGTTGTCACCTCCTTTTGGAGCGACTTAACCCGGACGTTGGATTTAGCCAACTTCTTAAGCAAGTATGGAATTAAATTTTGCGAGTCATCTAAGTTAATACTAGACATTAAAGCACTTACAGTGGTTTTGGGTCCTTCTGAAACGGATACGGATACGTGGCTTCGCTTGGACTCGGTGTCTGATTCGCTCTCGGTCTCTGAATCGGACTCGAACTCGGACTCGGTGTCGATAATGTTCGCTAGTACTGGTAGAGCGAGAAGGCTCGGTTGCTCTTCAACGGATCCGGATTCATCTGATGACTCAGATCAGGTTGCTTTCAACATATGTTTCTCTGTCTTACTTGTACCTGCAACCATCGTAATACCTTCTTCGGCCGAAGTAGTACCATTCTGTTCATCCAATTCAAATAAATCATTTAAATCATGTTTACTTGTGTTTGACATACCTTCGTGAAGTTCTATCAGATTCTCCCACAGCTCCTTGGCGCTTGAGAATGGGCCGGCACGATTCAGCTCCTTATTCGTTAAGTCGCACTGAAGTGTATACGTTGCTTTTGCGTTTGCTTCTACCTTTTTGATAAGGTTCGCGTCCCAGTTCTCGTACAGTAGTGGCTTGCCGACATCGTCAGTTGGCAGGTGAAGCCCGATTTTGACGATCATCCAGACTTCAAAGTGAGTCTGGAGATACGCTTCCATCCGACCCTTCCAGTCTCCGAAATCATCTCCGGAGAAGAGCGGTGGGCGAGCAGTGTTATAGCCTTCTTGGAGAGCCATTGAATCTTGCACGAAAAAATGAGCAAAAAAACTTGTCCCAGGACTTAATCCTGGATTAGTAGTGTGGTAGAAGGATAGAAAAAGAAATTTACGAGTTTCAAGAAAAAATAATAAAATAATAATAAAATATTATTAAAAGAATATTTAAAAATATTATTTCAAATTTTGTTAAATTCAATATTTTATCAATACTAATAAATCGTGAAAGGATGAAAATGTAATTTTCGAAAATAATTTTGGAGGGTTTTCCCTATAAACACGACAAAGCCACAAAAAAAAATGCTTGAATGGTGGTTGCACCAGTTCAAAGCGACCCCGCTCTGATACCAATTGTTGGATCGAGAAGCGCTAGAGGGGGGGGGGGGGTGAATAGCACTCATGGCTATTTCGTTCGATTATCGAAATCATAAAACACTCGAGTAAAAACGCAGCGGAAATGAAAGAAATACAAGCAGATGAACACAGTGGATTTACTTCGTTCGGAGCCTGTGACGACTCCTACTCGAAGGCCCGCGATCCTTGATCGCTTTCGGTGGGCAACAACTATAAGTTCGTTAAGAGTATTACAAACTAATTACAATTCAAAGCTGTAAAAGATTATACCGACAACAAAAAGATTAAATCCGAAGCTCCGGGTTGTCGGGGTGTCGTTGCAGCACTTCTGGATTGAGTCGTTAGCAGCTTGTCGCAAGGAGATTGCTTAGATAATTGTTCTATTTTGAAGCTGCACCTCAACCCTCCTTTTATATGCGGTTCCGGGCGCCTGGATCCCTTCCGGGCGCCTGGAGTGTGACGTGGCCAACCAACCAGGATGCTCCACGTGGCGAAGTCGCGGCAGGGATAAAGTTTGGTCCCGGGCGCCCGGACAGCCTTTTTCCAGCAGGCTCCTCACCTGCAAACAAAGGTTAGTCCGAGCAAAATACCCTGCAAGACAGTGTTAGAATCTGATAAAACATAGTAAATAATAATTGACAGTCTTCGGACTGTCCGAATCTGACTTTGGATTTCCCACCGGAAGCCCTAGGTCGACCCGACGCCTACTGTTCCCTCTGCGGGGAACGCGTCCTCACCTACTCCACTCAGGAGATCATATCCACGATCATCGACTGGACTTTTGCTCAGCACTCGATGCTTCCGGACTTTCTGCTGGACATCCGCTTCCCCGGCTAGTCCAATCTTTCACCTGGTTCGCGACACCAGGACTTTTCACCTAGGGTTACCACCCCCTAGGACTTTTGCCTAAAGCCATCGACCTGCCAAGACTTTCCGCATAGGGTTACCACCCCCTATGACCTAGGGTTACCACCCCCTAGGATTTTCCCTTTGCCTAACCGCAGCTAGGACTTTTCTCCACCTAGGGTTACCACCCCCTAGGGTTTTCACCTGCCTAACCGCAGTTAGGACTTTCCTGAAATACTCATTTAACATGTTAGATAACAGAGAATCTTAACTTTGAATCCCTTTGCCATTATCAAAACTTAGGTTCGATCGTCGGATGCTTCCTGCACCAACACCATACACTTGGACTTACACCGCCAAGGCTACACACTTGGACTTCATTATGGTAAGTCACACTTAGACTTACGTTGCCAAAGCTACACACTTGGACTTACACTACCAAAGATGCACACTTGAACTTCACCTTGTTGTACCTATATCCTACACACTCACAAACACATATCAAATACAACAATAAATCTAACTTAAACTTTATCTAAACATCAAAATCTAGTGTCACGCCGATTGCTCCAACATCCCCGGTCGTCATCATCGTTGATACAGCTGAGGATGGGGCCCTCAAGCTAAAGGAGACGAAGGCTCGGCCTCCCGCGCCTGACCATAATGACTTAGTGGGTGGCCTTAGCTTGGGCCTCCTCTCCAAGACCTTGGTATCCGGCGCAAAGCGAGGGTTCTCTGACGCTATCGATAGGGCCAACAAGTGGGGGCTTTCCACTGTTGGAGGTAAATCTAAGGTGGATGTTGGTAAAGGTGGCACCTTATTCTCCTCCAAAGGGGAGAACTATAACGAGTAGCTGCCTGCCCTTGGGAATGTGGGAAAAGGCAAGGATGTCATGGTGAAGGAGACCGAGCATGAGAGGAAGGTCGCTGGACATGTAGGGATTGCAAATGGGAATGAGCGTGGCGTCACACCTGATGCAAAGTAAGTGTCGTAGATTTTCTCTAGCGGTCTTTGATCGAGGAAATATGTTTTAGCAATCTTTGTCTCATATTTTCCGTCCTTTTTGATGGCCCATTTTCTTATTTAGAGTATTCAGTTCTTTTATAAAGACGCTCTTTTTTTTTGTTTTAGAGGAGTAGCAGCCTGTGAACATGCTAGCAACCTGGGAGTAAACAAAGGGATTTTTTTCCCCTCTTCTTTGTTTTTCTCTTCAATCCGATGGATTCTTTTCTTTTCCTTCTCCTTCCTTTTTCATTTCTCTCCCTTCTCATAGGGATTTTTTTCTTTGTTTCTTTCTTTCCTTTCTTAATCCACATCTTGGAGTAAACAGAGGGATTTTTTCCCTCTTCTTTCTATTGGGCTGCAAAGTTATAAACAAAGTCCCACATTAAAAACACAAAAAAATCATGGATTTATAAGAGAATGATATCTCCATTAGTATGAAGCCTTTTGAATAAAGCTCAAAAATAAAACCATCAGAGCTTAGGCCTAAAGTGGATAATATCATGTCATTATGGAGATATCTAAATTTCTTTTGGTCCTAACAATTGGTATCAGAACCCAGACTGCCAGAAGGTTTAACCGCCGACTGTGCACAAGAGTTATGATCTAATTGAGTTATGTGAGTAGACTATTAACCTTGAACAAAGGAAATAGGGACTCCTGTGTCCGAATCAAGAGGACCAGACACTAGGCAGAAAGTCTTAGTTGTGGCTAGGCAAAGAAGTCCTAGCAGGTCGAATGGAATGAGGGGCAGGAAGACCTGGTGGGTCGAGGATTGGATGTGCGAAGCCTGTGGTCCTTCATTTAAGAGGGAGATTGTTGAGTTGTAAGATTGTGAATAAAATCCCATATTGAAAACACATGGAAAAAATCATGGGTTTATAAGGAAATGATATCTCCATTGGTATGACACCTTTTGGGTAGAGCCCAAAAATAAAATCATGAGGGCTTAGGCCCAAAGTGGACAATATCATATCATTATGGAGATATCTAAATTCCTTTTGGTCCCAACACTTTCTTCTTCTCTTTAATCTTGATAGATTCTTTTCTTTTCCCTATCCTTCTTTTTTCTTCTATTCCCTTCCTGTAAGGATTTTTTCCTTTGTTTCTTTCTTTCCTTTATCAATCAATGCCTTAGAGTAAACAGAGTCTTAAGTGAAAAAGAGAATCAAATAGTGAAATTGTGGCTCCCGTCGACTGCCCTTGAATCCCACTGTGCAACAGTCGTGGCACCCTTAGTAGGCCAGTCAGTTGAACACGTCGAACACAAATAACATTTGAGTTTGACTAAAAAAAAATTATAGAATAGGTTCATGTTTGAGATCGCAATTCGGTGAGTCAGCTAAAAGCAACTGCAGCGAAGAAGATCGTAGGTGACACGATGGTAAGAGAGCTAAATGAAAATCCTACATACAACTCAGCGAAGGGGTTAGAATGGGCATCAAGATTGGAGTCGTCGTGACCACTCCGACGCTCAAGTTAACATAGACTAGGGATGACAATGGGGTGGGTTCGAATCATATTTGGCCAATCCTAGAACCGCCCCGTTAAAAAAAATGGACCCGAATCCAGACTCGCCCTGCCTAATTTTTCAACCCGCCACGCCCCGAACCCGCTCAAAATCTGGCGGGTCCATAATGAGTTAGACCCGCCAACCCGCTAAGATTTTAAAAAAATAAGATGCAAGTCAACAATAAGTTATTATTATATATATATATATATATATATATATATATATATATATATATATATACACACACACACACACACACACGAGGCAGTTTCATTGAAACTCGTAACCCGCCCCAAACCCACTTCTAAATCCGATCAACGGGTTTAGACCCGCCTTGTAACCCGTTTGATCGGATTTAAATCTGCCCTGAATGGGGCAAGTTTAATATAGGGTCGGGTTTAAACCCGACCCATTGCACCCCTAGCATAGACATTAGGAGAAGATGAAAGTAATGTAGTAGTCAAAGGGTCCAGATGATTGTGTCCACATACCTACACCTGCATGAGCGGGGCATCCTTTTATAGAGTTGTAGTTATACCTTCTCATTCTCCACGTGCTCCAAGATGAATGCTTATGTTGTCCATGTCCTCCGAATGGAATGACTACATTACCCATGTCTCCTTGGATAAATGGCTATGTTGCCCACGCCTTTCGGAAGATAATAGCTACGTTGTCCATGTCTGCCAGGAGTAACGACTCAACAAACCACGTAAGAGGTAAATCACGAATAAGCTAGAGGAGTTGAGCGATTGAGCTGGAGGAGTCGAGCGACTAAGCTGGAGGAGTCGGTGACCACTTTGACCTCTACATCTATCTAACTATTGACCCAGACCTTGACTGATCCAGCCACATCACATGTGGATTCCTATATTCCTGCATCTCAAGCTTCTCTCCGAGTCTAGTCTAGACCCGACCCAGGCTGGGTTTGGCTTGGACTCGGCCCGGGCCCATAACTGAGGCAACGGGTCGATTGCCTGTTGACCGGGTTCACCGGATCAAATCGGAACCGGCCAAGCAACTTGCTGGGCCAGTTTCGGGTCCTTAAGTGCAAACTGGGCGGACCGCCAGTTAACTACCAGTTCAGCCCATTGGTTCAACAAGGTTTTTTTTTTGCTCGTTGGAACCGCTGGTTAACCGGCGATTCCAAGCCGTTGGGGGAGGGTGGGAGGGGGGTTGGGTATTTTTTTCAATGATTAGGATCATTTGATCATTTTTTGATCAATGACTTTGATTTAGCATCCATTATTATCCAAACTCAATAAATAGAGAGCTCATTTTATTATTTTCACACACATCTTTTCTACTCTTAATCTCAATTTCATATTCTCTATACGCTTTCGCTTCTCATTTTCAATTACAATGGAAGGAGGTTGTGGAGATGCATCATCTCAAGCTTGGAAGGGTAAAGAAATAATGAATCCGTGGGAGGAGGACCCCAGCATTCAATCTGCCGATGATGAGATAGAACACCTTCCGAATTCGATACTCGAAACACAAGGAAGTACCAATGCAATTACTTCTAAGGTTCAAGAACTTCCTCCTCTAAAGTCTTCTATTTTTACTAAACAATTTGAGAATGTCACTCTTCCATCGAGAGAAATGTGTGCAAAATATAACCACTGAAATTCTTTCTACAAATTCCAAGCCGACGGTGACTATGGGTTGTTGAAACGACATGTAGAAACGAAGCACTCGATGGAATATGGACTCGACCATTCTCAAACACAATTATCAAGATTTTCTTCAACTAGTGGTAGTACTGATTTCGGTTTATTTTTATATTTGGATAATAAATTAAGAGAATCATTACCTAAATTTATTTTTGTAGAACATCTTTCTTTTAGTTTTGCATCTAAATGCATATTTGAATATTTTTGTAAAGAATTTATTAATCCATGTGTTAACCGTGTTCCTAGGAATGCACTTACTCGTATAATTAAAAAATTAGTAAAATAAGAAAAAAAAGAATTTAATTGATCATTGGCAAACACATTCGTATATGGATGTGACTTGCCATTGGATCAATAACTCTTGGAACCTCCAAAAAAGATTGTTAGCTTATAGAGTTTTTGATGAATCACATAATGCTCATAACATCGCACAATTATTATATTTAATTTTAGAAGAATATGACTTAACTCATAAAATATTTTTAATATCATTAGATAATGTTAGTTCCAATACCGTTTGTATAGATGATCTGAAATTTATTTGTCAACCTATTATTGACGATTTATTTTTTCATATTCATTGTGTATGCCATATTTTAAATTTATGTGTTCAAGGTGGATTAAAAATTTTAGAAATTTATATTAAAATAATTAGAATTGTAATTTCTTATTTATGATCTCATCCATCTATAATGAAATAATGGGGTAAATTTTGTAAAACTAATGGAATGAGACCTAAAAAATTTTCACGTTACCAACACGTTGGAATTCAATATACCAATTATTACAAGATTCATTTCAATATAAAGAATTATTATGTTCATTTTTTTGCATAAAATACTAATACTGATATATATTTATTTTCACAATAATGGAATATTTGTAGTAGTATTGGTGAAATTTTAAAAGTATTTAATGATACAACTGAATAACATTCTGGTGTTTATTATCTCACTACTTAATTAGTTTTAGAAATTTTTTCTAATATAGTATTAGTTTTAAATAAACATATTAATAATGAATCTTTATCTTCTTGCATCTTAGCTATGAAAACTAAATGGAAAAAATATTTTTATTTTATTCCTGAAATTTATTTAATTGTATTTACTTTAGATCCTAGATTTAAATTAGAAGTTTTACAAGAAATCTTAACTTTATATTAGAATGCTTTAATTCCAATTAAATATTCTTCTTCTCTTGATTCAGTTAATATTATATATAATATTAGAATTTATGTATATGATATTTATAATCAATATTATGTAAAATATGGAGCACAAATTAATATTTATAAAATACAACAAACTACTAGTAGTAATTTAAAACTTACAAAAGTACAACTTTTATTAAAAGAATGGACAAAATGTCCACGAGAATCCTCAAGTTCCACACAGAAACTTAAGAATTATTTTACGACTTCTTTTGATTTTAATGAAGCAGATAGTGAATGTCGATATCTTAAAGTGGTGGTCACAAAAGACTCAAAGATTTCCCGTCCTCTCCGTGATCGCCAAAGAAATTTTAGCTTGTTCAATGTCAATTGTTGTTATGGAGCAGACGTTCAGTGTCGCAGTAACATATTAGATGAATGACGATTAACTTTGTCTCTTGACTCATTAGAAGCCCAAGCATTACTCGACGATTGGACCAGAGCGGAGAAAAGAATCCAAGGAATGCAACTTTCAGATGACAAAATTGGAGATTTTGATACTGAAGGAACGAACACGACAGGAACAGGAAATGAAAGTAAGTGACAATGTAAAAGGATAAAAATGTAAAAGAACTACGTGGGTTGTGATTCCCCTATACCCTAAGGGGATACATAGACAACTTAAATAAGTACAAGCTCTTTTTTGCAATAAATTTTAATTTGTAATTTTTAATTTTTAATTTTTAATTTTTAATTTTAAATTTGTAATTTTTAATTTTTAATTTTTTAACATAATAATCTTGAACCGTGGTGATCCGTAGTGAACCATGAATCGAACCGTGAACCGTAATCGTCTTGGGCAGTTAAAGTTAAGGGTCGACTTGCCTTGAACTATTGAACTAGTGGTTCTGAACCGTCAAACCGACGGTTCTAAACTGTCGAGCCATCAGTTCTGAACCATAGTCAGGTCTAGTCTAGTCGAAGGAGGTTCGAGGCCAATTGACTGGATTGTGTATTTTAGGCTGGACTTCTTACTCGTGAGCTAGGATTGACATTAACACCATACCGTTGTATACCTCGAGAATCGATGAGCCAGGAGTCATTAATGCGGACGATACATGTGATGGTGTATCTAGATAATAATTGGTACATCTTGTCATGCAATATATGCTACCGAGTTGAAGGTCGCCACTTCTTAGGGCCATGCCAAGATATCAAATAGAAATGTTTCTTATGATTTTGTGGATTTTGAGTACATGATCTGATGGCTCAGCATAATAGACCATTGTTTTATTACTTTGATTCAATAGTCTAAATTCCAATCCTAGAGTATACTAGGGCTAGCTAGGGGAGAATGTTGTCACGTTTTTTGTCATCTTCTCTAAGTTCCAGCCGCCACAATTTTCTACAGTACCACAAACTTCTCTTTTCCTATAAGTTCCTTCATATTTCTTGTCGGCTCTCGTTGTCTCTATCATCTCCATCCTCCTTAGTCTTCCAGCAAATCCATGACAACTGAAATAATTTCCACTCTTTGTACACCTCGATGGTGTCTAATTTCAACATAGGGGACTTAGACAACTACACTTAAAGTATTAAATTTTTGCTGACCACTAAATAATCCCTGAATGCTTTTGACCAACCTTCTCTCCCTTTGTCAGTTTTGTCACCTTTTTTAAAGATTAACTATTAGGCGACCTTTGATTTCCCGTCCCAATGATTTTTACCGAAATCTCTCAATACTTTCATATTCCCCTTCAACAATTGGCTTCTAACTTTTTCCGACTACTCTGTGGAACAGTCATCATTTTTCATTTGTACTGAATCTCCCTCATACCCTGAGTCTTCCATTACTTTTTCTATCCAAAGAAGATGAATGTCAAGATTTTTTACTTTGCCGCGAGACCTTCCAATAGCTTCTTAGATGAGATATTGACTTCACACAAGAGATGGAAGTCTCATTACCTATTTATATAACCTCCCACTATGTTTGCCTGACTGACTAGTTGGCAAATAAAACTACCCAAGCCACCAAGTCTAGATCAGTATAAGTTAGAGCCCACGTATCTCGTTGTAATAGACACTGTCTAGTCTTTAATTTGATGTCAAACTCCTGCTCGAGGATGGTCTTTTCTGTTAGTAATTATCCCTAAGATCCAATCATGAGATGATTAGGCCTTTTGGGTTACTCATTGAGTTAGACTCAAATGAACACACTCATTGGATTGAGTCTAATCCGAATTAGACATATTGGATTAATGGGTTAGACTCAATGGGTTAGACTTATTAGGTTATTGGATTAATAGTTAATTCAATATAATAATCCAACCCATTAAGAGGAATACAAAGAGACAAAAGACTCTTGGTATTGATGGGATGAATATAAATAGCCTTTTGTAATGAATTTTTCATATGTGTTGAGAAGTGAAGAGAATGTATCTCTTCATTTCCCTTTTCTTCCTCTTCCTTCCATGGCCGAATCTTCCTCCATGGCCGAATCATGTTTCTTGCTAGCACAAGAAGATGGTTCTTCTCCGAAGGCTTCGTTCGTGCGATGAATGAAGGATATGTTCATGTGGATACCATAGAGGCGTGGGCGCTTAAACGCGCTGAGATCTAGATCCAAAGAAAAGGTTGTTGTCGGGATTGCGAAGGGCACACAACAAGTGTATAATCCTATCGTCTAGCTTAGCATAGATTATTTTCATTAAATGTTTCTTCCCTTCGCATGGATCTGCCGAATAGAGGATCTAGTATTTTTCGCTGCGTTTCCACGTCTTTAGCGCGCTAGATCCCAACATTTTCTTCCACTTCAAATTGAGCCCGATCTTGTAGGTCCCGATAAGGCCGCCTAGAAGGGGTGATTCTGTCTGAAAATGGTGAAGACAACTAGTTGAGGATATAGTTCTACGATTGAATTCGTGAAGACTTTACTTTGACCTACAAAACCAAAAATGTTAGTGTCGAGCCAGAGAAGGGGTCCCTGGCGTTGGTTCTCGAATGCTCAAGTCAGTCACCAGAACAGTAGAAGTATAATAGAAACTGTAGAATAAGAGTGTGATCACAAATAACTCATACCTCCTCTAGTGCATGGACCTCCCCTTTATATAGCAGCCCTGTAGCGTATGTGTACGCTTCTCAAAGCATATGCACGTTTCTCCATCTTTCCTATGAAAAGATAGGTCAGAAAAATATCTCTGACACTATTCCTTAATAGGACATGCAAATCCCTGACATGACAGTGGAAGCCTCTATCGTATGATTTGCCTGTTGACTATACCTTGCTGTCAACGACACTAACTCCAGAAGGATACAATAAGCTAAGTAAGGGGTCCCACTGTCTGGCCGAGTGGGGATCCGTGCAGCCGAGATTCCCCACCCGGTTGCTCTATGTTATTCTTCTCCATGATCGCTCGACTCAGTAAGTTGTTCCTCGTACGACTAGACAGGCGGTCCGGTCAGACTAGAACTTATGAGGTCGTCACAATTGTGAACATCTATTCTCCTCTCTTTCGTCGCCGACTGTCGAGTCACTGCCTATCGCTCGGCCGGATGAGCAATTTGGTCGGATGAGCCTTCGGGTGGCACCATGATGGGCAGTCATGCCTAATTGGACCCTTCAGGCCCGATCGGCCTGTTGCCACTCGCTCGACCAACTCTGATGACTTGGCGATTCCATGCCTTTGACTACCCTAACTTTGATTTCCACGTCAGCTGCTTTTTCTATCTTTAACTCATCCTTGGTGGGCTCCTTTTATCACAGCATCATAAATTTTCCCCTCAAGTCTAGTTGAAGGAGACTATAAGTCCGACTGACTGGACAAGTAGTGTCTTCAAGGTCTTTCCGCCTGATCGGACATTCTCAGTTTTAGACCCACAACTTGGCTCACACGTTGCTGACGACGATGCTCAACTTTTATAGTCACCGCTCGACTTTACTCGGATTTAAAGCCGCCACTCGGCTGTGATAAACACTGTAGCTTCTCTCTGCCATGGATTTAGAGTCGTTGCTCGACTATGAGATGGAATGATTAATCTTCAGTGAGTCACTCTATAACTATGTCTCAGCTCAGCCGCTTCTCAATTTGCATACTCTGCTCGGGATGTTCGTGGGCAACATTTAATGATTTTCCAACTTCCAGTAGCATCCTGTGGCGGGTGAGTGCCTCATAATGGTCGCTGACATCATTCTCATTTCTTGAAGACTATGCAAATCTTTGGTCATTAATGCCAAGCACGCCGTCGTTGCCCTTTAATTGAGCCTCATTAACGCTCCCTGTTATAGAGCGCCACGTGTTCCACTTTCTGTTACCGCACGCTTGATGTGACAGGAAGATATCCACGCTTGATGTGATGGCTGCCTTTTCAAATTCAATGGCCAGATAGAGGCTTTGTTTTCCGAAGTCCTTGATCGAACAATCTAGAGCGACCATCACCGGGGTTTTAAAACCCTTATTGTTTTCGATATTCTACAGCATCATCGTCCTCGCGTCTGTCTCCGGCTGATTTCCGTCTCCTCTACTCCTCATTGACGATCCTCTTCCTTAGTAAGATTTTCTTCCTCTTCCTGTCTCCATCTCTACTTTTCATTGATTTTCCATGGCTTGTTCTTCTCCTCCTCCTCCTCCTCCTCCCAGCACCGAACTATGGTGCACTTTCAAGGAATCTGACTTCAATGGTGACGAAGTCCTTTGTATACAAATGACTTATGGTATTCTCGATGACTACCAAATAGCCATCCCTACTGCATATGCACGCCTCCACATGCCGCCGGATGGCTTTCTTACCTTTTTTAAAGACCAATTCTTGGTCATCTTGTTCTTCCCGATCCACCCATTTTTCTCCGCAGTTTGTAGATATTTTCACATCCCTTTGACCCAATTAGTGCTGAACTCCTTTAGGCTGTTGGTTGCTACTCGGAAAATCTAGAGGTTCCACTGTACAAAAATTTTGTACAAAGGTCTGAACCTTTTCCTAGCTACCATGTGTTCTTTTAAATTAAATTTTGGATCGCCTGCGGAACTTAACACGTTTGATCCAAAACTTAATCTATATGTTCTTTTAGGTTTTGACTTGGATCTCCTGCGGAACTTAACACATTCGACCCAAATCACCTTAAGTTATTAATTCCATTAAATATTAATTTTCATAATTGGTTCCCAGTACTGACGTGGCGAAGTACATGACCTTCTTGGATATGGGAGCAACCACCACCGACTAGACAAAACCTTTTATAGAAATCTAATATTTAATTTCCTAAAATAACTTTAGGTTAACCGAAAAGAACAATCAAATCACAAGGGGGAAAAAAACAAAAGAACACAACTTCGAAAAACATATTCGAAATACTAGAACGTAAGCCTCTTGTATTTGGTATTATTTCCATAAATAACTAGCATGATGCGGAAAGGAAAAATTACTAGTTATACCTTCTAGAAAGACCTCTTGATCTTCTACCGTATTCCTCTTCTAACCTCGGACGTTGTGTGGGCAACGATCTTCCGAGATGAGAAACCACCAACCACCTTCTTCTCCTCCTAGCTAGGTTCGGCCAACAATAAGGAAGCTTCACCAAGGAAGAAGATCAAAACACCAACCAAGCTCCAAGAGATGCTAGCTTTCTCTCCTTCTTCTTCTTCTTCTCCAAGTAGTATCCGGCCACCACAAGAGCTCCAAGAGGAGAGAGAGGTTCGGCCACCACAAGAGGAAGAGAGGGAGAGGATGATGGCCGGCCACACCAAGGAACAAAAGAGGGAGAGAGATAATAGAGGTTGTTCAATGAAGGCACCCTCACCCCTTCTTTTATATTCCTTGGTCTAAGCAAATTAGGAAATTTAATTACAATAAAATTTCCTTAATTTCCTTGACATGATTTAATTGAGAAAAATAAAATAAAATTTCCCCAATTAAACTATATTGGCCGGCCACATCAAAAGGAAGTAAATTAGACAAGTTTTAATCAACAAATTAAAACTTCCTAATTTGTTTCCGAAAATTTTAAAATTAAAATTTCTCTTCAAAAAACTCTTCATGGTTGATAAAAAGAAATTTCCATAATTTTAATTTTACAACATGTGAATAATTTTTAAAGAGAAAATAAAATATCTCACCAATCTACAAATAAGGAAAGAGATCTAATCTCTTTCTTTAATCTTTTGTAGATCTTTTACAAGAGAGATATTTTAATTTTAATTCTCTTTAATAAATTATATCTTCCACATAATAAAAAATTAAAATTAAAATTCTTTTTAATTTAATATGGCCGGCCCCTCTAGCTTGGGTTCAAGCTAGAGTCGGCCACCCTAAACCCATGCTTATGTCGGCCCTAGCTTGGTTCCCAAGCTAGCTTGGCCGGCCCACTTTAGGCGGGTATAGAAGGTGGGTATAGGTGGGTATAGTACTCTATAAATAAGAGGCTACGATAGGGACCGAGAGGAGAAATTGGTTTTGGTCTCCCGATAAAATTAAGCATCCCGTGTTCGCCCCGAACACACAACTTAATTTTATCAATAATAATTCATTCCACTAGAGAACTATTATTGAACTACCGCACCAATCCCAAATTACATTTTTGGGCTCCTTCTTATTATGAGTGTGTTAGTCTCCCTGTGTTTAAGATATCGAATGTCCACTAATTAAGTGAGTTACTGACAACTCATTTAATTAATATCTTAGTCCAAGAGTAGTACCACTCAACCTTATCATCATGTCGGACTAAGTCCACCTGCAGGGTTTAACATGACAATCCTTACGAGCTCCTCTTGAGGACATTATCAACCTAGTATCTCTAGGACACAGTTTTCTTCTATAATCAACAACACACACTATAAGTGATACCATTTCTCAACTTATCGGGCTTATTGATTCATCGAACTAAATCTCACCCATAGATAAATTAAAGAAATAAATATCAAATATATGTGCTTGTTATTATATTAGGATTAAGAGCACACACTTCCATAATAACCGAGGTCTTTGTTTCTTTATAAAGTCAGTATAAAAGAAACGACCTCAAATGGTCCTACTCATTACACTCTAAGTGTACTAGTGTAATTATATAGTCAAGATAAACTAATACCTAATTACACTGCGACCTTCTAATGGTTTGTTCCTTTCCATTTTGGTCGTGAGCTACTGTTTATAATTTATAAGGTACTGATAACATCATCTTCTGCGTGTGACACCACATACTATGTTATCTACAATATAAATTAATTGAACAACTACAAACAAATGTAGATAATTTGACCAAATGTGATTCTTTATTCATAATGAATGTTTACAAAGCTTAGGCTTTCAGTATACACTCCAACATAGGCTCCTATGCAGGGTAGTAATCCTTTTCCGCCTGTATGGCATCCCACCCATCCCCTACATATTTCATTACTTTTACTATCCCAAGCTCTCTGAGGTAGGTGCTTTTCTTTTACAAGCCCGATCGGGCTCTGTATTTTTTGATAAAATACCTTCTTCCAACAAGCATTGGAAGAACCATTACTTTTTTGTTCACCTTCCCGAGCGGCCATCATTCCCGACCGGCTGTCAAATGTAGCTGATGAAGCCTCCCTCCTTACGCAAGTATCGTTAGGAGCTGACCTACCTTGAGGCGGTCTCTCATCTGGCCGGTCAGAAGTACCACATATACAAGTTGTTACATGAAGGCGTTCTGTATGTTTTTAGACTAAGTCCCCTCCGCTCACGACTGCCCGGCTCATTAGGTAAACTTTTTCTTCCCATATCGCCTTAGACTTTGACTAATTTTACTTTCATTTTTGCAGCCAATGTCATGTTAAAGTCCTTGTTGAGTGGCAAGAGCAACCTCTCTGATGTCAAGATCAATGCTCGTGGTGTGGCCAAACTAGAAGGTCATGGTCTCTTGCCGGTCGACAGTTCGGTCGATCAGATTGATGATGCGAGCCGGGTGGGCGGAAGCAGCACTGCCGTCGCCACCACTGGGGAGCTTCTTTTCGAGCGACCCATGCTGGTTCCAATGGCTATCCCATCAGAATCGGTCCCAACCAAATTGACTGGCTTTGGCGAGCCACTGCTCTAGCGCCAGCGTAGAAAGAAGCTCCGCTTAGAGGGTACCTCCCACTCAGGAGCATCCATTTTGGCATCTGCTGATGTGCCAGCCTCCTGACCCCCGTTTGAGTGGGGTGAGAGTTTATCTTTCGTCGTCCCCGAGAGGACGGTTGCTTTATTGACATCGCCTTCATTCAACTGGAGTCCCTCAATGCTCGAGTTGCTGGCCGACCAGATTCTGGCGCAGCCAATTTCCTTTCTTCCACCTCCGGCCGATCTAGCGACCTCACTTTCCACCATCCGCTCCTCAAAGTCCCAATCCAAGGGTTAGGCGACTTCGGAGCCCACCGATTCGATCGACTGTATGCATGTATCGACTTTAATCCACCTACCAACTAAAGCCTGCGTTCTCCGGACGATGATACGCCCCAAGCGCCCGAACACATGATCCGCATCCAAGGTCCTTTGGCCAAGACCTGGGTGGATGCCAAGGACAAGGCGATGACTATTCCGCCCGAGGAGCTGGCTGACAACTTCACTTAGAAATCCACTACGGTAAGTTACTTTCCTAAAAAGTTCTCATTCGCTTTTATTTCGCCGTTCTAATTCTCCTTTCTTGCAATACTGGATGGAGAGTTTGATGATATGCAAGAGGTTGGCCTTTCTCGATCATGAAAATAAGCTACTGCGGGCCCCGATCAAATTGGTGGGTGTGTCCTGAGCTACCGTTGAAGCACTCACCGCTGAGGTTGCTTAGCTGAAGGAGGATTTAGAAAAGTCCTTGAATGACTGGTGGCCTTTAAGCGGGTGTTATTGGTAGAAAAGAATACGATCCAAGAGTAGGCCCAACAACTTGAGCGGCTCAACAAGCAGGCCTGAGATTTTGACTCCAAGGTCAAATTGACAAACACTCAGAAATTTTGCGCCACAGACGACTTGGAGAAAAAAAAACCTAGAAGCTTGGGCCTTGGAAAAGAAGCTCATGGAGACTAAGACAACTTTGGTGCGAGAACAATCGAGCAGATCGGCGGAGCAACAAAAAATCACCGATCAAGACGCTGAGCTGAAGTCTCTAAAGGCCGAGTTGGAGGCGTACAAGGCCCAGCCGACTAAGTTTCAACAGGGCGAGCCCGGTCGATTAGAGGGCTTTCGAGTTAAATATCTCTACTCGGAAGGCTTCAACCAGCTCTTCTCCTATCGGATCCTATGACTCTTTGATCTCGGTATAGACAGCACCATCTAGCAGCTGAAGGATGACAACTACCTATTCACCAATGTCTCCGTTACATCCATTCGGAATGATGAGCTTGTCACCTCGCTCCCTGAGGACACTGCTGCCAATCTTGTATAATTTTTCTTTATCATCATTTCTAAGTACTGATCCATGTGCCCCTGTTTGACACTTTAGAATTTGCCTGCTTTACATCTTGTTTATGCCTTCTATATAACTTAGTCACCTTATGCAATAATTTGGATCTTCCATTGACCGCGATCGAGCAACATCCCATTGAGAAAAAATAAGAATGGACGCTTGGCTCAATTGAGTCGAGTATCTCCCCAACTTGGAGTTTTCATACGAAGAATCCTCTTCGCTTAGTTATGATTTGCCCGGTCGGGCTGGGGGATTTTGACACTTGCATTTTTTTATTCGAAATTCTCAATCACGACCGCTAGATTTCATAGTCATCATTCGGCTTTTAAGCATAATTTATAGTCGCCGCTCGACTGTTGAGCCGGAGTTTATAGTCATCGCTCGACTATTGAGCCGGAGTTTATAGTCATCGCTCGACTATTGATTATGTTGGTTGGTCCTAGGAAGATCGTACCAGTTCCACTGTACAAAAATTTTGTACAAGTCTTGAACCTTTCCTAACAACCTATTGTGTTTTTAGAAATGAAATTCGGAATCACAAATGGAACTTAACATTATTGATTCCAAATTTAACTTATCTGTTCTTAATGATTTAGACTTGGATCGCAAACGATGCTTAACATTATTGATCCAAATCTACCTATGTTATAAATTCAATTAAATATTAATTTCTATAATTGGCTTCTAGGACTGCATGGCGAGGCACTAGGCCTTCTTGGGTATGAGATCATCCACCATCGCCTAGACAAAACTTTTTAAAGAAACCTAATATTTAATTTCCTTATATAATTCTAGGTTTAACCAAAAGGAACAATCAAATCACAAATTCGAAAAAACAAAACAAAAGAAATACAACTTCGAATATCTAATCCGAAAATTTAGAATCACTAGCTTCTTATGTTTGGAATATATACAAAGAAAATTAGTATGATGCGGAAAACAATTACTAGTTATACCTTTCTTTGTAAGCAATAACCTCTTGATCTTCTACCGTATTCTTCTTCTTATCTCGGACGTTGTGTGGGCAACGATCTACCGAGATGAGAACCACCAAGCCTCCTTTCTTCTAGCAAGATTCGGCCACCAACCAATGAGCTCCAAGGGATGCAAGAGCAAAGCCTCCTTTCTCTCCTTCTTCTCCTAGATAGAACCGACCACCAAAAACCCCTCTAGTATTGATGCCGCCGGCCACCAAGGAAAAAGAGAAAAGGAGAAGAGAAAGGACTAAGGGTCGGCCACCACCAAGGAAGAGAGGGAGGAAAATAGAATAGAGTTGTGTCTCATGAAGGCACCCCTCCCTCTCTTTTATAATCCTTGGTCTTGGCAAATAAGGAAAATTTAAATAAAAACTTCCTTATTTTCTTTGCCATAAAAAGGAAAATTTAATTGATTAAAAATAATTTCCTTTTCTTAAATCAACATGGTCGGCCACCTCATAGCTCCAAGCATGGAAAGTTTTGAACACAAAATTAAAACTTCCTTATTTGCTTTCGGAAGAATTTTAAAAATAAAAATTCTTCTTTTGAATCCCTTCATGGTTGGTTATAAAAGGCAATTTTATAAATTAAAATCTCTCTTTTAAAACATGTGGGTGATTTCCAAAAAGGAAAGTTTTCTCTAAAATTAAAATCTCTCTTTCAATCTACAAATAAGGAAAGATATCAAATCTTTTCTTAATCTTTTGTAGAGACTTATAAAAGGAAATATTTAATTTTAAAACTCTCTTTTTAAATCATGAACATGGTTACAAAAAGGAAAGTTTTATCAAAAATTAAAATCTTCCTTTTAACTACAAATAAGGAAAGATATTAAATCTTTCACTTAATCTTTTGTAGAAAGCTATAAAAGGAAATATTTAAATTTTAAACTCTCTCTTTTAAAACCATGATATCCACATAAGAAAAGATTTAAAATAAAATCCTTCTATAATTTTATTAGGGCCAGCCATAACAAGCTTGGACTCCAAGCTATGGTCGACCCCCTCATCTTGACTCAACCCTTGGCTTGGCCCGCCCAAGCTTGAACTCCAAGCTTGCTTGGCCGACCACCTAAGGGTGGGTAGGAGGTGGGTATGCGGTGGGTATAATTCTCTACATATAAGAGGCTACGATAGGGACCGAGAGGAGGAATTAGTTTTGGTCTCCCGATGAAATTAAGCTTCCCGTGTTCGCCCCGAACACCCAACTTAATTTCATCAATAATAATTCATACCACTAAAGAATTATTATTGAACTACCGCACCAATCCCAAATTACATTTTGGGCTTCTTCTTATTATGAATATGTTAGTCTCCCTATGTTTAAGATGTCAAATGCCCATTAATTAAATGAGTTACTGACAACTCTCTTTAATTAATATCTTAGTCTAAGAGTAATATCACTCAACCTTATTGTCATGTCGGACTAAGTCCACCTGTAGGGTTTAAAATGACAATCCTTATGAGCTCCTCTTGGGGACATTATCAACCTAGATCACTAGGACACAGTTTCCTTCTATAATCAACAACGCACACTATAAATAATATCATTTCCCAACTTATCGAGCCTTTTGATTTATCAAGCTAAATCTCACCCATTGATAAGTTAAAGAAATGAATACTAAATATATGTGCTTGTTATTATATTAGGATTAAGAGCACACACTTCCATAATAATTAAGGTCTTGTTCTTTTATTAAGTCAGTACAAAAATAACTTACCTTAAATGGTCCTACTCAATACACTCAGAGTGTACTAGTGTAATTTTATAGTTAAGATAAACTAATACCAAATTACACTACGACTATTCCAATGGTTTGTTCCTATCCATCTTAGTTGTGAGCTACTGTTTATAATTTATAAAGAACCGATAACATGATCTTCTGTGTGTGACACCACATACCATGTTATCTACAATATAAATTAATTGAACAACTACACTTAGCATATAAATGTAGATATTTTTGACCAATGTGATTCTTTATTTCAAAATAAATGTTTACAAAAGCTAGGCTTTTAGTATACACTCTAATAGATCCCCCCCCATACCCGAGTTTATAGTCGCAGCTCAGCTGTTGAATACGATTACTTTAGGTTCTAAAGTAGTCGTTCGGCTGCTGATTCGTAGTCGTGCTTGAGTTTAAAGCCGCCACTCAGCTATTGACAGTTTACACTTAGCTTACGCTTGGATTAATAGTCGTTGCTCGGCTGTTTAATTATACATTTTCAAGGGTTTATAGCTGTTGCTTAGCTTATGATACTTTAACCTTTAACCCAGGGTTTATAGTCCCCGCTCGACTGTCCATTTCCATTGTTCTCGGGTTTAAAGCCACCGCTTGGCTGTAATTCTTGCAAGCTAGGGTTTATAGCTACCACTCAGCTTTGGAATCCTTAACGATGTTTTATAGTCGCCGCTCGACTTATGCTTTTCGTAGCGGGAGTTTATAGCGACCGCTCGGTTATTGATTTCCTATTGGCCTAGGGTTTATAGTCATCGCTCGACTATTGATTTCAACCAGGCTAAGTTTATAGCCGCCGCTTGGTTGTTGATTTCACATTGGTCTTGGGTTTATAGTCGTCGCTCGGTTGTTTATAGTTTTTGGCTCAAGGTTTTATGTCACCGCTCGATTGTTGCAGTTGCACTGTACTCGGGTTTATAGCTGTCGCTCGACTTTTTGATTTTTATTTCATAAAGGTTTATAGTCGCCGCTCGACTTTTAACTTGGCCGATTGACGCAAGTGTCTGGGACACCTTGGTTTTTTCATTCATCATTTGTTAGAATTTGAGGGATGTCCTAAGGCAATTGCCTTATGATTTTTTCTATTTATTTGATAAGTATAGATTCACTATTTAAGTGCATATTATATATTTGATTGTCTTAAGCTCATTTACTGAATGCCCGTAATATAATTTATAGCATGAGAGAATTTGTGATTGAATCACAACTAGTGATTATCTCTACATGTGTAATTATGAATATATTAAAATTTACCTAGTCGTCGAATTGATGCATTCGGGCATCATCGATTCTGTAAGATTAGCACGGGTTATACTCCTTGGTTCAGCCAATCAACTATTTTCTCACTGGCTGGAGACATTGGATGCCAAGAGTTAAATATGGATGTTGGTTATGGTAACTAGTTCATTGGAGTGACTCGTTGTAAGACTTCATATGGTTCTTTACATATATATAGATATATCTGTGAAGTTATTACTGCAACACTGTGAAGTTATTACTGCAACACGAGTGCAAGTTTCCTTTTACTTGAGGTATACAAGTCATCTTGGTCATGGAGACTTATACTTTGGCATCTTAAGCAAGCATCTCATTGAGGTGCAGACCCGGGATGATTGGATATAAGTTGAAGTGCCCGAAGGTATTTGGATAGCCCACAGAGGATTCACTCGTTAGGATTATTACTCAAAGTCTTTGGCCAAAGCATCACATGTTAAGAGTGCGAGACTCTTATACACATGTATGAGTAATTTGAATCTGTAAAACGAGGAAGTATTACTTGGGCTAGGTGTGATATAGTCAGCCTAATGAGGATAAGACGTATAGACCATGTCTTAAACCAAGTGGGTATAAGACGAGTGAAAGGAACGAGGCACGACTCACTGTATCTGCTGAAGGATTTAGAATTAATTCTAAGATCAACTATGATTTTCCGACTAATTGGGGATCATGATGTACTACTAGGTGTCACTCATGATTGTTCTATAATTAAGTAATTAATTATGGATGACCAAGATAAACCGGGAACCTATTGGGTCACATACACTAACGAGTCTCTAAAAGATGTAAAACAAGTTAAAGAATAGAATTCTTAGATCAAGAAATAAATATTTGGTTTGACCATAAATAAGATAAATATGGAAATATTTATCGTAATGGAAACACAGATGAGCCATATCTCTTATGGAAGAGTTGAACCATATTTGGTTTAATCATAAATTAGTCATGAACCAACTTGGTTTAGTTGTGAACCAAACAAAGGGGTTAATGAGCTAATTTTTTGTTAAGGGATATTAAGTTAAGTTTGAGCTTTCTAATCCAACTCATTAATGAGAGCTATATATTGATATGGTTAAGAGAATATTAGATACATGAGATCATTAATTGGCTATATATTGATACAGAAAACCTTAACACAATTTCTCTTCTCCTCTCCCTCTCCCCTCTCTCTTTGCCGCCGCCAACAAGAGGAAGCCCTTCCCCTTGTTGTCGTGACCACCACAAGGAAGAAATCTCTTCCTTGTGTGCTTCTCTTTCTCTTCCTTTTGATCCCTCTTCTTCGCTCATGGCTAGTAACTTCTGAAGGAGAGGCTTGTACTCAAGGAGTTGTCTTGAGGAGCTCGAAGTGGATATGAATAGAGGTGAGGTTCGACAACGTTCCTACGATTGATGTCCTTCTCGTTATAGGTCATCCGTAAGGTACACCTAGCGTAAATTTATTTTTTGTAAAAATTTAATTATGCGATCATGTTTGCTATGTTGTATCTTTATATGCATGTGGTGTGTGTAATGTAATAATTTAGGAATTATTATTGTTTTATTTTTCGCTGCGCATTTTTATGAACGTGTTTTAGCACACACCGCATTGGGCATATCCCTACAGTGGTATCCCCTGCATTCACAGAATAGGGGTTTGTGCATTTTTATATGACATTGACCACTCACCTCTCATCTAGTCCAGTAGGGTTGGAGGTGGTTTGTACTCCAAGGCCGCTCGAGATTTCGCCTGTTATCATCTTGTAAATAGTAGGATCCCGAGCTGAGCTTTCAAATGACCTTGTATGGGCCTCCCCATGAAGCCTCTAATTTGGTGACATCGTCGATCTACTTCACTCTCTTCTACACTAAGTCATCGACCTAGAATGATCTGGGGATTACCCTCTGGCTGTAGCTTTGCTTCATCCTCTACCGGTAGGTCGTTAGTTGGATGGGGCCCTTATTCTAATTTTTTCTATCAAGTCAAGCTCCATAAGTCGTCGATCGGTGTTTCCCTCTTCGTAGAGTTACACCCGGTCAGACTCTACCCCTACTTCGACCGGCACCACTGCCTCGCCTCCGTACATCAAGTGAAACAAGGTTACATTGATTGCTTCTCTAGGCATGGTGCGGTAGGCCCATAGCACGATCAGGAGTTCATAAACCCAGCTGCCTCCAGCTTGGTCAAGCTGAGCCCGGAGCCCTCTGAGGATCTCTCTATTAGTGACCTTCGCTTAGTCGTTGCTCTATGGGTAAGCCACTGACGTGAAGGCCTATAAAATGTCATAGCTCGTACACCACTCCCTGAGTCTCCGCCCTACAAACTGCCTATCGTTGTCTGAGACGAGCTTGCAAGTGATGTTGAACTGACACAAGATATTTTTCTATATAAATTTGATAACCATTTGCTCAATTATCTTAGCAAGCGACTCAACCTTCACCCATTTTGAGAAATAATCAACTGCCACCGGTAAAAATCTTCTTTGCTCGATCGTTATGGGAAATGGTCCAACGATGTCCATACCCCACTGGTTGAACGGACAAGACACGGCGGGTGCCTTCAACTCTTTAGTAGGTTGGTGCGATATGTTCTGATACTTCTGGCAGGACATGCATGTGGCCATTATCCAAGCGGTGTCGGCTTGCAATGTTGGCCATAAATTCCTGGCTAGCATGATCTTGTGAGCCAATGACTGATTGACCAAATGACTACTACAGAAGTCTTGGTGTACTTCTTGCAATATGTATTGAATATCATCCGATCTGATGTACTTGAGCAACGGCCTTGAGAAAGCCCTCTTGTATAAGTGATCTCTAATTAGGGTGAACCGGCTCACCCTCCTTTTTAACGACTGAGCTTCCTTCCGGTCGTCCGGTGTGGCACTCGATCGGAGGAACTCGACTAATGACATCCTCTAGTCACTCGATAGACCCATTCCAATAGTCTTGTTGATATGAGCCGCTAGCAAAACCTGCTCGACCGGCTTGTCTACGATGACCGAACATAAAGAACTTGCTAACTTGGCCAATTCGTCCGTATACTGGTTGTCTGACCCGGGTACTTTCTATATGATCACTTCTTGGAAACCTGCCTTCAGTTTCTTGAAAGCCTTAGTATACAACTTTAACCGGGCGTTATTTATTTCAAACACTTCCGATAGTTGCTGAACCGTCAGCTGAGAATCCGAGTGGATGAGAACTCTTATAGCTCCACATGCCAGGCTGCCTGTAGGCTGGTTATCAAAGTCTCATATTCTACCTCGTTATTTGTCGCTCGATAGTCCAGCTACATTGACAGTTGCATTCTATCCTCGCACGATGATATTAAGAGGATACATATTTCGTTGCCTTGTCAGGTGGACGAACCGTCCACAAATATCCTCCAAGTTACGTCTGGTTCAGTGCTTTGTACCTCAGTGATGAAATCAGCTAATGCTTGAGCCTTGATCGTCATTCGGGCTTGATAATGTATGTCAAATTCGTTTAGTTCGGCAGTCCATTTGATCAGTTGTCGTTCGGATGCTTTTGGGTTAAGGAGGGCTTTTCCTAGTGCACCGTTAGTCAGCATCACTATGGGATGTGAGAGGAAGTATGGACGAAGCTTTCGGGTGGCAAAGACTAGCCCGTACGCCAATTTTTTTAGACAGGTGTAGCTGGATTCTATATCTTTCAATATATGACTTAAGAAATACAACAACTGTTATTGAATGCCAAGCTGAAGTCCCTCTTCCTCTATTTCATCAGTCGGGCATTCGATCTAACATGCAGCTCGTGCTACGCCACGCTCGGTGAGATGCCCGAGAGCTCGACCTTCCTTGCATCTATCAGATCAGCCACCATGAAAGTTGTGGCTTCCGGTTAGCTGGGGTGAATTTGGGCCTCCTCTTTTTCATAGTAGATCAACACAGGAGGCTCTTCCAAAATCGCATTTACCTACAACCGTTGTGTCTTCCAAGCGGCCTTTTCCTCGGACTTGACCATCTCGACGTAACACCGCCGAGTGGCCAGTTAGTCGTCTTTGACTTCTCCCACCTTATTATCCACCGGAAATTTGATCTTCTGGTAGAAGGTGGACACTACTATCTGAAACTTTTCAAAGCCAGTCAACCCAATATAACATTGTAGGTGAACGACGCATCCACCACGATGAAGTTTGTGGTCCTTGTCCATCTGAGTGGCTCCTCTCTGAGTGATATGGCCAACTGAGCCTAGCCGATCGGCAATACTTCGTTGCCCATGAACTCATACAGCGAAGTCGTCATGGGCTACAAGTCACTTCGGTTGATTTGCAACTGGTCAAATTCCTTCTTAAAGATGATATTCACTGAGCTACCTGTATCTACAAAAATTCGATGAATATTGTAATTAACTATTATCATTGGCATCGTCATGAGGGACCTCCACTCCCTTTAAGTCCCGAGGACCAAAACTGATCTCCGGTCCCTCGGCATTCTCCCTACTGCACCCGACGACATGTATCTATAATCGTCAGGCGTGTGATTTCCTCGCCTTGTTAGAATCACCGTTGGTCGACCCTCTAGTGATCATTCTGATGTCGCCCTGAGCGGCATTGCTCGTATTCTCCTCCTCCTGAGCTGAAGATCGAGCCTGCTTAGCTAAAGCTCGAGCGGGACTTGCATTACCTCTTTGTTGAGGCTGGAGTTGACGCTGCTCAACTGCTGGTCTTTCTTCTTCCCATCGTCCACCTGATCAGCGTTGATGATGTCGATCAAGAGAGAGTGATCAACGATGATATCCTGGAGGAGCTGATCAACTTGAAATTAGTCTCAAGGCGTAGCGGTCCCAGATATTATGCGTCACCGAGCAATGGTAGGAGTAGAACAACGGTGTCCATAACTTGCCTTTCGCAGCCTTCAACCACTCTACTTCCACGTGTTGCATAGTATGGGCTCGGGGCTCCTAGTGCGGTTGAGTCACTCTCAAGTGGGCCTGCCGGCTCGAGAATGGTTTCCTTTTTTCGAGCTGCTTGGGCCTCCTCCACGTTGATGTATTCGCTAGTCCTCCGGAGCAGCCGGTTGAAGTCCTTTGGTGGTTTTCAGATGAGTGAGCGAAAGAACTTTCCCTTTATAAGTCCTTATGAAAAGACACTTGCCAATATCTCCGGGGTGGCCGATGAGATGTCCATGACCACCTGGTTGAATCTCTTGATGTAGGCCCTCAATACTTGCTTGGGCCCTTGCTTCACAGCGAACAAATTAAAGTTCATCTTCTGGTAATAGCGATTGCTAGTAAAATGGTGCAGAAACACGACCCGAAAGTTCTTGAAACTTGGATTGATCTAATTGACAGACATCTGAACCACCTCTACACGGATCCAGAAAGAGTGGTGAGGAAGACTTGGCACTTCACTCCATCGGTGTATTGATGGAGTGTGGTCGTGTTGTCGAATATGATCAAATGGTCCTCTAGATTGATCGTCCCATTGTACTCCCTGATCGCTAATGGCGTGTATTGTCATGGTATTAGGTCATCGAGGATCCTCTTGTTGGAACCCCAAGATTATTTTTGGTGTGATCAATCAAGTTAGGTTAGGTCTTGTTATGTTCTGATCCCTATGTCTAAGTGTGCAGGAGTTAGGAGCACAGGAAGTCGAGCGGAAGACGCGGCTAGTGAGAAGGAGGCACGGGAGAGAGCCGACGGGCTCGGTGCGTCCGAGGGACGAGACGCTGCGGAATAGTACGTCGGTGGATGAGAAAGATGTGTGTGACGTTCGAAGGATAAAAAGCCAGAGCAGAAGTCTGCTCAAGGAGAAGGCCGAAATTGGATTTGGATGAGCCTTTTTTCGGTTGGTCGAAATTACCCAGGCGATCGGAGCATCAGAAGAGCTAGAATGGAGCTATGAGCTGCTAGAGGCGCCTTCAAGACTTTTAGGTAGAAGGCGCCTTCAATGGTTGAAGGCGCCTTCAACAAGCCGTGGAAGACGCCTTCGACTAAGCAATCTAGCCGTTGGCGGAAAGGATAAAGTTTTAACCTTTGTCTCACCGGAGGCGCCTTCCAACCCTATGGAAGGTGCCTTCAGCCTGCGGACAAGGTTTTCCAGGGGCTATAAAAAGACCCTTAGACCTAGGAAAGAAGCAACAACTTGTATATTGATTTCCTAGCAATAGTCTGAGTTGTTAACGAGTGTAAGAGGCTTATCCGCCTTTAGTGAAGGAGACTTTTTAAGAGCTTTCATTTAGCTTAGATTGACAACCATCTAGGTTGTAACCAAGTAAATTCTGGTGTCTATATCTTTAGTTTCTTATTGTTTAATTTTATCTTTATGATATTGCTGCTAACCTGAATTGAACGATCGAGAAAGGTATTTTAGTGTTTCAGGCAACTCAACCCTCTCCAGCCGGCCGACCCGGACCAACACCTCTGAGAGAACTGTCTATTTATTCATTCAGGGGAGTCATCGAGCCTACGTGCTTTACCCTTCCGTCTGTCCCTGATAGGCGCACCATCCAAGGAGGATCCTTGTTCTCTATCTGTTCGGTCTTGTTCCTATGAAGGGGTGTGGAATAATGCTCAGTGAAAGGGGGTCGACGCATTTAGTGCATGTCCAAATGTGCCAGTAGACTTGTTGTTTGGCCTGTGAGCGACAGTGTTTTCCACTCGGCCTAGATGGTCAGCTTGCTTGACGATTGCTGACAGTACGGGTTCATTTGCTTGGCGATCGACTAATGCCCGATACTGCTCCTCTAACATCTTGGTCGCTCGTGCTTGTATAAGCATATCCAATTCTTCTTGCGTCAACGTCACGGTCGTAAGTTGTCCAGCGTCCTCCATCTTCAAGTCTTAGATACATGTTAAGTTTCCACAGACGACGCCAATAAGATCCTGTCCAAAAACGATGAAAATAGCTAACTGGGTATGTGGCTCTACAATTGAACTTGTGAAGACTTCGCTCTGACCTGCAAAACTAAGAACATCAGTGTCGAGCCAGGGAGGGGGTTCTGGCGTTGGCCCTCCGAAGCTAAAGTCAGTCACCGAAACAGTAGAAGAATAGTAGAAACTGTAAAACAAGAGCATGATCATAAATAATGTATACCTCTTCTTTTACATGAACCCCCTTTATATAGTGGCCTTGTAGTGTACATGCATGCTTCTCAAAGCACATGCACGTTTCCCCATCTTTCCTATAAAAAGACATATCAGAAAAGTATCTTTGACACTATTCCTTAACAAGAATGCAAATCTCTAACATAACAGTGGAAGCTTCCATTGTACGATTTACCTGTTGACCATGCCCTGCTGTCAGCAACACTAACTCCCAGAAGGATATAATGAGCTAAGAAAGAGGTCCCACTATCTGGCCGAGCGGGGGAGCCGCTCGGCTTGGATTCCCCACCCGGTCGCTCTAGGTTGTTCTTCTCCACGATCGCTCGACTTGGTAGGTTATTCCTCGTACAACAGGATAGGTGGTCCGGTTGGACTAGCACTTATGGGGTCATAACAATTACGAATATCTGTTCTCCTCTCTTTAGTCGTCCGGCTATCGGGTCACTACCTATCGCCCGACAGGATGAGTGATCTGGTCAGACGAGCCTTCGGGTGGCACCATGATACTGGGCCCTCCTTTCGTTGATAGGGCAGTCATACCCAATCGGACCCTTCAGGACCGATCAGCCTATTGCCACCCGCTTGGCCAACTCTGATGACTTAGCGATTCCATACCTTTGACCGTCCTAACTTTGACCTCCACGTCAGTTGTTTTTCCCACCTTTGGCTTATCCTTGGTGAGCTCCTTTTACCATCGGAGCAGGGGGTGAATAGCCTGCAATTGAATTTTAGCACTTCTTCTGCTACTTACTTAGCAAGGACACAACACGAGTTAATTAAAAATAATAAAAAACATTAATGGAAGAAGAGGCAGAGAGTTACTTAGTTTGCAACCAGGGAGACGGCTAATCGAAGGCAATGAAAGCTCCAATAAAATATCTCCTTTGAAGCAGAAGGAGTAGTCTCTTACAAACGTTAAAATCATAGACTTAAAAATGAATAACAAAATGAAAAGTACAAGTGTTGTTCTTAAACTTTAAGGATCAGAGCTCTATTTATAGTTCACTGGTCGAAGTTAGCCATTGGTTAACGTGGCACCTCCCGGGCCCTAAGACCCAGTCCGAGCGCCTGGATATGGTCAACTCGATCCACTCCACAACGGCTTCTTTGTAACGGATCTTAGCATCCCGAGCACCTAGACCCGGTCTGGCCACCTAGAGTTGGTCAACATAGACTCCAGTGGTCATCATCATTGCAACAGCTCATAAATCTGGCCAAGTCTGCTCTGGACGTTGGGCCTGGTCTAGGCACCTGGACTCATCAACTTTGAGGTTTACCGATTTTCCATTTAGTTGCTTTGGTGATACTCTGACCATCCAGAATTGAGCTCACCCAAACCCAAGTCTAATCTTCTCCTCGAGTAGTCTTCCTCCCTTATTTCTCGTCCCTCTCAAGTGTCGCACGTGTCCTTTGTTGGGGTTGCAAGGTTGCAAACATAGTCCCACATTGAAAATACATGGGAAAGATCATGGGTTTATAAGAGAAAAAGATGTCTCCATTGGCATGATGCCTTTTGGGTAGAGCCCAAGAGCAAAATCATGAGGGATTAGGCCTAAAGTGGGCAATATCATGTCATTGTGGAGATATCTAAAATTCTTTTCAATCCTACAATTGGTATCATAGCCCGAATTGCCAGAAGGTTTAACCGCCGACTGTGCACAAGAGCTATGATCTGATTGAGCCATGTGGGTACAATATTGACCTCGAACAAAGAAAGTGGGGACTTCTATGTTCGGATCAAGAGGACCGAACACTAGGCAGGAAGTCCTAGTTACGACTAGGTAAGGAAGTCCTAGTAGGTTGGGTGGATCGAGGGGCAGGAAGACCCGGTGGGTTGAGGATCGGACATGGGAAGCCTGTGATCCTTTGTTTGAGGGGGAGATTGTTGGGCTTGCAAGGTTACAAACATAGTCCCACATTGAAAATACATGGAAAAGATCATGGATTTATAAGAGAAAAAGATATCTTCATTGGCATGAGGTCTTTTGGGTAGAGCCCAAGAGCAAAACTATGAGGGTTTAGGCCTAAAGTGGACAATATCATGTTATTGTGGAGATATCTAAAATTCTTTTCGATCCTACATCCTTCTTATCCATAAGTATACTCTTCCGCAGCTCCTCATCCCTCGAATACACGAGCCTGTCTACTCGCTTCCCGTGTCATCCTTCTCGTTAGGTGCATCTTCTGTTCAACTTCTTATATTCCTAAGTTCCTGCACAATTAGACACAAGGGATCAAATCGCAGAACCTAACTTAACTCGGTTGATCACATCAAAACTCACTCGGGGTATTTACATGATCAACGTCGAGCTCCATGCTTCATTTGGCAAGATTTTTCCGCTTTTAGTCATATGTGATTGCTAACTGAAGGCGTGCCTCTATGTGTAGCTCAAACAATGTGGAGAACCTCCCTTAATAATTCTCTCAGGCTAGCCGAGTCTGAATTGGAGGCGCACAGTGTTGTGCCTATTGAGTCTTTAGGTGATGATATTGAGGGCGTTAGAGAGTTGTTCCACCTCACCCTTCAATAGTTGTCTTGCCTGTTTCCTCTGAGGAGTCAGGGAAACCACTCAGAATAAGTAGAAAAATGTGTCAACCTAGGTATTCTCTAATCTAACTAAATCTATTGATAGTGGCCCCAATACTGGCGCCCTTATTGAGGTGGACTCCATTCAATCTAAATCGAGTTCCTCACATTCAACTTATGCCCAACACTCCTCGGCCCCTCCCAGGAGACTTTCCAGCAGGCTCTGCTAGCGGCCCCGAGTGGCTGAGTTGATAACTGCACTTAAAAGAGTAGACAAAAGTTTCCCTCAAGAGCTCGATCTCGTTCTGATAACATTAATCCATCGGCTAGCCACAATGTGGTCCGAAACTAAAGAGACGACACATCATAAATCATTTGGGCTCTCTAGCAAAGTCGGTGGAGCTAGACTCGACCAGAGAAAGAGTTTGTAGGATTTACTTGATAGATCGGATGAGAGCGATAGAGGGGGGGGGGGGGTGAATATCGCACTCTTTAAAATTTTTCTTTTTCTTTTAAATCAGAATCGTACAGCGAAAAGTAAAAAGGGAGATAGGTTCATTTACTTCGTTCGGAGCCTACCTCGACTCATACTCGAAGGCCCGCGGTCCTTGACCGCAGCGATGGGCAATCACTATAATCCTTCTTTCCGAAACCTTCGGAAAGAAGCAGATCATACAGATACAAGAAGTATAAGATAGTAACAACCCTACTATCTTATTTAATTTTAAGTACAATATAAAAAATTATACCGACAATAGTATGCGTAGGCTGTAGCTTGGTCGGTACTTTCGGACAGAGTGACTTGTTGAGCTGATGAAGATGTGTAGTACAATCCGTATACGAAGAAGAGCTTTTGAGATGATCAGAAGTGTTATTCAGCCGCAGACTTTGAGCCTCCTTTTATAGGTGTACTGGACGTTCGGTCAACCGATCCCTCTGTTCGGTCGGCCGAACCAGCTCCCTTCCTTCCTGGCTAGAGTTTGACGCTGGCTCGATCTCTCGCAATCAATGCTTATTAAGGGTTTAATCGACCGATCCCATTTTTCGATCGACTGAACAGGTTCCTTCCCTGTTCATCGTGATTTGCCGAGATAAACAGTTAATGCACCTTTAATGTTGATTGGTTCGGTCGACTAATCTTACGGTTCGGTCGACCGATCAACGTTTGATTGAACTCGAACTCTGTTCTGGTCTGATCTGAATACTGTATTGATTTTATCTTGTTCGGTCGACCGATCCAGCGGTTCGGTCGACCGATCCAGTCAGACCTACAAAACAATGTTAGGCAGAAAAGAATCCTGCAAAACAGATGTTAGCGTAGTAACAATATTATAATGCATGAGTAATATAAAGACAGCAGACTGTCTTGATCTCAACTTAGAAACCTTTCCGATTTCTTTAGTTGGATCAGCGACCTTAGGTTGTTCCCTTCAGGAACCCGACCTCATTGTCACTCCTCCAGTTGCATACCTTAACTTACCTGCCAAACATTGGTCCTCCAGACCTGTTTGGACTTTTGCCTGCTCAGTGGCTGATCGCCTGATCCACTAAGACTTTTCCTGCAATACTATATTAACCAACAACAATAATAATATTACATAATACAATGGTAAACCTAAACCTAGATTTACCGAGATCCGCTGGTCCGGTCGACCGTGCGCGATCGACCGGAAACTATCCGATCAACCTTTCTTGGAGTTCATTCCTCCAAGACTTCCCGTTACCTAAGGTTACCACCCCCTAGGGTTTTCTCAACCTGGCTTCACTCACCAAGACTCAGTATTTGGCTACCCAGGGATCAGGTCCTCCAAACCTATCCACCTGGCTTCCACGATATACCGAGATTTCCCTTCCCTAGCCTACAGCTAGGACTCAGTATTCGACTACCCAGGGATCAGATCCTCCAGACCTATCCACCTGGCTTCCACGATATACCGAGATTTCCCTTCCCTTGCCTAGCCTACAACTAGGACTTCCCTTGATCAAACTCCATACTTAAACATACTTAAACATATTTGTCGGACATTAAAACTTCGGAGGTCGATTGCACCAACATTACTATGTCAAGGCAGAGTTGTGCTTCCAGTTGTTGTAATTGATATTTTATCCCCGTTGTAGTTATGGGCTATAATGATAGAGTTATCCACCTGAGTTCTAGTTGTCCTTCAATCTCATTCAGATATAAAGCTTGACTAGCAGAATCGGAAGGTTAGTGGCCCTACCCAATCAAGGGTTGGGGCTAGCAAGGGTGACATCCCTCCGTGGGTAGGACAAGGTTGACATACACTTGGAAAAATTCAAATTATAGGCCTCATCAGAGAGTTAATGATGGACAAAGGTTGTGACTACCTTGGAGGGGATAATGGCCTATTTAGAAACTAGGAAGGCAAAGCTGAAGAGGATGAGGGCCGAGCTGGAGGCCGGGAGGGCTGAATCCGAGGTTCGAAAGGCTGAGACAAAGATCTTGAAGATCACGCTGAAGGTGAAAGGAATCAATAAGAAAATAAGGAGACAGAATTCTAAGGCTATTTGACTGGAGAAGAGAAACGTTAGGCCACTAAGAAGGAAAAGTTCTAATAGTCCGATGAATTCTATGATTTGCTAGGTAGTCGCACCCTCAAGATGATCCGATATGGGATTGACGACGCAGTCAAATAGCTTCGTGAGGCCAGACACTTACATGCTAATTTATCTAAGAACACTCTAAGCCTGTGAAGGGTTTGTGACAACATCCTTGAGGAGGAGCTTGCCAACTAGCGTAGTTTGATTATATTCTACTTATTATAATCCTTTGGCGGTGTACGTAGCCATATTTTGAAATGAAATGAAATGAAATAGAAAAATCCTTACTTTTGAATGCTCTCTTAAACTATGTGGTCAGTCATGAGTAGGGCTCCGAGTCTATGAGGGTACTTAGTGCATAATACTCTTGTCAATTTCGTGGGGACACACATGGAATCAGTGTATAACTTGAGTGTCTTTGATTATGTGAGGGTACACTTGGATTCGAGTATGAGGGAGCACACTTGGACTCAATTGCTTGGGAGCACGCTTGGACTCAGTCACGTGGGAGCACACTTAGACTCGGCACGTGGGATTACATTTGGATTCAATCGCGTGGGAGCATGCTTAGACTCAAACGCTTGACCTCAATCACATGGGAGCATGCTTGACCTCAATCGCGTGGGAGCATGCTTCGACTCAATCGTGTGAGAGCACACTTGGATTCGATCATGTGGGAACATGTTTGAACTCGATCGCGTGGGAGCGCACTTGGACATGATCACGTGGAACATGCCTGAACTTGATAGCGTGGGAGCATGCTTGGATTTGATCGTTTGGGAACTAGAACACACCTGAACTCGATCATGTGGGAGCACACTTGGACTTGATCACGTGGGAACACGCCTGAACTAGACTGCATGGGAGAACGCTTGGACTTGATCGCGTGGGAGCACGCTTAGACTTGATCAGCACACTTGGACTTGATCATGTGGGAACACGCCTGAACTCGACTATGTGGGAGAACGCTTGGAATTGATCACGTTGGAAAATACTTAGGATTGGTTCGTGGGAGCACACTCAGACTCTGCATGTGGGAGTGCACTTGGACTTGATCAAGTGAGAGCATGCTTGGACTTGATCGCATGGGAGCACACTTGGATTGGGTCGCATGGGAACACGCTTGGACTTAATCAGGTGGGAGCATGCTTGGGCTCGGGAGAACGCTTGGACTCGATGCGTGGGAGCACGCTTGGACTCGGTTACGTGCGAGCACGCTTGGACTTGATCGCATGGGAACATACTCAGACTCTACATTTTAGAAAGGAAAAAGTCATTTGTTGCTGAAGGGTCGATGGTAGATACAAAATAGATAAATACTTGTGACAAAATAGAAAAATAAAAGGCACCCAAGACACCTAAGTGTGGTAGGGTCATAAATGCATAGTTGATCATAGTTGGTCGAGCTCTTTATTGGCTGAATCATCCAAGTAATATGCTCCCGAGCTTTGCTTGTGAGTAACCCGATATAGTCCTGCCTACTGAGATTCTAACTTCTCCACATCGCTTATGGATTTAACCTTCTTCCAAACAAAGTCGGCGACTTGGAAAGTGCATGGGATGACCCTCTTGTTATGGGTCTGACACATCCGTTGATGGTAAGTTGTAAGCTAAACTGTTGAATGATCAGATCGAGCTTCAACAGTCACTTGTTGGAGTTATTAGAATCGTAGGTTTGTATATGAGCCATTCCATCCCGACTTTGACTGGGACTAACGCTTCTCCTATGCAAATCAGGTGAAAAGGAGTCATCCTTGTGCTTTTCCAAAGGGTACTTCTGTAGGTCATAGTATTGGTTAGTCCTAGGAAGATCATACCGGTTCCGCTGTATAAAAATTTTGTACAAGTGTCGAACCATTCCTAAATAACATATTGTGTTCTTTAGAAGTTAAATTAGGAATCGCAAACAAAACTTAACATTATTGATTCCAAATTTAACTTATCTGTTCTTAATGGTTTAGACTTGGATCGCAAGCGGAACTTAAACTATTGATCTAAATCCACCTATGTTATAAATTCAATTAAATATTAATTTAACCACCACTTCCTAGACAAAGCCTTTTAAGGAAAGCTAATATTTAATTTTCTTATATAACTCTAGGTTTAACCAAAAAGAACAATTGAATCACAAATTCGAAAAATAAAAAAAAACACAACTTCGAAACAAATCCGAAAAACTAGAATCTAATGTCTCTTGTATTTGGAATTCATACAAAGAAAAATAACTAGCATGATGCGGAAGAAAATTACTAGTTATACCTTCTCTTTGTATGTTAATGACCTCGAGATCTTCTGCCGTATTCCTCGCCTCGCCTTGGACGTCGTGTGGGCGACGATCCTCCAAGATGAACACCACCTAAAAACTTTCTTCACCTTCTCTATGTTTCAGCCACCACCACCTTAAGGGAACAAGAGAGCAAAGGGAAAGGAAGAGGGGAGAGGGTCAGCCACAAGAGGAGCACCAACAAGAGAATAAGAATTGTTATCTCATGAGGTCTCTTCTCCCCTTCTTTTATATTACTTACCCAAGGAAAACAAGGAAAGACTTTTTACAAAAATTAAAAAAAAATTCTTATTTTTCCTTTTCCCTTTTATTTTTCCTTTTCTTTCCTCTTGATTGAATCAATCACCAAATCAATGATTGGATGATCTTTGATTGGTCGGCCCCTTGCTTGGGCACCAAGCAAGGGTGGCCGACCACTTAAAAAGGAAGGAAATACTTTTGTAAAAATTTTATAAGCAAAGAAGAAAATCTCTTATAAAATTTTACAAGCTCTCTTTTTAATTTCCCAATGTGGATGTTAAAAAAGGAAAGTTTTAAAAATTAAAATCAAGTTTTAAAATTTAAAACTTCTCTTCTAAAATTTCTTTTTTTAACATGGTTACAAAAATAGAAAAATTTAATTTAAAAACTTCTCTTCCTTTTTTCTAAAAACCATGAGGATGGTTAAAAAAGGAAAATTTTAAACTTTTAAACTTTCTATTAAACCATGTGGCCTAATTCAAATAAGGAAAGTTTTATATTTTAAAAACTCTCTTTTAAAACTTGTAGTTTTCTATAAAGAGAAGATTTTAAAAATTCAAAACACCCCTCCTTATTTAACATATTATGGCCGACCCCTCTTTGCTTAGACACCAAGCAAAGGGGCGGCCCCTTTGTGAAGGAGATTGGCCGGCCCCTTTGGCTTGGTCACTAAGCCATGGGCCGACCTCTTCTTGGACACCAAGAAGGGCTTTATATGGGTGGACTTGAGGCTTTAATGAGGCTACGACAGGGACCTAGAGGATAAATTGGTTTTGGCCTTCCGATGAGCTTGAGTATCCCGTGTTCGCCCCGAACACACAACTCAAGTTCATCAATAATAACTCATTCCACTAGAGAGTTATTATTGCACTACCGCACCAATCCCAAATTACATTATGGGCTCCTTCATATATGAGTGTGTTAGTCTCCATGTGTTTAAGATAATGAATGTCCACTAATTAAGTAAGTCACTGACAACTTCACTTAATTAATATCTAGCTCCAAGAGTAGTACCACTTAACTTCATTGTCATGTTGGACTAAGTCTACCTACAGGGTTTAACATGACAATCTTTATGAGCTCCTCTTGGGGACATTCTCAACCTAGATAACTAGGACACAGTTTCCTTCTATAGTCAACAACACACACTATAAATAATATCATTTCTCAACTTATCGGGTCTATTGATTTATCGAGCTAAATCTCACCCTTTGATAAGTTAAAGAAATAAATACTAAATATATGTGCTTGTTATTATATTAGGATTAAGAGCACACACTTTCATAATAACTAAGGTCTAGTTCTTTTATTAAGTCAGTATAAAAAGAACTTACCTAAAATGGTCCTACTCAATACACTTAGAGTGTACTAGTGTAATTTATTAGTCAAGATAAACTAATACCTAATTACACTATGACTATTCCAATGGTTTGTTCCTTTCCATCTAAGTCGTGAGCAACTGTTTATAATTTATAAAGAACTGATAACATGATCTTCTGTGAATGACACCACATACCATGTTTTCTACAATATAAATTAATTGAACAACTACACTTAACAAATAAAATGTAGACATTTGACCAATGTGATTCTTTTATTTCAAAAATAAATGTTTACAAAAGCTAGGCTTTTAGTATACACTCTAACACATAGGATGTTTGGTAGTTTGTCTACCCAGCTATCGTCGACATGATCAAGCTTTATTTTGAGGTCTCAAATAATTTCTCGATTAGTCACCTCTGCCTGATCATTACTTTGCGGGTAAGCGACTGAGGTAAAAGCCTACTAAATGTCAAAGGCTTCACACCATTCCCTGATTTTACACCCCACAAATTGTTGATCATTGTAAAATATTAACCTATAAGGGAGGTCATACCAACAAATAATATTCTTCCATAGAAACTTACGTATAACTTCTTATATAATCTACGCTAAGGATTTAACTTCCATCAACTTAGAGAAATAATCAATCACTACTAAGAGAAACTTCTTTTGGATGGGTCCCGCCAGGAAAGGACCTACAGTGTCTATTCTCCATTAATAAAAAGGTAGGATGTGGTGGACACTTCAGTAGAGGATTAGGAAAGGGGTTGATGCTTTTGACAGTTAACACAGTTATGAACTAGCTGAGCTTCATCTACTTGTAGAGTCAACTAGAAGTGACATACCAGTAGGACTTTAATGACTAGCATCCGCCCTCTAACATGATTGCCACATTTGCTTTGATGAATTTCTCTCAATACGTATTCAACATCATTTGGACTGAGACATCTGAGTAGAGGGTGGGAGAATGCCTTCTTGTATAGATTGTTGCCAATCAAAATGAATCGAGTTATTCATCTTTTGAGAAGTCGGATATGGTCCGGGTGATTGGGTAAATTCCCTTCCTTTTAAAAAGATATATAGAGGGTCCGCTAGTCAACTAACTCATTGTCTGCAGGGATCTTCTCTATTTACAAGACTAATTGAACTCGGATAATTGAGATGTCCAAGATTCATATTGCCAAGGCACTTGCTATTTTAACTTGCTCATTTTCCTTATAATTTTCAATCGAGGATATTTTTTTGATAATAACTTTATGAAATCCAGCCTTTAGTTTTTTTGAAGGTGTCAATATAACCTTAGAGTCAATTGTTCTTGGTTTCGAAGGCTCCTTCAAGCTGTTATATAGCTAATTGGGAGTTAGAGTGGATGATCACTCAAGAGGCACCCATTTGTTTGGTAGCTCAAAGCACAACTAACAACGATTTCCATTTAGCCTCATTATTGGAGGCTTTGAAACTTAGATGGATAATTAGTTGTAGTACCTCTTCATGGGGGAGATTAGTAATACTCCCACCTCACTGCTTTGTTTCATAGCTAACCTTTCTACAAAGATCCATCAAATCTCCTTCAACTCTAGACTTGGAGTCTTGATCAAGAAGTCGGCTAATGTTTTCACCTTGATAGTCATTCAGACTTGGTACTGGATGTCATACTCATTGAGCTCTGCTATCAATTTAATGAGTCACCGTAAGATCTTGGTGTTAGTCAATATCCGACCTAAGGTGTTGTTTGTAAGCACGATGATGGGATAAGATAACAAATATAGTCGCAGTTTGCACCCCATCATGACCAAAGCCAGTGCCAACTTTTTCAGAGTGGAATATTTAGTTTTTGTATCTTTTATAAAATGAGCGGCGAAATAGATTGGGTGTTGGGTGTCACCCTCCTACCAAAGTAAAATTGAGTTAACTGTTCCTTCAACAAAGGCTAGGTACAATCAGAGTGTCTCCCCTAATATAGGCTTAGAAAGTAAGGATAGATTGGTTAGGTATACCTTAAGCTCGATGAAAATATATTCACATTTGTCTTTCCAATTGAACTGAGCTGACTTCCAGAGAATCTTAAAGAAAGGCAAACTCTAGTTGACTGATTTGGATTCATATTGCGGGTGTTGTAACTCACCCGACTAACCTCCATGCCTCCCTAAGATTTTTTAGAGAGGTCATATTTTGCAGTGCTTGGACCTTCTCCGAGTTGGCCTTAATTCCTCACTTGGCGACATGTAACTAAGGAACCGACCACTCTTAACTCCAAACAAACGTACACTGTTTAGATTTAATTTGAGATCATATCGGCGCAGTGTGCCATAAGTTTTTTCGATATCACCAATCAAGTTCTCGACCTAAATACTCTTAAACAGAATGTCATCTATATAAACCTCGACATTCCTCCTGACTTGGTACTAGAATATACAATCCATCAACCATTAATATATTACCCTTGCATTTTTTTTAGTCTAAAAGACATAATAGTATAACAGAAAGCTTCATCTCAGGCGATGAAACTAACCTTTTTTTTATCCTTAAGTGCCAAGGGGATCTAGTGGTAGCCCTAATATGCATACAACATGCATATGAGCTCACAACCCGATGTTAAGTCCACTAGTTGGTCAATTCGAGGTAGGAGATAACAATCCTTCGGACAAGCTTTATTAAGGTTCTGAAAGTACATGCAGACCCTCCACTTGATGTCGGACTTAGGAACCACCACCACATTTGCTAACTAGGTCAAAAAATGAGCCTCCCTAATATGATCGTCCTCCAACAACTTTGAAATCTTGGCTCTGATTATTTTGTCTTGTTCAGCCCAAAAGTGTCATTTTTTCTGTTAGATCAGCTTAATTTTTGGGTTGGTGTTAAGTTAGTACTCCATTATGAAAAGGTCAGTGTTAAGTTAGTACTCCATTATGAAAAGTGATACTCCTATAACCTTCTTGGCTAACCAAATAAAGACATCTTGTTGTGATAGAGACACGTAATTATCTTTTGCTTCAAATCGACTGAGAAGTCAGTGGCCATCCGAGTAGTACGCCGGAGGGATGCTGTTAACGAGCTAGACCTCAACTCTCCTGGATTTTTAATTTATCTACGAGTCGACCTGTACCACCTCGGCAAATTTTTTCTTACAATGGTTTGATCACCTTTGACTTCGCCCACTTAGTCGTTAATAGAAAATTTCATTTTCTAGTGATTCCTGGATATTACGGCTCGGAACGAGCTTAATATGGGCCATCCCAAGATGACATTGTAAATAGATGGGGCATCGACTACTATGAAGATAGCAGTCCGAGTTTGCCTCTGAGGCTCTTCTCTTAAGGCTAGTGGAAGATTAATATGTCCCAACAACTCTACTTCATGCCTAGTAAACCCAAACAGTGTCATTAAAATAGGTCATAGTTCATGCTGATCTATCTGCATTTGGTTAAAAACCTTCTTGAAGAGTATTTAACTGAGCACCTTGTGTCGACGAAGACTCTTGCCACATTGTAATTAGCTATGACAGTCCATATTACCAATGCATCTTCGTTAGGAGTAACTACCCTTTTCAGGTTTGGGGCACCAAAACTAATCAAGGGTCCATCTTCTAAAGAGGCTTGATGTTGATCCCAAAGCTCTCGAGTCTTCAACCATGATTCTTTTGGACGTGGTTCGAATCTCCATCAGTTGATCATCTCGAGATCATGTTGTTGTTGCCTCATAGCGAAGATTCTCTTTAGTGCCCTCGAGGAGAGTTTCCTGTCGATGTCGAGCCGATTCCCAAGACTAAGATCTCCTTTTTAGGTGTGTTTCTCTTCGATGATTACTTTGGTGCTCTAAATTCTAACCACGAGTGGGCTAGGCGGGTGACCGCCGAGCTGGTCTCGAAGGTGATTGTCGAGCAGGTGGTTATTTTTCAGTTGTATGATAGAGTTTTCTAGTATACTGCATACGAACATGGGGAAACTACATACGAGAATAGTGAAAAGTGCAATATGGCTCCGACTTCTCACCATTTGACCTGTGGGGCCTAAGGTCAAAAGTCGGGATTGCCTCCACAGTTTGCATTGTTCTCCCATTAGTCCGGAATGGAGTAAAGTGATGATTGGTGAATGGTTCTCTGTATTGCAGAGGTGACAAGGGAGCTTTGCGCTCTGGTTGGGCCACCACAGGCATCAGTATACTGGCCTCCTTCTTCCTTGCTAATTGAGCTTTTTTAACATTGATATATTTTGCAGCTCGGCCCAAGAGATGATTAAAATTCGTTAGGGGCTTCTTCACTAGAGATCGAAAGAAGTCTCCATCTTATAAGCCTTAAGAGAAATCGCTCATAAGCACTGCAAATGTTGCTGAAGGTACATCCAGAACAACCTCATTAAACTGTTGTATGTATTTCGTCAGGGTTTTCTTGGTTGTTTGCTTTAAGGCAAACAAGTTGAGGGGCATCTTATAATATCGTTTACTGCTGATGAAGTGGTGCAGGAACAGACCTTAAAGTTAGTGAAAGTTCAAATGGAGGAGGTTGGTAGTGTTTAAACCACCGCTAGGCAAAGATGGAAAGGGTCATTAGGAAAACTTTGCACTTGACACCATCTATATATTGGTGTAGTAGGGCGGTGTTCTCAAATTGACCTAGGTGATCATCAAGGTCAACCAACCTTGAATATTCCTCGAGCTGGGGAGTCCAAAAATTACAAAGTAATTCCTCATCCAGAATATTTCTTGAGAAAGGGGTACTATAAGGGCTCCTCTCCTCAACATGTAAGAATTCTTGCTTTTATTTCTCTCCTAAGGAGGCATTTCTTCCACCAATGATCCATCCGAGTGTTCTTCGGATGAGATCATAGTCTTGTTCTGTTTCTTGGAGAAGGCAGTAGGAAGAGAACCTATTGGACCCATCGATGCTCGACTAGGAATACTAGGCACTTCAGTTGAGGCTGCACGTGTTTCTTCAAGAGCTAGATTTGTTTGAGGGAGTCTTTGTAGGGCTCGTTGCACCGCCTAGTCAATCAATATTTGAAAGTCTCCTTGGGCCATGGTGATAGTCTCGCCTTGAGCCACATCACCTGCGAAGCTAGGATCCTTGACAGTTCTCTCGGGTTCCACCGTCTTAAGGTCTAAGTTCAGGCAAATTCCCATAGACGATGTCAATTTGTTCCTATCTGAGATCGCAATCTAGTGAGTTAGTGAAAAACAACTGTCATGGAGAAGATCATAGGTGACATGATGATGAGAGGGTTGCACGAAAATCCTGCAGAGAACTTACAGAAGGGGTTAGAATGACCGTCGAGATTAGATTCAGCATGACCACTCCGATACTCAAGTTAGCATATGAGTTAGGGAAACATGAAAGCAATAGAGTAGTCAAAGGGTTTATATGGTTGAGTTCGGGTTTAGGGGTTTCAGGTTTGGATCGGGTTGGGTTAAAAAAAAAATTCAACCCTGTTGGGACCGTCTCGTCACGCGCTCGTCGGTTGCGTCTTGATGATATGTAGTGGAAAGAAAGACATAACAAACCAAAACTCTAACACCTAGGGTTTACTTGGTATCCACCTCAAGAAGAGGTGACTAATCCAAGGATCCACACACCAACTCACTCCTCCACTATGAAATACTCCTTCTCGGTCGCAGCCGGAGGCGGAGAAGCCTCGTACAAACACACACAACACTACAACACTCACACAAGAAGAGAATACAAGAATACAACTGAAATACAACCTTCTTCTTTCTTACTTGTTGCTTGTTGTTGTTGCCTCTTGAATCTTGGAGATGCACTCCAAGAAACCTCAAGAACTGGCAAGAATCTCGGAGATCGTTGGTGAAAATCGCAGAAAACCGCTGGAGAAGAACGCAAAGTTCTAGCGAAGAAAAACGCTCCGCCCAGGCTTTAAACAGTGCTCCCAATCGATCGAATTCATCCCCAATTGATTGTCATGTCAGCACCGCTCCATCGCAGTCGTCCATCACATGCATCCTGCATAACGATCACTTTCCAATCGATCGACCGATCGATTGGGACTTCCTGAATCGATCGCCCGATCAATTCAGAACCTTTCTGTGCTCTCGCATCCGCGTGAGAGCTTTTGCTGCCCAATCTATTGGCAGCTCCCAATCAATCGCCTGATCGATTGGGAAAACCTCTGTGCTTGTGATTCCACATCTAAATCGATCGACCGATCGATTGGGTCTTCCCACAATCGTAGCACACTCCAATCGATCAGTGGATCGATTGGACCCTGGTTCAATCGATCGCCCGATCGATTGACTAGCCTAGACTTGATTCAAACTCAAGTCCAAAGTCCCAAACCTAACTTCCGGTCAACCGTGACCTGTTGGGTCTCCATGCCTAGCATTTGGCCACACCCGACCAACCTCGAACTAGCCTTCTAGCCCCTCCATCAGCCTTGCGTCCCTCGGATATCTCCCCATCCTTCACATCTTGCCTTCAGGAGCTTCCTTCGGCCTCATCCTAGTTGTCGAGTCTTCATTGCCAAGTCATACCAGGACTTACCTTGCCAAGACCACATGCTTGGACTTACATCCTTTTCTAAGATCACACTTGGACTTTCCAATTGCCTGGCTCCTCACCGGGACTTTTCTCCTTTGCCAAGATCACACTTGGACTTTCCAATTGCCTGACTCCTCACCAGGACTTTCCGCTTACCTGGCTCTTCACCAGGACTTTCCAATTGCCTGGCTCCTCACCAGGACTTTCTCCTGCCTAGCTCCTCACTAGGACTTTCCCATTGTCTGGCTCCTCACCAGGACTTTCTCCTGCCTAGCTCCTCACTAGGATTTTTCAAATGTCTAACATCCAACTAGGACTATCCCAGTCAAGTCTCCTGTCAACCTTGACTTACTTGACTTGTATTCTCATCAACTTGTTCAATCCTTTGACCATCTCCATAACCGAATGATTGCTCCAGCAATCTTCTTATATTGTCAAATATCAAAACTCAAATCCTGACTCAAGCTTGACTCAACTCAAGTTTAGTCAAACTGGTCAACCTTGACCTAAGGAAATTACCCCAATAATCTCTCTCTTTTTGATGTTTGACAATACCTCTAAGTTAGGCTAAATCTCATAGTCTTAACCTCTTCTTTATACCAAGGCTAAATCTCATAGCTTTAACCTCTTCTTTATCACAAGGCTAAATCTCATAGCCTTAACTCTTTCATGACAAGGCATGAATGAAGGTTTCCTTCATTCTCTTCCTTTCTTAGAGGGTAAACTCCCCCTGTTTGGGATGAAGACTTAACTTAACCTTCCATTCTCCCCCTTTGTCACACATCAAAAACTGAAAACAAACTCTTCTCCATAAGAGTTAACTCTACGTTGTTTACAACCTCATATGTTGTTAGCAACCCCACAATGAAGATCTCATATTCTTCATTGCCGCCTAAGCTCCCCCTTAAGCTCTACTTCACTTCACAATGCTCATCCTAGAGCATGCATCAACTTCCCAATGAAACCCTCATTCATTGTATTCAATGCTCCCCCTTGAATAGTAATCTTCTTCTCAATGCTCATCCAGGAGCATTTTCACTTTACCAATGAAGGTCCGATCCCCTTCATTAATCCAATGCTCCCCCTTTGAGCAATAGCCTACTCCATAATGCTCATCCGAGAGCATTTATCATCCTAGCAATAAAGATAACCAATCTTCCATTGTTCCCCAATACTCGACCCTGAGTATTGCCCATTACGAAGGTTTAACCCCCTTCCAAGGTTCTTGAAGATAAATTTTCATGCATTCAAGGAGTAGCTCCCCCTAAAAATATAATCAAACTTCTGTCATTACACCAACAATGACTTGGAGTTCCTAAACAGTTAGGAAAACCAAAACTTAAAGTTTTGAGGTTCAAAATTTAATAATGAAACTAAACCCCAATCTAAACTTCGCCTAAGTCTACCTTAACCAATCCATACTTGCTTTCATCATGAAAACTCCCCCTAAATGTATACAAGTATATTCCAAAGGGTTAAGAATGGTTAATGACCCTTGAAAACCAAAACTTGAAGTTTTGAGGTTCCAAAATTTGAAATTGAAATTAAACCTCATCCTAAACTTCACTTTGATTTATCTTAACCAATCCATACTTGTTTTCATCAAGAAAACTCCCTCTACATGTATACAAATGTATTTAAAGGGATTTGGAATGGTTATTAGAACTTGAAGTGGCTTAATGTGCTGAAATCAGGCTTTTCTAGCCATAATCAGACTTCCCAATCGATTGAAGTTGGGACTCAATCGATTGAAGCTACTTCAATCGATCCATTGATCGATTCCGCAAGCTACTGCTCGTAGAAATTCCCTCTGAATCGATCGTCTGATCAATCTAGTATGGGTCAATCGATCGGCTGATCGATCCACTGACTCTCTATTCACGAGAATTGGCTTCCCAATCGATCTACTGATCGATTAAAACCATCCCAATCGATCGGCTGATCGATTGAGTTTCTGATTTCTCTGAAATTCAATTTCAGCAGATTTTAGAAACTCTCCAAAAATTCTACAAACCTCTAAAAATCATGAAAACTCATGTAGACATTATTTAGGGTATACTCTATCAAGGAAAAATAGTTTTCTATGAAAATACTTCCTATTTTCAAAGAGTGACACAAATTTGAAAAATCTTAAAAACTTCAATGTTTTCTCCTAGTTTGTGTCTAACTTTTCAATGATGAATACTATCAAGAGATAGTCTTCACCAAGGTTTTCAAAAGCATTTTAAAACCATTTTAAAAATCAATATCCAACCATGTTCTTTGGGATCAATGCACATGACTTGTACATTAGCTTTCCCAATGATTTGATAAACCTAAAACTCAACAAAATGCACTAAATCAACATCTTGAGTTTTGTTCACCATCCTAACATCTCACTTGTATCTAATATATACTAAAACACATACAAGTCACCTTATGGTTCTTTGTGAGATGTATATTCGATTTTACCTTAAACTAAGGGATCATGCCTAACTATCTAGGCATTATGAAATTTGTGATCATCCACCTAGGATATCACTTGGTGTCATCCCACTTGTTGAGATATTTACCATTCATGATAAATGTCTTTTGTCCTTAATTACAAGGAAATTAACATAATGCATGATGTTACATCGCATACATCAAAATAAGCAATTTTTAAAAGAAAAGTATGCTATAGCTACATGATGTATGTATGACATGACATGATATTTTTATATTTTCCATACTAAAAATAAATGCAACACATGATGTCATGACATATGATGAGCAAACAAAGCATGACAAATTAGCATAAATAAAATACCTAGATTACCTATCTAAGTGTCCTTAAACATTAGCTAATCTTAAAATTAAATCCTAGATTGCCCAATTTCATCACGAAAGTGCCAAACCCCAACTTGGCATTTCTTTAATCTCTTGATTTATTTATGCCAATTAAAATTAAGCACATTTCTCAAATTTTGGCATATTTATCCTTCCAAAGGAGTAATCACCTTATATTTTAAGCCCGGATTTGCCCTTGACTCCCTAAGAACATACCAAAATCCCAACTTAGTAGTTCATATGATTCTCCAAATTGTACCAATTTAATTCAACCATAATTCCTTAAGATTTGGCACATATTACTCTTTCCAAGAGTGACAATTTGGATTAAGGTTTATATTTCCCTTAATTCCATAAGAAAATGTTGAATTTCAAATTTGGCATTACTTTTGCTTCTCTCAAGTGTGTCAATTTAAATTAGATTCAACTCCTCCAATTTTGACACATTTTACTCTTTCAAAGAGTAACACCAATAATCCTTTTCATTTTCAAAGGTTAACAATAACCTTGAAAATGTTTTCAAGTGTCAACTTTATCAAGGTTGGATTAACTACCTTTCCAATTGGAGTTGACACTCTCTAAACCCATCTAGGGTGTAGAGAATATGCTCCTAGGAACCCAAAACCTATTGGTGCTCCTTGGATGCTCTAGGTACTCACTAGGGATAACTTCCCTAGATACCTTTCTAAGCTTCTTAGAGGTCTTGGTTACTTCTACTAAGTCACTCCTAGGGATAACTTCCCTTGTAACCTTCTTTATGACTTTATTTGGCCTTTTTGGAGCCTTATTCACCTTTACTAGATTAACTTTAGGGATGACCTCCCTTGTGACCTTCTTTGTGACTTTGTTAGACTTCTTAGAAGTATTAGTCACATTGGTCTTGCCAAAAGAACCTTTAGGGATTCCTTTTCTAGTATCATTTGTTGGACCCCGTGGTAGTTTTGATGTGATCAACCAAGTTAGTTAGGTCCTGCGTTGTATTTGATCCCTGTGTCTGAGTGTGCAGGAGCTTAGGAGCACAGGAAGTCGAGCGGAAGACGCAGCTAGCGAGAAGGACGGCACGGGAAGGGAGCCGACGGGCTCGGTGCGTCCGAAGGACGAGAGAGCTGCGGAAGAGTACTCCGGTGGGCGTGAAGAGCGTGCGCGGCGCTCGAGGGACGTTAAGCCGGGACGGAAGGCTGCTCGAGGAAGGCCGGAAATTGGGTTCGGGTGAGCCCTATTTCGGTTGGTCGCAATCACCCAAAAGATCGGAGTGTCGGAAGTCAAAGTGGAGCAAAGAAACAAGCTGGAATGTTGAGCTGCCAGCTTGGAGGTGCCTCCATCAGGCTTGGAGGCGCCTCCAGCTTGAAGGTGCCTCCAGCCTTGCTGAAGGCGCCTCCAAGGGCGCCTTCAGGCTTGATGAAGGCGCCTTCAACAGGTCAAAATGACCGTTTGCGTTCGGATAGAGTTCTATCTGCTGACCGAGCTGTGGAGGCGCCTTGAACCTTGTTGGAGGCGCCTTGGACCCTCGGGATAGAATTTCCAGAGGCTATTTAAAGGCCCCTGGAGCTAGGAATTAAAGAACAACTCAAGCAATCAATCTGTACTCAATTCCTAGCAACTAAGTGAGCGTTCTAAGTGTAAAAAGGCTTCTCCGCCTACAGTAAAGGAGATTCTGATAGTAGAGCTTTTTCATTGCCCTGGATTAACAACCTCCTTGGTTGTAACCAGGTTAAATTCTGTTTCTGTTTCTGGTTCTTTTTCTGTCTCCTTATTTTAGTTGCTGTTATTTCTATTGCTGATTTAAATTCTGAGTTGAAATCCGAGGAGGGTATTTTTAATTTTGTTTTCAGCAATTCACCCCCCTCTTGCCGGTCTCCGCTGCACCAACAAGTGGTATCAGAGCCTGATCGCCTTAGAAGGACTAACCGCCAATTGAAGCACTACGATCAAGACGATGGCCAGAGCAAACATCCATCCCCCGAGTTTGACGGAGACTTCGCCACCTGGAAGCGCAAAATGGAGGTATTTTTTAAAACGGATTTTGATATTCTTATTACAATGAAATATGGTTTTGCAGCGCCAAAAGACAAAGAAGAAAACACATGGAGCAAGAAGGAGCAAGCCGATTTCGTCGCCAACGGAAAGGCGGAGTTCCACCTGCTTAGTGTGCTGCCACCACAAGAAGTAAATCGGATCGGAAGCTACGACTCAGCGAAAGATCTCTGGGAAAAATTCCTGGAGCTACACGAAGGTACTTCCGAAGCGAAGCTAGTGAAGCGCGACATCCTCCGGAACCAGTTAACGAACCTCCGGATGAACCAAGGCGAGAAGGTAGCGCAACTCCAAGCGAGAATCAAGGAGCTAATAACGCAACTAACGAACCTTGGAGAAGAGGTAACCAACCGGGACTCTATCCGGTACGCGCTCAACGCCTTCCCTAGAACTCCAGAGTGGGCTTCCTTAGTAGATGTGTATTACATCTCTAAGTACCTCGAGGTAAGTACTTTAGAACAATTATTTTCCACTTTTGAACTTCATGAATCTCGAGTTTCAGAACCCATTGGAGCAGAGAAGACAAGTCAGAACGTTGCCTTAAAGGCAAAGATGAACAGTTCTGACTCCGAAGCCTCAGTCGACGAATCCGAAGCGGCACTACTGGTAAGACGCTTCAATAAGTTTTTTAGTACTAATAAATTTAAATCGCAGAGGCATCATCGAAAGAAGAGAACGGTTCGATGCTACAACTGCAACGAAGAGGGACACATCAAAGATGACTGCCCAAAACTAAAGAGAAAGGAGAAAGAAAGGGCAAACCCAAAATACAAGAAACCAGAACCCTCTAAGCACAAGAATCTGAAGGCTACTTGGTCAGATTCGTCAACCTCCGAATCGGAAGTCGAAGAATTCTCGGGACTAGCACTGATGGCCAACCATCAAAAAGAAGAAACGTCCAGCTCAGAGATGAGCATCGATGAAGGGGGAGGAACATCAGAAGAAGAAAGCAGCAGTGAAGGGGGAGCGTCACCAGACCAGGTAAGTAAGGTACGCAATCTAACCCCATCTCAATCTTTCAAATTTATCAAGTCTCTTTCTAAAGAGTTAGATCAATTAGAAAAAGAGAATGCTGAACTAAAATTGAACTTAGCAAGAGCATGCCCGTTAGAAATGTATGATCATCTAAAATCAGAAAATGAAAATTTTAAATTAGAAATTGAAAAATTGAAAAATGATGCATGCTTAAAGAAATTTCCAAAGTCAAAAATTAGAACTTATGGTAAATTAAATTGGTATATAAGGAAGCATCAAGGTCAACTTAGAAAAATACCAAGAAATTATGTACCCCCTAGATTTTTGAATAATCCTGTAGGAAGGAACCTCTATTGGGTTCCAAAATTTGTGCTTAATTAATTTTTCAAAAATTAAAAGCTTAAAGTGAGAGAATTAAACATTGAAATTCTTTATGGAAGCTTTGTCTAAGGAAGTGGTTGTTGCTCCAATAACCAAGAAGGCTTAGTGCCTCATCACGACCTGGAAGCTAAAATATTGAAAGAAAATGTTTAATTAACTTTTTTGAAAAAGCATTAAACTAGAATCAAATAATGCTTTAAAAGTTTTTAAATCTTTTTAAAATTCTAAAAAGTCAGATTATGAAAAAAAAAAAATTTATTGCCTTAGAAATTTTTATTGACTTAGAAAATTCTTTTTCTGAAAATTCAAAAATTTGACTTAGAAATTTTTTTAGAAAAATTTATTTTTACTTAGAATTTTTTTCATATTAACTTAGAAATTTTTTTGGAAAAAATCATTTTGACTTAATTTTGACTTAGAAGATTATTTTTTTAATAACTTAGGAATTCTTTTGGAATTCATTTTTAACTTGAATTTTTTAAAAAATTCTATACATTTTACTTAACTTAAGTTATTTGTTTCAGATTTTCTTATCCTCATTTTTGCTGTGATCAAAGGGGGAGAGAAAAGTACAAATTTAGGGGGAGTTAGAAAAAATTTAAAATTTCTGTTATTATTAATTTTTGTTATTATTTTTATAAAAAGTGTTGCAATTTTACTAATTACAAAAATTATGTTTAACTTGTCAGTTTAGTTATTTACCTTTAAAATTACTATTTATGTCTATGTTGTCCCTAACTTGAACTTGAGTTGATGCGCATCAAAAAGGGGGAGATTGTTGGACCCCGTGGTAGTTTTGATGTGATCAACCAAGTTGGTTAGGTCCTGCGTTGTATTTGATCCCTGTGTCTGAGTGTGCAGGAGCTTAGGAGCACAGGAAGTCGAGCGGAAGACGCAGCTAGCGAGAAGGACGACACGGGAAGGGAGCCGACGGGCTCGGTGCGTCCGAAGGACGAGAGAACTGCGGAAGAGTACTCCGGTGGGCGTGAAGAGCGTGCGCGGCGCTCGAGGGACGTTAAGCCGGGACGGAAGGCTGCTCGAGGAAGGCCGGAAATTGGGTTCGGGTGAGCCCTATTTCGGTTGGTCGCAATCACCCAAAAGATCGGAGTGTCGGAAGTCAAAGTGGAGCAAAGAAACAAGTTGGAATGTTGAGCTGCCAGCTTGGAGGCGCCTCCAGCTTGAAGGCGCCTCCAGCCTTGCTGAAGGCGCCTCCAAGGGCGCCTTCAGGCTTGATGAATGCGCCTTCAACAGGTCAAAATGACCGTTTGCGTTCGGATAGAGTTCTATCCGCTGACCGAGCTGTGGAGGCGCCTTGAACCTTGTTGGAGGCGCCTTGGACCCTCGGGATAGAATTTCCAGAGGCTATTTAAAGGCCCCTGGAGCTAGGAATTAAAGAACAACTCAAGCAATCAATCTGTACTCAATTCCTAGCAACTAAGTGAGCGTTCTAAGTGTAAAAAGGCTTCTCCGCCTACAGTAAAGGAGATTCTGATAGTAGAGCTTTTTCATTGCCCTGGATTAACAACCTCCTTGGTTGTAACCAGGTTAAATTCTGTTTCTGTTTCTGGTTCTTTTTCTGTCTCCTTATTTTAGTTGCTGTTATTTCTATTGCTGATTTAAATTTTGAGTTGAAATCCGAGGAGGGTATTTTTAGTTTTGTTTTCAGCAATTCACCCCCCTCTTGCCGGTCTCCGCTGCACCAACATCATTGACTTTACCTTTACATCTAGGGTTGGTCCCATAGCTATATGAAACCCTATGAAAGGAAGTCATATCCTTCTTGACTTTAGGTTTGTATCCCAAACCTCTATAGCCATTGGATGACTCTTGTCTAACTTTTCCTAGGTTATGCTCATTTTGAACCCTAAGCATGTTTTCCATTCTTGCTAAGGTCCTTTCTAAACTATCAAGCCTTGTCCTCAAGACTTGGTTTTCACTCCATAAATCCCTAGATTTTGGTTTTTCATTGAATCTTTGAGCATTTCTATTTTTAGGCATATATCTAAAGTCCTTAGAATTATTGCCTAAGTTGCTATCTACCTTCTTAAACTTAGGTATGATAGATCTAGCATGAGAAGGAATATATTTATCCTTAGTGCCATCATGATTCCTACTTTCATGATAATTAGCATTAAAATGATAAGAATTATTTCTAGCATGCTTTTTATCATATGTCAAAGGAATGGATTTATTAAATGATACCTTGATTTTTACCTTGGAAGCTCCCCTAAACTTGTGCTTCCTCCTTTGACTTTGGTTGTTTTCTTCCCCTTTGGGCATTAGCTTCGATAATGTCCATTTTGGTTGCACAAGAAACACACAATGTGTTCCTTGCTCTTCTTTGTTGTGGGGATTGTCTCCTTGGGCTTCTCCTTGCCCTTGGGTACTACTTGGCCCTTCTTCTTGGCCAATTTTGGGCACTTGCTTTTATAGTGTCTATGTTCCCTACACTCAAAACAAATGATATGATTTTTATTTTTCACAATTGAAGTTTCTATACCTTTACTTGTAGGGATGATGCTTGATTCTCCATTTGATGTAGCTTGAATTGTGGAGGTTGCATCATCTTCTTCTTCTTCTCCTCTTGAGGGTGTGGGTGCTTCCACCTCTTCAACTCTTGAGGATGTGGATACTTCCACCTCTTCCTCTCTTGAAGATGTAGAAGATCTCTCATCTTCTTCCTTCTTCTCCTCAAATGTTGACCTTATGTCAACATCGGATTGACCCTTCTCTTCTTGGACCAATGAGCCCTTCTCCTTAAGCTCATCCACTCCTTGAAATTAAGTGGGGTTCTCATGATAGGCAATGACCTTTTTCCAAAGATCACTTGCACTCGTGCATTCACCTATACTCAAAATTATGTTAGAAGGTAATAGATTTAACAAAATTTTTGTTACCTCCATATTCGCCTCCGCTTGCTCCCTTTGTTCCTCGGTCCAATGTCGAGGTCGGAGGCGCTTACCCTTCTTGTCCTTTGGAGACTCAAATGGATCTTCCAATGCAACCCATTGATTCCAATCCATTTGGAACCAAGTTTCCAACCTCGTTCTCCAAAAATTGAAGTCCTCTTTGTCATACGATGGTGGAATCCAGATGTCCCATCCGAGCGGTCCTTCGTGTTGGAGCAATCTAGTGACCCTAGGTTTTGATGTTTGGGCAAAGATTTAAGTTAGTTTTATTGTTGTATTTGATATGCATTGTGAGTGTGCAGGATACAGGTACAACAAGGAAGTCCAAGTGTGATCTTGGCAAAGGAGGAAAGTCCAAGGATGAGTCTTGGCGGTGTAAGTCCAAGCATGTAGTCCTGGCAACGTAAGTCCAAGTGTAACTTGGCAATGGATGAAGTCCCGGAGGCGCGACCTCTTGGCAAAGGAAGACCCGACAACAATGACAAGGCCGATGGAAGCTCCAGAAGGCAAGACGTGAAGGATGGGGAGGCATCCGAGGGACGCAAGGCTGATGGAGGAGGCTAGAAGGCTAGGTCTAGGTTGGTCGGGCAGGGACGAGTGCTGAGAGATTGTACTCGGAGTAAAATATAAGAATTATGGTTTACTGTAGCAGTACTGTAGTGCTACTGTAGCAGTACTGTAGCGCTACTGTAGCAGTACTGTAGCAGTCGATTGCATGTTTTAGCAGTCGACTGGTGCAGTCGACTGGGGCAGTCGACTGGCAGCGAACAGAATGTGTGAAATCGAGTCGTTGAGGTGTAACGGTCGAATTTCCACAGAGGGCAGTCGACTGCATGTTTTAGCAGTCGACTGGTAGGCGGGGTTTTCAACCCGCGGGCTATAAAACCAAAGCTTGGGAGCTTGGTTTGAGTTGACGAAATTAGACTTGGTTAAGGTCTAATTAGTAGTCTACAAGTGCTCAAGAGTTTTCCTTGTGTCCAAGAGGTCTTGGTGAGTTTGTGGTGAGGTTTCTCCACCCACAAGGAGTTTGAGCTAGCCGGAGGTCTTCCGGGGAGTAATCCACCGACGGATAGGGATCGTCCACCTTACGGACACGCCGTGGAGTAGGAGGTTTATCTCCGAACCACGTAAATGATCGTGTAGCTTGGTTTGCATTCTTTCTTGTCTTGTATTTTGTTTAGCTTGTTTATTTTTGTATTATTTCGCTACGCAAGCTAACAACGTAGGAAGCGAACGATTTGGGTGAGCCGCTATTCACCCCCCTCTAGCGGACGTCAAGGTCCCAACAATTGGTATCAGAGCGAGGGCGCTCTTCTACGGACTAACCGCCAAGAGAGCAAGAAGCTAGAGGAAGAAGAAGATGGAGTCCGTAGGACCACTCGGATGGGATATCCGAATTCCACCTCCGTACGACAAAGAAGACTTCAATTATTGGAGGAAGCGGTTAGAGACATGGTTCCAAATGGATTGGAACCAATGGATTGTCTTGAGTGACCCATTTGAAGCTCCTACGGACAAGAAGGGTAAACGCCTCCGACCTCGGCATTGGACCGAAGAGCAACGAGAGCAATCGGAGGCAGACAAGGAGGTAACGAGAATTTTGAATAATTTACTACCTTCTAATATTTTGTTGAGTGTAGGTGAAACCACAAATGCAAGTGATCTTTGGAAAAAGATCATTGCGTATCATGAAGACCCTATAAAAATCCAAGAAGTGGAAGAGCCCAAGGAAAATGGCTCATTGGTCCAAGAAGAGAAGGACCAATCCGATGTTGACAAGAGGTCAACATTCGAGGAGGAAAAGGAAGAGGAGGAAGAGAAAGAGAAGGAAGAGGTGGAAGAGGAGAGATCTTCCACATCCTCAAGAGATGAAGAAGTGGAAGAGTCCACATCTTCAAGTGAAGAGGAAGAAGAGAAATCCGAGGAAGAGGAGATCTTGGAAGTTCAACCCTCTAGTTCAACTACCAAGAAGAGCACAAAGGACCACATCAAATGTTTTGAGTGTGGTAAGATGGGGCACTACAAGAGTAGGTGTCCTTCGCTCAAGAAGGTAAACCCTAAACTCACTAAAGTTAATTTAGAAACTAATGTGAGTTGTAGGAAGAAGAAGAAGGAGAAGAAGCACATTAGGTGCTTTACATGTGGTGAGTGGGGTCACTACCACACAAAGTGCCTAAGGAGAGGAGAGCTCAAGAAATTGGCGCACTTGAAGAAGTGGGAGAAGAAGGGAGCTTCCAAGGTAAAAACCAAGGTATCATTTAATGAATCCATTCCGTTGACATATGATAAAAAGCATGCTAGAAATAACTCTTATCATCTTAATGCTATTTATCATGAGAATAGGAGGCATGATAACCTTAAGGATAAATATATTCCTCCTTATGCTAGATTTACCACACCTAAGGTTAAGAAGGTAAATAACAACTTAGGCAATAACACCAAGGATTTTAGATATATGCCTAAAAATAGAAATGCTCAAGGATTCAATGAAAAACCAAAATCTAGAGATTTATGGGGAGAAAATCAAGTCTTGAGGACAAGACTTGATAATTTAGAAAGGACCTTAACAAGAATGGAAAATATTCTTAGGGGTTAAAATGAGCATAACCTAAGAAAAGCTAGACAAGAGCCATCCAATGGCTATAGAGGTTTGGGATACAAACCTAAAGCCAAGAAGGATGTGACTTCCTTTCATAGGGTTCCATATAGTTATGGGACCAACCCTAGGTTTAGAGGTCAAGTTAAAGATACTAGGGAAGGAATCCCTAAGAGTATTTTTGGCAAGACCAATGTGACTAAGGCTCCAAAAAGGCCTAATAAAGTCACAAATAAGGTTACAAAGGGAGTTAACCCTAGAAGTGACCTAGTGGAAGTGACCAAGGCTTCTAAGAAGCCAAGAAAGGTCGTTAGGAAGGTATCTAGGGAAGTCATCCCTAGTGAGTACCTAGAGCATCCAAGGAGCACCAATAGGTATTGGGTTCCTAGGAACATATTCTCTACACCCTAGATGGGTTTAGAGAGTGTCAACTCTAATTGGAAAGGTAGTTAACCCAACCTTGGGAAAGTTGACACTTGAGAGCATTTTCAAAGTGATTGTTAACCTTTGAAAATGAAAAGGATGATAAGTGTTACTCTTTGAAAGAGTAAAATGTGTCAAAATTTGAGGAGTTAAATCTAATTTAAATTGGCACACTAGAGAGAAGCAAAAGTGATGCCAAATTTAGAATTCGACATTTTCTTATGGAATTAAGGGAAATGTAAACCTTAATCCAAATTGTCACTCTTGGAAAAGAGTAACATGTGGCAAATCTTAAGGAATTATGTTTGAATTAAATTGGCGCAATGTGGAAAAACATAAGAAATACCAAATTGGGATTTTGGTATCTTCTTAGAGTAATTAAAGAAAAATCTAGGTCATAATGTAAGATGTTCACTCTTTGGAAGAGTGAAATGTGTCAAACTTTGAGGTTTTGAACTTAATTTAAATTGACACATTTAGAAAAGGATAAGAAATACCAAGTTGGGGTTTTGATATTTTCTTAAAAGGTAAAAGGCAAATCTAAGTTTTAATTTGATTTCATTTACTCTTGGAAAGAGTAAAATGTACCATGCTTTGAGAAATTTGTTTAAGTTAAAATGGCACAAATTTAGAAAGGAAAAATAAATGTCAAAATTGGGTTTTGACATTTTCATGGAAAATCATGGGCAATTTAGGGTTAAATTTTGAGTTAGCTAGGGTTAAGAATACTTAGATAGGTAATCTAGGTAAATTTTATTTATGCTAACTTGCCATGTTTTGTTTGCCTATCATATGTCATGACATCATATTTATATTTAGCATTCATATTTTATTATGAAAAATATAAAAATATCATGTCATGTCATACATACATCATGTAGCTATAGCTTGCTTTTCATTTTGAAAATTGCTTATTTTGATGTATGCCATGTAACATCATGCATTACTTTAATTCCCTTGTTATTTAAGGACAAATGGCATCTATTATAAATGGTAAATATCCCAACAAGAGGGATTATATCAAGTGACATCCTAGATGGATGATCATGATTTTTACAATGCCTAGATAGAGATGCATGATCCCTTAGTTTAGGGCAAGACCAAATATACATCTCACAAAGAACTATAAGGTGACTTGTATGTGTTTTAATACACGTTAGATACAAGTGAGATGTTAAGATGGTGAACTAAACTCAAGATGTTGATCTAGTGCATCTTGTTGAGTTTTAGGTTCATCAAAACACATAGTTATGTGTCTTCCAATCATTGGGAAAGCTAATGTACAAGTCATGTGCATTGAGCTCAAAGAACGTGGTTGGATATTGGTTTTAAAAATGATTTCAAAATACTTTTGAAAAACCTTGGTGAAGACTATCTTTTGATAGTAATCATCATTGGAAAGTTAGACACAAACTAGGAGAAAACATTGAAATTTTCAAGAGTTTTCAAATTTGTGTCAATCTTTGAAAATAGGAAGTATTTTCATAGAAAACTATTTTTCCTTGATAAAGTATACTCTAAATAATGTCTACATGAGTTTTCATGATGAAAACAAGTATGGTTTGGTTAAGAAAAACCAAAGTGAAGTTTCGGTTGAGGTTAGTTTCATTATTGAATTTTTAACCTCAAAACTTCAAGTTTTGGCTTTCCTAATTATTTAGGAACCCCAAGTCATTGTTGGTGCAATGATAGAAGTTTAACCATGTTTTTAGGGGGAGTTACTCCTTTAAAACATAAAAATCTTTTCCAAGACCAAAAGGACGTCAAATGTTAAGGTAGCACATGACATTGGTATGGGAGGTGTTGCCAAGGACAAGGGAGAGTCATCCAAGGCCAATAAGAAGGAATATGCTAGGGTAGCATATAATTATAGCAAGGATGAGGTGTCCAAGATTAAGGACAAGAAGAAATTAATCAAAGACAAGGTGTCTAAGGTTAAGAAGGTGAGTTTAGTAGGCCAAGTGTCACCCGAGGTGCATCGAAGTGACCTAGCTATAGTGGATGAGTCACCAAGGGAGGTGACTAAGGTTAAGATTCCTAAGGTTAGGAAGAGCCTTTGGGACCCATGGTAGATGGGTTATCAAATGTGCCAAGTGGTTAGGAGACGGACTTAAGTCTCTAACATAGTGGGTTGACACAATTGAGTTGAGTTTCATGCATAGAAATATGAATTGGGTTCATATTGCATGAAAATTAGTTTTTGATATATAGATGCCATATAAACTAATGCTAGTGATGCATTATGGTTTAGTATGGGCAAATACATCAAGAGGAAGCCAAAACTAGGACTTTAGGTCAAGGTTCAATTGAACTTTTTAGCTAGTTTTGTGTTTTGTGTCAATCTTGGGATTGGTGATAGATATATTTTTATATATATTTTTCCCAAGTAGATATTGATATAATAGACCTCTCCACAAAATTTGAGGATTTTTGGAGGTCTGTGGAATTTCGGCGCATTTCTGAAGTTGGCCAAAAAGGCTGATTTTTCATGAATAGTGTACCAGTCGACTGCTACAGTTAGCAGTCGACTGGTAACAGTATTTAAGCTCGTTTTCATGGGGGCATCGACTGGTACTTCTTGCAATCGACTGACATGGTCTAAAATTGTTTTTCAGCACTAGAAAATGACTAAAAGAGAGGTGAACATGTATGTAATCTTATGGGAAATTAATACATGATGTCTATGGTCATTAGAGGTCAAAGAGTCCGATAATTGGGATATTGTTGGAGCTCTTTTTGATGTATGGCAAAGGGGGAGAAATTTAGGTTTAAGTGGGAAACCTGCATACCTTTGCAAGAAATCCTAACTCAAGGGGGAGCTTAGGTGAAGGGGGAGAAGTTTACCTCTGCAATAAATCCTAACTCAAGGGGGAGCTTAGGTGAAGGGGGAGCCTAGGATTAGGTTCCATGATTTATGCATGTATAGATTGCATGTTTATTTGTATTATTATTGATATATTATTTCCCTAACTTAAACGGTTTGCCAAACATCAAAAAGGGGGAGATTGTTGGAGCAATCTAGTGACCCTAGGTTTTGATGTTTGGGCAAAGGTTTAAGTTAGTTTAATTGTTGTATTTGATATGCATTGTGAGTGTGCAGGATACAGGTACAACAAGGAAGTCCAAGTGTGATCTTGGCAAAGGAGGAAAGTCCAAGGATGAGTCTTGGCGGTGTAAGTCCAAGCATGTAGTGTTGGATCGAGACGCGCTAGAGGGGGGGTGAATAGCGCTCGTGGCTATTTCGTTCGATTATCGGAATCGTAAAACGTTCGTAGAGTAATTAAAGCAGCGGAAAATGTAAATAAACACAAACACAGAGACACGGTCATTTACTTCGTTCGGAGCCTAAGGCGACTCCTACTCGAAGGCCCGCGATCCTTGATCGCTTCCGGTGGGCAACAACTATAAGCTCGATAAACGATTACAAGTTGAAGTACAATAAACGACAGTAAATAATTATACCAACGACAAAGAAATGAAGATTCGGAGCTCCTGGTCGTCGAGCACAAGTAGCAGTACTTCGGAACGTCGTTTGGAACAGCACGTAGCACTTGAGTCACTTGGAAGAAGATCATTGAAGCTGCTGGTCAAGACCCCTTATAAAGGGGGTTCAAGGCGCCTTATACTGTTCATTAAGGCGCCTTGAACGAGCCGAGTCACCCGCGTGGATCAGCACTGACCTGGTCGAACTCTATCTGGTTCAAGGCGCCTTCAGCCTATCCAAGGCGCCTTCAACCTCCGGTCCAAGGCGCCTTGAACTCCATTCAAGGCGCCTCCAGTCTGCTGCGCTGGCCTTTTCCTGGCTCGCACCCGAGGCGCCTCCAAGCTCCATGGAGGCGCCTCGGACACTGTTCATCCGAGTTCTTCTTTGTGTTTTTGGTACCTGCAAGTATGTTAATCCAAAGATACCTGCAACACAAAGTTAACACAAAATAATAGTATGAATATGAAATTATGACAGTCTCCGACTTCATATTTCCAACCGGAAACCCTAGGTTGAACCGACGCTACTGTTCCCTCTACGGGGAACGCGTCCTCACCTACTCCTCTCGGGAGATTTTACCTGTTGCCAGATCCGGTTCGCTCGGCACTCGATGCTCCCGGACTTTCTTCTGAACATCCGCTTCACCGGCCAGTTCAGACTTTCACCTGGTTCGCGACACCAGGACTTTCCACCTAGGGTTACCACCCCCTAGGACTTTTGACTGAAGCCCGCCAAGACTTTTCCGCATAGGGTTACCACCCCTATGACCTAGGGTTACCACCCCTTTTCACCTCAACAGCTAGGACTTTTGCCTAAGTAACACTTAGGACTTTCCTGCAAGCTCCATGAACTATGTTAGATAACACCACCACTTAACTTTGAGCCCTTTGCCATAATCAAAACTCAGGTTCGATCATCTGGTGCTCACTGCACCAACAATCTCCCCCTTTTTGATTATGGCAATCTTGGTTCAAAGTTAAGTAAAACATAACATTTAAATAAAGGAATAAATAATGAAAGTTAACCAGAAGCATCAATGCATAAATAAAATTTAAAGTTTATGCTCCCCCTTTCATTCTTGATTTCTTAACTTTGACTTTTCTCTCCCCCTTTGACATAAATCAAAAAGAATTAAGAAGAGAGAAATAGTCTAGTTAATTTAAGCTCCCCCTAAAGGGTAGCATAGTTAAGTACTAGACTTAAAAAAATTTAGGTGAAGTACTTAGCTCAATTCGTAAGGTGTTTGAAAAGAATTGTTGCATAGATAATTTAAATTTTAAATTAATGCATTAATAAATTCTTTGAGTTTAGGTGTCCAAGCATGAGTCAAATTAAATTATTTAACTTGATTGGGTATCAGAGCCCTAAAGGAATTTGTTTAGCCTTAAAGTACTAGCATGACTCTGTTCATTCCCCCTTAATTAATGCCAAATTAAATTCTTAGGGTCTTAGAGTACAAGCATAAGAAGAACTTTATATTATCCTAATTCCAGCTCATCCATTCTAGATTATCAAACATGTGCAGCTTATGAATGAGTTTGAGACGAAATTCATATTTGAAAATATTGAAAATTTAAGTTCCAAATGAGAAAATGCTAAACTTTTGAGAATTTATTGAAAATTAATTAGAGTTAACTTTAGCAATCAGAATTTGAGAATTAAATATTTTTAAATCCTTTTAAATTAATATTTTGATAGTAATTGAATTAATTTTAAAAGATTTTGAAAAGAATTTTCAAAAGATTTTTGAAATGAATTTTCAAAGGATTTTTAAATAAGTTTTTCAAAGATTTTTCAAATAATTTTTTAAATAAGTTTTTCAAAGATTTTTCAAAGGATTTTGAAATAAGTTTAAAATGATTTTTCAAAGGATTTTTTATTTAAATAAATTTTTCAAAGGATTTTTTATAAGTTTTTCAAAGATTTTTCAAATAATTTTGAAATGAATAAAAAAATTTTACAATTAAATTTTGAAATGATTTTTGAATAATTTTCAAATTGATTTTCAAAAGATTTTTGAAATGAGTTTTAAAAGATTTTTGAAATGATTTTTAAATAATTTTGAAATTGATTTTCAAATGATTTTTTAAATGAGTTTTAAAAGATTTTTGAAATGATTTTTAAATAATTTTGAAATTGATTTTCAAAAGATTTTTGAAATGATTTTTAAATAATTTTGAAATTGATTGTCAAAAGATTTTTGAAATGATTAAGTTTTAAAAGATTTTTGAAATGATTTTTAAATAATTTTGAAATTGATTTTCAAAAGATTTTTGAAATGATTTTTAAATAATTTTGAAATTGATTGTCAAAAGATTTTTGAAATGATTAAGTTTTAAAAGATTTTTGAAATGATTTTTAAATAATTTTGAAATTGATTTTCAAAAGATTTTTGAAATGAGTTTTAAAAGATTTTTGAAATGATTTTTAAAAGATTTTGAAATTGATTTTCAAAAGATTTTTGAAATGATTTTGAAATTAAGTTTTAAAAGATTTTTGAAATGATTTTTAAATAATTTTGAAATTGATTTTCAAAAGATTTTTGAAATGAGTTTTAAAAGATTTTTGAAATGATTTTTAAATAATTTTGAAATTGATTTTCAAAAGATTTTTGAAATGATTAAGTTTTAAAAGATTTTTGAAATGATTTTTAAATAATTTTGAAATTGATTTTCAAAAGATTTTTGAAATGAGTTTTAAAAGATTTTTGAAATGATTTTTAAATAATTTTGAAATTGATTTTCAAAAGATTTTTGAAATGATTAAGTTTTAAAAGATTTTTGAAATGATTTTTAAATAATTTTGAAATTGATTTTCAAAAGATTTTTGAAATGATTAAGTTTTAAAAGATTTTTGAAATGATTTTTAAATAATTTTGAAATTGATTTTCAAAAGATTTTCAAATATTTTTAAATAATTTTGAAATTGATTTTCAAAAGATTTTTGAAATGAGTTTTAAAAGATTTTTGAAATGATTTTTAAAAGATTTTGAAATTGATTTTCAAAAGATTTTTGAAATGAGTTTTAAAAGATTTTTGAAATGATTTTTAAATAATTTTGAAATTGATTTTCAAAAGATTTTTGAAATGATTTTGAAATTAAGTTTTAAAAGATTTTTGAAATGATTTTTAAATAATTTTGAAATTGATTTTCAAAAGTAATTTTGAAATTGATTTTCAAAAGTAATTTTGAAATTAATTTTCAAAAGATTTTTAAGTAATTTTGAAATTGATTTTCAAAAGATTTTTGAAATGATTTTGAAATAATTTGGAAATTGATTTTCAAAAGATTTTTGAAATGAGTTTTGAAAGATTTTTGAAATGATTTTTAAATAATTTTGAAATTGATTTTCAAAAGATTTTTGAAATAATTTGGAAATTGATTTTCAAAAGATTTTTGAAATGATTTTGAAATAATTTGAAAATTGATTTTCAAAAGATTTTTGAAATGAGTTTTGAAAGATTTTTGAAATGATTTTTAAATAATTTTGAAATTGATTTTCAAAAGATTTTTTAAATGATTTTGAAATAATTTGGAAATTGATTTTCAAAAGATTTTTGAAATGAGTTTTGAAAGATTTTTGAAATGATTTTTAAATAATTTTGAAATTGATTTTCAAAAGATTTTTGAAATGATTTTGAAATAATTTGGAAATTGATTTTCAAAAGATTTTTGAAATGAGTTTTGAAAGATTTTTGAAATGATTTTTAAATAATTTTGAAATTGATTTTCAAAAGATTTTCAAATATTTTTGAAATTGAGTTTAACATAATTTTCATTTGAAAATGATTCAAGTTAAAATAATTTAATTATTAATTAATTTGATTTAAGTTAAGTCAATTTAATTTCCTAGTCATCTCACCCGATCTAAATTTTCAATCAGGGAATCCTATAATTTTTGTGAGATGAATTGAGGTTCAATTTAAGGGTTTTGATTTAACTTTGTGTTAGATTCAGGTTTAGCTTTGGGTTCAACAAGTAAGCATTCTTTGGATAAACTTCTGGGCTATGGTGAGTCACAAGGTACTCATTAAAGTAACCATGCCTTCGAGGTTTCCCAAATAGTCCTACCCATTGAACTTAATACTAATCCTTGATCTAACTAGTTAGGATCCATTTAAGGGTAGCTTCGGTCAGTTCCACTTGGCCAAATGCACCAGGTCGAAGTCATATCTTCCTAGACATGCGATGCCCAAGGCTTCCCTAACGTACTATCATCCAAAAACTTCACCAGTACTGTGGGTCAAGTTAAACCTAGTCCGTTTTAAATTATCCTTAATTACCCTGCCGGGTAATCTACTCTTGTTTTACCCATTTCGGGTAAATTAGGTTCAGTTACCCTGTCGGGTAGTTCAGTTGGAGGTGCCAGCTAGTTTGGATCCACCATCTATTTTTGAATTCAGAATTTTGAATTTTAATTTCGAATTTTGAATTTTAAATTTTAATTTTGAATTGAATTGAATTTTGAATTATGTTTTTAATATTGTTTTTCTATTAGCTCCCCCTGGATCATAGCCTCGATATGGTCTATCAAGATAATAGACTTGATCCTTGGGGACCCAATAGTGACCAGTTCCAACTTGATTAACCAAATTGGATTTTGGCACCCATGCTTGGACAATTTTCTACTATTTCTATTAACTAGCGATAAATATGATTTGTATTTTATTTTAGTTTTAAATCCAAGTCCAGTTTTGTTGTAAACGGCTCGCTGTTTTCCAAGAATCAGATCTAGTTTCTTGGAGCCCAAGGTGAACCGTTCCAACGTGTCCTTGAGTTCTTTAATTTGAGTTTTCAAATTGGAATTTTCTTCCTCAAGTTGTTGGACTTGAGTCAAATTTTCAATTTGAACTAATTCAGTTAAAGAACTCGAGGTAGTCGCTTCCTTAAGGGTTGTTACTTCCTTTTGGAGCGACTTAACCCGGACGTTGGATTTAGCCAACTTTTTAAGCAAATAAGGAATTAAATTCTTTAATTCATCTATTTGAGTTTCAGCGAGAAAAGAACTTACAGTGGGGATCTGGCCTTCGGAAACGGATGCGGATCCGTGGCTTCGCTCGGACTCTGTTTCTGACTCGCTCTCGGCTTCGGACTCAAGTTCGGACTCGGTTTCGTCAATTATGTTAGCCTGCACCGGTAACGCGAGAAAGCTCGTTGGTTCTTCTTCATCGGACTCGGATTCATCTGAAGACTCGGACCATATCTTTTCCACTGTCTGACTTGTACCTGCAACCATCGTAACACCTTCCTCGGCCGAAGTAGTATTATTCTGCTCATCTAATTCAAATAAATCATTTATTAAAATATGCTTACTTACTTGAGCGTCGGAAGTGCCCTCGTGTAGTTCCATCAACTTTTGCCACAACTCTTTTGCACTTTCGAAGGGACCGATGCGGTTCAGTTCTTCATTGGTTAGGCCACATTGTAGCATGCAGGTTGCTTTGGCATCGGCTTCAACTTTTTTCATTGTGCTAGAATCCCAGTTGATGCATGAGATAAGTTCTCCGGTGTCGTCACGTGGAAGTTTGAGTCCGGTCTGGATGATGATCCACATCTCGACTTGTGTCTTGAGATGGTATTCCATCCGGTTCTTCCAGTATCCAAAGTCCTCGCCAGAAAAGAGCGGCGGTCGGACGGTGCAGAATCCTTCTTGGAATGCCATTTTAAGAGAACCTTGCACACAAAAAAAAAATAGCAAAAAAAAATGTACCAGGACTTGATCCTGGATTAGCAGTGTTGTATGGAAGGATAGAAATAGAAGTTTACTAGTTTCGAGAAAAAAAATAATAAAATAATAATAAAATATTCTTAAAAAAATATTAAAAAAAATATTATTTCAAATTTTGCCAAATTCAATATTTTATTAATACTTATAAACCGTGAAAGGATGAAAATGAATTTTTCGAAAATTATTTTGGAGGGAAAAAACGAAAGGCGTAAGGTTTATTTTTTAACCTATAAACACGACAAAGCCACGAAAAATGCTTGAATGGTGGTTGCACCAGTTCAAAGCGACCCCGCTCTGATACCAATTGTTGGATCGAGACGCGCTAGAGGGGGGGTGAATAGCGCTCGTGGCTATTTCGTTCGATTATCGGAATCGTAAAACGTTCGTAGAGTAATTAAAGCAGCGGAAAATGTAAATAAACACAAACACAGAGACACGGTCGTTTACTTCGTTCGGAGCCTAAGGCGACTCCTACTCGAAGGCCCGCGATCCTTGATCGCTTCCGGTGGGCAACAACTATAAGCTCGATAAACGATTACAAGTTGAAGTACAATAAACGACAGTAAATAATTATACCAACGACAAAGAAATGAAGATTCGGAGCTCCGGTCGTCGGGCACAAGTAGCAGACGTCGTTTGGAACAGCACGTAGCACTTGAGTCACTTGGAAGAAGATCATTGAAGTCTGGTCGAGACCCCTTATAAAGGGGTTCAAGGCGCCTTATACTGCTCATTAAGGCGCCTTGAACGAGCCACCCGCGTGGATCAGCACTGACCCGGTCGAACTCTATCTGGTTCAAGGCGCCTTGACCTATCCAAGGCGCCTTCAACCTCGGTCTAAGGCGCCTTGAACTCCATTCAAGGCGCCTCAAGTCTGTTGCACCCGAGGCGCCCCAAGCTCCATGGAGGCGCCTCGGACCTCATCCGAGTTCTTCTTTGTGTTTTGGTACCTGCAAGTATGTTAATCCAAAGATACCGCAACACAAAGTTAACACAAAATAATAGTATGAATATGAAATTATGGCAGTCTCCGGTCTGACTTCGGATTTCCAGCCGGAAACCCTAGGTCGACCCGACGCCTACTGTTCCCTCTACGGGGAACGCGTCCTCACCTACTCCTCTCAGGAGATTTTACCTGTTGCCAGTACGATCCTCCAAATCGACTGGACTTTTGCTCGGCACTCGATGCTCCCGGACTTTCTGCTGAACATCCGCTTCACCGGCCAGTTCAGACTTTCACCTGGTTCGCGACACCAGGACTTTCCACCTAGGGTTACCACCCCCTAGGACTTTTGCCTGAAGCCATCGACCTGCCAAGACTTTTCCGCATAGGGTTACCACCCCTATGACCTAGGGTTACCACCCCCTAGGGTTTTCACCTGCCTAACCGCAGCTAGGACTTTTGCCTAAGTAACACTTAGGACTTTCCTGCAAGCTCCATGAACTATGTTAGATAACACCACCACTTAACTTTGAACCCTTTGCCATAATCAAAACTCAGGTTCGATCATCTGGTGCTCACTGCACCAACATGTAGTCCTGGCAACGTAAGTCCAAGTGTAACTTGGCAATGGATGAAGTCCCGGAGGCGCGACCTCTTGGCAAAGGAAGACCCGACAACAATGACAAGGCCGATGGAAGCTCCAGAAGGCAAGACGTGAAGGATGGGGAGGCATCCGAGGGACGCAAGGCTGATGGAGGAGGCTAGAAGGCTAGGTCTAGGTTGGTCGGGCAGGGACGAGTGCTGAGAGATTGTACTCGGAGTAAAATATAAGAATTATGGTTTACTGTAGCAGTACTGTAGTGCTACTGTAGCAGTACTGTAGCGCTACTGTAGCAGTACTGTAGCAGTCGACTGGCAACGAACAGAATGTGTGAAATCGAGCCGTTGAGGTGTAACGATCGAATTTCCACAGAGGGCAGTCGACTGCATGTTTTAGCAGTCGACTGGTAGACGGGGTTTTCAACCCGCGGGCTATAAAACCAAAGCTTGGGAGCTTGGTTTGAGTTGACGAAATTAGACTTGGTTAAGGTCTAATTAGTAGTCTATAAGTGCTCAAGAGTTTTCCTTGTGTCCAAGAGGTCTTGGTGAGTTTGTGGTGAGGTTTCTCCACCCACAAGGAGTTTGAGCTAGCCGGAGGTCTTCCGGGGAGTAATCCACCGACGGATAGGGATCGTCCACCTTACGGACACACCGTGGAGTAGGAGCTTTATCTCCGAACCACGTAAATGATCGTGTAGCTTGGTTTGTATTCTTTCTTGTCTTGTATTTTGTTTAGCTTGTTTATTTTTGTATTATTTCGCTGCGCAAGCTAACAACGTAGGAAGCGAACGATTTGGGTGAGCCGCTATTCACCCCCCTCTAGCGGACGTCAAGGTCCCAACACTTCGGACTCTATCTTCTTCTTCCTCTAGCTTCTTGCTCTCTTGGCAGTTAGTCCGTAGAAGAGCGACCTCGCTCTGATACCAATTTTTGGGACCGATGTGCCCGATAGAGGGGGGGTGAATAGCGTCTCGTCGCGTGCTCGTCGGTTGTGTCTTGATGATATGTAGCGGAAAGAAAGACACAACAAACCAAAACGCTAACACCTAGGATTTATTTGGTATCCACCTGTAACGACTCGCCTTCTACTGACTAGGCTGTGAGGCCGGGGGTTACATTATGCTAAACTATTCTTGGGCTATCACTGAATATTACGGTGCGGAAAAGCTGAACTAATTAAAACTCTCTGCTATTTGTTATAAAATCTGAAATTTATATTCAGAATACACTTTTGAAGTTGTACATATGCTAAAGAGGGGAACCTAAACTTTCCATTTGATCAAAAAGCTGAAATCAGACTTTCCAATCGATCGGCTGATCGATTGGAGTTATTTGATCGATCCACTGATCGATTCAACGTGCTACTGTGCACGGAGGTCAATTCTGAATCGATGGGCTGATCAATCCAGCCTGGCCAATCAATCCGATAATCGATTCAGAGGCGTTCTGTACGCGGGGAGTTCTCCCATTCGATCGGCTGATCGATTGAGAACCCTCAATCGATCAGTTGATCGATACCACAGCTCACTGTACGCGGAAGTCGCGTTTCAATCGATCGGTTGATCGATCGAGGACTTCTCAATCGATCAGCTGATCGACTCAGCTGCTCTCTGTTCGTGGGGAATTACTTCCCAATCGATCGGCTGATCGATTGGGGTGTCTGATTTCACTGAAATTCCACACGAACTTATACAGAACTCAACTACAAACTTAAAAATACACTAACATGACATTACTCATATTTTACTATCTAATATCAAGACAATTAGCGGCCTAAGCATGGTATAATACATAGTTTCGCAATTCATGATACTTAATGTTCCTGTCTGGAAGCTGAGAAGACGAACCTGCCTGTATGACGTGTCTGGAGGGTTGACCGCATCCTCTTGACCCGGTGGTGAGCTGTCCTCTACGTTGACCAGATCGTCAGAAGTCCTCCTCCGGTCAACTGTACCTGTATCCAGCGACCGGATTCCCCCGGTCTCTGGTACCTCGGTGCTCGAGGCGAATCCCACAGACGTATAAGTAACCGCATAATAGTATAGCAATAAAATGAACAGATACCGAGTACGAGAACTTACCCTGGCCCAGGGGGGCGCCCTCAGATGGATAGATAAGCTGATCGGGATACTGACCGAGTCGTCGCGACCCTGAATAGTAGGCGAACGTCCGCCTGGTGAGTAGCTAGCTCCAGTGGCTCGGAGCCAAACACGATATGGACCCGTAGGATGATGCACTATCCGACTACAACCTCGGCTCGCAGGCCGAAATACAACAACGGCACGAAGGCCGGGCACTCTCTCGGCTCGCAGGCCGGAATATAAGCATAATACGATACCTGGACCCTCGGACGGTGGCTGCTCAGAGGGCGATGACGGTTGCCCGGAGGTGTCGACGGCGCTGGCCACCAAAGGCGGCTGTGGCAGTCGGAGGTGACGGCGCTAGATACCGGGTATGCTGGCCATCGAAGGCGGCTACGACAGTGACTGCCTGAGGTGGTGGCGGTGAACGCCGGAGGCAGCGTCAGGAGGCGCTGGCTGTCGAAGGCAGCAGCGGGAGGCTCTGGTGACCGCTGTAGGGAGGTGACGACATCCACCGGAGACGGCGACTGCCGGCGATGAACACGGCCGCAGGAGGGGGCAGCAGTGACTACCAGCGCAAGAAAGTGGCTGTCGCATGCGGAGGCGGCTGAACGCGGCGACGGAGGCTGCTGGACGCGGTGGTGAGGGCGGCTAGATGCAGAGTCAGCGAACGCGGCGACGATGGAGGTGTGCGACCATCGCCGGCGACGTCGTTGGTCTCTCCATGGCGGCAGATCAGAGTTCGCCCGATGATGGCTTCGGCCGGAGGAGAAAAGAAAGCCCTAGCGGGGGGCCTCTGCCGGCGAGAGGAGAGGGGGAGAGGAGGGAGGCGGCTTGCCAGTAGCGAGGGAGAAGCAGTGCAAATCTACTGGTGGCGGCTGCGTGGAGCCAAGGTCATGGCGGCGACAACGCCCACCTCCAAGACGAAGCCCCCTTCATTCCCATGAGCAGTGCCCACTATAAAGTCAAAAACCCTAACCATGAAAAGACCCTCTTGCCCCTCTCTTTTTCTCTAATTACCTCTTGAGCCTTCCAAACATATCTGTATCACTTAACATCCTAAAAGTGCAGAAAAGCGACAACATAAGGAAATACTAAGTTTTAAGGTTTGCTAGTTCCCAAAAATCTTTATTCCAGGTTCCTTCTCACACATATCTTATTGCATTGCCCTCCAGCCTCCGCTAATCCATCTTCCCTTACCTTTATCTGCAGTATAAGGAAAAGGAAACTATAAGCTTGGGATCTTAGTAAGAACCATCTACCTCACAAAACATGCATTCGATGAAATCATGCTTTTAAAAGATACTAATGAAATACATGCTGATGATCATACTGAAAATGCTAAAAACATGCATATAGACATGTAAGTCATGGCAATAAAGAACTGAACATAAAGCTATTTGCTATATCAATAAGAACTAAACTGAAGCTGAGCTGTATTCACATATCTGGTTTGTGAAGTTTGAAAACTATTTACATAAATAGATAAACATACTATTCATGCTGCTGATGGGCCCGACAACTGTACTTGCTATACGCGTATCCCTAACTAGACCCGAGGTAGCTAGTCCCGAATCTAGTAGGGTTTACTAGGTTATCTAAACCTAGGGACGACTATGGGAGCCCAACCCAAGGACAACTGAGAGTCCAGTACAGTGCCACTGATAAAAGTAAAATATTGTTCATAAGCTATTTTATCGTATCTTGCTCTTACTAGATTATCTGAACCTAGAGCTAGGTTATCTGAACCTAAAAGCGACTGTGGGAGCCCACCCATTGGATCGTAGTCCCATGTAAACTGAAGAAAGACTAAGTATGCTATTTAAAATGCTTCTATGGCACTTAACTGAGCTATTAAAATGCCTACTGTAACATATAACTGTACTAGGCATTTTATCGAGCACTTGGTGTGCTCTAATTCTGCATATGGCTACGCTAAAATCATAAAAGCAAACTAGGACCATAAAAGCATACGATTAGCTACTTATACTACAGGCGAGGGGTTACTTACTTCCTGCGCTAAGTTTTCTTACAATCCGATCGCTAGATTTCCGGAGAAGAAGATTTCTTCGCCGATCTTCTTACGTCTACGCGTTCTTCTCGCGGAGGGGAGCGTCCTCGTGCCGGAGTTGTCACCGGAGGGTGCTCCTACGACCCTAGGGATTGAACCCTAGGTCTTCTTGGGCTTGTGCATCGAGAGGGTGAGGAGGAGAGGGGTGGCGTCGGGTGAGGGTGAGGAATAAGGGAAATTGTCGTTCGAAATAATAATCCCCACTTAAATTCCCTATTTATATTAAGTGATTAGTACGACCCAACTCACCCATAAATAAAATGGTTCTCTTCTTTCAGCACACCCCTGCTGGGGCCCCTTGGTTACTAAAATCATCCTATAAGTCATAGGGTTCATAGGTCTTGGGTTCAATTCCCGCTTAGGCTATTTTACGTCTTTATTTACTTTTGCTACTTTTGCTACTCCAAAAATTTCATAAAAATATTCTAAAATTCCAGAAAAATAACAGAATATTTCTAAAATTTATTTTGAGAATTTTCGGGTGTTACAATCCCCCATACCTTATAAAAAGTTCATCCTCGAACTTAAAATAACTCAGGGTATTTCTGTTTCATACTAGCTTCTGTCTCCCAAGTTGCCTCTTCTGTGGTGTGATTTTGCCAAATGGCTTTTACTAATGGTACCTCTTTGTTCCGTAATTTCTTAACTGCTCGGTCTACTATCTGAATAGGCCGACTGTCATAGCTGAGGTCTTCACGGACTTGTACCGACTGGGGCTTAATCACCTGTGTGACATCTGGGATATGCTTCTTCAGCATAGAGACGTGAAATACGTTATGGATAGTTGACATCTCCTGGGGTAGCTCTAGCTCATATGCTACCTTGCCAACTCTTATGGTGATAAGGTATGGTCCCATATATCTGGGACTTAATTTGCCCTTCTTCCCAAAACGTATTACTCCCTTCATGGGAGCCACTCGGAGGAATATTGTATCCCCAACTGAAAACTCTAAGGGTCAGTGCCGTGTATCAACATAGCTTTTTTGGCGGCTCTGAGATGTCTCTATCCTCTGGCGGATCTGCTGTATAGCTGTCGTGGTATCTGCTACTAGATCTGTCTAGGGGTGATCACGGATCGGGTTGGTTCGGTTATTGGGGTAAAAAACTATCCGGCCCTACTAGATCAGATAATGCAAAATCGGGGCCTACATCCGGCCCTATATCCGGCGGTTCTTATGTTTCAGATATCCGACGGGTTGTCAGTTATTTGGATATCTGACCCTATATCCAATGAAATATAAAATATAAAATATAAATATAACAAAAAAAATAAAATTTTTTAAAATGATAATAGACATTACTCATTACACGTTATAGCAGCTAATCGGAAATAACTATTACAACGTGTAGCAGCTTATCGGCAGTAGTTACTACAACGTGTAACAACTTATCAACATTAGTTGCTACAAGTAGGGGTGATCGGATCGGGTTGGTTCAGTTATTGAGATAAAAAACTATCCGACCCTACTAGATCAGATAATGCAATATTAGAACCCTATATCCGGCCCTATATCCGGTGGATTATTTTTTTTCGGTTCGGTTCGGGTCGGTATAAGCGGGTTGGTCGGTTTGGCGGATTGACTGCTCACCCCTAGATCTGTCTGAAGTTCTAGTTCTTTCTGTTCACCACTTTCATACCAGCAGACTGGATATCTACACCTCCGCCCGTAGAGAGCCTCGTAGGGCGTCATGCCGATAGTGGCCTGATAGCTATTGTTGTATGTAAATTCTGCTAAACACAGATATTTGCACCAACTTCCCTTGAAGTCTAGGGCACATGCTCGGAGCATATCTTCGAGTACCTGATTTACTCGCTCCGTCTGACCATCTGTCTGAAGATGGAAAGTTGTGCTAAACTTTAACCTGGTGCCCAATGCTGACTATACATACTCCCAGAAGTGTGACGTGAATCTACTGTCTCTGTCTGAAATGATGGTCCGTGAGACTCCATGCAGTCTGACGATTTCCTTGAGATACAACTGAGCTAGCTGCTCCATGGAGATGATATCCTGATAGCTAAGAAGTGGGTTGATTTAGTCAATCTGTCGACTATTACCCAGATGACATCAAAACCATTCGTGGTTCTGGGTAGTCCCACTATGAAATCCATGGAACTATCCTCTCACTTCCATTCTGGGATATGAATAGGCTGCAGAACTCCTCCTGGTCTCTGGTGTTCTTCCTTGACTCTCTGACAGGTCAGACAGATGCTGACATATCTAGTGATGTCTCTTTTCATCCCAGACTACCAAAAACGTCTCTTTAGGTCTTGGTACATCTTGGTGGAGGCAGGATACATCGCATAAGGAGTCTTGTGAGCCTCATCTAGGATCTTCCTTTGTAGTTCCTCCTGATTCGGAACACATAGTCTGTCACCAAAATACAATACCCCACTATCAGATACTCTAAACTCTCTGCTTTCTGATTCTGCTAACCCTTGCTTGATTTTCTGAATTTCAGGGTCCTGATCCTGAGCTGTCTGGATGTCACCAAGCAGGGTAGACGCTAATGTCATAGTAGAAAGCTGTCCAACTATGAGATCGAGACCGAATTCTGTAATTTCCTTTTGTAGGGTCGGTGACATGGTTGCTAGTGATAGTAAGGTAGCACTGGACTTCCTTCTAAGTGTGTCTACCACCTTATTGGCCTTTCCTGGATGGTAGAGGATGTCTACGTCATAGTTTTGGACCAGCTCGAGTCATTTGCGCTGTCGCATATTCAGATCCCTCTGAGTGAAGAAGTACTTCAGACTCTGCTGATCTGTATACACTCTGCACTGAGCTCCATACAAGTAATGTCTCCAAATTTTGAGGGTGAACACAACTGCTACAAGCTCAAGGTCATGAGTAGGATAGTTCCTCTCATAGTCCTTGAGTTGTCTGGAGGCATAGGCGATCACCTTACCTTCTTGCATCAGTACTGCTCCTAGTCCCAATTTAGAGGTGTCACTGTAAATATCAAAGTTGTCTGTGTTTTCTGGTAGAGTCAGAATGGGAGCACTGGCCCATCTTCTTTTTAGCTCGATGAAGCTGTTCTCACAGTTCTCTGTCCACTGAAATTTTCTGTTCTTCCTGGTAAGAGCTGTTAGTGGGGAGGCTATCCTGGAGAAATCCTCTACAAATTTTCTATAGTAACCTACTAGTCCCAGAAAGCTTCTGATTTCGCTGGCGTTCTTAGGTCTCTTCCAGTTACTCACAGCCTCTATCTTATTGGGGTCTACCATGATACCATCCTTGGAGATGATGTGACCCAGAAAGGATACCTGATCGAGCCAGAATTCACATTTCATGAACTTGGCGTACAGCTGGTTCTGCTGAAGGGTCTGCAGTACTATCTTCAGGTGCTCTGCGTGTTCTTCCTGAGTCCTGGAATAGATAAGAATATCGTCGATGAACACGATAACAAACTTATCTAAGTATTCTCTGAATACTCTGTTCATAAGGTCCATGAAAGTAGCTCGAGCATTCGTCATGCCAAAGGGCATGACTACGAACTCATAATGTCCGTATCTGGTCCTGAAAGCTATCTTGGGTATATCACCTTCTTTAACTCTCACCTGGTGATATCCTGATCTGAGGTCTATTTTAGAGAACACCGCTGCTCCCTTTAGCTGATCGAACATGTCATCTATCCTGGGAAGAGGATACCTGTTCTTAATCGTGACTTGGTTTAGTGCCCGGTAGTCTATACACAGGCGCATGCTCCTGTCCTTCTTCTTCACGAACAATACAGGCGCTCCCCATGGTGAGTGACTAGGGCGTATGAAGCCCTTGTCAAGCAGCTCCTGTAGTTGCTCCTGAAGTTCCTTTAGTTCTACTGGAGCCATGCGGTAGGGTGCTTTGGAGATGGGATTCGTACCGGGGATAAGTTCTATCTCAAATTCAATCTCCCTGTCTGGTGCTAGGCCTGGTAACTCCTCGGGGAAGACTGCTGGGTAGTTACACACAACTCCGACCTCTTCTAGCTTTTGGTCCTTGTCCTGACTGGTATTGACTACATGTGTTAGGAACCCCGTACATCCTGACTCCAATAGTTTCTGTGCTTTCAAAGCTGAGAGAAACTTCCTGACCTTTCTCTTTGGTTCTCCAACGTACCCAAACTGTACTCCTGCATCAGGTTGGAATACAACTTTCTATTTACGGCACTCTATGGAGGCACCGTACTTGATCAGAAAGTCCATTCCCAAGATGACATCATAGTCAGTAATGTCTAGCATTATCAGATCACCAAAGAGTTCTCTGTCTGCTATAATAATTGGCACTGCTCGGAGCCAGTGCGTGGATGCCATGATTTCTCCTGAAGATAATGTTGTCAGAAACTGACCACTAAGTGACTTTGGAGGTATTGCTAACTTTTCGGCAAATGCCCTGGATATATAAGAATGGGTTGCCCCAGTATCGAATAAGACAGTTGCAGTTTGCTGTAAAATACTGATCTGACCTGTAACAACTGTCGAGGCATTCACTACGTCCTCTCTGGTGAGTGAGTAGATCCTCACGTTCGTCGTGACTGAGGGGGCTTCTAGTCTGCCCTAGCTGATGTGTGGATCATCTAAAGCAGCCTGCATCTGGTGTAACTGGGCTGGTTTGTCTCCGTACTGAATCGGCTGCGGTGGGGAAAAACTGGTCTTGTTCAGGCATTGCTTAGCCATATGCTCTTCCTGGCCACATTCGAAGCATCCTTGTGTGCCCTTGCGACAAACTCCGGGGTGTAATTTCCCATAAGTAGAGCACTTGGGATAGTTAGGTTGTTTACTAGCTGGTCCTCCTTTTGGGTAACTCCCTGGTTTACGTTTGTTACTGGAGTTCCCTTTCCAGTTAGAGTTGTGGCCCTGGTGTTTCTGAGTACCTGAGCCTCCTTGGCCTTTGGACTCTGAGAAGGCTTGCTTCTGTTGCTTGATGTTGTTCTGGTAGTGCTCGGTGACCAGAGCACTACTTATAAGTTCTTCAGTGGTTTGCGGTCAGTGAACGCCACTGGCCACGTTCAGTGCTATTTCCGGCCTCAGCATTTTGAGCATCATCTGAACTCGTTCTCTTTCGGTGCTGACTAATTCGGGACATAGACGAGCCAGTCTGTTGAATTTCTTCACGGCCTCCTCAACTGAAAGGTTGCCCTGACGAAATTCAGTAAACTCGTCGTAGTGACGGTTTGTGACCCGCATGTGAAAGAACTCCTCAAAGAATTCTCTCTCGAAGTCGGCCCATGTCATCTGGTTCACTGGGCGCTTCACCTTAATTCTCTCCCACCACATACGTGCGTCTCCTGCCAGGCAGAAGGAGGCACATTTCACCTTTTCATACTCTGGCCAGTCCAGAAGCTCCACCATACTCTCCAGTGTTTTGAACCAGGCTTGGGCATCCCATGGTTCACTGGTGCCTGAGAAATTCTCTGGCTTGATTTTCTGCCACTGGATCAGGTAGGCTTCTCTTCTTGCCCCTGTTGCTGGGGCTACTGGTGCTATAGGTTGGGCTGGTGGAACCTCTATCACTACTGGGGTTGCTAGGTTAGGTTCTGGAGTGACAGTGGGAGTGTTCTGTTGATTAGCCCTTAGGGTGGCTATTTCCTGTTGTTGTTCAGCTAGTTGCTTCTGTAACTGAGCCACTACTGCTGTAAGGTCTGAAGGAGACACTGAGCTGTCTGCCTCATGCTAGGGCTCAGTAGCTGGCGCCTTTTTAGCTAGGCGTCCTTGTACCATTTTCTAGAGAAATAGAGGACATACATAACTAATACAATCATGTTTACATAACTACTATTATCTTGTTAGATGCTATCATATATGAACATGCTTTAGTTATCTATAAATATAAAAGCAAGAAACATGGTTAAAGTGAGAGATATTCTTACTTGGAAGCTGCAGGTTCAATGCTGATGTGTGTATGGAGGAAGTATGGAACTTGCTTTGATACCACTCTGTAACGACCCACCTTCTACTGACTAGGCTGTGAGGCCGGGGGTTACATTATGCTAAACTATTCTTGGGCTATCACTGAATATTACGGTGCGGAAAAGCTGAACTAATTAAAACTCTCTGCTATTTGTTATAAAATCTGAAATTTATATTCAGAATACACTTATGAAGTTGTACATATGCTAAAGAGGGGAACCTAAACTTTCCATTTGATCAAAAAGTTGAAATCAGACTTTCCAATCGATCGACTGATCGATTGGAGTTATTTGATCGATCCACTGATCGATTCAACGTGCTACTGTGCACGAAGGTCAATTCTGAATCGATCGGCTGATCGATCCAGCCTGGCCAATCGATCCGATAATCGATTCAGAGGCGTTCTGTACGCGGGGAGTTCTCCCATTCGATTGGCTGATCGATCGAGAACCCTCAATCGATCAGCTGATCGATTCCACAGCTCACTGTACGCGGAAGCCGCGTTTCAATCGATCGGTTGATCGATCGAGGACTTCTCAATCGATCAGCTGATCAACTCAGCTGCTCTCTGTTCGTGGGGAATTACTTCCCAATCGATCGACTGATCGATTGGGGTATCTGATTTCACTGAAATCCCACACGAACTCATACAGAACTCAACTACAAACTTAAAAATACACTAACATGACATTACTCATATTTTGCTATCTAATATCAAGACAATTAGCGGTCTAAGCATGGTATAATACATAGTTTCGCAATTCATGATACTTAACATCCAAAAAGTGCAGAAAAGCGACAACATAAGGAAATACTAAGTTTTAAGGTTTGCTAGTTCCCAAAAATCTTTATTCCAGGTTCCTTCTCACACACATCTTATCGCATTGCCCTCCAGCCTCCGCTAATCCATCTTCCCTTTACCTTTATCTGCAGTATAAGGAAAAGGAAACTATAAGCTTGGGAGCTTAGTAAGAATCATCTACCTCACAAAACATGCATTCGATGAAATCATGCTTTTAAAATATGCTAATGAAATACATGCTGATGATCATACTGAAAATGCTAAAAACATGGCATATGGACATGTAAGTCATGGCAATAAAGAACTGAACATAAAGCTATTTGCTATATCAATAAGAACTAAACTAAAGCTGAGCTGTATTCGCATATCTGGTTTGTGAAGTTTAAAAACTATTTACATAAATAGATAAACATACTATTCATGTTGCTGATAGGCCCGGCAACTGTACTTGCTATGCGCGTATTCCTAACTAGACCCGAGGTAGCTAGTCCCGAATCTAGTAGGGTTTACTAAGTTATCTAAACCTAGGGACGACTATGGGAGCCCAACCCAAGGACAACTGAGAGTCCAGTACAGTGCCACTGATAAAAGTAAAATATTGTTCATAAGCTATTTTATCGTATCTTGCTCTTACTAGATTATCTGAACCTAGAGCTAGGTTATCTGAACCTAAAAGCGACTGTGGGAGCCCACCCATTGGACCGTAGTCCCATGTAAACTGAAGAAAGACTAAGTATGCTATTTAAAATGCTTCTATGGCACTTAACTGAGCTATTAAAATGCCTACTGTAACATATAACTGTACTAGGCATTTTATCGAGCACTTGGTGTGCTCTAATTCTGCATATGGCTACGCTAAAATCATAAAAGCAAACTAGGACCATAAAAGCGTACGATTAGCTACTTATATTGCAGGTGAGTGGTTACTTACTTCCTGCGCTAAGTTTTCTTACAATCCGATGTTAGATTTCCGGAGAAGAAGATTTCTTCGCCGATCTTCTTACGTCTACGCGTTCTTCTTGCGGAGGGGAGCGTCCTCATGCCGGAGTTGTCGTCGGAGGGTGCTCCTACGACCCTAGGGATTGAACCCTAGGTCTTCTTGGGCTTGTGCGTCGAGAGGGTGAGGAGGAGAGGGGCGGCGTCGGGTGAGGGTGAGGAATAAGGGAAATTGTCGTTCAAAATAATAATCCCCACTTAAATTCCCTATTTATATTAAGTGATTAGTACGACCCAACTCACCCATAAATAAAATGGTTCTCCTCTTCTTTCAGCACACCCCTGCTGGGGCCCCTTGGTTACTGAAATCACCCTATAAGTCATAGGGTCTATAGGTCTCGGGTTCAATTCCCGCTTAGGCTATTTTACGTCTTTATTTACTTTTGCTACTTCTGCTACTCCAAAAATTCCATAAAAATATTCTAAAATTCCAAAAAAATAATAGAATATTTCTAAAATTTATTTTGAGAATTTTCGGGTGTTACACCACCGCAAGAAGAGTTGACTAATCCAAGAATCCACACATCGACTCACTCCTCCACTATGAAATACTCCTTCTCGGTCGCAGCCGGAGGCGGAGAAGCCTCGTACAAACACACACAACACTACAACACTCACACAAGAAGAGAATACAAGAATATAATTGAAATACAACCTTCTTCTTGCTTACTTGTTGCTTGTTGTTGTTACTGTTAGGACCAAAAATAGCTAGAGGGGGGGGTGAATAGCTCGTCGCATGCTCGTTGCTCGGTGTTGCTTGTTTCTTCAAGAATGCGCAGCGAAAAATACATAAACACACACAAACACGCTAACACTAGGAGTTTACTTGGTATCCACCTCCAACGGAGATGACTAATCCAAGGATCCACACCACGCACGCACCCTCCACTATGAAAACACTCCTTTTCGGTAACTACCGAGGGCGGAGAAGCCCTACAAGACTCTCAGTACAAGAAGAAGTAAGGGTAGTAAAGAATAAGCAAAAGCTTACAAGAAATGCAGTAAAAACCCTAGCTTCTTCTTCTTCTCGTTGCAACTCGCCTCTTGACTTGGATGAGCCTCCAAGAACCTTCAAGAACTGGCGGTGAGGAGCTTAGAGAGTGCTGGGGAGGAGCTGTGTTGAATCTGGAATGAATCGGTGAAGTTCTACCGAAGGAATCGCACGCCAACAACTATAAACGACGCCAACGGTCGAATCCCAATCGATTGGATTGCTCCCAATCGATCGGAGAGGCTTTGGATCGATCCACGGATCGATCCAGAGCGCCTCTGTGCTCTGGAAAAACGCCTGGATCGATCCACGGATCGATCCAGCGCTTATCGCGCGAAGCAGCAGCGTCCCAATCGATCCACTGATCGATTGGGACCTCTGGATCGATCCATTGATCGATCCAGAGGCTTTCTGTTCACTGGGAAAGGTCTGGATCGATCCACTGATCGATCCAGATCTGCTGGATCGATCCACTGATCGATCCAGATCTGCTGGATCGATCCACGGATCGATCCAAACCTGCTGGATCAATCCACGGATCAATCCAAACCTGCTGGATCAATCCACGGATCAATCCAAACATGCTGGATCAATCCACGGATCAATTCAAACCTTGGTTTTTGCCCAAAACCAAGTCCAAAGCCCCCTAAACCAACATCTAGTCAACCATGACTTGTTGGTACATAAGACCTAGCATCCGGTCACCCTTGACCAACTAGGACTCTCTCACCAAGTGTCTGGTCAATCCCTTTGACCCACTTGGACTTTTCTCTCTCGTGCCAAGTATCCGGTCAATCCCTTTGACCTACTTGGACTCTCACCAGATGTCTGATCAACCTTGACCCATCTGGATTTCTCTTGCCTGGCTTCACTCACCAGGACTTTTCCAATTGCCTAGCTTCACTCACTAGGTCTTTCACCTGGCTTCACTCATCAGGATTTTCCTCCTGTCTAGCTTCACTCACTAGGATTTTCCTCCTGCCTAGCTTCACTCACTAGGACTTCCCAATTGCCTAGCTTCACTCACTAGGTCTTTCACCTGGCTTCACTCACCAGGATTTTCCTCCTGCCTAGCTTCACTCACTAGAACTTCCCAGTCAAGTATCTGGTCATCCTTGACCTACTTGACTCTTCTTCAATCAACCTTGCATTGTCAAACATCGAAACCCAAACCAAGACTCAAGCTTGGTCAACCAGGTCAACCTTGACCTGAGGGATGTTGCACCAACAGTTGCCTCTTGAATCTTGGAGATGCACTCCAAGAACCCTCAAGAACTGGCAAGAATCTTTGAGGAGATCGCTGGTGAAAATCGCAGAAAACTGCAGGAGAATAATGCAAAGTTCAAGCGAAGAAAAACGCTCTGCCCAGGCTTTAAACAGTGCTCCCAATCAATCGAATGCATCCCTAATTGATTATCACGTCAGCACCGCTCCATCGCAGCCGTTCATCACCTGCATCCTGCCCAACGGTCACTTCCCAATCGATTGACCGATCAATTGGGACTTCCTGAATCGATCGCCCGATCGATTCAGAACCTTTCTGTGCTCTCGCATCCGCGTGAGAGCTTCTGCTGCCCAATCGATCGACCGATCGATTGACAGCTCCCAATCGATCGCCCGATCGATTTGGAAAGCCTCTGTGCTCACGATTCCTCATCCCAATCGATCGACCGATCGATTGGGCCTTCCCACAATCGCAACACACTCCAATCGATCAGTGGATTGATTGGACCCTGGGTCGATCGATTGACCAGCCTGGACTTGACTCAAACTCAAGTCCAAAGTCCCAAACCCAACTTCCAGTCAACCGTGACCTGTTGGGTCTCCATGCCTAGCATTTGGCCACACCCAACCAACCTCGAACTAGCCTTCTAGCCTCCTCCATCAGCCTTGCATCCCTCGGATATCTCCCCATCCTTCACATCTTGCCTTCAGGAGCTTCCTTCGGCCTCATCCTAGTTGTCGGGTCTTCCTTGCCAAATCATACCAGGACTTACCTTGCCAAGACCACATGCTTGGACTTACACCCTTTGCTAAGATCACACTTGGACTTTCCAACTGCCTGACTCCTCACCAGGACTTTCCACTTGCCTGGCTCCTCACCAGGACTTTCCAATTGCCTGGCTCCTCACCAGGACTTTCTCCTGCCTAGCTCCTCACTAGGACTTTCTCGTTGTCTGGCTCCTCACCAGGACTTTCTCCTGCCTAGCTTCTCACTAGGACTTTCCAAATGTCTAACATTCAGTTAGAACTATTCCAGTCAAGTCTCCTATCAACCTTGACCTACTTGACTTGTATTCTCATCAACCTGGTCAATCCTTTTATCATCTCCATAACCAGACGATTGCTCCAGCAATTCTTTATATTGTCAAATATCAAAACTCAAATCCTGACTCAAGCTTGATTCAACTCAAGCTTAGTCAAACTGGTCAACCTTGACCTAGGAAAATTACCCTAACAAACCCGACCCAATCTAACCTGACCCCACTCATCCGAATTGACACCCTTAGCTCATAATAATGTAGGGTATGTATCCATATATGTGATCACATGCGCGTGCAGGCACGCATGTGTGGTATGTTTACCATAAGAAAAACTAAAAAGGATAAAAATTAAAATGGGCATTACAATTTATACAAATAGTCAAAAGGATGATCTAAAAAAAAAAAAAGTAAAAAAGGGTGTCTATCAAATATTTTATTCCTAGAATACCCTTCTATTCCAATATTATTGTAACAGCTACCGAAAACTATTACAAAATATATATATATATATAATTTACTTTATAACTGCTACAATATATTTACGATTTAGAATTTACGATTTAATATGATTAAAATGAAATAGATGTAACTTTGAAAATAAAGAAAATTGTATAACATTACTCAATAATTTCTACATATTATAGTAGTTATCGATAGGTAGTTGTAAACAACATTGAAATAAGAGATACTATAGAGATAAAATATCTAGTGGAGTGTTTTTTTTAAGATACATATTTGTTGTTTCTTTTAATTTGACTCATTTTTTACTAAAACTCCTCCAAATCCACTTTACACAAACATGCACAAAACATTACAAAGAACAAAGAACACAAGCACAACTGACTCACAAAACATTATAAAGAACCAAGAACAATAGCACAAACAAGATGGTTCCTAATCCATAACCTTCGTCCTCATTGCCGCTAGCTCGATGATCACCTTCTCGCCCAAATCCAAAAGACCACGACCATATTGAAATCACCCTATCCAAATAGTGAATGAATGAAAGAACTATGATGAGCAACGGTAACAACAATAACAAATTCTTGTTGGATCCTTGTCCCTCCTCCGCTTCTTCGATTATGCCTTCCTCGTTGGGGAACATGATCTTCAAGATTATGCCCCATGCCCAAGGCGGCCCCTTGACGAAGAGGCTCAAGGCCATGATCGCGAGGAGAGGAAGCAACGGAGATGGTCCACCTCCTTCGTCGAAATTGAAGTTGAAATTGAAGCTGAACCAGGACATGACGATCAACAATATGAAGTGTGCTATAAAGGAAAAACAACTCACTGCATACGCTTAATTATAGAACTTATTGACAGTTTATTTATCCAAATTAGTTAGTGAATTATTGGCGAATTGATTAGTGAAAATCATTGAGTACCAAACTTAATAATTAACTCCATTTCTGACTTTTATACATCAGTTTATTTTGATTAGTTGAACTGCTAGCCGACATTTTATTGTAAATTAGATGAATGCTGAGGAAAAGTCAGCATTTTTTTTTACCTTCAAAATTTTAAAATGAGGAATAATAATCTCAATAATTCGACACTTTTATAAACAAGACGAAAGAGATATAAAAAAACATTAAATTGAGGTTGCTGGTGAATAAACACTGTATGCAACCCCTAATCCGTTAACCCGTTAGGGTTTGGAAACAGTAGGTAATATAAATAGTACATTAACCCTAACATTTTCTACATTCTCTTTTCCATTCTATTCCTTCTAGATCTCATGATTATTTAGGTATTAGAGGAGCCTTAGCGAAATAAATCTCATTGCTCAAACGATTGAGAGTGGATATAGCTTGGATCGAGAAGGCGCTGAAGGCATAGAGATATGCGATCTCTAAATGTGCAAATACAATCTATGGATTTATTTTTGCCCGAATGTAGGTTAATTAACTAAAGTTCAACCCCTAAGATGGACTTCTAATGAGCTATAAGTGAACTAAAGAGGATTGTATAAGTGTATTAAGATTATTTGACCAAGTGTTGAGGAAGTTGTTGATAGTCAATTTAGTATAAAATGTCTCAGAAATTATTATTATTTTCTTTAAAAAAATCGACTTTAAAAAGAGTTATTTGTATCTCAAAAAGTGGGACAATATTACATGAAGGTTCGTCAATACAAAAGTGTCCTCTAATAGCAAAGTAACTGAGCTCATTTAATGGTAATCCAAAAGCACCCCGGCTTCCTGTATCCTGTCCGGAAATATACAGGGGATCCCTAGAGCAACATCACAATTCACAGGAAAGCTTCACCAATCCAGATGTTGTCCCAGGGCGCAGCACAGTTGAGGGCGCATAATTTCATAGTCGAGAGTTTCAAAATTCGATCCTCAGGATATCATTATCTAAGGTTAGCATCTCGATCATGCCCTTTCAACTATGTACCTCCATTTACCTCTCTCCATATTCATAAGACCGTTTCTAGGGGCGTTGATGTGACAGTTCCATATTTTTTTTCATCAATCAGATGTTGTCCCTAGGGCATATAGCACAACTGAGGACGTATGGTTTCATGGTCGAGAGGTACAGAGTTCAATCCTTGGGGTATCATTACCTAAGTTAGTATCTCAGCCATGCGCTTTCAGCTGTGTATCCGCATTTACCTCCCTCTATATCCGTGGGACCGGCTATAGGAGGTCGCTGATGTGGCGATTCTATATTTTTTTTTCATAAATTCATATGTTCCTGGGGCTATAATGTCATAGTAACACATCTAGATTATCACCTAGAACTCACAGTTTGATCTTCAATTATGATATATTTGTAGAAATTTTACTCCAAATGTGCCGCACAACCAAAGACTGCTCGCTGTGTGTGCTTTTTGATTTACCCTGACAATCGATGGAAAAAATTCCGTGGGACTGAACTGGTCACTCCAGGATTAGTGAACAAGACTAACTAGGTTTATCATTTTTTTACCAATCCGATAGTTGTTGTAGGATGGACGTAGTCGAGTTGGTTATCATATGATAAATTTATATAATTGAGTAAGGGTCGAATCCTTATAAAGGTCGAGGAATTACTCTCCCATACGATGACAGATTTCACCTTCAATAGAATTTATTAATCTAGGTTGACCTGAGAATACGTTGTTACATATATATATTTTTTAATTTATTCAGATGATGGATGGACACTTTCGTAAAATTATACAGTCGACCAAGTTTAATTTATCCAATTCTTCGTTTTTTCCCATTAATCTAGGTACAGATGATAAACACATAACATAATATTTTGTCCTAGAAATTTTAGGATCCACATACATTCTACCATGTACTTGCCACATACATGTAATACGGCATTGCTGTAGACAGATTGTTAATGCGACAGTTTATATATATATATATATATATTTTATTAATCCCCCAAGGTTTCATCGCTTGTGTAATTCCCGCCATGCGCTTCCGTTAACGTGGGACCTTTAGACGGGAGGCCATTATCATTAATCCAAACTGTATTAAATTTAATTGACGCGGCATCAAAACGATTAAGAGAGATCGAGGTTTAAATTAGTAATCGGAATTAAATATTATGATTAATTAACATATTAGAAGATCTCCAAATGGCATTAAATAAATAAATGAAGGAGAAATTTCATTCTACTTCATAATTTTTAAGATTTTATCCAATCGTCCTAATTAATATTTCTCAAAAAATACCTTTCAAATTTCGAATTAATGTTGTCGCATCACTCAAATCAGTAACACTGAAAATTTAGTATGTGTAATATATTATTTTTTATTTTTAATATATTATGAATATTTTTATAAAAAATATAAATTAGTAGAGTCTATGTATTTAAATAAAAGTAATTAATTAAGTTTTAAAAGTTCATTTATTTTATATATTTATTCATATCATTGTCCCTATTTTTCAGTTTCATGTCACCCCCTTTATTTTCTTTTTATTTCCTTAAAATGCCTTTTAGATTTGTTGACAATTGAGTTTTTTTAATTTTAAGGGGCATTCTAAAAATTGGAAAGGTAGAATAAATGGAACTACCTATGAATAAGTAAATAACAATAAATGATAGGAGTAAATTGAGAGAGAGATTTCCAAGTTGTTTTTTCCTGGCGATTTAATTTCGCTTTTCTCGCTTCACTCTACAACCTCAAAGTTTGGTGGCAGTCGCCGTAATTGCGCGAACCTCTTTATTCCTCTCTCTCTCTTTCGCTCGATTGATCTCGCTCAACCTCTCTCTCTCTCTCTTGCTTCGCTCGACGCGGCGATTCTGGATCTGCTGGTGCCGCCACGTCCTAGGGTTTTATGAGCCAGCCCCGCCGGAGCTTCCTCTTCGTCCTCCAGCGGCGTCGCTGGAGCGCCGCCAGTTTGGACTCTTGGAATGGCGAAATGGTAGCACTTCTGACGAGTTGAGATGTCGGGGCTCCTGATGCTTGTGTTTTCGCTGCTCCGTCTGGCTCCGAATCGCACCGGTATGGGCCTCCCCCACTCTGTTTTCCGGCATTTGAGGCAAGATCGCGTCTTTTTTGGCCGATGACGCGTTTTCTTTAGTTTTCGGAAGGTGCTTTTCTCGGCAGCTGGGATTTGGCTGGTTCTCGGCTTCTAGTTAGATGGGCGAGGAAAAAGTGGGGAATGCAGTCTTGTGCTTCGCTAAATTTGTTATTTTGGGCGCTTTGGTTGATGAATATAAGTTGTAACTTCACAGCAACTTCTCGATGTGAAGTTATGAATCTCGAGAGTGGCATGTTGCGCTAGTGATTTCTTGAAACTGATTGGTGCTTTCATGGGTTAGCTGATGCATCAAAATTTGGTTGTGTCGGCGTATCTACGCTTTATATGATACTATCTGTTAAATTCATTATCATAAAATTTTCTATCTTAGTGAAAAGTAGCTTTAGTAAAGTACTTTGGTTTTGGTGTTGACTTTTTGCTTAATAATAAAAACACTGTTTACTAATTGCTAGGTTAAGGTATTTCGACCTCTGTAGGGAGAAAAAAGACAAAATTTGATTGCTTAGAAAATTAAGAATTTTTCTTGCTCAGAACAAATGATTGATATTATTGCCTGCAAGTAGTTTCTATGCAGAATTATTTGGAAAAAATAACATTGCAAATACAAACTGTGGTTGACTGCATGACTCGGTTGCAAGTTCTTGTTGATTTTCTGCATGCATTGTCGCAGGCTAGTAGAGATGGGCGTTAGAATCATTGCTTACCATTCTCCTGGTTTTTGTACTTTTAAGAGAGAAAGGGATGGTATTAATTCTTCTCTCACCATTCTTCTCAATTACAAAGGCCACCCAAAACTAGAGTTCGAATCATCATTAGTTGACTGCATGCAAGGTTACAACCTGGAAAACCAGAATTGTAGATTGCAACATTAATTCTAAGATGTGGCTTACCCTATTTTCATTTACTTTTCATTGATATCGAAGTGTTGTAGATTACAACGATTAAGTTCACCGTGCAACAAATATTTTTGGTTCATTGTGGTTTCTCGTTCCCTTGAGGTCTATTTTTTTTTTTTAACTTCATTTGTATTACCACTTGATATATAGGTGTACATTATTTTATTCTGCCCATGTATATTTAACCATTATTTATTTATTTTCTGATTTGTTGGCGACATTACAGGCAATCATTATAATTTTCCAAGTTACTTGTGCAGGACTGCATATGGCAATGGATCAGGCAGTATCTCCAACAAACTCACCCAAACTGTGGAATTTAACACCTTTAGGTCTTGCACCTTCTCCAGTTGTCTCTCCTAAACATCATGGTAAACTGCATTTTGATTTTGAAAATACTTATCTTGCCTTGATGGTTCTTGACAAAGCCAATTATATTTGATCATCTTCAGGTTCACACTTGAGACATCATTGGGTGAAACACCATAGAAGTTTGCCGCCTGCTCCCTCACCAACCTCAGTGACACCAGAACAATCTCAGGGTGTGGTTTGTTCTGCTTGAACAAAACTTGCGACAGTTTAGTTAATTATGTCATTGATGATGCATCAATGAGGATTCTAGTTAGCATGATTAACCTGTTTGCATTTATTATTCATCTTCAAACAGGTTGTGATGAAATATCTTGCTCAGATCCACTCACTTCAACCCCAATTGGTTCACCTTGTGGGTGTGTCTACCCCATGCAAGTTGGAATTGATCTTGCTGTAGCACCATTTGAACTATTCTCTAGAATTGCTGAGCTTGAAGTTGAAGTTGCAGCTGGCACGTTTCTGAAACAAAGTCAAGTAAGAATAATGGGTGCCACTGCTAGCACTAAGGACCCAGAAAAGACAACAGTTAGTATTGACCTAGTGCCTCTAGGTGAGAAGTTTGATAAGATGTCTGCATTGCTGACTTACCAAAGATTTTGGCAAAAGAAAGTGCCAATAAACATGTCTCTTTTTGGTGAGTATGATGTGCTATACGTTCGTTATCCAGGTAATTCCATGCTCCTCTTTACATATGTTATCAACATGCCAACTTTGTAGTGCCCTAAGAATCTGAGAACACCATGCAGGACTGCCTTCTCCACCACCCTCTTTTGGTGAGTCATTGGGTCCAAGTGTTGGAGGTCATCAAGATCCACTCACAGCAAATATATCAATGCACAAGAAGCAGAAATTTAATGGAAGAATAGTCGCCATAATTGTGTTATCTTCATTCATACTTATGCTGATATGCTTTGGCGCAGTGTGCATGACTCTGAGATTGAAGAAGCTTGGTCGATCTTCTAGCTCTGTTGAACCTACATGTACTTCCTCAATAATTCGAAAAACAGGTAAACCATTATTTAGTAGCCTTTCCGGTATATCCTATGATGCATATTTACTGTTGTATTTATCTGCAAAAGCCAATGCCACTGAGAGGAGATTTAAACTGGTAATGAATCATCTTTCCTAGTATCAAATATTACAAAAAGATTGTCAAAATGAAGATTGAGCAATCAATTGACAAAAACTTCCAGTTTCTTTTAATAGTACAGTTAACAAAAAAATTCCAGCTAATCCTCACACAAGCACTTCATTACTAGATTGTTTCTTGTAATAGCACAATTCAGTAAAATCTTGACTGGAGCATTTCTGAACCTGCATGTTGCACATAAACAGCTCCCAGTTTGCTCCCTCAAGTTCACTTCCTCTTCGTCACCCAACTTTCAAGATCTTAAAACTTCATCTAGAAAGAGACCTTAACAAGAATACTTTTATTTGATTTAATTCTGGAATCAGGCTTTCTAGAGATGAATAATCCAGTTCTTTGTGTTCTCAATTATTTTCTCAATTTATACATACATTCAACTTTCATAACCTGTGACTGAATCTGGACCAGTCTTGTTTTAAACAATGGAGAACAAAGAGACAGCTCCAATTATTTTGGCCTGATCATCAGGTTTTGTCTGCTATTCTTAACATTGCACATACTGTAGTCATAAATTTTGTATTTACATGTCATAACTTTGTCACACAACCACTGATAGGATCTCATGCTGCAAGCATCATACCTGCAGTTAATTGAAAACCTTATGTTTTAACTACTCAGAACTGAAAGTGTACTTCTTGCGATAATAGAAACTATGGTAACTATGTTGATATTTTCTTCCAGGGATTCATAATCAGTTGGTATTACTAGCAAGATAAACTTTACATAAAAAGTTCATGACAGGATAAGACCTATAATGTAGAGTGCTGACACCAAATAATGAGGGTTCATGACTTGTTTTATTGTGGATAATTAATCAATTATTGAGTACATGATTCATAATCAGAACATCAATTGTTCTCTTTTTTGTATAGCACATCTATATGGTGGTTTTTTTACTTTTATTTTCTATTCTTTTTTAGGCTCCTATCAATTTTTCCCTCTGCTTTATTTTCAATAAGCATTTTCTATCTGCATTCTTTCTGCTTCTATCTTGAATGCCTTTCTAGTGTGACAAATACTGATAATAAGTTGATTCAATTGCACTGATGGGTATTACTAGTCAATAATTGCTTATCTATTGATGCTTGCATATAGTTTCTCAATTACTGTATTATTGCTGTTTCCATGATTCCATATCCATGCATGCGGTTTGTTGCCCATCTAGATGTAATCTATCTGTTCTTTGTAATTCAAAGATGGTTTTCAGTTTGCACTGCAATTGCACTGTATGTTCAGAGCCTTGATCACTTACAGATTTATATATTGTGTCTTTCTACTTGTGATCTTTGTTTTATGACTTCCACTATATTGTCATTTGTCGTAATTCTATGTGCATTCACGCAGGCAATAGATCGATATTATCAAGTAGTTTAGCCAGCTCAATGTCAATGTCCTTTGTTTCCGCCATACCTACCTGCCCACCTTCAGTGAGGACATTTTCAGTATCTGAGCTTGAGAAGGCTACAGACAAGTTCAGTTCTAGAAAGTTTCTGGGCAAAGGTGGGTTTGGACGGGTTTACCATGGTGTCATGGATGATGGTGCTGAGGTTGCTGTTAAACTGCTTACCAAGGAGGACCAAAATGGCGATCGAGAATTTATTACTGAAGTAGAAACACTTAGTCGATTACACCATCGTAATCTTGTCAAACTGATTGGTATATGCATTGAAGATGGAATCCGGTGTTTGGTATATGAATTTGTTCGCAATGGAAGTGTTGAGTCCCATCTTCATGGTACGCATCTTCCTGGTTCCTTATCTGTGGAATTATCACTGCTAAAGCATGGTGCCTGATAAAATCTAGAAGTTCCTTGAGAATAATCTGTTCTTTTTAATTTGTTTTGTTTGAGCCTATAAACTACTAAGACTCCTTGCGTTTTTTAGCAACATGTACCATTTTAATTTTTGAGTCTACTCAAATTGCTGTTTTATGATAGTGCTTGCTGGAATTTCAGGCCCTGATAAAATGAAGCAACCTCTTGATTGGGACTCGCGGATGAAAATTGCCCTTGGTGCAGCAAGAGGACTAGCATATCTGCACGAGGATTCCACTCCTCGTGTCATACACCGTGATTTCAAGGCCAGTAATATCCTACTCGAGGCTGATTTTACTCCCAAAGTTTCAGATTTTGGGTTGGCTAGGGAAGCATCTGAAGGAATTCATCACATTTCCACCCAGGTCATGGGTACCTTTGGGTAACGTTATATTTCTCTTCTACCATTACCTTTGGTTTGCAGTCATCTGTTGTCGTTGTAGTTATAATTACATGATTTCTTTTGGATGAAATGGCACAATGATGATCATAACTTGTTATTCTACTTTCTGCCTGCTAAATCTTGTCATTTAGATATTCTGATATTTTTCATGTGGAACACACATCTGCTAGCTAAGTTGACAAAGATGAATTGAGATACGCACCTTGCCTAACATGACATATCGCATAGATTTCACTGCATATACTAGAGTCCTAATCATGACCTTGCAGGTATGTTGCACCGGAATATGCTATGACTGGACACCTCCTCGTTAAAAGTGATGTTTACAGCTACGGGGTCGTTTTGCTCGAGCTTTTGTCTGGGAGGAAGCCAGTATATATATCTCAGTCTCAAGGTCCAGAGAACCTTGTTACGTGGGCACGCCCTTTGCTTACTACCACAGAAGGATTGGAACAATTGGTCGATCCATTGTTAGGCGGAAAGTACAACTTTGAGAATATGGCAAAGGTAGCAGCAATTGCATCCATGTGCGTACAGACAGAGGCATCGCAAAGGCCATTCATGGGAGAAGTGGTACAAGCATTGAAACTGATATGCAATGACATGGACGAAGCCTGCGATAATTCTGTCAGCCACAGGGAGGAATCGGTGGGCACAGACTGCGATTTCAAGGGTGACTTTGACAGTGAGAGCAGTTGGTGGAACAGCGCTACACCGCGATTGACATACGGAGGAGCTGCTTCTTTCATGACCATGGAGTATAGCTCAGGGCCCATGGACGAGATCCAGAGACCCCATTCGGCATCGAATTTAGTCGGTGGGATTGAAGGCTTGGTCAGGCCGAATAGATCCGGGCCATTGCGAACAAAGAGGAAGAGACAACCATTCCACAGATTGAGAGGGAGCATGAGTGACCACGGTCATCCTTACGCTGTGTCGAGGCCCTGAACACAGGCACAGCTCCTTGGTTCAAGATACGTTCGAGGAAATGCTCATTCCTGTCATTTTTCCATGGTGATGTACAGCTTCGAGAGGCGTCTATTCGCAGGCCATAACTTGATTTCTCATTTGTGTTATATCAATTCGTTTGTCATCGTCGTCACTCCAAAAGTCTCTAATGTTACACGAGGTCCACTGTGCTTCCTCGCTTGTTACTAACGTTCTTGTGATCTTTTACAAATTTACTAGGTTTTGCAGTAGTTGGAAGTTTGTAAGTAATCGATGGTAGAATTCTTACTGCAAATGCTCATGTTCTATGTTCTATAATCATAGGTCAACTTCACTTGACCTTATGAGCTTGATGAGATATTGTTCTTTAAGCGTGATTACAGTTGACTGCTTTTAGAGGGATTGATCAAAAGTTGACCATGGTTGGAGCGTTAGTTCCTTCTCTCGACAAATTCAACATTTACTGGGAACTATTGGATTTTTTTATTTTGAAAGAATTTAAACAACAAAATATATATATATATATATATATATATATATATATATATATATATATATATATATATATATATATATGATTTTAATACTGGTAGAATCCTGGGTGTCCTTTACATGTCTAGACACTTGGATGTCCACTCGGGTGTTTCAACTCAACATTTGGATGCTTACTCGGGTGCTCGACTCAAAAAAGTGAGTCGGGGTGCTTGAGCAGGCATCCAGCCGCCTAGACGTATGAGGAGCATCCAGAAACGTGCAAGGTAAGGATTTGTAGGTTAAAATTTCTCTCTTTATATATATATATATAGATAGAGTTTTGATATTCTGCACAACTTATCCTACACATTTTGTATCCCTCGTGATTAATCGGGAGTTTAAAAAGGATAAACAAAAAAAATTGAAAAAAGATCATTGATTTCAGGTAACATTTACAATCAGTAGTTTTTGTTTGTTTATTTATTTTTTTTAACGAGTTAAACCAAATAGATTTTAAAATTTAGGAGTTGGTTCAAGTTAAAAAAAAAATTAACACTAATAATTTTTAAATACTCACAAGGCCTATATATTTAGGCATCTAATAATATTTTTTTATTTATTTTCTTAGCCACGGGATTAAGCTAATTAAATTTACCTTTAGTATTTAGGGATTAGATTTAGTATTCAAGCTAACAAAAATTTTAGATGTTTATGAAATATATTATTTATATTTAGGATTTAAGATTTAAAAAAATATTAATTTTTTAAAGCATAAAAGAAGAAGTCGACAAAGAAAAAAATACTGAGTGTCAATGCACGGACTAAAAGACGTATCATAGCTCTCTCTATATAATTTTTTTAACTTACACATCCTTACCCTACATATTTCTAGATATCCCTCATATGTCCAAGCGTCCGGATATCCGCCTGAGTAATCCGATTCTCAACAGTGAATTGAGATGTCTGGACAGACATCCGGGTGCCTAAACTGCTAAACATGTAAGGTGCTCAGAAATATACAGAATATATAATAATAATAATTAAAAAAAATTTATTACCGTGTGAGAATAACTTCTTATAAATTACATAGATTCTTCCCCAAGATCTTATGTTGACTGAAACTGCACCGGGGTATCCTTATTTACACTCAAAAATTGATCAATAAAATATTCGTTCCATTTAAGAATCCAAGTACAACTTATTTTGATTTCTCATTCTTACAGAATTATGATAGAAATTATAATATTCACAAACAAAGAAACTAATAAGCACAACATATCAATCTTGTTAACTTAGAACCCTAATTATACACAATAGATTCTAAGACTGAAAATTTGAGTATTGAATTTGGCTTTTGTATTATAGAGGCTGGCCGTTGCAATTATCATCAATCAATTTTAACAATCGAAGAAATTCTCATCTTAGACAAAAAAAACTAGATTTCTGTAAATTTCTATAAATATTCTTCAAGATAACTCTCAGAACCTTTTGAATTCCACTCGAACCTACATTAGACAGCATACCAATTTTGTAACACATTCTGATTGTACACATTTCAGTAGATTTCTAATTTAGTTCTTCCTTTGAGAATACCGATCTTGTAATTGACTTCCAGATGTGAGATGAAACTGTCGACCAAAAGCAATTCGTCGATCAACTACTTGAGCTAGTAATCCACTATTTGTGGCCTTCTTTTCTCTTTTTTCTTTCTTGTCTCTGCTTCTCGCGGACACCTGGTGAAACAAAATGCTGGTCATTAGAATCAATTTATAGTCAAATGCCAATGGAAGCTAGTGCAAGATAGAACATGATGGCATACACTTTTTCTCCTCTAGTTTTTTGCGTTTAAAGGATTCAGCCGCCCTCTTTATTTGTTTCTGTTTGTCTACATTGACACATACCTATAAGAATGAAAATAGGTGAGGATTGAGTAATGGAAAAGATAAGTGATGTATCACACATTCAATAAGCTGGCATATAACAAGTTGAACAAATCTAAGTAAAATAGTGATGAATCAAATAGACAAGCTATAAATAAAGAGGCAAAACCGTGTGTACTGTTGGACAAGTCAACAAGTGTTAGGTCGTGGAAACCAAACCACGATAAGAAACAGAAGATTGTCTTCTTTTTTCCCAGGTATGTTTGTTTAATAGTCTGCTTAGTATACGTTTGAGCTTGGGTTGGGTTTAAACAAGTACTTAATCCCAGGTTTAGGTTAAACTTTCCAGCATCCAATGCATTGCAATCCCACCGATATTTCTAAATAATTTTCTTAAGAAAAAAGTGTAGTACGAATAGTGTTTCACATCATCGTCCAGTCAACATGTGCGATCAAGTTTCATTATGACTGAAAAAAAAGCATTGCAAGACTGTCAAGAAATGTATCTAACAAAGGAACAATTTTATAGAGAATCAGCTACCTCATGACCGGAGCTGCGGAGGGCCTGGAGTGGTTCGACCAAATCCTGACCAATGACCAAAAAGCCAGGTTTCCTATTAGAGTTTTTTGCTTCAGTAGTATTCCACTTTTGTAACTCTTCTAGTTGTTGCTGGAGGAGAGGAGACACACCAGCCTGATAAAATAACAAAATAATACTTGTCAAATAAGAGAGTAAAGATCCTAGAGACTCAAGGTGGAGACTGAGTGGTTAGTGTAGAAGTGCCATCATATATCGAACCTATGCATATTAATCATTTTCTTTTACAGTGAAGGGTCGCATTGGATCTGCTTCCGGCCATATAAGGATATAGGGGGCTAAATCAATCTCTAGCTTGTTAAACTTCTACCCAATACTGACTTCATCATAAAAGTTTTAGGCATGCATAAATGATTTATTCCATGAAGTGCTTCAATCAACATGCAAAACTTTATTTCGCTGTCAGTCTTTAAAATCAAAATGATATTAACATTTGTTTTCTTCATTAAATGAGTATTAATATGAAAACAAACTCAATAGTGATGTCTTCCATGATAATTCCAACTCAAGGCTCATCACGGGTGCACCAAAAGACTTGCCTTTCCTTCTGCAGAGGATGTAGAGCGCAAGAGAGATTGTTAGGGTCGTTGACCCAAAATATTTTGGAGAGACCTCATCAATTTTTTAAATTCAATAAAATCCAACTCACCATGTGTATGGATTACAAAATTGGGAACAAAACCAATATATATGTGGGATTTTGAGTCGGTATTGGGGGAAATGTGGTTTTTTCCATCGGTGGGGGGAATTCTCCCTACAGTGAACATCAGGTGGTTCTCCATGGAGATAACCAACTTGCAGATCATGCAAGTCATACGCGAACACTCTTATGCAAGTCATGCAAGGAAAAGGGATACCTTCGACTGGGCAATCTAAGGGAAACATTGTCCAAGATGAACAACAATATCAAGAATGAAAGTCTGTTCCATCTAACTGTAACAAATACATATGATGTAACTTACAATCCGATGATCATTTGAAGGATGGTAAAAAAAATGCAGTAATTTGCAACGGTAGGTAAATGATGTTGCTTGGTCTGTGCATTTCGCAGGTTGGAAAACCAGACTGGACAAAACTGGCAGTCCTACCAGGTCATTAGCTTGGTCCTACCAGGCCATTAGCTTGGTCTCGTTGAACCGGCTAAACGAGTTAACCAGGAAAATGACATTAGAAATATATTTTATACTTTATGCATGTAACACATTTTATATGTTCAATAAATATATTAAGTCCATTCATTGGCATTTGCTTGAATTCAACGCTACCCTCACCATTACTCATCCGGGCTTAGGACCAGCAATGGTAGGCTTGAATAAATATATTAAGTAATATAGATAAATCTATTAGTGGAACTGTAAACTCAAAAAAAGATGTCACAAATATAACTTTTGTAGGTATAAATATTTTAATTATATATATAATTTATAAATAATTAAACCTGTTTTATAAATATATAATCACTTAATGAGAAATGTAATTTTAAAAATAAAATCAAAGAAAAAATATATGCTTGCAGTAGAGAAGATTTAAAACTTGTCAAACTCAATACAAGACAAGCACCTTCCACCATGCAAGAAACTGAGTTTCTTATAATCATGCTGGTTAACAGTTAAAGATTTTACTGGTTTCCTTATCACCCACAATTTCCATTGTGTTTTTGAGTTGGTCATTTACCGCTATGGAGAAATAAGAAGGCAAGAGCTATGGAACTTGGAATATGAGAGTTATTGTGGCTTGAAATCAGTCTAGATGACTCAATAGGAGTGGCAGTCTGAAGCCTTGTTGTGATAACAAATCCGCTATCAGCATTGCACACATCCAGTACAACATGATCACACTAAGCATATTGAGATTGATAGGTATTTCAATAAAGAAAAGATTGAAAAATGCCTTGCAATGAATACTACCAAAATATATATATATATATATATATATATATATATAAATGATGAATAAATAAACCGTAAACTTACACCAGCCAAATAGCGACGAGAGAATGTTTTAGGTTGGAGAGGCCGTTTCAGGTGATCATTCAGTTCCTTCACGCACAAACACGAACATCAAAATATGACATTACTAGACTAGTCCAAAGATCTTATCAAATTAAAGAATAAAAAATTTTAGTGGTACATATCCATAAATCAAAATGAGAATGAACCTGCTGTAGCTTCTTCAGTTGAACAGAGTTCATTTTCTTCTGTTTGTATCCTTTTACTGTATCTTCTTCACTCCCGCTCTCTTCTACTACCAAGTCCAAAGATTCAGCATTTCTCATAAGCCATTTCTTCTTCACATTTTCCTGGATATGCAATATAGGCAAAAAAGTGAAGAAAACTACTAAAATACATCATTGATACTTGGTTTTGCTCCATCAATTGTGCAATCTGCGAGCCCAGAAAGTGCATGATGAAGGTGTAAAATTTGTCACAGCAACATAGTAGAACCGAGATGGACTCATTGGTGCAATAATATAAATACCCCTATAATTGTTCTCAACCTAAACCATATTAAAAGAAATTTCAAGTTTAAATATGATACACCATTCAGAGGTGTATTCAACCTGGTATGGAAACATTATTGTGCTTGATGTGCCAAAGTACTTGATTCTATCCTCATGACAATACCATCCATTATCTGGCTTAAGACCAATTTGTAGCTTAAAGAATTTAAGTCAGAACAACCAATTTGTATTGTTATCATCAAAGAATATCATTTATTATATTCCATGAAATGTGTAGTGTGAAGAAAATGAAGGCAACAAACTCTGCCAGCCAAGAAAATAGAATCAGCAAACTAGATATCAGTCAATTAATTTGGTAAAATTGTATGAACTTCAAAGAATCTACCTACACAGAGAAAAGGAACAATCTACACTAATTACCATTAAAAATGTAAATAAACAAGAAAATAAACTTGTTCTAAGTAATTTAAACTCTTACTAAATATCTTACAAAGACAATTAAGAATCGAACCTTTCTCAATTAATATCTTCATATTTCAATAGCATCAAAATTTAATATCATTAACACCGGATGGAAAGATGATACAGAACGAGAGAATCATCACTTTGGTAGTGTACTAACTGCAATATGATATACTGCAGTGTATTGCACAAGTGAAAAAAACACCTTGCCAGCGGCTAACCGTGACGTTATCTAATGGACGAAATGCCCGCAAGAAGCTTGATGATTTTTAAGGAACTACTTCATAAATGTCAGGCTGAGAAGCAACGTGAACCTGAGCAACTAGAGGAGTTGGATTACCTAACAACCAAAAGAGTATATAATGGTCAGAGGGAATTGATGTTCAAGAACTTGAGAAGTTAACACATGATGGCGTGCCTTACAAATATGAGCAAGGGCAATTGTAAGTAAATCTAAATGGATACAGATCTAGTATGGATACATCTGACACAAGGACTGTTAAAGTGGACTTGGTGCAAGGAAATGAAAAAGGGATAAAACAAGAGGAAAATACTATTATTGATCACAATGGATCATCATCTTGAGGAAGATGAGTTCACAGGATAGCAAGTTGGGATTAGTGAATGAGTTTGTTATAACAAGTTTAATGGGTTTGGATTCACAATGGATCTAGCTTTATATGAAGGCTGCCCATTACTGTTGATCGGCATTGAGAAATCTGAGCCTTTTCCTATGTCAATAACTGGATGAGAGGCAATGGTAGACCAAAGCAGCTTGCCGAAGGCAGAAACAGCATCACAGGTCAGCATTGCCTCCAGCAATCACTTCATTAGAAGCACAGGAGTGATTAACAATGATATAGCATATGGTACTATAGTATAGTTAATATCTGTATATTTTCCGGAACAGGTGGTTCCTAACAAAACTAACCGAAATATATGATGGTCTACCTACTGGCACTTGTGAAAAATGTTCAAACAATTTCTGGTAGAACATGTGTTCTGAAAATCTTGCTATTACTGTGAAGACCATCATTTCTAAAAAAAGTTATGCCTACTGTAAATATATAAACTCCAAAAATCTCTGGGCTCATTTCTCTCTGCATCAGCCTGAATGTTAGTGTTCAAAATAGATAAAGAAATTGGAAATTGAACTTGGAACATACATTTTAGCATGCACTTTTAATAGAATATTAAACAAGCCTGCATTCTCAAAATTCGAATTCAGATATTTCTTTTCATCAAGTCTTTCTCAAAATAAGAAAAATACACAAATGTCTTATTCACAATCAATATACCCATAAGAAGTTACAGCATATCACAAAAGCAAGTTAGCAAGTGGTGATGCCCATTTTGACGAACAGGAAGCAATAATGCCAGTCAAATAGTACATGGATAAGAAAACATAACAATTTTCCACACCTGGGAGACATTGTGTGAAATTTTGTCAATTTGACGGGCAAGAGAAAGGCGCTTCATTATTTCAGGCATATATTCATTATGAACAGGAAATTGCTGAAGGCTTTCCTGGAAATTCACATAAAAGATTTCGTGAATAATTAAAATTGAAGAATCAGCCCAGTGCTGTAGACATGAAAAGAGCATAAAAGCATACCACATAATAGTAGTACATGCAACAAGCAATAGGACTTATATAATATTTGCATCATAATTAACTTGTTATTTGAAATTTTATGATGAGTTATCAGCTCCTATTAACTGGCTCATAATACATTATGTTTCGTGCATCTTGTACTGGCTCAGTCGAAAGGCACATGAGGCATGTGCCTTTGATGCACTGAGCTCAACATTCTTCAATATGCTACTATCAGCATTAACTAGAGGATGATGCACCCGAAAAAACTCTATTAAAGGACAAGAGCAAAAAGCTGCAAGTTTCATGATATTTAACTAAAATTAAAACTACAAATATCACCTTGGATAATGATCTGCATAACGAAAAAAACTTCGTCTTATCACTAGAAGAAATCAATGAAATAGAACAGCCATCAGCAGAAGCACGTGCAGTTCTTCCACTTCTGTGAATATAAACCTAAGGCAAAAAAGAACCTCAGTTACGAATATCATTGCATATTTATTAAAAGCACAACCTAACACATACGTCAGCAGAATGTGGAAGCTGATAATGAACAACAGTTCGAATGCCAGGAATGTCAAGACCTCGAGCAGCAACATCTGTTGCAATCAACACTCCATTCTCATTTGCACTAAAACGATCAATGGCCTGTAACAGCTCCATGTCAAATGGAACAATCATATCAAAACATAAGAAAAACAAACACTAAGCAAACACATATTAAAATGTTACAAAATGTTAACAGTTGGTTCCAAATGATACCAATAGATTGTATGAAGAGGATTACTATTGGTAAAGGAGGCTTCATATATAAGATTTGCAAATATCAAATATAGCTAATAAACAATTCATGTAACTGACAATGTTTCAAACTAAATTTCTGGTTGCAAATTAACATTTGTCCAAGAAATTCAAGTACCTGTCATGATTCCAAACATGCAAAAGTGTAATCAGATAATCAGAATAAACATACCATTACTGTGAATTTTCTAGTACCTTTAAGCGGGCTCTTTGTTGCATCTGAGCATGAAGGGTCCAAGAGTTGATGCAAAGAATGCGCAAAATTGAAGAAATGCGACGTAAAGCTGCAATTGATGTACAGAAAACAATAGTACGGCCTTGGCCATGAACACTTAATATGTAACATAAATAGGCCTCTTTATCTTCTTCCCTGCATCTGCAAATACCAAATGATACATATTAAATACATAATGTGAAAACTGAGAATGTTGTATAATGCTCACCAAGGTTACATGATAAGATGTAAGGACAAAATCATCAGTAAAAAAATCTAAACATAATATTCTGAAGGCATCTTTTGTATATTGGTCAAGACTAGAGGACAAGTAGAAGTATGATCCAGTCTAGAAGAGTCACAAAAAAAGTTCTTTTATTTATTTTTTTCAAGAGGATCTTGAAAGCTAGACATCTCATTGAAACCTACGAGGGTAGGCTCTCCCCCCACTATCAATGTAGGAGTAATGCCCCTCATCAATTATTTTCTAGTTTCATGCTCATGATTACAAATGTAGATTTATATAGACTCACAAATGAAGAGGATACGTTATCATGTAAGTAATTCTCATTCACATTCAAAGGTCATTTCAGTGGAACAAAGAAAGCAAGAACCACATTTCTTCTAGAACATACTCAGATCAATAAAAAAATTAAATTTTGGCAGTGAAAACCATTCATAACACATAGGAAATTCAAGCTTTGCAATCACTCAAGCCATTGTATGTGGTCAGCATCAGGATCACCAAGCCAAAAACCTCACTATCAGTCATATCAAACTGATTGATCAAAACCATAAAAACAATAAAAAAAATTATAAAAAATGAAAACTAAAGGAAAAAAAATTAAGTGGGATCTAGTAAAAGATGAAATGTAATAGTTAACAGACAAGAAAGGAGAATATTATCATCAGATATTTATAATTAAGATCAGAATGATACAGTTCAAATAAGTCCGCAAAGCCTTGCATTAATGTGACATAATGCTCTAATGTTATCTGAAAGCAACAATTTTGTAGCCTACGATTTGATGAGACAAGCATAAAATACTAGCTCAGCAACAATTACCCTACCTCCACCCATTATTCATGGCGAATAATCCAACTGCTAGGCAATTGTAGGTCATTGAAGGAAGTTCCAATTCATTGATAAAAATGTATTCAATAAAGTGAAAAAAGAAAAAAGAAGCCAAGTAACACAAAATATCCATTTTAGCATGTAATCCTAGTACAATAAGACCATCATATTGGAAAAGAAGAGAGAGGGACTAATTGCCGGATGTAATATCAATGCAAATTCCAATCAAATATGAAGCATGAAAGGGAGAGTGAGTTACTCAAGGAAGGATTCTTCAAGGTTATGAGCCAAAACCGCAGTATTTGTCAGGTCAACAACTGCAACATCAGGCCTTATTCCAGCTCGTTGTGAGAGAGTCTCAATAGAACTCAGCGCATCTGAATTTGATGTTTTTGAACTAGAGAATCCTCTCTTAAGTTTTCTACGGAAATTATCAGATAATGCTATTGTTGCAGAGAACACAAATGTCTGTCTCTTCTTTTGCTGTAAATTTGGAACGGTTTTGCACATTGCAGTCCCTTTTGCACTTTGTTCAGACGAACCATTAACCATGGGCAACATATCTATGATAGACTGCATCTCATGAAAATGGCCTTTCTCTATCATCCTATCAGCTTCATCCAACACAAAGAAAGACAAGGAGTGCAGCTGTAATACAAGTATAAAAATATTAGTATGTTTAGATTTGAGGAGAAGCCAACACTTGCTAGTACAGATGCCGGATCAAATATGAGGATTGTCTAAAAGTACAAGAAATAAGGAAAATATTAGGCATTTTTTTTTTGCTGGTCTGTGTTTTATATATGTGTGGCCACCACAGAACCAAAAGATCAGCAAACAAATAATTTTACATAACAGAATAAAAATATTACCCCCATTCCTCAGTGGAAGAAATGCTACTCTAGGTTTTCCCAAACAACTTAAAAAACAGCTCTTATTAATCCAAATACTAACTGACCAATAGTGGCCAAGGGGCATATTCCACATAAACAACTTCAAAACTAACCTCCACAAGATGTTCTTCTCCTGCTGACATTATCTCCCACAACCGTCCCGGTGTTCCAACAACAATCTCTGGTCGCCTTTTAAGAAGCCTTTCCTGTTTTTCTGTTGACATTCCACCGACTATAGTGACCACTTGAATATCAAGAAACCTTGCAGCTTCCTTCAAATGGTTAGATACCTAGAAGGTGACCAACGTATATGTTCAAGGCAACCAACACTTGAATATCATAATTCATATGCTTGCGAGTTGCAAGAGAAAGCAATGGACACTAGTGCAAAAAAAAAATCTGCCTATTGATGCATAGCACTTCACTGTCTACTAGAGGAGTAAACAAAGGACAAAAGGTTGAAGTACTTCTAAAAGTTAGAAGGAAGACAATAAGCAAGCAGTTCAACAAATAGCTCACTTGGGAAGTAAGTGGTACAGGGAGTCAAACAGTTTATTACCTTCTAAACCATGAAGAAGCAAAGCAAGTGGCATGTGCAATAAGGAATTTACAGAAAAGAATAAGATGCTTATTCACTCTATTGTAAGGTTAAAATGCAAGGATATGAAAATATGAAAAATAATTTCGAAAATGAAGAAATCAAAAGAGATGTATATGAGAAGTTAGCCTCCAGCTTTTAGCTCAGATTTAAACATGTTCATAACATCATTAAGAAAATAATAGAATAGATACTGGGTCCAGGGAGAAAGATGAAATGCCAAAACAAACAGTTAAGAAAACAAGAACTGAAGCTGGAAGAAGAGAAGTGTATATAAGAAATAAGGCAATATGTTTACAAATTATTAAATGACTATATACATATCAAGATAAAGCTATAAATCACACCATCGCAATAAACTACGAGGAAAGGTTGAAGATGCTGGTAAGACTGGTGAACATCTACTGCCATGTGAGTTAAGGAATTGACAAATTATATCATGATATAGAACTAAGATGTTATGAATGGTTAAATTAGAGCAAACTCTACAAACATAACTCATGGGCTCATTCAATTTTAACTAGCATTTCTTGCCTACACAAGTACAACAAGTTTTCATCTAATGCTCACAGTTAATTTTTATGAATTTTCCCTTTACTTTAGATATCATGAAGACAGATGGAAAAAGGAAAAAAGAACAAAAGTGAGACTTTCCTAGATTTGTTTTGCAATTAAAACATGGTTTTTAAGAGCTTTATTAGTGGATATATATATATATATCAAAAAGGAGGATTCATAAGCATGTATCCTAGTCAAGAAATACTCCAAAATACCACACACACACACATATATGAATTACAGCTTATTTCTGTAGCCTCCTTTTTAGAAAAAGGTAGTTCCCAATCTTACTATTGCCAATACAAAAGAGATCAAATATACATTTCACCTGCAAAGCAAGTTCCCTTGTTGGAGTGATAATAAGAGCTCGAAGAGGACCTTTGTGAAAAACTTTCTTAGTTGAAGTATTGCTTTCATCTAGGAATCTACCCTCTTTTTCTCTTTCTTCAAGTAGGCGTTGCAAGATAGGGAGCCCAAAGGCAAGTGTTTTACCAGAACCTGTCTCTGCTGCACCTATGACATCCTGATTAACCATAAACAATACAAAAATCATTAAAAAGTGTTTCTAAAAATGAAAAGTCACCCAAATATTAATATCACGACTATTGGCCGAAGGGGAATTCCCAGTAGCTAATATGTAACCAATATAAGGTATGAGGAAATAACCAAAGGGAAAATTCCCCAGAATGGCTTAAACTACAATGGCATATCTTAAAAATCACTAATCAATCTATTCAAAACTAAGTTATATACTAAGAATGCATAGAATACTAAGCTAACTAGGAAAAAAACAGCTAATGCATAAATGATATTGATTGTAGTAATTGAAGTTGGAATATAATCATAGAAGCTAATCAAAAGGATCCAACCTTTCCTTGATGAGCAGCAACTGGAATACAGGCTTTCTGAATTGGAGTGGGTTCCTTGAATCCGAGTCGGCGTATTGATTTGATAAGAAGGGTATGAAGCCTTAACTCTTTCCAAGCATAAACTTCATCCTCATCAAGAATTAGTTTTTCGTTGTCATCATCACCAGTAAAATTCTGTTGGATTATGTCTGCTAGGCCAGGAACAACATCAACAAATCCATATTTTCCATATTTTAAAGAAAGGTGGTGGAAATGGCAAAACAAACTCACCCTTTAAATTTTCACTCTCTTCAGAATCTTTCTTATTCCTTTTTATCTTCCTTTTCTTGGTTTTGCTTTTGGATGGATCCTCACCTTTATCATCATTGGTAAAATGTGAACCATCCTCCACAATCTCTACGTCCTCATCCCTTTGCCTCTTCTCCTTCTTCGACTTCAAGTCATGGTTAAGTTTCTTCTTATTCTTTCCATCTTCCACATTGATAAGATGTGAGCCATCCTCCACGATCTCTACGTCCTCATTCCTTTGCCAATTTTTCTTCTTCGACTTCAAGTCATAATTAAGTTTCTTCTTACTCTTTCCATCTTCCACAGAGGGAACCTCTCCAATAAGTCCGTACACTGACTCGTCGATCTCCTCCAAAGAAATAAACCCTACACGAAACAGAACCACGCAGTATAGAACTAGGAGCACAAAGAAAAATGAACCAACGTTATAAAACCAGAGCACAATAGAAAACGAGAGGGAGAAAGGAACCTCCTTCGCTGCTTCCCTCGATAAAAAACAAGGGGTCCTCAGAAGGAAGAGAGTCGTTCCAGGCTAGCGAATCGAACTGATTTGACTCCGGCGCTGCTGCTCTTTTGGAAGGTTTCACCTTCTTGTGCTTTCGGTTGGACGAGCTCGCGTTAACGAGCGGTGGCGAAGACTCCGGCATCGAGGAGTTGGGACGCAGGTCCTGAGACGACGACGGGCTGCGTCGAAAGGAAAGGAACGGCGACCTGCAACAAGTATGGAACTCACGGCTTGCCAAAATTGTTCCGTTCCACAACCTGCCTTCAAATTTTAAAATTTTCACCGGAAAAAACTGATTCTTTGCGCTCTATTCCATCGCCTATGGTCTAAAAACACACCAGCACTCACCAGGTCTATAGAGAGAGTGGGGCGTCCTCAATGCAGGAAAAGAGAAGCGAACGCCGGAGAGAAGAACTAGCGCATGCGAACGCCGTAGCAAGTGCAGTTGAGAGTGAAGGACGGCCGGCGTAGAGGAAGCCGACGCCTGCGAGCGAGTGGGCGAGGGAAGCAAAAGCGCAGCTTTCTGGTTAGGGCATTTGATAAGTAAATTGCTTTTCCCCCCTCCCCTGACACGCGCACCTCCCCTCCCCCCTCTCTCTCTTCCCTTTAAATGTCTGTTCTGCCCCTCTATCTTTTTTGATTTTTTTTTGATTTTTTTTAGTTTTATTTTTAAATTTAATTTAATTTATTAATTTTTTCATTCATACTTATATATTTTTAAATTTCTATTTAATTTTAATTTTTTAATCAATTTTATTTATTATTTTTCATTAATACTTATATATATTTATTAATTTATTTAGTTTTATTTTTTAATTAATTTTGTTTATTATTTTTCATTAATACTTATATTTTTAAAATTTTATTTAAGTTTTATTTATTATTTTTTAATATTTATTTAGTTTTATTTCTTTAATTAATTTTGTTTATTATTATTATTATCAAATTTTTTAAAATTTTTTTATTTTATATAATTTTTAAATTACTCTCTTCCTGTAAATTATCTTTCTAATTTGATACTTAAATTATCCCTCATCCAACTATTGACACATGTCATAATCTTCTCTCCCTTTAAATTATCCCTCCCTCCAACTATTGACACATAACACATGTCAGAATCTCTCACCCTCTTTAAATTACCCATCCTCCAACCATGTCAATGGTTGGAGGGAGGGATGATTTAAAGGGAGAGAATATTACGACATGTATCAATAGTTGGATGAGGATAATTTAAGTGTCAAATTAGGAAGGTAATTTACAGGAAAGGAGTAATTTAAAAATTATATAAAATTAAAAAAATTTGATAACAATAATAATAAATAAAATTGATTAAAGAAATAAATATTAAAAAAATAATAAATAAAATTAATTAAAAATAAAACTTAAATAAAATTTTAAAAATATAAGTATTAATGAAAAATAATAAACAAAATTAATTAAAAAATAAAACTAAATAAATTAATTAATTAAATTAATTAAAAAATAAAAACTAAATAAAATTTATATAAAACTGAAAAAATAAGTATTGATAAAAAATAATAAATTAAATTAATTAAAAAAGAAATTTTAAAATATACTGAGAGTTATTTTTAAACAAAATTAATTAAAAAATTAAAACTAAATAAAAATTAAATGAAATTAAAAAAAAAGGAAAAAAAAAAGAGGAGGGGGCTACATGCGTCATTTGGAGGGAGAGAGGGGAGAAGAAGAGGGGGTGTGTGTCAAATCGGGAGGGGGAAAAGCAGATCTCATTTGATAATCGTATAACTAAAGTTATGATAATAAAATATAATTAAATACAATTTGATTCAACTTAAATAATATGATAGAAATTTATTTATTTAAAAATTTTAATAAATAACTTAATTTAATATTTTACTATAAAACTAATAATAATAATAATAATAATAATAATATTATTATTATTATTATCATTATTATTATTATTTAAACTCTTCATTTTTTTCTCTTTTTCACATTTTCTTTTATTTTTATGTTTTTCTTTTTTTCCATTTTTGTTTTTTTTTTTACTTTTTATTTTTTTTTTTAATTTTTAAAATTTTTATGTTTATTAGTTTTTTTTATTTTCTAAATTTTTTATTTTTAAAAAAAAATTACGTTTTTTCTTTTTTTTTATATTTTATTCCCTGTTTCAATACTTGATTTTGGAATTATCCAAAAAAAACATTCTAGTTCATTTTTCATTTAACCCTCCTTTCTATATCATTGGAAAACAACATCATAATACCATGTTACTCATGTTCTCCTCTTTATCTACTCGTCCTTCTGCTCTTGAGCATCGTGCTCGCCATGGAATGCCATCTTGGGTTCTGTGATTGAGAGATTTTGATGCATCCTAACATCGATAAGAACAATTGAAAACCCCCCCCCCACAGGAGCACGACTTAAGAGACGAAGTCATTGTGCTTGACTACTTTGCATTAGATTTTCACGAGGAGCATGATAAAAGAGTCTCCTTTGATGGAAATGGCCATGATGAGGAGACAGTTGAGTCGACTAAAATGGACGATTCGAAGTTGGGTTGACCCAGACATGAAGGGGAAGGGAAGGACATCGATTTTCCATAGGCGAATATTGATTTGGATGATTGTGGGTTCGATGAGCTGAAGGAGGAGAAAAGTGTTGGATAAAATAATATGTTGTCGGATATTTGGGGGACTTAACTGAATTTAAAATTACATATAATTTAAATTCAACTTACAATAGAGATGACCTGAGCGAATAATCTCAAGCTGTCAGCAAGAGCTGGTTTCTGCCAAGTGATGAAGGCAGTCTGCACAATGTTGACAAAACAGACTGATCGACTGAGCAGCATGAGCGGGCGCAGCAGATCAGAAAGGCCGACAGGATAGAAAGGCTGACCGAACGGGTAGACATGCCTGGTGAGAGGCAGGCCCAGCGATTTGGTGTCAGGCGGACAAACAGACAGGTCGGGCGAAACAGACCGACCGAGCAAGAGGCGGACTGGGCGGACAGACAAGTCTGGCGAAAGGCAGATCGGACGAGTAGCCAGGTCTGGATAGGTAGGTCAGGCGAAGCAGACCGGCTAGAGAGAGACAAACAGGTCTGGCGAAAGGCAGACCGGATGAGCTGACAGGTCAAGCAAACAGATCGGGCGACTCGGTGAGCAGACAAGTCAGGCGAACATACTGGTCGACCAGGCGAGCAAACAGGTCGGGCGAACAGACTGGCCGACCAGGCGAGTAGACAAGCCGGGCGAACAGACTAGCTGACCGGGCGGATGAAGAGACCGACCGGTAAAACTTACCGAGGCCTGCGACTAACGCAGTTTCCTTGAAATAGATTCACCCCACCTCCGGCAGTGCTTCGATGTTTACTCGGGTCGTCTGTTTCCCAGAATATAATGATTGACCATGATTCCACCAAGCACTAGTGGTCACGGCGAATTGAAAGATATCCGAATGCTATTACAGGCACTCTGCAGAGTAGAGAGTAGGAATTGCACGACAAAGAATGAGGGAATGAAGGTTTCGAGAAATAAGGGTGTAAAGAACATGTAAAGATTAAAGATATTGACTTACATAATGATCTAGTTAAAGATGAGAGAAGAAAGTGATGGCTTGGTGGAAGTTCTTGCTTGAGCTTCTAAAGGTTTGTACTTTGCAACTTATTATCTATCAATTTTTTTTTCATTAGAAGTTATTCCATTGTTATTATATTACTATCAGAGTTTATTACTAAATAAATATTAGGTAAAATGTCAAGGACTCTCTTTTAATACTTGTTTCTCTTCGTAGAAGCCACTCCAGTCTCACTTGAAGATGCAAGCAATACGTGTCAACGAAGTCTTCTCAATCGTGAGGCACCTTTCGATTCTAAAATCTCAATTGCCTATTGGTAGATTAACCTCATGATCAGTTCTAACCCTTTAGTGAAATGTTTCGCAGCTTTTGCCAAAGAGAGTTTGGCTCCAACAATGCATGAAATGATTTTGGAGCTTGATAACTAACATTTTGAAGCATTAGTTTTGCTCTTAAATTTATCATTTTATCCTTGTATGCCTAAATCCTATTTTATATCATGTTTTACAAGGCTTATTATAATTGTTCTCTAAATTTTAATATTATTTCATAATTTTATAGGCAATCAAGGGATCATGTGGCAAAAAGGGATCATGGACTTGAGTTAGATTGATCTAAAGCTTAAAGCTAGGTTTAAATGAGGGGATTAAATCCGGAGAAATTTGGACCCTTCATTCAAGATCTAAGGAGATTTGAGTCATCTATCAAAATCTGGTCCATCCAAGTTAAAAGAAAGATAGATCACCACCATCTATCGAGATCTGGAACCTTTAATCTGGATCTGAATTTATCCAGCCATTGATCAAGATCTGAAATATTTATGACCGTCTGTTGATATCTGAGATGAGATTCAAGAGAAGCTATAGGAATAGGAGGAATCATCTTCTCTGCTCTTTACGCGATCTTCTCCCGACGCTATCAAGCCAGTGCACCTTCTCCCCGACGCTGCTCTGCCATCCACTCCACCAAAGGACCGGCGACGCCATCCAACCTCACCACTGTCGGCTCTCACTTTTCCTTCTCCCTCACATCTCCTTGAGCTTCTTTCGGAACCACTCGACGCCCCCTTCTCATTTGCTACCACCAAGGGTTGGCGGTTGTATCCTCATCACCATCCAGCCACGCCGCACATTCCTCTTCGAGTCACCTCCATAGACACGTCATCGCCGGAGTTCCTCTCCTCTTCGAGCTAGAAGAGGAGATTCTCTGACCATTTCCATCCAGCATTGCGCGCCTTCATCTTCATCCATCCGGCTGAGCATCTCCTTAGAAGAAGAGATCCGGCCACCCTTCCTAGCACCATGGTTCCAGCTCCCATCAACCCCCCCCCCGAAGAGGAGGATTCACGTCTGCAGCCCCTTTGCCACACAACCCTTAATCAACAGTTATCTTTTCAAGGCAGCTTTGCATCCCTAATTATTCCTGAAAACTCATTTTCTTTGTCGCATTCGATGTTTATACCATGGTCATTTTCCTTATATTATTTACTCCTATTGTTTACGTTGGTATTTGTTTGAGATTAATAATGGATGTTGATCCTGTCCGGAATTTGAGTCAGATGGACCGCGGGGTGAGGGAATGTAATGTTGACTGAGTCGCGACGTCCCGGAGGGGGTTATGCTGAGATGGCTTCTACGTTGATCAAGTCTTCCGAAGTCCTTTAATCAATGTTACCTGCAGGCAGCGACCGGGTCCCTGGTACCCCGAGGCTCGAGACAGATCCAATAAATGCATAAGTAACATGCTAATAATATAATAATGAAATGAACGAGGGGCGAGTACAGAAAACATACCCTGGCCCAGGGGGGTGCCCTCGGATGGGACGCTGCTTGAGTGATCGGGACCTGGAAGAGTGGATAGCTGTGTTGGACGAGGAGCTGGATCTGACGACGCAGAGCCGGATGCGGCACGGAACTAGAAGTCGAGCTGCAGGTCGAGATAAAACACCGCAATGCAGGCTGGGAGGTACTAACGACACACAGGCCGAAACATGAGATTGGTACACAGGCCAGGACACGAAATCAGCACGTAGACCGGGACACGACACACAGACGAGGTCAACACATAAACTGGAACACAGTGCACAAGCTAGATAGGCGCGAAGACCCGAACACAGTAACAACGCGAAGGCCGAAGACAATCTAAATGAAAGGAACCACGCGGAATGCTGGACCGTAATTAAACATGTATGACCGGATGGATCGGAGGGACACACACTGATGAGGACGGTCTGAAGGACATCATCAGTCGCTGGAGACGATGTTGCCTGGCTGTGGATGGCGTCGACCAGCAGCAGAGGGGGCTACGAGATGGACGAGTCTGCGGCAGCAACGCTGTGCCGACGATGGCCAACTGCGAGCAGAGGAGAGGAAGCTGCCAGCAGGTAGCTGCGAACGCCGGAAGGAAGAGGGAGATGGATATGAGGCGGCTCCGGCGAGAGGAGAGGAGAGAGAGGAGCGCCGGCGGGAAGCTAAGCGTGGGAGAGAAGGAGTCCAACGGCGGCATCACGAGGAGGAGAAGGGGAGTCGTGGCCGGCGTCGAGAGGAGAGGTGGTGGCACGGTGAGGAGAGGGAGAGGAGAAGAGGTGGCGGCCGGCGTCGGCTCCGACGACGGCGTCGCGAGGAGAAGGAAAAGGAAGGCAGGTGGGTGGCGGCACCCAAACGAACGAACCCCCCCCCCCCTCCCTTGCTACAACACCTATTTTCCTCTCTTAAAGCCTAACCAGCAACAAGACCAAAATGCCCTCCCATCTACACTTAATTACCCCTTTGGCATATATCCATATCATACGCCTCCCCCTCAAGTCTAGTTGAAGGAGGCGCAAGTCTGACTGACTAGACCCATCTAAATGAAACACAGAATCACTACTGAATGCAGAGTCATATTGTGGGTCTGTCATATAACGTCGAACGAGTAGTTGTGGATGACGAATACCCGGTAAAGCGACGAAAAGAATAAGTGTCGACCGAGCGATAAAAAACATATCGAGCGAGTGTCGAAAGAGCGATCTAGTGAATGTCGAGCGATATCGAGCAGACGGTCGAGAGATGCCGAGTAAAACGATCGAGCAACAATAAATCATTTCTGGGCGACCGAAAAAGTGTCGACTGAGTGATAGTAAATCACGACCGGGCAATAGAGAAAATGATGGACGAACATAGCCGTAAGCGTGACCGAGAAAAATACTGACCGAGCATCAATAAATCGTGATCGGGTAATAGAGAGAATGATGGACGAGAAAAGCCGTGAGTGCAACCAAGAAAAATACTGACCGAGCATCAATAAATCACGACCGGGCTGAGTGTCGGGGCGGAGCGGCGAGTGAGGAGTGAGTGCCGACCGAGCAACAACGGTAAGTGAAAACGCGAACTGAGAGTGTCGGGCAGAGCGGCAAGTGAAGCAAGTGTGGTGAGTGCCGGGCAGAGCGGCGAGTGAGGGGTGAGTGACGACCGAGCAACAGCGGTGAGCGAAAACGCGAACTGAGAGTGTCGGGGCAGAGCGGCAAGTGAAGCAAGTGTGATGAGTGTCGGGCAGAGCGGCGAGTGAGGGGTGAGTGCCGATCAAGAAGTCGTTAAGCGTGAGAGTATGCTCACTTATAACTCACATTGGGGTGAGAGTTTGGGACCCGACCTGTCGATCGTTGGGTGTGAGAGCATGCTCACTTATAACTCGCACTGAGGCGAGAGTCTGAGACCCGACCTGTAGGTCGTTGGGCGTGAGGGCATACTCACTTATAACTCGCACTGAGGTGAGAGTCTAGAGGCGTGAGAGCATGCTCACTTATAACTCGCACTGGGGCGAGAGTCTGGGACCCGACCTGCCGGTCGTTGGGCGTGAGAGCATGTTCACTTATAACTCGCACTGAGGTGAGAGTCTGGAGGTGTGAGAGCATGCTCACTTATAACTCGCACTGGGGCGAGAGTCTGGGACCCGACCTGCCAGTCGTTGGGCGTGAGAGCATGCTCACTTATAACTCGCACTTAGGCGAGAGTCTTAAGGCGTGAGAGCATGCTCACTTATAAACTCGCACTGAGGCGAGAATCTGGAGGCGTGAGAGCATGCTCACTTATAAACTCGCACTGAGGCGAGAGTCTGGGACCCGACCTGCCGGTCGTTGGGCGTGAGAGCATGCTCACTTATAACTTGCACTGAGGCGGAAGTCTGGAGGCGTGAGAGCATGCTCACTTATAACTCGCACTGGGACGAGAGTCTGGAGGCCTAACCAGGAAATGTTCTAGAGGTCTGACCAAGAAAGGCTCTAGAAGCCTAACCAGGAATTGATATGGAGACATGCCCAGGAAATGCTCAGGAGGCCTGACCAAGAAATGTTTTGGAGATCTGAACAGGAATTGCTTTGGAGGTCTGACGCAGAAATGTTATGGAAATATGACCAGAAATTAATCTGGAGGTCTGACCCAGAAATGTTATGGAGATTTGACCAAGAATTAATCTGGATGTCTGACCAAGAATTGATCTCGAGGTCTGACCCAGAAATGTTATGGAGATCTGCCTAGGAATTAATCTGGAGGTCTGACCAAGAATTGATCTGGAGGTCTGACCCATACTTGATATGGAGGTCTGACCAATAATTGATCTGGAGGTCTGACCCAGACTTGATCTGGAGGTCTGACCAAGACTTGGTCTAGAAGCTCAATCGAGCATTGATCTGGAAGTCCGACCGAGAGTTGGTCTGGAAGCTCGACCGAGAGATCGTTAGCGATACTCCGATCCGAGACCGGTGGTGATACTCTGGTCCGAGACTAGTGGCGATAACTCAACCCCGACCGGGGGAGGATAAGCCTTGAAATCCATAGAAGCGGAGCCCATAACAATATGAGGGAGGAGAACCTTTATCATACCTGATCGCGGAGTGCTGTCGACCGACTAAGGATCTGTCTTGGTCCCTCAACTCCAAAATACTCGTGAAGTCAGGAAGAAAAATAGTGTCGATCCCGTGACTCCCAAATGTCCGCGGAGTCAGGGAGAGAATAATCTGAGCCCCGACCATCAAAGGAAGTGAAGCCCATAGTCATATATAAGGGAATAGAGTTCGTAGCAATAGAAGGAAGCAGAGCATCGCGGGTGAAGGGAGCAGAGCCTGTAAACGTAAAAGGACGCAAAACAGGTGGAGAATACAGAGCATATAGTAATAATAGAGTAAAGTGTCTATAGCATTAAAAGAATGTAGAACCCCATGATGAAGGGTGCAAAGCCTGTAGTAGTAAGAGGATGCAGACCCTTATGGTGAAGGGTGCAGAGCCTGTAGCAGTAAGAGGATGCAGACCCTCATGATGAAGGGTGCAGAACCTGTAGTTCATCTGATCAGTTCACCTGATCGGGGAGCTGAGGCCTTGGTCCCTGATTGGAGAGTATGGTCCATAGTCTGTAATCAAAGAGTGATGCCCCTAGATCCTGATCGGGAAGTCGTATGCGAGTCAATGATTGGGGAGTTGTGTCCCTAGTGTAAGAGCAAGGAGTTGTGTCCCTAATGTATAAGTGGGGAGCTGGACCCCTAGTGTCCGATCAAAAATCGAAGACCCTAGTTTTTGATCAAGAAACTAGGATCTTATTCTCTTATAAGGGCAGTATAGCAGATCCTATAATCGTAAAAAGAGAGCAGAGCCCGTAGCATACCTGACTGAGGAGTCGCGCCAACCGGTTGAGGGTTGGGTTCGATCCCTTGACTCCCGAATACCCGTGGAGTCAGGGAAAAAATGTAATGGAAAAACTAACCTGTCGGGAAGCTGCTGTTCCAACTCAATTCCTCGACTCTCGAATACCCGTGGAGTGAGAGTAGAAGATAATATGTTCGTCGAGATCCTCCGAGACTTTGATAATGGCAGAGAATCTCCCAACGTCGTTCATCTTCGCGTTTCAGAACAGGTGAAGGAGATTCCCACAGATGACGCCAAATTAATCCTGTCCGAAATCTGAGTCAGACGGACCGCGGGGTGAGGGGGATGAAATGTTGACCGAGTCCCGACGTCTCGGAGGGGGTTATACTGAGATGACTTCTACGTTGACCAAGTCTTCCGAAGTCCTTTGGTTAACGCTACCTACAGCCAGCGACCGGGCCCCCCCGGTCCTTGGTACCCCGAGGCTCGAGGCAGATCCAACGAATGCATAAGTAACAAGCTAATAATATAATAATGAAATGAACGAGGGGCGAGTACAGAAAGCATACCCTAGCCCAGGGGGGCGCCCTCGGATGGGATGCTGCTCGAGTGGTCGGGACCTGGAAGAGTGGATGACTGTGCTGGACGAGGAGCTGGATCTGACGACGCGGAGCCGGACGCGGCACGGAACTAGAAGTCGAGTTGCAGGTCGAGATAAAACACCGACACGCAGGCCAGAAGGTACTAACGACACACATGCCGGAACATGAGATTGGTACACAGACCAAGACACGATGTTGGATCGTGATCGTTCGATAGAGGGGGGTGAATATCGATTTAAAACTTTTGTCGAGTAAGCACAGCGGAAAAGGAATAAGCGAGGAAATAGAACAACGCTAACACAGTTCAATTTACTTGGTTCGGAGCCTGTGTCGACTCCTACTCCAAGACCCGTACACAAGGGTGCTTTCGTTGGGCAATAACTAATTAATTCGAAAGATTATTACAAGACTAAGTACAGAATTAATTAGGAAAGAAAGAACCAACAATAAAATAAAAGTTAAAAACAAACTAGCACTGTCGGAGAACTTTTCGCAGCGTCGCAAGAGCACAAGAGAGCGGATTCTGAGTTGTTGTTGGAGCTTCAGCCTTGACCCTCCTTATATAGGAGGTTCGGGGTGCCTGGAACCTTCAGGGCACCTCGACTATGACGTAGTCGAGTCAACCAGCGAACTCCACGTGGCATAGCGACGTTGGGGATAAAATTTCACCTCAGGGCACCCGGGTACCTCCCGGGTGCCCGGACCTCTGGGCGTTTGGGTACCTCCCGGGCGCCCAGACCCTGTTTTCCAGCAGATTCCTTCTTGCAAGAAAAACGTTAGTCCGAAGCACTCATATCTCCTGCAAAACATATTATTAGCATAGTTTATAATTCAAGATAGAAGGAGTATGACTTAGATTCCGTGTTTCCGAGACCGGAATCTAGTCACGATCTCGACTTAGAGTTCCAAAATGGTTCTAAGTCGGATCGGTGCCTAAGTTCCCTTCCCGGGAACGCGTCCTCACAGTCACTCCCCTCCAGTGACTTACCTTTACTCACCTGCCAGATGTCCGGTCAGCCCTTCGACCCGTCTGGACTTCGCGCCAGCTATTCGGTCAGCCCGTCGACCTAGCTGGACTTCATACCAAACGTTCGGTCAGCTCGTCGACCGGTTTGGACTTCGTCCCAGCTATCCGGTCGGCCTGTTGACCTAGCTGGGTTTCATGCCAGACATCCAGTCTGCCCGTCGACTTGTCTGGGCTTCTCCTGCACACTCGGTCAGAGTGTTAGATCAACAACAAAACTAACTTAACATATTTTGTCATTCATCAAAATTTGGGTTAGACCATTAGTGCTAACCGCACCAACACACGAAATCGGCACGTAGACCGAGACACGACACACAGACAAGGTCAACACATAAACTGTTACACAGCGCAGAAGCTAGATAGGCGCGAAGACCCGAACACAGTAACGACACGAAGGTCGGAGACAATCTAAATGAAAGGAACCACGCGGAATGCTGGACCATAATTAAACATGTATGACCGGATGGATCGAAGGGATACGCACTGATGAGGACGGTCCGGAGGACATCGTTAGCCACCGGATACGATGTTGCCTGGCTGTGGATGGCGTCGACCAGCAGCAGAGGGGGCTGCGAGATGGATGAGTCTGCGGCGGCAACACTGTGCCGACGATGGCCAATTGCGAGCGGAGGAGAGGAAGCTGCCAGCAGGTAGCTGCGAACGCTGGAAGGAAGAGGGAGACAGATCTGAGGCGGCTCCGGCGAGAGGAGAGGAGAGAGAGAAGCACCGGCGGGAAGCTAAGCGTGGGAGAGAAGGAGTCCAGCGGCAACATCGCGAGGAGGAGAAGGGGAGTCGTGGTCAGCGTCGAGAGGAGAGGTGGCGGCACGGTGAGGAGAGGTGACGACACGGTGAGGAGAGGGAGAGGAGAGAGAGGAGCACCAGCGGGAAGCTAAGCGTGGGAGAGAAGGAGTCCAGCGGCAGCATCGCGAGGAGGAGAAGGGGAGTTGTGGCCGACGTCGAGAGGAGAGGTGGCGGCATGGTGAGGAGAGGTGGCGGCATGGTGAGGAGAGGGAGAGGAGAAGAGGTGGTGGTCGGCGTCGGCATCGCGAGGAGAAGGAAAAGGAAGGCAGGTGGGTGGCAGCACCCAAACGAACGAACCACCCCCCCTTGCTACAGTACCCATTTCCTCTCTTAAAGCCCTAACCAACGACAAGACCAAAATGTCCTTCCATCTACACTTAATTACCCCTCTGCCATATATCCATATCAGATGTTGTATGCCTTTTTATCTGTTTATCAAAGAAATATTGATTGTATTATCTTTAGCTCACAGAATGCTAAAGATTATTGATTGAAAAGTTAAATCATATACTAGATTAGCTTTAGATATTATATATTGTTTCAATGTAACTTATCAAAAATAATAAATATCTATAGGTCATAAAGATAAACTTACAATACTTTTATTGTTGGTTTTCAAAAATCAATAATACTGAAACATTGTGTTGTTGATTTTCAAAAATTAACAACAGTGTGTTGTTGATTTCCAAAAATTAACAACAGTGTGTTCCTTATTTCTCAACATGTGATCATACTGAGATCCTTGCTGTGGAGAATTCGTGTTTACGTATTGAAGATATAACTCCCTTTTTAACAAATTTAGTATATAATTTTTCCTTCGCATGAATCTCCTGGAAAGGATTTAGTTAGTTTTTCCGCTGCACTTTTTGCGTATTTAACGCACTAGATCATTACACCCACTACTTCTTCACCTTATCATCATCATGTTTCTTCTTGATAATTTCCACCAAGCTCGTCATTTTGACTACCATGATGCGATTTTTTCTCCCCCTTCCAGCTCATCGAACCCACAACTATCCGAATCAATACTCACCTCCAGAAAATCAATGTCCTTCCCCTTTATGTTCGGATCGATCCAATTAAGACTTTTTGAATTGTTCATCGTCGCCGACTCAATCATCTCCTCATTGTGGCCATTTTCATCAAAGGAGGCTTCTTTATGGCGCTCCTCGCACTAATCTAACATAAAGTAGTCGAGCATAATGGTTTCGTCTATGAAGTCGTGCTCCTACGAGGATTTCCAATCATCCTCATCGACTTCAGGGCCCCTCAAGATCTTCCAATTGCGGAACTCGAGATGATCTTCCATGGTGAGCATGACACTCAAGTGTATAAAGACAAGGAGGTAAAGAGGAAGAGATAGAGAGAGGAGAAAAGGACAACATGGCATTGTGGTGCTAATTTTTGGATAAACATTAATAGAGGAGGAAGGAGGGTAAAATGATAAATGAATTCAACGAGGCTACATTGTGTGGACAATTTCAAAATCAAGTACTGAAATGGGGAAAATGCAAAACCACCTGCGCATTTTGTTAAATTGTCATTTTTCTTCAAAATTATTTATACTTTTAATGTTATTGTAGATGAGTTCTTAACTGCTATTTAATTTTAGTAACTACTGAGTTGCAGCTATCTAATTATAATAACTATGATTCAGTAACTACTATAGAATTATCACAATTATAATTTCATAATTATTATAAAATTGTATTTTAGTAGCTATAGTTTATAATGGTTAGCATATGAGTACTTTACCTCTAGTCAGATCAAATATTATGTTGAAGTAGCACTTTAATTTTTATTAATATTAATAATATTGTAAATAATAATTATACTTCATGACCATTAGAATATAAATATTTCATTTTTGATAACATTAGTTAATACTGATTAATATTATATTACATTAGCTATAAATCATTGCTGGTATTTATTTTTGTCAACATTAGCCATAATTATTTTATAACAACTAAGGTATCGTAATCATTATAATTATATAATCGTAGGCTCATAGTATTTATAAAATTATAATTATTATATTTATATAGTACTTATGAAATCATAATTATTATAATTAGACAAATTATTGTAAAAAGAAAAATCTACAAAGATATATTAAGGTAGGATGAGATGTTGAGATAACAAATAAAAGAGGGGTGTCATTTTATCTATTCTAATTAAAAAAAAAGGAATTTCTTTTGATTTTTACCCAAAATTTCCATACTCTTAAACTTTTTTGAAATAGCTTTTACAAAATAATAAATGAATAATTATATGAATACATAATAAATTGGAAAATAAATTAAACGCTAGACAAATGTTTGAAATGATTAACTAGATATAAAATAACTAAAAATAATAATAATAAAAAATAACAGCTGTAAAAATGATGGATAAAAATGTCAACGTAGTCATTTGTCGTCGCCGTCGCGAGGAAGGGTTTTTGAAAAGGGAGAGGAAAACCCACGCGGCGCTACTCCGATCGCCGAGTCGATGTGATGTGGAGGTTGGCGTTGCGGAAGTCGAGGAGTGGAGTCCGCCGGCTCTGCTCCTCCTCGTCCGCGGCCGTCCGCGGCCTTCCTACCGACGAGGGAGACTGGGCCTACGCCGACGAGTGGTGGGGCGACGGCGGCCACACTGTCTTCCGATCGGCTTCCGAACATGGGAACGGCGTCGTCTCAGTTGTTTCCCACCCTTCTTCCCGGCCGGTTCTGATCTCAACTCTCGAGCTTTATCTATTCCTCTCCCCATGATTCAGATCACTCAATTTTTGCTGTTTCAAAGTTTGGATTGTGTTTTGATTTGTTTGCGCTGATTAAACCTAGGAGGGTCTCCACATGGAGAGATGAAGTATAGAGTTTTTTCATGACTAGTGCCAGTACGATCAGCATGATTTTGTCTAAGACCTCAAAATCTAATGGAGAGTTTATCACAATATGTATGTTGGTTACAAATGTTCAAAATGCTCAATCCTTACTTCGCTTGATGTTGTTGCACTGTCCAAGCTTTCTGTACCATTTGCACAAAATGGAAGGCACCACATTCATTCACATAGATAGATCTCGGGCTTGCATTGCCATTTAGTATCTGTAAAGTTTGAAAAGTAACTTTGAAATGAATAAATTTAACTCGTAGTGATTGTGTATAATTGATGTTACATGTCAATGCATTATATTAATTTTTTCCCACTCTTTTTCTTGTAGACCACCATTGCGTATAAAGATTTATCATTTCTTGCAGGCTCGAGAGCAATGGCCTGCTATAGAAAGATCGATGCAAAGGTATCAAGAACTCCTTCCAAATTTTGAAAATGCTGGAAAGCTATGGATACTTGGCTACCAGTGGCGTGTACTTCATTTTAATGACCACACTCGCCAAAGCACAGCCAAAGTTATGGCTGCTTACAGAGAATCAGACCCTCACTCACTACTTTTGATGCAGCAGCCACATTGTTTGGCAGTACCCTGTAATATCCTCGGCTCACTTTATTAATGAAATGGTTCTCTCATGTGTTGTGAAAGATCTTTTTGTTTTTTTGATGTAGCATCCCAATCTTATTGTCATATTTCTCAATCTTACCATGGGCTAATATATTATTTGGCATACATTTGGAACTTCATCACAAGTGCACAAACATGCATTTTGATTTCAAAAGCTTCATCTTTTTTCAAGTTGACTGTTTCATGCTTAAACAATAGCCTCTTTCAATATAGCTAATCAATTAGTCTACTTGGATGAATTAATCATTTCAACAAAAAAAATTAGCTGATTAGAAACCATTTGTGACATTTTTTTCTTATGATAGCCGACAAGAACTTGTCTAGTCTTTTATATTTTGAGGATTTTTCTGCCTCTTGTGTTCTATCATACATTTTTAGAGCTTTATTCAAGTTATGGTCAGTATTGTAATGTTTAAGTCAACCTTAATTGTTATTGTGATGAATACCTTTAATGTAAATCTGTAAATGAAACCATAGACATGATACTCTTGTACACAAACACATAGTTGTACTAGGTCCCATTTACTTAGGTACGACAGAAGTCCTCGACAATTTCTCTTGATGCATCTCTAAATTTTAATCTATTGTTGCTCTACTAATGATTGAAGTAATGCATTCCATGTCAGATCTTAAAAGTGTAGTGTCAGCTGGGTTGACTACACTGGCTTCTTCTGGTTATGATATTTATGGAGCAGTTACTGGCAGTAAAAGCACGAGGGTATTATGTATTGGACATGGCGGTGGAAGCCTACCTTTGTTTTTGGCAAGTAAAATTAAAGGTAAGTTAACTTCAAATTTAAATTCTTCTGTTCTTAACTAAACTTCTCAGGTTGTCTTTGATAATGTTTACCTTCATTGATGTGATATTCATTCAATTAAATATCATATTAGATGGTAGAAATCGATAATCTTATGTGCCAAAATTGACAGGTTCATTCGTGTCTGTCCATGTCATCTTCAGGTGCCAAAATTGACATTGTGGAGATAGATCCAGTTGTCATCACAGCTTCAGTACAAGCAATGGGCTTCCCTGCCTCTTCCTTGAGAGAAAGATCAACCTTTGATAGGTCTGCCAATGCAGATGAATTGCTATGGGGAAGCTTGCATCACCGGCTCTTTCTTCACACATCAGATGCCGAGGACTTTGTGCGGGAAAGTTCCGATATATATGATTTAGTATTCATCGATGCATATGATGGTGATGACATCTTTCCATGGAAACTCTGGGATCCACAAGGGGCATTCCTGGAATCTCTCCGAAGCAGAGTTAATCCTGCCCATGGCACTGTTGTTGTCAATCTACATTCTGATTCTGAAGTGTTGGGTCTGGAGACGAACGATCACTCGATATCCCAAAGCATTTTGCCAATGGGTGGATACGTATCACAAGTCTGCAAGGCTTACAAGGAGCATTTTGGGATGGCATATTTAGTATCAGTTCCTTGGCTATGTAACATGACTCTTGTATCATTCAGCGGAGCCCGTTTGTGTGCCGATTTGTGTGTCGACCGCCAAGACATAGATAAGAATAGGGTTTTAGATGCCCTTGTCTCCAAATGTCACTTGGTTGAAGATCTGTTTGACTTGCCATTTCCTTGTTTACCATATATCAAAAGAGGACTTGTGTTAGTTGACTAAAAAGTGGACTAAAAGTTTCACTGAATTTGCTCATTTTCACTACCCTGGCTGTCGAGGGCAAAATAATAAGAGTATTGACAATTTGGAGATCACTTCACTTTCTTTGTCAATTCCTCCCATTCATTCAGTATCATTTGTTGTGCAATCCTTTTCGTATACGAATCTCTAAATACCTCTCCACCCCACATTTCTCGTGTATTCATTTGGAATCATCCATGTCCCTTCCTCCCCTTTATACTCACCACCGTCAATTTCTCCACCATTTGCGAGTTTAGAAAACAAACAAAAAAGGGATAATAATTTAAAAAAGGAAAAAGGGATAATAATTACAAAAAAGGGAAAAGGGATAATGATTCTTACTAGCATTGGATCTTATTTTAGAATTAGATAGCAATGGGCAATAAACTCTAAATTCATATAGTTAAATAATATGTACATTATAATAATTAAATTATTTTTAAAATGATATTTCTAATAATATAAAAAAATAGCAATGATATACATTGTATTTTTATATAAAATATATTCAGAATATAAATAACCCCAAGACAAAGACTTGTAGAAAAATTAGAAAACACATATGAAAAAGTTTTGAGAAGAATAAATGAGAATAATGTAGATTATATATCAAGTAATGATTTGCACCGAGTGGTTGAGTAAACCCAAATTAGTCTTCTTAAAAAAAATAAATAAATAAGGTGACGTTTAGTTTAGAGGTTTGGGAATGAGGAAATGAATTCATTTTCAAACCTTGTATTTAGTTGATGGGAATAGAATCAAGATTTTGGAATGAATCCAAAAAATTTAGATATGGATGAAACCCACCCCCTTCCTTGGATTTTAATGGAATGAGAATAAGAATTAAGTTTGTACAAAAATACCCTTAGTATATTTGTTCAATTTTTCTTTCATTTCACTCTCTTTCCTTGTTCTCTCTCATCATACTTTCTCTATCCTCATTATATCATCACATTTTCTCTCAATATACTTTCTCTCTCCTCATTCTCTTTCATCACACATTTTCTACCATTTTCTCTCTATATTCGCTCTCATCGCACACACTCTCTCATTATTTTCTCTCTCTTCATTCTCTCCTTATTTTTTCATCATACTTTCTTTCTCCTCAATCTCTCTTACCATACTCTCTCTCCATATTTCTTCTCATCACACTTTCTCTCTCTTCATTCTCTTCCATGACACACTCTCTCCTCATTTTCTCTCATCACAGATTTTCTACTATTTTCTCTTTGTATTCTCTCTCATCATACACTCTCTCATTAATTTCTCTCTCTTCATTTTATCCTTATTTTTTCATCATACTTTCTCTCTCCTCAATCTCTCTTATCATACTCTCTCTCCATATTTTCTCATCACACTTTCTCTCTCTTCATTCTCTTCTATCACACACACTCTCTCCTCATTTTCTCTCATCACACTTTCCCTCTCTTCATTTTTTCCATCACACTTTCTCTCTCATTACATTTTCTCATCATACTTTCTCTCCTCAATCTCTCATTTTCTCTCATAACACTTTCTTTCTCTTCATTTTTTCCTATCACTCTTTCTCTCTCATCACACTTTCTCTCTCATCATACTTTTTCTCTTCTCAATCTCTCTTATCACGCTCTCTCTCCTCATTTTCTCTCATCACACTTTTTTTTCTTTTCATTTTTCCCATAATATTTTCTCTCTCATCACACTTTCTCTCTCATCATTCTCTCTCATCGTATGTTTCTCTCACATTCAACTTTCTCTTCCATCTAATTTTTTCTCTTATTTTCCTCTAAGGATAAAAAAGAAAATTTAGGTTCATTCCGATTAAAAATATTCAACTAACCAAACATTAGTTTTAAGAATGATACCCAACCTCATACCCATTTAATTTCCATTCTACTATACTATGATACCCATTGCCATTCCGATTCCTAGGAGAGAACCAAACGGTAAACACCACCTAAAAGTCTTCACTTTTTTTTTTGAGGGTGGCTATATCGTTGGAACAATGCTTTGAGCGGGAAGAATTATTATGTATAAAATAAGATTTGATTAACACAAATCTCTAAGTAATGTTTGAGTAACTCAAATAGTCAAGGCAATGTGAAAAAAGCAATCACTAATTGGTCGCATTTTTAGTTGACGATATAACTTGGCGACGAAAATTTATTTCTATTGTTAACTTTAATGATGAAATTAAAATTTATTATCGTCACTAAATTTAGTGACGGAAATTTTTATTTCGTTGTTAATTTAGCGATCACTTTTTTATATCTATCGTTAATTTAGCGACGGAAATAAAATTCCGTGGCTAAAATAGGAAAAATTTAGCAAGAGATTTTTTATTTCTGTCGTTAATTTAGGGTAAAATTTTAATAACAATTGTTGGATCGTGAGGAATCGATAGAGGGGGGGGGGGGGGGGGAATATCGAAAAACGTTCGAAACGAGTAAGTGCAGCGGAAAAGTATAACAGAAGGACAATCCTAACATAGGTTCTTTTTACTTGGTTCGGAGCCTGTGTCGACTCCTACTCCAAGGCCCGTACTCATTTGAGTACTTTCGTTGGGCAATCCACTAACAATTCGAATAATGTATTACAATGATTAAGTACAGAAAAGCTAGAAGTAGAATACTGACAAATGTAACACAATAAGAAAAGAATGGAGCAGAGTCGCAGTGTTGCAGGAGCGCAAGAGAGCAGATCGTCAATTCAGAGTTGTTGTAGAAGCTCCACCCCTGCCCCTTCTTTTATATGAAGCTCGGAGCGCCCCGGATTTCCTCCGGGTGCCCTGGTGGGACGTGACAGGTCTAACCAATGAGCTCCACATGGCGACGACACATTTGGATAAAATTCACCTCCCGGGCGGGGGGCCGGATCCCCTCCGGGCGCCCGGAGCACCTTTTTCTAGGGAGCAGCTTTCCTGCAAAACAAGGTTAGTCCGAGGCAAATATATAAATTATAACCTGCAAAACAAAGTGTTAGTTCAGTTTATAGTTTAGCAAAAAGAGTATGACTTAGATTTCGTCTTTCCGAGATCGGAATCTAGTCACGATCTCGACTTAGATATCCGAAATTGATCTAAGCCGGATCGACGCCTAATGTTTCCTTCCCGGGAACGCGTCCTCACAGTCACTCCCTCCCAGTGATTTACCTTTACTCACCTGCCAGACGTCCGGTCAGCTCTTCGACCCGTCTGGACTTCTCGCCAAGCGTCTGGTCAGCCCGTCGACCCGCTTGGACTTCTCGCCAGCTATCCGGTCAGCCCGTCGACCTAGCTGGACTTCTCGCCAAGCGTCCGGTCAGCCCGTCGACCCGCTTGGACTTCGTGCCAGACATCCGGTCAGCCCGTTGACTTGTCTGGCCTTATCCTTCACACTCGATCAGAGTGTTAGATCACGACAAACCTAACTTAACCTGATTTGTCATTCGTCAAAACCTGAGTTAGACCGTTAGTACTAACCGCACCAACAACAACTCTCTTATTCCATGATGTAAATCCTATTTATATCCAAATTTTAATCTAACATTGCAATATAATTACAAACTATTCATTATACATTCAACTTTCACAAACCATCATCAGCCACAAACAATTCACAATACATTCATAAACAATTCAAAAACATCCGTAAACAATTTATACATTAAAGAACAATTACATCATTTTCATTAAAAAGAATAATTACATCATTCATTTAAAGCATCATGCATTGTTCTAAAATAGTCCCCTTAGATGAGTCTAGTGGCTAGCGCATGAGATGTTGCCACCATGAGGTTTGGGGTTCGAATCTCGGCAAAGCCGAGATAAATATCTCCCTTATGTGCTAGTCACTATTTCAAAGGCTAGTAGCTGCCCGTGATTTACCTTCTCCGTGTTGGCCCTGGGACGTCCAGATCCCTAAACTGAAATCTTGACTAGTTCCTGGTTCAGGGAGGATAGGAGCTAATTATTACTATGCTAAATTTGTGTTGCAGGGAGCACAAAAGACCTCAGCTGAACAGTGCCCGAGGTGCCTTTCAGGTGAAGGAAGGCATCTTCAATGCATGGAAGGCGCTTCCGTAGGATAAAATTCTGACCGCTTTTACGATAAGGATCAACACTTTTCAGGATCGAATTGTATACATTGGAGGCGCCTTCAATCCTATGGAAGGCGCCTTCCACGGCCTATAAAAAAATGCTCAACCAAACTTCAAAAGATAATAAAAATACAAGCTTCTACACTTTTGATTGAGGTTCCGACTGCTCCGACTTCCTGTTACGACTCTACTACGACGCTGCTATGCTTGTCTACCACTAAGAAGTTGCCCAAACACCGAGCTCGAGCCGACCATTTCCAAAAAGTGTTTGGTAACCTTAAAATTCTGTACTTGATTATTGCAAAAGGATAAGTGTAGTGTGTTGCACTTATTCCAACTTTCTTTATACCCAATTCCCTTTAGGCGGTTCCGGAACAGGTATTTAGTGGATTACCCATTGATAGGTCGGCGGGACCTGGATCTTAGAGTAGGAGTTGCCAAAGGCTCTGAACCAATTAAAATCGACCATGTATGTTTTTGTCTTCTTACTTACTTTTAATTTTTATGTTTTTCCGCTACATTTACTTTGATCTCAAAATAAAAATAAAAGTTTTCAAAAACTACATGATTCACCCCCTCTCTCATGTGCGACTCAATCCAACAAAAACTACTTATCAGATAAATGCACAAACTAATAAATATAAGTATGTCATGTTTTTAAAAAATATACCTTAATGGGAGTTTGGATATTTGTTGATGGTGATATAATGCACCTTTATCTACATTGTTCTTGAAAAGAAGTTAAAAATTAAAATTAGAGATGCATTAATAGAACTAGTGATAAACAAAAACGCTACCTTAGAATCATGAGCTACTTATTAGTAGCGTTCAGGGCTTGAGTCTCCTGTAAGTTAGAACTATGTGACGTTGAAAAAGTAGAAGGATTAATATTCATTAATGGAAAGTGAGAGAAGAATTCTTGCATTTGCTGCTATACTAACCTCTTGACTCGATCTTCCATCGACTGCTTACTACTAACTCAAGATTGCTCTAAGGCTGTGTCTCAATCTTTCAATTCTTGATTTTCTTGTCTTAACGGTTACACTTTAGTCGATGAAGAACTAAGTTGACCTCTAAGCCTAGGAGTTGTCACATGATCATATGCGACTTTTGCTTGAGAGCTAAGATCGTAGAGAGAGTTTTTTCTCCTTCCACCGACAATGTCATAATCTATATTATTAGTACATCGTCTAATAGATTCTGTAACTCCTTTCCCTCTATAGGTTGAGACACTAGAGTAACTTAATCAGTGATTTCATCCTATATAAAAAATATTATTAATATTTAATATATAATTAATAAAGCTAGTAATTGTTAAATGTGAGCGGTAATAAAGTGTATATTCTTACGTCTATGACCTTTGATCGAGTATCAACAAAAGTGTCATTTTTTTTATGTATTGTGAATACCTCCCAACAAATGGGAAGTCTCTATAAAGTATTAGCACGCACACATATTTTTTTTTATAAAATAAAATAAATTCATTGATAATTAAAAAATATATAATATAACTTTATAGTAAATGACGCCGAGTAGATTATGTATATTATTCTGAGGCGTGAAGTTGCAAAGGGATTAATAAGAAAATAAGAGTAACACAAAAAAATAATAGCCTAAATTAGGCTTAAACCTATTAGAAATCAAAAGCGCAAAGAAAAAGAGATGTAGTCGTGGCTTAAGCAAAACAAATTGATTCAATATCAAAATAACTTGTCATAAATATCATCTAAGAATAGGTTTATATAACTCTCAAAATCCTCAAAAAAATATAAACGAAAAAATAACCAACTAGATTTATTCCCTAAGATTTAAGATAAATTAACTAACAAGACTTATTCCTTAAGATTTAGGATAAATTAACTAATAAGACTTAGTTCCTTAATATTTATGATAAAATTAAATATAAATAATTAGAAAAAATAAACTAAACTTAATTAATGGATAACTAATTAAAAAAAATCTAAAAGATACAAATTTGAATACTTTGGATTTCCTCCTACATCAGTTGCCCAGAGTGAAAAAGAACTCATCCTCGAGTTTAGGGTGGGTGTATCTAGCTCAAAAGCACAATGACTTAGGTATTTCACATTAAAAAAATCAAAAGTTTTTAAATGACTAGGAAGTCACAATATGTAGGTATTGTCATTATTCTTTTCTAATATTCTGCGAGGTCCAATCTTTCGATCTTTGAGCTTGTATTCACTAACAGAGAAATGGCCACGAGTTAATATAGCCCAAATCATATCACCAATGTCAAAAAGAACCTGATGTCGATACCGATCTGCCCTGATCTTATACTCAATATTACTTTCCTGAATAACCTGCTTAACCCACTAATGAATGACCCTAAGATGCTCAGCCATCTCCTCAGCCTTGGGGTTAGCTTGTATTGGACGCAAAATAGGGACTAAATCCGTACCTCGGATGAGTTTTGTCCATAAACAACTTTGAAAGGACTCAAACCAATAGTCATGTTCTTTGATCTATTGTATGTGAATTCTGCTTAAGGTAAATCCAGATCCCATAGTTTTGGTTTGGTTCTTGTGAGACATCTCAGATGATTTCCTAAGCTTCGGTTCACTATCTCGGTCTGACCATTTGTTTGAGGATGATAGGCGTTGCTGAAGCTTAGCTTTGTCCCTAATTTTCCCCATAAAGTCTTCCAAAATTAGCTGACAAATTTAGTATCACAATCTGAAGTAATAGTTTGAGGAAAATCATATAAACACACAATCTCTTTGAAGAAGAGGGTGCCAATCCGAAGAGCATCCATGATTTTTTTGCACGCTACAAAGTGGGCCATCTTAGAGAATCGGTCCACCACAACTAGAATAGAATCTGCGATATGTTGGGTGCAGGGTAAACCTCAGACGAAATCTATACTAACTTCGCATCAAGGGGCTTCGGGAATTGGTAAGGGAGTATACAAACCAGCATTAGTGAGGGTTCCTGTAGATTACTAACAGATAAAGTAACGGTCCATAAAATGAGCTACGTCACTGGTTAGATTGGGCCAATAGAATTTGGAAGAGATGAAGGCTAATGTCTTATCTTGGTCAAAGTATTGTTCGTTATGCAATTCACTGATAATGTGCTTCCTTAAGGAATAATCCGAAATGCATAATCATGCTCTACGAAATAGATCACCATTGTGTAGATTAAAATCTTTGCAAAATCCATTAGTTACCTCCTGAAATATCTTACCAAAAGATGGATCAACAACATACATATATAAGAAAGATCCAAAGCCGATAACCCTAATGCTCATGGTAGTAAGCAGGGAAGAACGATAACTTAGAGCATTTGCAATATGATTGAGACTCCCGGATTGATGCTTCAGCGTGAAGGTGAACTCCTGTAAGTAGTTTATCCACTTGGCGTGTCGACTACTCAGCTTGCGTTGGCTGTTGATGTACCTCAAAGCCTCATGATAAGTGAATAAGATAAACTCCTTCTTCATGAGATAATGCCGCCAATACTTCAAGGATTGCACAATAACATAGAATTCCAAGTCATAGGTAAAGTAGTTTTTCTTGGCACTGGATAGTTTCTCATTGAAAAAGATAATTGGGCACCCCGATTGACTTAGAACACCACCAATGTCAATGCTAGATACATCATAGTTTATTTTGAATAATTTATCGAAATCTGAAAATGCTAGAATGGGTGCTTAAGTCATCTTTTGTTTCACTAGTTGAAAATTAGTCATAGCCACTTCAGTTCACTTGAACTTGCACCCCTCGAGACACTCAATGATAGGAGTAATCAAGGTGTTGAAATTTTGGATGAATCGACAGTAGAAAGAGGTCAATCCATGAAAACTTTAGGCATTGTGAATGGTTTTTGGCTGCAACCACTCTAAGATTGTGTTTATCTTTGATGGATCTACATGAATTCCATTAGTAGACACTATAAATCCAAGAAATGAAACTGAGGTCGTGAAGAAAGAAGACTTCCAGTTGTTGATGAACAATTGTTCTACCTTTAGCTTCTAAAAAATAGTTCAGAGGTGATCAAGGTGCAAAGCCTGTGTCAGACTATAAATGAGGATGTCGTCAAAGTATACAACCACAAATCTTCTCATGAAAGGTCTCAAGACTTGATGCATGAATCTCATGAATGTGTTGACAGTCTGAAAGGCATGACCATCTACTTGTACAACCCATGTTGTGTCTTGAAGGTGGTCTTCCATTCATCTTCGGGCTTGATTCGAATCTGGTGGTATCCACTCTAAAATCGATCTTTGGCACGAATAAAGCAGGGACTGCACAAGGGCTCATACTCTCACAAATATAACCTTGTGTCAATAGATCCATAACTTATCGTTGTAGTTCCTCAGCATCCTTAGGGCTAAGATGGTATGCTGGTCGGTTAGGTAAGCTGGACCCTAGAATAAGGTCAATCTAGTGTTGAATGTCTCTCATAGGGGGAAGTCTCGGAGGAATGTCTTCAACCATCAAAACAACAAAGTCCAATAGGAGTTGTTGCACCTCAATTGGTAGATCCAAGTCTAGGTATATTATATCGCTTTCCTAAGGAATCAAAGCATAGACCATGTCTTTGTACTTTATCTCATTCAAAAATTTGGACATAAAAAGTGTTAGTATTAGCTCTAGTACCAATTATGAGATGATTGTAAAGAGTTTCTTTTGTATTATATTTCATTATTAATAAAGGTAAAGTTGGTTATTATATTTACTTCAATTCAGTGCCGAATAAATAAGTATAATAATGTCCTAGAGTAGGAGGTTATAATCTGCAACATATCAATTGGTTGAATTGATAGTGAGTTATTGTAGATATATATAGAATACTACTCTTAACCATTCCTAGTCAAGCATTAATATGCAAGGATAATATTAATGGATTGAGACTAGCATGTAGGTCAACAGATGACTTAATTTCATAAGTCATGGATATGAGATATCAGGTTGACACATGAGTATATATTAGAGAATATATACTGAATAACCCGCTATGAGAATATTTCATGAATCATTATATGAGTATCATAAACATTCTCATGTGACTATTAGTATGAATAGTCCTTAGACATAAAGTCACTACGGTTCCCTATATAAGAAGTTGTATACTTTGATATCGACAAATGTCACCTGTAATAGGGTGTACCATAAAGTCGATCACTGGGTATGCAATAAGTTATGCGGAGAGATGTGAGTGATATAGATGGGATCTATCCTTCAATATAACGGAAGTGATATCTGTGGGCCCCTTGATTAGTATGACACAAGAATGCATGATCATGTTTAAATGAGCCAATATGCAATATTGGGCTTATTTGATTGAGTATGTCTACGTAGAGATCAAAAAACATAGAGATTGATAAGAGGATGACACGGTCTATGCATCATTGATCAATCTAGATATTAAGGATAGAAGGATTGAGTCATACAAGATAATAGCCACAAAAAGGTTAAGTCGGATCTCGACATTCTCATCATTTGGATAGCAATAATGTCTTACTAGATGTCACTCATTGCTTATGTATCTAAATATTGATTTGGATATATTGCTAACGTTACGAGAATCTATTGAGTCACACACAAAGAACAAGTCAATGAAGATGGATTCATATGATGGATCATTGGATTAAATCTAATTCAAATTAGACTCATTGAGTTAGACTCAATTGGATCCAACTATTGGATTGAGTCCAATTTGAATTAGACTCATTGAGTAAATTGGTTTGATGATTAATGAGTTGGACTCATTAAATGATTTTATGAATTTGAATTACTCGTGCATTGAATAAATTGGTTGAAGAGTGAACAATTTGAATTTCTTATGCATTGGATTCATTGGATGAAGAGTGAACAATTTGAATTGCTTAGGCATTAGATTCATTGGATGAAGACAAATATTAATGTCAATTAAGGCATGAAGCAATTTCATGAATCTATAAAAAGGGGTTTTTGGATTCATCTTCATGATGAGTTTTTGGTGTTCTTTCTCTTCTTCCTCCTCCTCTCTTCACTTGGTTGAAACTCCCAAGAAGGGTTGCTAGCATAACCTTTGGTTGTTTCATTCTCCACTTTATGAGTTTGTGAGACAAACGAGCCTTGTTCGTATGGATATCATAGAGGCGCAACCACTTGATCGTGCTAAGATCCGTATCTAAAGAAACGTCATTGTCGGGATTGTGAAGGGCACACAACAAAGGTATAACTTCCTCTCATGTAAATCTTAGTATATGGTTTCCTTTTGCATGGATCTTCTAGAGGAACTAGATGTTTTCTGTTATGTTTCGTATGTTTAGCGGCCTAGTTTCTTACAGAAAGTAATGTAGAGTAATTGGTTACCAAATTTGAAGAGATTTCTATTGGTGCAATCGACCCAAGTTTGATCGGTACGATCATGGTTTTGATGTGTGTGTCAAAGAGTTTAAGTTAGACTCTCATATGTGTTTGATATGTGTGTTTGAGTTTTGCAGGACTTGGTGAAACACACATAAGGAGCTTGGTGCAGCTAAGCTTTGGAAGCTCATCCTAGGGCTTAGATCCTTAAGTCGGTGAAGGATGGTGTGGAAGGTATCCGAGGGGCCGCCGGACGAGGAGCAACGGAGTGGAGCCGAGGGAAGTGGACTTCAAGGCAACTTGAAGAATGTCACAAAGAGGAGCCGTGGGCTCGGGTGCATCTAAGGGACGAAGGTCGATGAAGAGGACTTCAAGGGCGACTCCGGAGAGGATAAGTGTGTATGTGCAGTCTTAGCAGTCGACTGCTAGTTTTAGCAGTCGACTGCACCAGTCGACTGCTAGTTTTAGCAGTCGATTGGTTGTGAACAGAAATATTTTGTTCGCTCAGCAAACTGCTATCAGTCGACTGCTAGTTTTAGCAGTCGACTGGTAAATGATCGTTGGCAAATCGTTGGTGCTGTAAAGTAGTTGTTGGCTACCTCCAACGGTAGCACCAGTCGACTGATGGTTTTGCTGGTCGACTGGTGTCGAGATGAGTTGATATGATGATCAACTCTTTCCTCTTATTTAAGGGAAGCTTTGGGGCTTGAAGGAGGTTATTCATGCTTGTTGAATAACTCCTTAGCAATTGTCCAAAGCTTCCAAGTCATTCTCTTCCTCTTAATCTAAGTCTTCATCTTGTAAGAGGAAGAGAGCTTTGTGAGAGGTTGTACTCCACCGAGAAGGAGTAAGAGTTAGCCAGAAATTGTCGGGGATTGATCCACCAAAGGATCAAGGGTTCGTCCACCTCAAGGACACACCGTGGAGTAGGAGCAAGTAATCTCCGAACCACGTGAAGGATTTGTGTTAGTGTTTGTGCTTTCTTGCTTGTTCTTGCTTGTTTTTGTTTAGTATATTCTGCTACGTACTAACACCTTGTAGAGAAGAAAGTAACTTGGGGGTGACCTAGCTATCCAACCCCCCTTCTAGCCGGCCACTGATCCCCTACAAGTGGTATTAGAGCAAGGACGCCCCTTCAACGGACTAATCGCCGAGAAGAGAAATACATCAAAATGGCCGGTTCAAGCATTCATCCACCCAAATTCGAAGGAGATTTCTCTTGGTGGAAAAAGAGAATGGAGGTATTCTTTGATACCGACTTCAACATTATGCTAATCATGAGAAGTGGTTTTGAAGTGCCCAAGGATGACCGCAATAAGACAATCGACATAACGAGATGAACCAAGAGGCAAAAGGAAGAGCATTTAGCAAACTCCAAAGCAATGCATCACCTACTAAATGTTCTTCCCTAACAAGAAGTGACTAGGATTAGAAACTACACAAGCGTCAATGACTTGTGGGAGAAACTAGTGGAGCTTCATGAAGGGACTTCGGAAGCAAAATTGGCGAAGAGAGACCTTCTCCAATCTCAACTGAATAACATCAATCTTGAGAAAGGAGAAAAGGTATCAATGTTACACTCTAAAATTAAGGAAATTATTAATGGACTAACAAGTATAGGTGAGACACTCTCAAATCGTGACATGATGATGAAAGCCTTCAATGCTTTCCCAAGAACCACAACTTGGAGCTCAATTGTAGATTCATTCTACATCTCGAGGGATTTAGAGAAATCTTCTCTAGATGAATTCTTCTCAACAATGGAGCTTCACACGACTAGAATTGAAGGGTTAGATGGAGAAAGATCAAGAGGAGTAGCCCTTGTGGCAAACAAGGAAAAGGGGAAGAAGAAGAAAGCTCCATCTCCATCATCTTCCGACTCCAAAGAATCAAGCGCCTCAATGAATAGCGATCAAGAGGCGTATATGGTAAGGAAAATGAGAAGGGCATTTAAAAAGTTTTCAACTAACAAATCTCATGCTAGGAAAAGCTCAAGAGGCAAGAGTAGAACAAGGAGGGGCATTTGCTACAATTGCCAAGGTGAATGACGCATAAGAGATGATTGTCCTCTCTTGAAGAAGAAGGAAGGAAAGAAGGAGGAGAAAAAGTCAAAAGAAAAAGGGAAGAAAGTCAAAAACCTAAAAGCAACATGGGATGATCCATCATCATCGGAGGAAGAAGAGCACCATGTATCCCATTTTACATTAATGGGAGTTGATGACATTGCCTCCACCTCATCTGAAAGAGAAGAAGGAAGGAGCTCAAGTGAAGATGAAGAAGGGAGCTCAAGTGAAGGGGGAGGTCAAACTTCAGATTCAGATTTCTCGGTAAGTGAGGTACATAATCTTCCTCCCCATGTTTTAATTAAAATTATTACAAGTACAAATGATGATTTGTTTAAGGCAAAAAGAAAGAACAAATTTTTGAAAAATGATATTTGCATGCTTAAGGAAAAATTAGAATACATGTGTTCTAAGGACAATGATATACATGCTTCTTCTATAATTTCAAATGATTCATGTTTATTAGAAGAAAATAAGGCCTTAATGGAAAAGGTAGAATATCTTACAAATGCCCTTAGAAAATTTGAAATTGACTCTGGAACCTTAAATATGATTATTGGGAGCCAAATGGCAAGTTTTAAGAAAAATGAGTTAGGATACAATGAACCCAACAATGAAAAGACCTATCATTGTCTACTTGCTAGGGGGCAATCAAAAACCAAAACTATAGATAGAAAATGAATCCCCAAGGAATATTTAGTTAACCCAATTAGAAAGAATTTTTATTGGGCGCCAAAATCAATCCTCAAGGGTTAAAGGATTTTAGGTCAAGTGAACCATTGAAATCATAATTCAAATCCTTGAAAAATGGTTGACTTGAGACCTTAACAACAACAACAACAACAACAACCAAGCCTTTTCCCACTAGGTGAGCTCAGCTGTATGAATTCTTTTACGCCATTGAGCTCTATCTCCTATTATATCATCATCTATATTTAAATAAATTTTATCTTGTTTTATTGTTGCTAACCAAGTCTTTTTTGGTTTTGCTCTTCCTCGTTTGATATCCATGTTTATCATAGTTTGACATCGCCTAACTGGAGCATTTATTGGTCATCTAAGTACATGTTCGTACCATCTTAAACGTGTCTCTCGGAGTTTGTCCTCAATAGATGCAACTCCAACTTTCTCTCTAATGCTCTCATTCCTTATTTTGTCCATCTTCGTATGTCCACACATCCACCTTAACATCCTCATCTCTGCAACTCTTATCTTATGCTTGTTTGAGTCATAACCCAACATTCAACTCCATATAACATAGCAGGTCTAACAGCGATTTTATAGAACTTACCTTTAAGTTTAAGAGGTAATTTACGGTCACATAAAACACTCAACGCTCCCCTCCATTTCACCCATCCTACTTGTATTCTATGTAAGACGTCTCTTTTAATCCCTCCATCATTTTATAAAAATGATCCTAAATATTTAAATCTCTCAGTTCTAGACAACTCGTCCTCTCCTATCTTAACAATTGTTTCATTACTTCTAATATTGCTAAACTTAAATTCCATATATTCTGTCTTTAATCTACTAAGCTTAAACCTTTCCCTTTTAGTGTTTCCCTCCAAGATTCTAGCTTAGCATTTACTCCTTCATGTGTCTCATCCACTAAAATAATATCATCTACAAACAACATGCACCACGGTACTGTGTCTTGAATGTGCGCAGTGAGTTTGTTCATAATTAGTGTAAAAAGATAGGGACTTAGGGTTGATCCTTGATGTAACCCTATCTTTATTGGAAATGCTTCAGTTACTCCACCTGAAGTCTTTACTCTCGTCGTTACATCCTCATACATATCCTTAATTATTTCAATATATGTTACGCTAACACCTCTCTTTTCTAAAATTCTCCATATAATTTCTCTTGGGACTCTATCATAAGCTTTTTCTAAGTCAATGCATACCATGTGTAGATCTTATTTTTGCTCCCGATATTTTCAATTAATTGTCTAAGGAGATGTATAGCTTCTATTGTCGACCTTCCAGGCATGAACCTAAATTGATTTTCTGTCACCGTGGTCTCATTCCTTAATCTTTTTTCTATTATTTTTTCCCAAAGTTTCATAGTATGCCTCATTATTTTAATACCCTTATAGTTTGCACAATTTTGTATGTCTCCCTTGTTCTTATATAAGGGAACTATAGTACTTATCCTCCATTGATCAGACATTCTTTTCGTTTTCAATATCATGTTAAATAATTTTGTAAGCCATTCAATACCTTGTTTCCCTAAGCACTTCCATACTTCTATCGAAATATCATCTGGTCCAACGGTTTTTCCATTGTGCATCTCATTTAAAGTTTGTTTTACTTCTGATGTTTAAATTCTATGATAAAAATTAAAATTTCTATAATTTGACCTAATTAAATTACCTAAGTTAAGTTGGTCACCTAAACCTTCATTACAAAGTTGATGAAAATACCTCTTCCACCGCTCTTTTATTTCTCTATCATTTACTAATACCCTATTACATTCATCTTTAATACATTTTATTTGGCTAAGATCTCTTGTTTTCCTTTCTTTCACTTTAGCTATTCTATAAATGTCTCTTTCCCCTTCTTTTGTATCCAATTTTCGATATAACCGTTCAAAAGTTTCATTTTTGTGTTTCACTCACTACTTTTTTAGCTTCTTTCTTGGCTATTGTATATTTTTTAAGTTTTCCTCGTTCTTACAAATATATAATTCCTTATAAGCTATTCATTTTTTCCTTCACTTTCTCTTGTACTTTCTCATTCCACCACCAAGATTCTTTACTTAGCGGTGCATGTCCCTTTGACTCAGCGAGTACACTCTTAGCTACTATTTTCAACTTTGATACCATCTTATCCCATGTTGTATTAGAGTCATCGTATATTTCACCTAATGCTTGTACTTCTACCTTCTCCTTAAATATATTTTGTTTTCCATCCTTTAACTTCCACCACTTAATTCTAGGAATTGTATATATTTTCTTTCTATTGATACTATGTTTGAGGCATATATCCAACACTACTACCCTATGTTAGGTAATTAAGCTTTCTCCAGGGATGACTTTGCAATCTTTACAAATCTTTCTATCCTTCTTCCTAACCATAAGAAAGTCAATTTGCGATTTATTATTCCCACTTTTGAATGTGACTAAGTGTTCTTCTCTTTTCTTAAAAAACGTATTAGCTAATATAATGTCATATGCTATCGTAAAATCTAATATAGTTTTCCCTTCCTCATTCCTCATTCCAAACCCATAACTCCCATGTACTCTCTCATATTCCTCATTTTTCACTTTGACATGCCCATTTAGATCACCTCCTATTAAAATCATTTCATTTGGTGGAATATTTTGTAATATTTCATCTAAGTCCTCCCAAAACCTTGATTTGGTAGCTTCATCTAATCCTACTTGTGGTGTATATACGCTAATTATGTTCATAATTTCTTTCGCCATTATTATCTTAAGGGCTATAATTCTATCCCCTTTTCTAACTACTCCTACAACTTCATCCTTTAACAAATTATCTACAATGATACCCACTCCATTTCTTTCTTTACTCTTTCCAGTGTACCATAACTTAAAATCTGAGTTCTCTATCATTTTTGCCTTCTCGCCTATCCATTTTGTCTCTTGTACACACAAAATACTAATTTTTCTCCTAATCATCATATCTACTACCTCCATTGATTTACCAGTGAGAGTTCTTATATTCCATGTTCCAAATCTTAGATTATTAGTTTTTCTATCATATTTGTTCTTGTCTAACTTATGGTGTGAGAACTTTTGTCTATTTAACACTACACCCAAGTTCTCATGGAGATGTAGCGGTCCTTGCTGAGACGTTACAGTCGAACCCTGTAACATAAACTCTTGCATATTTATCACTACACCCGAGTTCTGGAGATGTAGCGGTCCTTGCTGAGACATTACAGTTGGGCCCTGCAATGCTTTCCTTCCGATGAACAACCTAGCATTAGAACAATAGTTTAATGGATTCATTCATTGAATATTTTCCATAGTTTGACGCTGGCTGGCAACCTAACGCAACCCTCTGGTTAGCCTTGATAGAAATTCATGATCAAGAGGGCTAAGTAGAGGTTACCTTATTTCATCTCACAATGACTTTCATTATTTTCTAAACATAGATGTGAGATGATAGGATGATACAAATAATTCACTTATGCTTATGACATTTTGATGAGTTATGAAATGTATAAATTCTTAGTGATCATAAGTCAACTATGGGGAAAGTAAATGTTTAATTAATGGATATCTTGCCCATAGATCATAGTTAGACATTTCAAATGTTTTGAAAATAATTCTATATTTTATTTACTGTAGTATAGTTATTTTGAAACATATAAATTCAAAGCAAGGTTTCAAATTGATACAAACTTAAGTGATTTCCAAGGTGTTTAAGTTTTTCTCAAAATTTCAAAAATATGATGAATTTTCATGAAAGCATATTTTTCCTTGTTAAAGAACATTATAAGAAATATGTGTTAAAAATTTCATGATTTTTATAATTTTCTAGAATTGTTTATGTATTTTTGAAGTTGGCCTCTGAATGTTGAAATTCGGATTGATTTGTGTCAGTCAACTGCGACAGTTAGCAGTCTGCTGGTAGGTATTTTTCAGCACTATCAAGAGTTGATTTTGGGTATTTTTATGCCCACTTTGATACCTTGGTATATGTACTTGTTTGATACTATTTTTGATGGTGTCAAAGGGGGAGAAATGGGAAGGTTTAAGTTATTATGTGTAAAACTTGAAAATTAAGGGTTGAGAGTATATGTTAAGGGGGAGCTTGGGTATTATCCTTCATGTTTACATATTGCTTTTAATTTTTAATGTTATTATTTATGCCTAACTTAAACATATTGCCACACATCAAAAAGAGGGACATTATTGGTGCAATCGATCCAAGTTTGATCGGTACGATCATGGTTTTGATGTGTGTGTCAAAGAGTTTAAGTTAGACTCTCATATGTGTTTGATATGTGTGTTTGAGTCTTGCAGGACTTAGTGAAATACACATGAGGAGCTTGGTACAGCTAAGCTTGGGAAGCTCATCCTAGGGCTCGGATCCTTGAGTCGGTGAAGGATGGTGTGGAATGCATCCGAGGGACCGCCGGACAAGGAGCAACAGAGTGGAGCCGAGGGAAGTGGACTTCAAGGCAACGTAAAGGATGGCACGGAGAGGAGCCGTGGGCTCGGGTGCATCTGAGGGATGAAGGCCGAGGAAGAGGACTTCAAGGGCGACTCCGGAGAGGATAAGTGTGTATGTGCAGTCTTAGCAGTCGACTGCTAGTTTTACCAATCGACTGCACCAGTCGACTACTAGTTTTAGTAGTCAATTGGTTGAGAACAGAAATATTCTGTTCGCTCAGCAAACAGCTACCAGTCGACTGGTAAATGACTGTTGGCAGACCGTTGGTACTGTAAAGTAGCCGTTGGCTACCTCCAACGGTAGCACCAGTCGACTAATGGTTTTGCCAGTCGACTGGTGTCGAGATGAGTTGATATTGTTGGTGCGGTTAGCACTAACGGTCTAACTCAAGTTTTGATGAATGACAAATTAGGTTAAGTTAGGTTTGTCGTTATCTAACACTCTGACTGAGTGTGCAGGCGAAGTCCAGATAGGTCGACGGACTGACCGGATGTCTGGCACGAAGTCCAAGTGGGTCGACGGGCTGATCGGACGCTTGGCACGAAGTCCAAATGGGTCGACGGGCTGACCAGATATTTGGCACGAAGTCTAAGCGGGTCGACGGGCTGACCGGACGCTTGGCACGAAGTCCAGCTAGGTCGACGGGCTGATCGGATAGCTGGCGAGAAGTCCAGACGGGTCGAAGGCTGACCGGACGTCTGGCGGGTAAGTAAAGGTAAGTCACTGGAGGGGAGTGACTGTGAGGATGCGTTCCTGAGAAGGGAACATTAGGCGTCGATCCGGCTTAGATCCATTTCGGATATCTAAGTCGAGATCGTGACTAGATTCCGGTCTCGGAAAGACGGAATCTAAGTCATACTCTTTATGTTGAACTTATAAACTGTGCTAACACTTTGTTTTGCAGGATATACATTATCTATTTGCCTTGGACTAACCTTGTCTTGCAGGAGAAGATGTTCTCTAGAGAAAGGTGGTCCGGGCGCCCGGAGGGGATCCGGGCGCCCGGAGGCAACTTCTATCCAGTTCATGGCGTAGACACATGGAGCTCACTGGTTGGGCCTGCCACGTCACACCAGGGCGCTCGGAAGGGATCCGGGACACCCCGAGCCTCCTATATAAGGAGGGTCAAAGGCGGAGCTCAAAACAACAACTCTGAATTGACGATCTGCTCTCCTATGCTCTTGCGACGCTGCGATCTCCGACAAGTTCTTTTTTACTGTCTCATTTCTGTTTATTGTCGATTTTTATTTTACTATATAATTCCTGTACTGCATTTGTTAACACCCTTTTTGAATTATTAGTATTTGCCCATCGAAAACACCCTTGTGTGCGGGCCTTAGAGTAGGAGTCGCCAAATGCTCCGAATCAAGTAAATCCTTGTGTTCTCTTTGGCTTATTCTTTCTTTTCCGCTGCGTTTACTCAACAAATGTTTGTAATCGATATCCACCCCCCCCTCTATCGAATGATCACGGTCTAACAGATATGATGATCAACTCTCTCCTCTTATTTAAGGGAAGCTTTGGGGCTTGAAGGAGGTTATTCATACTTGTTGAATAACTCCTTAGCAATTGTCCAAAGCTTCCAAGCCATTCTCTTCCTCTTAATCGAAGTCTTCATCTTGTAAGAGGAAGAGAGCTTTGTGAGAGGTTGTACTCCACCGAGAAGGAGTAAGAGTTAGCTGGAGATTGTCGGGGATTGATCCACCGAAGGATCAAGGGTTTGTCCACCTCAATGACACGCCGTGGAGTAGGAGCAAGCAATCTCCGAACCACGTAAAGGATTTGTGTTAGCGTTTGTGATTTCTTGCTTGTTCTGATTGTTTTTGTTTAGTATATTCCGCTACGCACTAACACCTTGTAGAGAAGAAAGTAAATTGGGGGTGACCTAGCTATCCAACCCCCCTTCTAGCCGGCCACCGATCCCCTACAATTTCTTCTTGTCGAGGAGCCAATACGATGTTCCTCCCTTTGATGCTGAGGGTGTAAATGTTCTTCCGTCCATCATGGATGATGCTACGATTATATTGCCAAGGTTGTCCCAACAATATATAACATGCGCCCATTGACACGACATCACACCATGCTTGATCATAATACTTACTGCCAATAGAAAAAATTAAAAGGCACCGTCTGTCTATGGTTACCTTGCTCTCTTTGTTCAATCATGACAACTTATATGGTTTTGGATGATGATCCATCTTCGACTGCAGCTTTTGTACAACTTCTTCAGATATAATATTTTCACAGCTTCCACTATCAATAATTATATTGCAAACTTTGTCTACAACTGTGCAAGTTGTGTGAAAGATGCTAGTTCTTAGTCACTCATCTTTCGATTCTTCCTTGGTGACTAGTAGGCTCTTGCATTCGATGAGAGTCTCATGACCATCTCCATAAAGAATCTCGTCATCGATATTGTCGTCATAAATTGGCTCATCAATTTATTCGGGTTCAACCTCCACGTCTTCCTTAACCAATAGAGTTTTGTTTTTTTTTATTTAGGAATTTTTTACAATCTAAAGCTCGATGCCCCTATTTACCACATCAAAAACACTTGATAGAAGCCTTAGGGTTACCTTGTGGTGGCTACTGGGAAGGGCGTAGCTATTAAGGGTGAATAACTTGATTGTTTTGATTGCTCCTATTTGTTGGTCTTCAATTTAACTATTTTTCAATAGTCAAGGCTCACTGATAATCCTCTGAATTAGTCTGGAGTGAGTGGAGGCTCAGGAAATCTTATAAGGGTTGTCATAATACCCCTAAATATTGTGCTATTGTTTGCTCCTTGGTCTTGGATAGATCCTTCTGAGCAATAAGCTGATATAATTCCTTCGTATAGTCATTGACGGTTCTAGCCCCTTGCTTAAATGTATGGAGTCATTGAAACTGTTAGGATGTATACTAAAAACCTAGCTTTTGGTATAAACATTTATCTAGAAATAAGAATCACATTAGTCAAATGTCTATATTTACGATAAATGTAGCTGCTCAATTAATTTATATTGTAGATAACATGGTGTGTGGTGTCACACACAGAAGATTATGTTATCGGTTCCTTATAAATTATAAACAGTAGCTCACGACCAAGATGGAAAGGAACAAACCATTGAAAGGTCGTAGTGTAATTAGGTATTAGTTTATCTTAACTATATAATTACACTAGTACATTTAGAGTGTATTGAGTAGGACCATTTGAGGTCGTTCCTTTTATACTGACTTTATGAAGGAACAAAAATCTCAGTTATTATAGAAGTGTGTGCTCTTAATCCTAATATAATAACAAGCACATATATTTGATATTTATTTCTTTAATTTATCAATGGGTGAGATTTAGTTCGATAAATCAATAAGCCCGATAAGTTGGGAAATGATATCACTTATAGTGTGTGTTGTTGATTATAGAAGGAAACTGTGTCCTAGTGATCTAGGTTGAGAATGTCCCCAAGAGGAGCTCATAAGGATTGTCATGTTAAACCCTGCAGGTGGACTTAGTCCGACATGATGATGAAGTTGAGTGGTACTACTACTCTTGGAGCTAGATATTAATTAAGTGAGTTGTCAGTAACATACTTAATTAGTGGACATTTGTTATCTTAAACACAGGGAGACTAACACACTCATAATAAGAAGGAGCCTAAAATGTAATTTGGGATTGGTGTAGTAGTTCAATAATAGTTCTCTAGTGGAATGAATTATTATTGATAAAATTAAGTTGTATGTTCGGGGCGAACACAGGATGCTTAATTTTATCGGGAGACCAAAACCAATTCCTCCTCTCGGTCCGTATCGTAGCCTCTTAATTATAGAGTACTATACCCACCTATACCCACTTTCTTACCCATCCCATAGGGGTCGGCCAAGCTAGCTTGGAGACCAAGCAAGGGCCGGCCAAAGTTTGGTTCATGGGTGCTTCAAGGTGGCCGACCCTAGCTTGGGTTCAAGCTTGGTGTGGCCGGCCCAAATTAAAATAAAAGGAGTTTTATTTTTTAAAATTTTCTTATGTGGATAACATGATTTAAAAGAGAGTTTAAAAATTTAAATCTTTCCTTTTATAAGATTCTACAAAAGATTAAGAGAAGAGCTAAATCTCTTTCCTTATTTGTAGATTAAAAGGTTGATTTTAATTTTGGTAAAAACTTTCCTTTTTAACCATGTTCATGATTTAAAAGTTTAAAAAATTAATAATTCTCTTTTATTAGTTTCTACAAAAGATTAAGAAAAGATTTGATATCTTTCCTTATTTGTAGATTGAAAGGAGATTTTAATTTTTAGAGATAACTTTCCGGAAATTATCCACATGTTTAAAGAAAGATTTAATTTATAAAATTTCCTTTTAACCAATCATGAAGGGATAAAAATTATTGGAGAAATTTTTTATAAACTTTCCGGAAGCAAATAAGGAAGTTTTAATTTGTGTTTAAAATTTTTATTTGCTTGGAGATTTGGTGTGGCCGACCATTATAATAATGAGAAGAAAAATTATTTTTAATTAAATAAATTTTTCCTTTTCATGGAAAAAGAATTAAGGAAGTTTTTATTAAAATTTTCTTATTTGCCAAGACCAAGGATTATAAAAGAGGAGGTGGAGGAGCCTTCATTGTTGAACAACCTCTATTCTTCTCCTCCCTCTCTTCCTTGGTTTTGGTGGCCGACTCTATTTCTCTCCTCTCCTCTTGTTAGCCGAAACCTATCTTCTTGGTGGAGCTCTTGTTTGTGGCCGGATCAAGGAAGGAGAAGAATAAGAGAAAGCAAGCCTCGTCTCTAGCATCCCTTGGAGCATTGGTGGTGCCCGAAATTCTTCATCCTTGAAGAAATTTTATTGTGGCCGAAATCTAGAAGAAAGAAGGAAGGTGGAAAGGTGGTTCTCATCTCGGAAGATCGTTGCCCACACAACGTCCGAGGTTAGAAGAGGAATACGGTAGAAGATCAAGAGGTCTTTGTCTTCAAAAGAAAGGTATAACTAGTAATGTTTTTCCGCATCATGCTAGGTTTATTTCTTTGTAAAAATACCAAATACAAGAGGCATGTGATTCTAGTATTTCGAATTTATTTTCGATGTTGTGTTCTTTTGTTTTTCTTTTTTCTTGTGATTTGATTGTTTTTTTTCGGTTGACCTAAAGTTATTTAAGGAAATTAAATATTAGCTTTCCTTAAAAGGCTTTGTCTAGTCGGTGGTGGTTGCTCCCATATTCAAGAAGGCCATGTGCCTCTCCACGTCAGTACTGGAAGCCAATTTTGGAAATTAATATTTAATAGAATTAATAACCTAGGTGATTTGGATCGAAAGTGTTAAGTTCCGCAGGAGATCCAAGTCTAAACCTAAAAGAACAAATAAATTAAACTTTGGATCAAACGTGTTAAGTTCCGCAGGCGATCCAAGTTTAATTTAAAAGAACACATGGTAGCTAGGAAAAGGTTCAGACCTTTGTACAAAATTTTTGTACAGTGGAACCATTAGGCTTTCCGAGTAGCAACCAACAATTGGTATCAGAGCTAGGGTTTTGCCTCTGTGTATTTGGTATTAGTTTAATTATGCACATGTCATACATAATTTAGGCAGGATAATAGTAGGATGTGCTAACTTTGTGGATGCAGGATCCAACTATTATGGCTTATAGATATTGTGTGTATGATTGGACCCTTGGACATGTCAAGGGCATTTTATTGTGTGTGCATGATTGTATTATAAAATACAGCAGGAGCTGTATTTAGTTTTATTAGGATTTTATTTTTTGATCTATATACATGTACATTCCTTCGAGGAATATAGGATCGAAAAATGTAAAATTCTATTTATGTTGCGGATCGAATCTTGCAAGGCGTGGAACCTTTTGAGGATCAGAGGCGCAGCGGAACAAGGAGCAAGATGGATGCGACAACTAGACCCGGTGGCGGTGGCCAAAGATGGCAGCAGCTAGGGTTTACGACACATGGAGTACAGCAATAGATAAAAGCCATAATAGTTGAAAATTAGTTTTTCTATTTATTGCTTTTTATGCTGTGTTGTGTGTGCTTGTTAGTATGCATGTTAAGTAGGCTAGCATAGTCAAAATTCCTCACTTTAAATAACTAAGTGGGAGAGGGATTTATTTTAAATAAATTCCACGGTCTCCATTACTGGTTTATAAGTGATGCAACAAGCTTGTGCGTTGGCTCTGAGTGCCTTCCTCCATATCGGATGAGCTTGTTTGCGGATCACTAGATTAAACTTCCATTTTGGATGACTATAGGAAGTTAATTAAGAGCGTGTGATCTTCCCCATCGGAAGGGGCACAATCTTATTAATGGACTTAGTGTCAAGTAATGGTATACACTTAGGCACGTCTAATAGTATCATTCCCATCGGAGTCACTGCTATTATTTGTGTGACCGAAGAAAACCAACTATTAATTTGTTAAAAAGATAAGTTGACAGAATAATAAAATTAAAACCCTCTCGTACAAATGTTGAGTTTTTGTATACGTCCACACTATCGTGGTATACAAAATTCACGGTGTATGAGGTAATTTTATTTATCAGGTTGACGAGAAAATAAAATTAATGGGAAAAACTCCTCTTACAAATGTTTAATTTTGTATACGTCCACACTATCGTGGCATACAAAATTTACGGTGTTTGAGGTAATTTTATTTGTCATAAAGATTTATTGACAAGATAATTAATGGGTAAAACCCTCCTCTTACAAATGTTTAAATTTTGTATACGTCCACACTATCGTGGCATGCAAAATTCACGGTGTTTGAGGTGTTGGTGAATTTAAATAATATTGTTTGAGGAATCAATGTTATTTTAAATTCAAAAGTTTTGACCAAATATTTGATCAAAAAAAGATCAACTATTAATTTTATTCGTCATAAAGTAAAGTTGACGAGATAATAAAATTCATGGATAAAATCTCTTCTTTGATTTTGTATACGTCCACACTATCGTGGCATACAAAATTCATGGGGATTTTAAGGAATGTGTCTTGATCAAATATTTTTGTGATTCTTAGGATTTAAAATGTTTGTCAATTCCCTAGTTGTTATACTATAGAAAAGACTTAGTAGTCCCGATTGTAATGATTGGAAATAGAACTTGGACATTAAGGTAGTCTGTCTTTTTAGAACTAAAGAACAATATAGGTGTATTTAATTCATTAGTTGAAATATGTTTAGTGGTGTTATCTACCAGAACCTGGAGTGTAGATACAGATGTCATTAATCATGTCCGCAATTCATTGCAGGGTTCCAGGAAACCCGACAACTAAATGAAAATAAAAACACCGTCCACATGGGTACTGCTATAAAAATGGCAGCTGTTGCAGTGGGAGATGCTTATCCTTTGATAAGAATAAAATATGGATTTTAAGTAATTGCCTTTACGTACCAAGTTTAGAAAGAACTAGTTTTCAGTTTCTAAACTATTCAACGAACTTGATATTCTGCCTCTTTTAATAACAAAGTTGTTATTAAGAAAAAGAGGGAAGTTATCTGTTCTGGTACGTTGGTTGGCAATTTATAAATCCAATAACTCCTACGATGCAACAAATGGAAATTAGTAACACATCTTCTAACTTTAAGAGAAAACAACCTTCGGAAATGAACCAATTATATCTTTGGCATCTAGGGCTAGGTTATATTAACTTGAGTAGGATTCATTGGTAGCTGATGAACTTTTGGGTTCATTGGTAGTGGAAATCTTTCCAACCTGCGAGTCTTACTTGGAAGGAAAAATAACCAAGAAGCTTTTAAGTATAAGAGGTTTGGAGCCAAAGATACATTGGAATAGGTTCATTTTGATTTGTGTGATCCTATGACAAGAGTTAGTGTCGAATATTTTGTCTATTTTATAGACAACTATTCAAGATACGGATACATTTACTTGATGTGCCGCAAGTCTAAGTGCTTTGATTAGTTCAAAGAGTACGAAGCTGATGTGGAGAAACGTCAAAGTAAAAGTTTCAAGACACTACGGTGAGATCGTAGTGGCAAGTACCTCTTGGGAGAATTTAGGAGTCACTTATCAGAAGTAGGGATTCAATCCCAACTAACTACACCTGGTACACCCCTACAGAATGATGTAGAAAAAGGAAGGTATAAGACTCTTATGGAAATAAGTAGATTGATGATGAGTTATTTGGAAAATTACCAAATTCATTTTAAGGATATACTCTAGAAATGGAAGTGAACATAATACCTTCCAAAGTTAGAACTCTCTACTCATATAGAATTGCTAAATAGGCATAAACCTATTTTGAAGCATATTCGGATTCGGGAAGTCCAGCACATATGCTGAAGAGAGACAATGATAAGTTGGACAGGAATTCACTTGTTTGTAAGTTATCCTAGAGAAATGAAAGTAGGTTTATAGTCTTAAAAATCAGAAGGTCATTGTTAGCATCAATGATCAATTTTTAGAAAAGGACTATGTAATAAACTACAAGCCCATAAGTAAATTTGTTCTTAAAGAAATTATAAAGGACATGTCTAATCTAGTACCAACTGTACAAGATAAAATATCACAAGAAACTGCAACACGTATCACAATTGATACACAATTATAGACAGTACATCATCGTAGTGGGAGGGTTGTCAATCAACCAAAAGGATTCATGTTTTGGGAGAGTTTTTGGACTTGATCCCAAATGAACATCCCGGAAATATGATGAAGCACTCCAAAATAAAGATGCAGTATCTTGGCAAAGATCAATGAATACAGAATTAAAATATATGTATTCTAATCAAATCTGGAAGCTTGTAGAACCACCAGATGGTGTAAAAGCCATTGGGTGAAAATATGTCTACAATAGGAAAAGATGGATAGACAGGAAGGTGGAAACTTTCAAAGCAAAACTTGATGAAAAAGGAAACTTTTTCACTGGTAGTCATGCTTAAGTCTATCCGGATTCTTTTTTCTTTTTAGCAAGTGGATGTCAAGACAGCTTTCCTTAATGGAAGTCTTGAAGAAAGCATCCATATAAAGCAACCAGAATGGTTCATTACAAAGGGCAAAGAGCATCTTGTATGCAAGCTCAATCAGTCTATGGACTGAGGTAAAGCTTCAAGGTCTTGGAACATCCGGTTTATCAAAGTAATCCAGACCTGTGGATTTATTTAGTAACTGGATAAGTCTTGTGTATACAAAAAGTGTGATGGAAACGTGGTGGTATTTCTTGTACTATACGTAGATAACATTTTTGGTAGTTGGAAACAATATCAAAATATTGTCAGAAGCAAGGGTATGGTTGTCCAAACAATTCGATATGAAGGACTTGGGAGAATAAATATATTCTTGGGATCAAAGTAATAAGGGATTGCAAGAAAAGAATATTGTATTTATCTCAAGCTTCATATATCGAAAAGAATCCTTGCTCGTTTTAAGCATGCAAAACTCCAAGAAAGGTTTCTTACCTTTTTAGCATGGAGTAACTTTATCTAAAGAAATGTCTCCGTAGACATCAAAAGAGATAGAGGATATGAAGGCAGTTTTTTATGCTTCGGCTGTCAGAAGCCTAATGTATGCTATGCACGAGATCAGAAATCTGTTTTGCCAAGGGCATAGTTAGCAGATATCAAAGTAATCCTAGACAAGGACATTAGATTGCAGTAAAGCATATATTGAAGTACCTTAGAGGCACTAGAGATTATATGCTAGCTTACAAGGCAGTTAATTTGGTCCCTGTGGGTTGTACGGATTTTGACTTCCAATCGGATAGGGACAATAGTAAGTCAACCTCGGGGTTTTGTGTTTATTTTAGGAGGTAAAGTCATAACTATGGAAGAGTGATAAGCATAGGTGCTTTTCGGACTCCACCATAGAAGCTGAGTATATGACAAACATTTGAGGTAGTCATAAAAGCTGAATGACTCAATAACCTCAAGATAGACTTAGATATGATTTCTGGTTTGTCCAAAGATTATTATAATTTATTGTAATAATAGTGGTGCAGTAGCAAACTCGAAGAAACCATGAGTCTATAAGGCAAGTAAACACAATAGAGCGCAAGTACCACCCAATACGAGAAATCGTATAAACGAGGACAAGTTGTTGCCGCCTAGATTGCATCAGGAGATGACCTATAGATCCTTTCACTAAGGTCCTTAAGGTAAGAGCTTTTGATGGGCATGATGAAGGGTTGGGAATCAGATGTATGGTAGCAGATGTGGCAGCTTAGTCTTTTAGTATAAGTGGGAGATTGTTAGGATGTATACTAAAAGCCTAGCTTTTGGTATAAACATTTATCTAGAAATAAGAATCACATTAGTCAAATGTCTACATTTATGATAAATGTAGTTGCTCAATTAATTTATATTGTAGATAACATGGTGTGTGATGTCACACACAGAAGATTATGTTATCGGTTCCTTATAAATTATAAACAGTAGCTCATGACCAAGATGGAAAGGAACAAACTATTGAAAGGTCGTAGTGTAATTAGGTATTAGTTTATCTTAACTATATAATTACACTAGTACACTTAGAGTGTATTGAGTAGGACCATTTGAGGTCGTTCCTTTTATACTGACTTTATGAAGGAACAAAGACCTCAGTTATTATAGAAGTGTGTGCTCTTAATCCTAATATAATAACAAGCACATATATTTGATATTTATTTCTTTAATTTATCAATGGGTGAGATTTAGTTCGATAAATCAATAAGCCCGATAAGTTGGGAAATGATATCACTTATAGTGTGTGTTGTTGATTATAGAAGGAAACTGTGTCCTAGTGATCTAGGTTGAGAATGTCCCCAAGAGGAGCTCATAAGGATTGTCATGTTAAACCCTGCAGGTGGACTTAGTCCGACATGATGATGAAGTTGAGTGGTACTACTCTTGGAGCTAGATATTAATTAAGTGAGTTGTTAGTAACTTACTTAATTAGTGGACATTTGTTATCTTAAACACAGGGAGACTAACACACTCATAATAAGAAGGAGCCTAAAATGTAATTTGGGATTGGTGCGGTAGTTCAATAATAGTTCTCTAGTGGAATGAATTATTATTGATAAAATTAAGTTGTGTGTTCGGGGCGAACACAGGATGCTTAATTTTATCGGGAGATCAAAACCAATTTCTCCTCTCGGTCCCTATCGTAGCCTCTTAATTATAGAGTACATACCCACCTATACCCACCTTCTTACCCATCCCATAGGGGTCGGCCAAGCTAGCTTGGAGACCAAGCAAGGGCCGGCCAAAGTTTGGTTCATGGGTGCTTCAAGGTGGCCGGCCCTAGCTTGGGTTCAAGCTTGGTGTGGCTAGCCCAAATTAAAATAAAAGGATTTTTTTTTAAAAAAAAAATTCTTATGTGGATAACATGATTTAAAAGAGAGTTTAAAAATTTAAATCTTTCCTTTTATAAGATTCTACAAAAGATTAAGAGAAGAGCTAAATCTCTTTCCTTATTTGTAGATTAAAAGGTTGATTTTAATTTTGGTAAAAACTTTCCTTTTAATCATGTTCATGATAAAGTTTAAACAAATTAATAATTCTCTTTTATTAGTTTCTACAAAAGATTAAGAAAAGATTTGATATCTTTCCTTATTTGTAGATTGAAAGGAGATTTTAATTTTTAGAGATAACTTTCCAGAAATTATCCACATGTTTAAAGAAAGATTTAATTTATAAAATTTCCTTTTAACCAATCATGAAGGGATAAAAATTATTGGAGAAATTTTTTATAAACTTTCCGGAAGCAAATAAGGAAGTTTTAATTTGTGTTTAAAATTTTTATTTGCTTGGAGATTTGGTGTGGCCGGCCATTATAATAATGAGAAGAAAAATTATTTTTAATTAAATAAATTTTTCCTTTTCATGGCAAAAGAATTAAGGAAGTTTTTATTAAAATTTTCTTATTTGCTAAGACCAAGGATTATAAAAGAGGAGGTGGAGGAGCCTTCATGGTTGAACATGTTGGTGCAGCGGAGACCGGCAAGAGGGGGGTGAATTGCTGAAAACAAAAACAAACTATACCCTCCTCGGATTTTAACTCAGAATTTAAAACAGCAATAATAATAGCAACTAAATTAATGAAACAGAAAAAGAAACAGGAACAAAAAATAGACTCAGGGATTTAACCTGGTTACAACCAAGGAGGTTGTTAATCCAGGACAGTAGAAAAGAGCACAGTAAGAAAATTCTCCTTCTCTGAAGGCGGAGAAGCCTTTTACACTTTTGTAGCTCACTAGTTGCTTAGGAATTGCTAACAGATTGATTGCTTAAGTTGTTGATTCATTCCTAGCTCCAGGGGCCTTTATATAGCTCCTGGAAAGTCTATCCCGAGGGTCCAAGGCGCCTCCAACAAGGTTTAAGGCGCCTCCAGCTCGGTCAACGAATAAAACTTTATCCGCAACGCAAACGATCAAATCTGACCTGTTGAAGGCGCCTCCAATCAGGCTGAAGGCGCCTCCAGCCTGGCTGAAGGCGCCTCCAGCCTGGCTGAAGGCGCCTTCAACCTGGTTGAAGGCGCCTTCAAGCTGGAGGCGCCTCCAGTCAGGTTGGAGGCGCCTCCAAGCTGGCAGCTCAGCTCCTTTGACTTCGTTTCCAGCTTGTTGCGACTTCCGATGCTCTGATCTTTTGGGTGATTGTGGCCAACCGAAATAGGGCTCACCCGAACCCGATTTCCGACCTTCCTCGAGCAGCCTTCCGTCCCGGCTTAACGTCCCTCGAAAGTCGCGCACGCTCTTCACACCCATCGGAGTACTCTTCCGTAGCTCTCTCGTCCTTCGGACGCACCGAGCCCGTCGGCTCCCTTCCCGTGCCGTCCTTCTCGCTAGCTGCGTCTTTCGCTCGACTTCCTGTGTTCCTAAGCTCCTGCACACTCAGACACAGGGATCAAATACAACGCAGGACCTAACCAACTTGGTTGATCACATCAAAACTACCACGGGGTCCAACAGAACAACCTCTATTCTTTTCCTCCCTCTCTTCCTTGGTTTTGGTGGCCGACCCTATTTCTCTCCTCTCCTCTTGTTGGCCGAAACCTATCTTCTTGGTGGAGCTCTTGTTTGTGGCCGGATCAAGGAAGGAGAAGAAGAAGAGAAAGCAAGCCTCGTCTCTAGCATCCCTTGGAGCATTGGTGGTGGCCGAAATTCTTCATCGTTGAAGAAATTTTATTGTGGCCGAAATCTAGAAGAAAGAAGGAAGGTGGAAAGGTGGTTCTCATCTCGGAAGATCGTTGTCCACACAACGTCCGAGGTTAGAAGAGGAATACGGTAGAAGATCAAGAGGTCTTTGTCTTCAAAAGAAAGGTATAACTAGTAATGTTTTTCCGCATCATGCTAGGTTTATTTCTTTGTAAAAATACCAAATACAAGAGGCATGCGATTCTAGTATTTCGAATTTATTTTCGATGTTGTGTTCTTTTATTTTTATTTTTCCTTGTGATTTGATTGTTTTTTTCGGTTGACCTAAAGTTATTTAAGGAAATTAAATATTAGCTTTCCTTAAAAGGCTTTGTCTAGTCGGTGGTGGTTGCTCCCATATCCAAGAAGCCATGTGCCTCGCCACGTCAGTACTGGAAGCTAATTTTGGAAATTAATATTTAATAGAATTAATAACCTAGGTGATTTGGATCGAAAGTGTTAAGTTCCGCAGGAGATCCAAGTCTAAACCTAAAAGAACAAATAAATTAAACTTTGGATCAAATATGTTAAGTTCCGCAGGCGATCCAAGTTTAATTTAAAAGAACACATGGTAGCTAGGAAAAGGTTCAGACCTTTGTACAAAATTTTTGTACAGTGGAACCATTAGGCTTTCCGAGTAGCAACCAACAGAGACAACATTTACGCATACCCAAAGGGAAGAAAGCGAGTTCTCATCTATTTTTTTTCAATTTTTCACAATCAGTAATTTTGGATTTACCTTGTCTCTCTCGTGATCCTCAAAGTTGCTCCCACCATGCTGAGGTTCGGCCTTTGAACTTGATAACTGTAGGACCGTTGGTGGTCAACTAGAGGGAAATGAATAGCCCTGACAAATAAAAAGAACCTTTCTTGAATTTATGACTTAATTAATCTAACACTTGCATAAATAAAATAAATGACTGAAAAAAATGAGGTACGAAAGGGTTACTTGGTTATAACCAGGGAGGTTGTTAATCCAAGGAAGTTGGAGCTCTGTAGACAATCTCCTTCAGGTGGAGAAGCTTCTTACAGCAGTTGCACTACTCATTTACAGAACAAAACAAAACTAGAATGAATCACAGGTGTTGTCTGAACCTCTTGGACCAGAACTGTATTTATAACCCTGGTCGGGTGCCTGGAAGGGTTCTATGCACCTGGGATAGGATAGAATTCTATCCTCGACACAACGATTAAGCATCACGTCGATTTAGGTAAAGTTTGGGTTCCAAGCGCCCGGGACTGGTTCCGGGCGTCCGGACTAAGAAAGTCAACATAGTTAACTTTTTTTCGTACGAGTTTTCCGCTCCGGTTCCACTCACCTCGGTCCGGGTCTTCCGCTACGGCTCCGCTCACTTGGGTGATTTCGGTCATCCAAAATAGGGCTTACCCAAACCCAACTTCCGACCTTCTCGACCAACCTTCTGCTCCGACTTCTTGTTCCTCGAAAACGTCGCGTGCATCCTTCTTGTCGGCCCGTGTACTCTTTCGCAGCACCTTGTCCCTCAGATGCAGCGAGCCTGTCGACTCTCTGTCATCCTTCTCTCTAGCCGTGTCTTTTGCTCGACTTCCTGTGCTCCCAAGTTCCTTCACACTTAGACACAAGGTTAAACCCAACAGGAACTAACCTAACTTGTTTGATCACATCTAAACTACCTTGGAGTTCCAATAATAACGATCAATTTTACTTTTACGTGATCATATACTTCCTTGTACTTCCTTGATCCAATCAATGAAGTCTTCTACTTGTAATGTGTTAAAAAAATTAGGAAGATCAACTCGAAAACCAAAGTCCTCATATGGTTCCTCTCAACCATGGTGTTCCTAATACGTAGTTCGATGGTGATATGGATTTTTAAAAGTAGACTTAGACTTATAATCAGAGATCTCATGATCTTCAAAATCTCGTGTTGACAAATGTTGGGTTAATTCTTCAACTTACTTCTGCAAATCCTCATTCATCATTACATTTTGGATGTTATGATCATGGTGCTAGGCTTCTTCATTTGGAACCTACCTATTACGACCACGATCACGTCCATGATGACCCTCCATTAGATCTTAATGAGCTCTGATACCAACCGACGTCGAGCAAAATATATATATTATTCTAGGACGTGAAGTTGTAGAGGGATTAACAAGAAAATAAGAGAAGTAATACAAAAAAAGGAATAGACTAAATTAGGCTTAAATCTATTATGAAATCAAGACGCAAAGAAAAAGAAATGTAGCCGTAATGTGACTTTAAGTAAAACAAATTGATTCGATATCAAAATAACTTATCCTAAACATAAGTTTATATAGCTCTCAAAACCCTCGAAATAATCTAAACGGAAAAAATAACCAACTAGACTTATTCCTTAAGATTTATAATAAATTAACTAACAAGATTTATTCTTTAAGTTTAGGATAAATTAACTAACAAGACTTAGTTTCCTAAAATTTAGGAAAAAATTAAATATAATTAAGAAAAAATAAACTAAACTTAATTAACAAATAACTAATTAAAAAAGTCCTAACAGATACAAATCTGAATACTTTGAATTCCTACCTACATCAGTAAACTTAACAAGTCCATTGCATGCTCTACAATCAATTGTGATGCAACTATATGTTTTGTGGACCAGTGCTTGGGCTAACAAGCTCAGTATTTTTAATGTTTCAAGCAGCCAATGAATTTAATGTGTTTTGTGGACCAGTGCTTGGGCTAACAAGCTCAGTATTTTTAATGTTTCAAGCAGCCAATGAATTTAATTTGCTGTCATTTTTCTACAACCTAAGTGTTCTTCTGTGCATCCCAAATATCTTCTAGTACATTGGATGACCTTGTTCCCTTCCTTCTCTACTTGTATAACAAGTCTTTGTATAATTTTGCATAATAATTAGTTTATATTTCTTTAAATTGTGCCTCATGTCCTAACTCCCAAATATATTTTTCTGTAATAATATTTAGAAAATTAGTATAAAAGGATATTATATTATACAATATCAATAATATTTAAATTACTTACAAAAAATTCTTAATAATAAAATTATTTAAGATCTTGGTCCGTAGCCTCCATGTAGAATTAGAAGTGCATTGACGCTCTTTAAATTTTTTGCTTATATAAGTATCTACACTATGACTATCAGGAGTAAAACTCTATGAAAAAACTTTAATTTTTCAAAATAATAACTAAAAGATTAGATAAATTGATATTACTAATAACATCAATACTTACCAACCCCCAATAATTCTCAAAATAATCTGATTATCGTGTACTACTACAATATCTAACATGATTATATATGTAAAATAACATTATAGCACATACACATGCCAAATAGTTATCAAATCAAAACAAATAGTGTCTTACATGGTAGAGTTAGTGAGATTTATATTCAAAAAATAAGCATATCCTAAAATTTAATTATCATTACAATCTGAATCATTAACATTAATAGTTTGCAAGTCTTCATTGCTAAACCCAATTAGAACATCAAGCTCCTCATTGCTAGACATCTCTCTATCAATTGTTTCCTTATAAATGACATTTATATTTACAAGTAATTGGGATATGGATTGAATTTGTGAATCAGCTGAATTCACTTCCTCATTTAGAAAAGCATCATGGTTTTGTTGTTATGGAGTTTGACATTTCTATGGCTGAGCAATATTTTATTCGACAAACTGCTAACCATTTATTAGATATTATTCTCTTCGTTAGATATTCAATATAGAAAACTTGTCCAGTTAATACCACAAAAATGAAGGAATCAAACTTATTGAATCTTTTGTTTACAAAAACTTTAACTAAATTATAGTTTGAATGTATTCTAGTACCTATTCTTGGAGTCAGATCATATCATAAATATATGAATTGTTGGTTGCTACTCGGAAAACCTATAGTTTCCACTGTACAAAAATTTTGTACAAAGGTCTGAACCTTTTCCTAGCTACCATGTGTTCTTTTAAATTAAATTTTGGATCGCCTGCGGAACTTAACATGTTTGATCCAAAACTTAATCTATTTGTTCTTTTAGGTTTTGACTTGGATCTCCTACGGAACTTTACACGTTCGACCCAAGTCTCCTTAAGTTATTAATTCCATTAAATATTAATTTCCATAATTGGTTCCCAGTACTGACGTGGCGAGGCACATGGCCTTCTTGGATATGGGAGCAACCACCACCGACTAGACAAAACCTTTTATAGAAAGCTAATATTTAATTTCCTAAAATAACTTTAGGTTAACCAAAGAGAACAATCAAATCACAAGGAAAATAAAAAACAAAAGAACACAACATCGAAAAAACATATTCGAAATTCTAGAACGTAAGCCTCTTGTATTTGGTATTATTTCCATAAATAACTAGCATGATGCAGAAATAAAAATTACTAGTTATACCTTGTAGAAAAACCTCTTGATCTTCTACCGTATTCCTCTTCTAACCTCGGACGTTGTGTGGGCAACGATCTACCGAGATGAGAAACCACCAACCACCTTCTTCTCCTCCAAGCAAGGTTCGGCCACAAAGGAAGAACTTCACCAAAGAAGAAAACCAAAATACTAACCAAGCTCCAAGAGATGCTAGCTTTCTCTCCTTCTTCTTCTTCTTCTCCAAGTAGTATCCGGCCACCACAAGAGCTCCAAGGAAGGGAGAGAGGTTCGGCCACCACAAGAGGAAGAGAGGGAGAGGATGGCCGGCCACACCAAGGAACAAAAGAGGGAGAGAAAATAATAGAGGTTGTATCTCATGAAGGCACCCTCACCCCTTCTTTTATATTCCTTGGCCTAGGCAAATTAGGAAATTTAATTACAATAAAATTTCCTTAATTTTCCTTGACAAGAATTAATTGAGAAAAATAAAATAAAATTTCCCAATCAACTTGTGATGGCCGGCCACAATCAAAAGAGCAAATTAGGAGAGTTTCAATCAACAAATTAAAACTTCCTAATTTGTTTCCGGAAATTTTAAAAAATAAAATTTCTCTTTAAAAATCTCTTCATGGTTAATAAAATGAAATTTCTATAATTTTAATTTTATGATCATGTGAATAATTTTAAAGAGAAAATAAAATATCTCACCAATCTACAAATAAGGAAAGAGATCTAATCTCTTTCTTTAATCTTTTGTAGATCTTTTATAAGAGAGATATTTTAATTTAAATTCTCTTTAATAAATTATTTCTTCCACATAATAAAAATTAAAATTAAAATTCCTTTTTAATTTAATTTGGCCGGCCCCCACTAGCTTGGGTTCAAGCTAGGGCCGGCCACCCAAATTCATACCTAGGCCGGCCCTAGCTTGTTCCCAAGCTAGCTTAGCCGACCCCAATTGGGTGGGTATAGAAGGTGGGTATAGGTGGGTATAGAACTCTATAAATAAGAGGCTATGATAGGGACTGAGAGGAGGAATTAGTTTTGGTCTCCCGATAAAATTAAGCATCCCGTGTTCGCTCCGAATACACAACTTAATTTTATCAATAATAATTCATTCCACTAGAGAACTATTATTGAACTACCGCACCAATCCCAAATTATATTTTTGGGCTCCTTCTTATTATGAGCATGTTAGTCTCCCTGTGTTTAAGATATCGAATGTCCACTAATTAAGTGAGTTACTGATAACTCATTTAATTAATATCTAAGTCCAAGAGTAGTACCACTCAACCTTATCATCATGTCGGACTAAGTCCACCGCAGGTTTAACATGACAATCCTTATGAGCTCCTCTTGAGGACATTATCAACCTAGTATCTCTAGGACACGCTTCCTTCTATAATCAACAACACACACTATAAGTGATATCATTTCCCAATTTATCGGGCTTATTGATTCATCGAACTAAACCTCACCCATTGATAAATTAAAGAAATAAATATCAAATATATGTGCTTGTTATTATATTAGGATTAAGAGCACATACTTCCATAATAACCGAGGTCTTTGTTTCTTTATAAAGTCAGTACAAAAGAAACGACCTCAAATGGTCCTACTCAATACACTCTGAGTGTACTAGTGTAATTATACAGTCAAGATAAACTGATACCTAATTACACTACGACCTACTAATGGTTTGTTCCTTTCCATTTTGGTCGTGAGCTACTGTTTATAATTTATAAGGTACTGATAACATTATCTTCTGCATATGACACCACATGCTATGTTATCTACAATATAAATTAATTGAACAACTACAAACAAATGTAGACAATTTGACCAAATGTGATTCTTTATTCAAAATGAATGTTCACAAAGCTTAGGCTTTCAGTATACACTCCAACATGAATAACACATTCATTTTTATGGGTAAAGAAGGATATTCAACCTCAATAATTTCGTCAAGTCTACCATAGTAGTCAAATTCAGTATTAGTGTTATTAATAGATCCTTTTACATAAACATCTGAATTATAGATCAGTGTGTGTGAACTGTATTGTGTTACGCAAAATTTGAAGTCATTAACATAGTAACTAGAGTAGTCTCTTATATTATAAAGGGGTTCTAATACAAGATATATTATCCTTTTATCTTGCACATTTGATATTTTACGGTCCTTCACCTAGAAAAGTAGTTATGATTTAAATTATAAATTATATAATACACTTGAAAAAAAGTAATTTAATCTCTAACTTACATAGATTTCAAATCAAAATATAAATTTTGTCTATAACTTTTTCTCTACCTCATTTGTATATATTGATGGATTTTGTAGTTGTAGTTGTAGTTGTTGTTCGTATAAGTTATCAAGGAAGGTAATTTTAAGATATTTGGTTTACAAGCTAACATAATTGGAATATATAAGTTAACTTATTTTATATAGAGTTTAACCTCATCACAGTTCAGAAGTATGTATATTCTTGCTACATGGTATTTTTTAGATTTTACCATCTATTAACAGATTCACCCATTGGTTTACCATAAAACTTAAAAATAGAAAATATCTTTGGGTCTATTAGTTGAGTATCATTAGAATTTCAAGGATACTGTGATGTCTGATTTTCACATTATCAGTAAAATAATATGAGCAAAAATAAGATATTACAAACATTATCCTTTAATCTCCTAAAAAATCGTTTAAATGGATATATTTATCTGTACTGCACATAGGGATGATAATTTCCTCTAAATTTGATAAAGGATATGATATCTGGCCCGAATAGAGGAAGGTATGGAATATCCAATATCCAACCTATATATATATATATAATATGTTTTTGTTGAATGATGATGATTGGATGGGAAAAAAATTATTAGTATAGAAGATACTCAAACCTTTAATAGGTATGGGTATAGGGATGGATACTTGACACCCGATGGGTATGAGGATGGAAGATATGGAATTTGACCTTAACTCGACCCATTGCCATCCCTAACTACACATGACCAACTAGTCATGTCTCGTAAGGTAAATGAACTGATAGACACTCCATTGAATCAAAAAAATTAGATGAGAATATGCACTCAAGTTTATATAGTATAAGAGGAATATCTATTTCTAGTTGAAGCAAATATGTCATCATAATAACCCTTAATGTGAAATATTTGTAAAGCATACTCAATTCTATAAGTGTTGCCTAAACATTATTAGGAAGTAAGTCATGGAAAACTATTGAAATAAGTCTTTGCATGAATACATGACTTCATTCCAAATATTTTAAATTTGTTCATATCCACACATTAAGCCATATTCGAGTTATACCTATTAGGGAATTTGATTTATTTTAACCAGCTATATAAAGCTTCCTATCTTTTTTGCCCAATGTATAACAAGTCTTTGAAAATTTATTGGCTATTTCATTCTGATGTAACTCAGTTCTACTAACTAATTCTTTAAATTTCTCACATGATTTTGCTGTATTTTTAGTTTTTCCAGGAAAATTTATGATAATATTGAAGATATTATCAAATTTTTTCCCTCAACATACATCACATCTAAATTATGTCGAATGTTAGATACTTCCAATATGAAAACTCCTAAAATATGCTTCTTTTTCCCAACCACACTTGCACACTCTAACAATGTATTTATTTAAAATCCATAGTTGTTTATTTCCTCAAGTATTTCTGTTACGCCTCAAAGGAGTCCCTGTCCGAAGAAATTTCGGCAGCATCTCCCCTGTACGGTTGACAATCTGAAGCATTACTAGATACAAAATATACCTCAGCCACACTCGGCTGGAATATATATATATATACAAAATATAAACAACAGAACACACAGTTTACTATACTCAGCCTACTCGGTTGGACAAAAATAAATACAATCACGTAGTTTAATAAGCCTACACGGATGAACGTAAACACACAGCAGCGGAAGACATAAAACGATACGAACGTAAAACCAATAACGACACTAACAAAAATACCTGTCATCACATACTTGACCCAAAATTCACATCGACTTGTTGAAAAACAAAATACACAAAATCAATATACCACCCCAAACGATACAAAACCAAAACGAAAACTATCCTCGAGTGTGACGTAGGACCTAGGACTGGCAGCCGACATCTCTCCAAGCATCCATGACTCATCTACCTGTTACCTGGCGAAAGAAAACCATTTTGTGGGGTGGTGAGTATTGGAACTCAACGGTTAAGGATAAGATAGTGCATGAACATAATATACAAATAGAAGGTGCCAAAATGAATACAGTCTCATAAGAGAAATAGCAAATACTACAATAGAACCAAAATAAATGCTCATACCTGAAACCATATTCTAGGCTAGGTATAATAGGTCAGAACTGGTACTAATCTGCTATAGTACTGCTTATAACTACAGAGGTAATAAGCAAGGTATATACAAATTTCCAATGACTAAACATCTATAATGAGAATATATCTCAACACAAGTAAGCGTATCAGCATATGTGAACAACAGCAGTAAGAAAGCAATAACAACATATATAGACAGCAGCAGCCAAAGTAAATATAATAACAACAGCGTATGCACGGATGGTCACTCCCGCCCACCTCTCTGCACCATGACCCCTGTATGGTCGAGAGGCCGGGTCAGTGACAGACTGTACACCACTCCAACTACTACTCACACGAGTGGCCGAGGGGACAGTTGCATTGTAGCTAACTAGCTACATCTGCGACGGGGTCCCTGCTGCTTGTACTCCAGCTACCACTCACACGAGTGGCCAAGTGCGGCACGACAGGACAAGCAGCATCAACTCCAGCTACCACTCTCTCGAGTGGCCGAGGATGAGACATGCATGCAATGACATGATGCGAACAATGCAACAGTCATCATATATATAAGCAGAAACAGGTATGCTACATGAGGTCAACATGCTTAATATCGTAAATAAATAAGCAACAGTCAAAGTATACAAACATGATATCTAGTATCTGCTACTGATCATGGACAACAACAAGAGACTGTATAGATATGAAAACGAATATCTCAAAGATCACGTGGAAGTATCAAGCACAGGAAAAATAAGAGTGGAGTTAAGGTAAACAGTCCTTATCCAAAATAATTCATGCACCAAGGTCAAAACATTAAAAGAAACAAAACAAGAAATACCCGCCTTTAATATAGGTCGAGCGTCCACACTTATCCACCCATCAAGTGACTCGTCGTATGTCAAAGTCCTGTAACAACACATATAATTAATATATACCCTATGTATCCAATAATAAACTTGAACTCCTATTTAGCACCCAAATTCTGTGATTAACTCAGTTAACTATAAGCCTAGGATCTAAACTATCCCTAGTCTAAATCCAACCTTTCATCTTAATCGAGACTACATAGCTATCAATCAATAGGTCAACATATAAGGATATAAAGACAATAATAAAGTATCAATATCGGACAGGTTTAAAGTAGGCAAGTAACTGTAACCTCATTAGACATGATAGTAAACAATCATTCAATATAATCCAAGCTATAAAAAAATAAGCAAGATCTACCCAACTCTCAATCATCTAATTAATTTATCCAAATAAATTATAAATACTTAATCAACTAAGCTTCATTTATTATTCCAACTATATACTAATCCAAATAATCTCCAGTGAATCAACTACATATTAGTTCAAGTAATACTCAATTGAAATCAAATCAATGTGGTTAATAATTTTAACTAACTGCTAAGTTAATCCCTTTGGCCCACCGTTTTAATCCAACAATTAGTTACTTGATAATTATCAAATCAAGCAAAAACTACATTCAATTAATCAATTCCATAATCAAAATCAATACCTGATCATCATAACCATAATTCCTTTAATTATATCTAATCATAATCTAGCAACTAACAAAATCCAAAAATTTTCTGGGAACGGTGAATCATTTTGGGTGGCAGCAGGACTGACCAGCAGCAGCAACAAGGCGATAGGTTCTCCTTGTTGTCCGACGTTGCTGGCAGAGGCTGCTGGTGGCTACACAAGACTCCTCTTGTCTCAGTTGACAGTAGCAATGAAAAATATAGAGCTTTTCCTTCATCGGTGGCGCAAGGGAAAAGCAGAGCCTTTTCTTTGTAACCGCCGGACTAAAAAAAAAAGAGGAGAGGAACAACCATTGATCAACGCATAGGAACTGTGATAGGAATCCGGGGGCCTATCACGTGAAAAAATCGAAAGAGAAAGGGAAAAGGGGATAGGGTGATCGCTTCGAGGGGATCGGCCTCCAATAATCAAACGAAATTGATTAATTAAAAGGAATATTACTTATCTTCCAAAGTTACATAACGTCTCTTTAAATAGAGACCTAAACTACCTTTTCAAAAAGAAAAGGTCTAAAAGAAAAATAAAATAAAACTACCTTTTCAAAAGAAAAGGTGTAAAAGAAAAATAAAATAAAAATACATTTTCATGAGAAAATGTCAGATTAAAACTTATCTAAAATAAAAAAGAAAAAGTCTAAAACTTATTTTAAAAAGGAAATAAAGTTAATGGATTTATTTGAAAAGATCCATTAAAGGATCTTATCATTCCACCGCCCTTCAAAATAACCTTGTCCTCAAGGTTGTTTAGCAATAAACTCTGGAACATTTTCTTGAATGGTATCATATAATTCATAAGTACTGCTCCGATTCTAACTTCGGATGCATCAGGTTCAATAACAAATTGCTTATTAGGTAGTGCAAGAACTAGTGTTGTCATCATAACCTCCTTTAAATTCTGGAATATCTTTTTTGCTTCAAGACACCATCTAAATGCATCTGTGAGACCCAGAACATCACGTAATGCCTTGATACTCTTTGAAACTAGCACCTTTGAGGGATCAGTAGCTACTCCGTTTTGGCTTACAATATGGCCAAGGTATTCCACATCAGTTGTCCCAAAGCTGCACTTAGCTTTGAAGATATCATTCAGCAAACTTTGGAATGTAGAAGGTGCATTAATTAAACCGAAAGGCATGACTAAAAATTCATAATGACCATCATGAGTCTGAAAGGTTGTTTTTGAAATGTTTGACTGATCGATTCTTATCTGATGGAAGCCTGAGCGAAGATTCAACTTTGAGAATAATGAGGAACCTCCTAATTCATCAAGTAGTTCATCAATGATGGGGATGGGGTACTTGTCTTTCATTATAATTTTATTGAGTGTCGAGTAATCTATACATATTCGCCAATTTTTGTCTTTCTTTTGTACAAGCAGTACTAGAGAAGAATATGGAATTATACTTGGGCAAACGATACCAGCCTGAAGCATCTCTTGTACAATCTTCTCAATTTCCTCCTGTATGTAAGGGTAGCGATAAGGCCTAACATTTGCTTTAGGATCTTTTTGGATAGAGAGTTGCATGAGAAAAATAGAGCAATCTTTCTTTAATAACTGCTCTGCCTGATAACTACTGATTGGTGTGATAGTATCTTGTTTCTTGCCTCTGATGCAAACTTCTTTTCCTTGATCTTGGAAGCGCATTGTTAGTTGAGAGAAATTTCATATTATATCTCCTAATGTTTTCAACCATTGTGCTCCAAGTACAACATCACATCCATCTAGGGGAAGAAGAAAGAGATCTGTTATTAATTCATAATTGGGTAAGAAAATTTTAATACTATTGCACTTTCCTGGACTTGTAAGTGATCTTCCATCCGCCACCTTAACATCAAATGTAGATGTTTGCTCTATTTTTTGTTTAAGCCTGCTTGCCAAGGTTGAGTCTAGAAAATTGTTGGTGCTTCCTGAATCTATAAGTATCGTTACTGGTTGTTTTTTAATGAATCCTTTTACCTTCATCGTTTGCGGAGTTTGTAGTCCTTCTAAGGCATGAACCGATATTGCCATAGAATCATACTGTACTTCGTTGATATTATCTTGTGTTTCATCTTCATGGAAATCATCTTCTTCCTCAGAGTTCTCTATTGGTTCAATCATCAGTATCCTTTTTTGCTTGTATTGATGACCACTGTGCCACTTTTCATCGCAATGCCAACATAATCCCTTTGCCATCCTTTCCTTGATCTCTTCTTTTGTCAATCTACGAGGTGTTGAATAATATGATGGGTTTTCACGAATTACCTTGTTATTTCTTCTTCCTTCTTCATTGATTTTCTCTTCTTGTAGTCGTGCAAAGGATAAGGCAGCCTTCATGGTGCGGGGTTGATTCATTTTTACTTCTTGTCGTATATCAAGGCGAAGTCCTTCAATAAAAGTGCCCAATAGTTGCTTTTCTGACCAATCACGAGTTTGATTAGAGAGTCTCTCGAATCGTCCTTGGTACTCTAGTACGGTTGAAGTTTGTAGAATTTTGGCCAATTCTCCATCAACATTCTCATAACCGGAGGGACCAAATCGATTGATGAGTTCTTCTTTGAATTCCTCCCATTTTGAAGGTCCATGGCATGCTTCAAGCCAGTCATACCATTGGATGGCATCACCTTCGAGGTTTATAGATGCTAGTTCTACCTTTGCATTGTCCGATGTGCTGTGGAAGCGAAAATATTTTTCAGCCCTTGAAATCCATTCAATCGGATCGTTGTTCTCCCAGCGAGGAAATTCCACCTTCATACGTGGATAGTTGTGCTCTCGATCTTCATTTGAGTTTGCACCTTGGTCATATTGTTGTTGTCGAGACTGCTGATTTTTTCCCCTTTTGATTAGTATGCTTGAGCTGGAATCTACTTCTAAACGATCTTTCAATTCTTGCACTATCGTGACCAACGATGCCATAGTTTTTTCGAGTTTATCCATCCTTGTCTCGTGCTTAGCTTCAAATTCCAAAGCCCATTTGGCGTCAGGATGAGATCCTCCGGTCATCATGTTGAATTTTCTTCTCTTGAAGTCGGGTTAAGACCATGCGCTTGTTGAAGTTGCTGCAAGATACTATAAGGCGAAGATGAAGTGAACTGCTCTGATACCAAGTTGATAGGAACCCGGGGGCCTATCACGTGAAAAAATCGAAAGAGAAAGGGAAAAGGGGATAGGGTGATCGCTTCGAGGGGATCTGCCTCCAATAATCAAACGAAATTGATTAATTAAAAGGAATATTACTTATCTTCCAAAGTTACATAATGTCTCTTTAAATAGAGACCTAAACTACCTTTTCAAAAAGAAAATGTCTAAAAGAAAAATAAAATAAAACTATCTTTTCAAAAGAAAAGGTGTAAAAGAAAAATAAAATAAAAATACATTTTTATGAGAAAATGTCAAATTAAAACTTATCTAAAATAAAAAAGAAAAAGTCTAAAACTTATTTTAAAAAGGAAATAAAGTTAATGGATTTATTTGAAAAGATCCATTAAAGGATCTTATCAAACTCTCATGTGAGAGTTGTGCACGCGGGAAGGAGGAGGAAGGCTAGCAATGGTGCCAAGGTGCTAGTGGCGGTGGAGACCACGGCAAGAGGTATTGTGCACCAGGGTGGCGACGACGTCGATGTACACGAGGAAAGGGAGAAAAGAGATAACGTGCATTGTTATCAACTCTTAGGGTTTGATTAAATATAAAGTTAATAAATCCAATTAATTCCAATAAAGTCCCTACACGGATTTATCTCACTTTATCTTACAATCAATTATTATGATAATAATTAAGATTACTAAATTATTTCAATTTATTCTAAATGGACAAATTCAAATCATCCTATCCGATACTAATAAAAATTCAATTTTAACCCATTTACTTAATATTATAAACTTAGGTATCTTTCATTAAGCACTAGATTAGTTTCTCAACCAACTCCCATTTAATTGGGATATCCAAACGAACTCTCCTACAATCTAATAATTGATCCTCTTAAAATATGTCATACGAGCTCCAAAAAATTCTCAAAAAATTTCTAAAAATTCTTAAAAATTCCGTTAAGACTATTAGCCTATTAAACCTTATTATTTAATTATTATTTAGTTCGGTATTTTACAATTTCCTCTCCTGACTTAATTACGAGTGGAAGTTTTTAGACCACTTTATTCTTTATGAACTCTTTCTTATTTCACCTAAAAGAGTGCTTTTTTGATAAAAAATTATGATGATTATTACACTAAAATATCTTTCCATCGCAAGAAAATGAAAATATATCAAAATTTATCATGCAACGTGGACATGTTAATTTATAAGTTGTGTTCCATCCTGACAATATTGAATATGCTTAAAATTACAAATCTTCTATAATAAAGTCACATGCAAGGTAAAATTAGTTTTACTTACAATATCATAAATACCTGACCTTACATTCCATAATTCATTTAGCTCAATAATCAGATGTTGAAAAAAAATATTTATATTTTCTTTCAGATTCTTTGAACATGGAATACGTACAATAAAGAACATTACATGTATTCATCTTTCATGCACATCTATGGTGGTAAGTTATATGGTGTTAATATGATTGGCAAAATAAATATTATTGTCCAAATTGACCAAATGACTGAAATCCATCTGCTGAGAGTCTCAATATTATATTACATAGTTCCATTGGAAAGGAAGAAAATATTATATTAAGATATTTCTATACAGGGGAATCGGAAGAACGACACATTATATTTCTTTTGTGTACATGCTCATGATGTCACCTCATGTGGCTTGCTGTTGTGGCAGATACATACAAATGTTGAAGTCTAGTAATTAATGGGAAGTAATACATAACTTTTTATATTAAATTCTTCTTCTTCTTCCCTGATATGTGACTACGCTACTTATAACGAGGGTGATTACATACTCTCCATTCAATAAATTCTTCATTCCAAAAGATCATGTAATTATTTATAAAAAAATAATTTTTTCCACAGGTAAATCTAAAAATTTAACTAATTTTTTTATACGGTAGAAGATATCAGTCATTATGTTATCAGCAGGGAACAACTCTAACATCAATTGACAAATGTTATTGTAACATCATTATGAGAAATGATATTCTGCCTTAATGTTCAATAGTCATGCAATAGTTGATAGTTGAAAATGACCTATTTGAGGCCCTAGGTGGAAATTTTTTTTTTAGACCTTTGACATTGTTTTTAAAAAAATTTCCTCAGTCTTTTTCATTTGGGCTTGGACCAAAACAATGGTTTAATTTTTTTTTTAACAAATTAAAATATTAATTTTAAAAAATAAAATTTTATATAAAATTTAATTTTCTCACTTTTTGAGATGTAAAATTATTAATTAAATTTTTATATTCAAGTTTTAATAACCTAATTTAGGGAAGTATAAGTTTTATGATATTAAACAGTATATTATTATTAGATATAATAATACACCTAAGGAGATAATAATTATATAATTCACTTAGTCGAAAATAAGTGTATTCAAAATTATTTAAAAATGAAGAAAGATAGAAGTATGTCTAATTATTTAAATGAAAGAAAGATAGAACAACCCTTACAAAAAAAGAACAAATTTAAGGAAATAAGAACAATGAAATAAAATGAGAAAAAAAAATCATACTCCGTGTTCAATTCATCATCATCCGTGAAGTATAAAAAATAAATAAATAATATAGGTACAAAATTACAAAACTCAATACAATCCTTAGAAAATAAAGATCGCAACGAGACAAAATCAGTCATTATCATTTATGAAGAACTAAATGAGAGCCTTTTTAGGCACAAAGCAAAAGAAAAATAAACCATATTTTTCATCACGTAAAGCAGAGCAGTTGTAAATGATAGAATGAAGACAAAGGGGAAATTGAACAATTTATGACTATAAATACATCTAAATAAAGGCTTAAATTAATATCTATCAAGGAAGCGAAGTGATAGAGGTATCTAACTAGTTATTGCTCAAAAATAATAAATTTCTCCATTTTGATCCGAACAATACGGACAAATGCATCAACATTTAAATTTAATCAAGCAAGGAGCATAGTAGCACCAACTAAATCAATGTCATAGCGTTATGTGCGATTTCTCTTTCCCAATCTCAACGAGAGAGAGAGAGAGAAACATAGAGAGGGAGAGTTGGAAAAGGGGAACTAAAAAAAAACCTAACATTTTTTTATTTTGTATTATACGAATAAGATATTTCTAATTCATGTTCTTATTAATTAAAGGAGAAAGCGTCACCAATGAAAGAGAAACGTAATGAGGGAAGACTAGGATTAAGAGATATTAAAGAGAAATAGGTTAGATCTTATAAAAGAACATAAATAATTAAAAATAAATTTAAAATGTTAAAAAAAAAGAGTCCCTTTATGAATCTAACGGTTGAAACCATAATGAATTTTTTTGAAATATGAAGCTTTTATCATAGAATAAGATCATGCAAATATTTAATCATGTGAGCCCTATTTTTTTCCATTTTCTTAAAAAATAGAAATAAAAATATATTTAATATATTAAAAATAATGACCATACTTTTTAGAGAATGAGATTGTGTAAATCTTTTATCACATGAGTCGTATTCTTTTCCATTCTCTTAAAAAAATATATTTAATATATTAAAAATAATGGGCTCCAATAAAAATTGGGGCCCTAGGAATATGTCATAATGTATTATGCCTAAAGTCGGCCCTGATATCGTAAACCATTAATTGCATTGCATTATCATTAGATGATGATTCTCTCGAGCAATATGACAAGATGACAAAATAACAAAAGGTCCAATTGTCTCAAAAAATAAGACTCTCCCTGAAAGAATTAGTTGTAGTAATTTGAAACAAACCATTTATACCTAGATGTACTTTCACTATATCTTTATCGTGGAAACTTGTATTTCGATATTTACAATGATTACACATATAACGTAACTAGTCACCATTTATACAATTTGGATGACGCTTAATAAAGTTCACAAACTCTTCAACTTTATCAAAATATTCCTTAGTGCTAAATTTATTTTCTAACCTATTGTACATTCAAACTTTATTCATATACATTGTAACCTAATGATAAATAAATTTGTAACATTATTAAACGTGTAAAAATAAGCATACATATAGTTTAAACATAAGCTTAATTAAAATATTAAAACCTAATACTATCAATAAATAAACATTCATCATATACCTAAAACTTGTGCACAAAGAAGTTTTTCTCTAAAAAGTGTAAGAACACGCCAAATAAGAAGTCTGTACAAAAAAAATATTATAAAGTAACAATTAAATATATAAAGGGGTACACAAACAATATTTTTGATAATATTTACCATAAAAAAATAGATGTATGTATGTAACACATCATGCATGCACCCGACTGCTTGATTAGGGTTGCACGACTAGCTCCCATGGTTGCACGATTGCTCGGCTATGGCTGAGGTCGTGGTTAAATTCATGACCTCTGATCCTGTTCGAAAGTCGATGAGATGAAAAACTGGGGATGTGGAGATCCCATTGACCACCCGTAGACTCCTCTCCGCCCTGCAAAACAGATGACGTTAGTGCTGAACCAGGGAAGGGGTCCTTGACGTTGACTCTCCGACGCTCATGTCAGTCACCGACGATGATGTAGAAGGTGGAGCAACAAGAATGAACACTGTAGCGTAAATAGTGTATATCGCATACCTCCACTAATGCTTGGAGCAAGGTCGGAGCTGAGCTTGTAACCGACCAAGGTTGAGAGGTCGAGGCCGAGGCCGAGTCTGAAGGCCGCTCGCCCACGACTGCATGGACGCCTGTCTAGGGCTAAGGTCACGCACTACAAAAATGTCTGTGTTTAACGACGGGAGTACCGACGGAATCTCCACTCCGTCGGCGTATACCGACGGAATATACCTCTGTCGGTAAATACCGACGGGATTTAGCTCCGTCGGTAAGTACCGACGGATTTAATAATTCCGTCAGTACAAACCATGATATTACCGTTAAGGTTTTGTCTATTTTCGACGGATTTCTTATTCCGTCGGTAAATATGCGGGTGCGGGG